>NC_141990.1:227271390-227871390 GCF_049901715.1 Pseudonaja textilis
TGGTTTCAGAAGGAAACTGTCCTGTAACCTGCAACTCTTGCACTGTAAAAACATATGGACTACATAACTTGATCAGGGCAAAGCAGTTGACACAATTTACATCAACTTCTGTAAAGCCTTTGATTCAGTGGTACATGACAAACTACTCCTAAAACTAAGATCTTATGGTATCTCTGGAAACCTGCATAACTGGATAGAAGCATTCCTGTCAAACAGGCAACCAATGGTCAAAATTGGGAGTGTCCTATCAAATCCTGTCAACAGTGGTGTCCCCCAAGGCAGTGTTCTAGGACCAACTCTCTTCATACTCTATATTAATGACCTCTGGGATTATATTAAGAGCAACTGCATTCTTTTCGCTGACGATGTAAAGCTATTCAACACCACTGACAATGCTGCTACCCTTCAAAAAGACCTCGACTATGTGTCAGAATGGTCAAACAAATGGCAACTTCAAATCTCAACAAATAAATGCTCTATCTTACATATTGGCAAAAAAAATATATCAAAAAATAAAATACAAGCTAAATAGTCAAGGCCTTGTTGATGATCCAAACTCTGTCAAGGACCTTGGAGTACTCATATCAAATGATTTAAGTGCTAGAGCCCACTGTAATTACATAGCCAAAAAGGCATTAAGAGTTGTTAACCTAATCCTGCGTAGCTTTTTCTCTGGTAATATCACTCTACTAACTAGAGCATATAAAACATTTGCTAGACCAATACTTGAATACAGCTCATCAGTCTGGAACCCGCATTACATATCTGATATTAATACAATTGAGAAAGTCCAGAAATATTTTATGAGAAGAATCCTCCACTCCTCTACTCGTAGCAGAATACCTTATGCCACCAGACTTGAAATTTTAGACCTAGACAACCTAGAATTACGCCGCCTTCAGTTCGATCTAAGTATAGTATATAAAATTATATGTTACAATGTCCTACCTATCAATGAATACTTCAGCTTCAACCAAAACAATACAAGAGCACTAAATAGATACAAACTCAAGGTAAACCGCACCAAACTTGATTGCAGGAAATACGACTTCAGCAACAGAGTAGTCAATGTCTGGAATACTCTACCTGACTCTGTGGTTTCTTCCCCAAACCCCAAAATCTTCAACATTAGTTTGTCTTCTATTGACCTCACCCCTTTCCTAAGAAGTCTGTAGGAGGCGTGCATAAGCACACCAAAATGTGCCTAATGTCCCTGTCTTATTGTTTCTTTTTTTTCTTATCCATATCCATTTCATATATTTATAACCATGTTTATACTTATACCTGTTATCTAAAAATTGTTTGACAAATAAATAAAATAAAATAAATGCAAATTGGAAAGGAAAGACTGCAGAGATTGTGCACAAGTGATTTGTACCAACCAATACACTATGTAACTGAAGATGGTTTATGTTTTATGTTTTTGTTTATGTTTAAAAAAACTAAAACACTTTTATTTTAAAAAAATCATTTATGTATGCATGCAACTTCTTGTTACATTGAAGTTGCTATATATTGATTTAAGCAGAAACAGATAATGTATAACATCAATGTAACAAGAAGTTGCCTGTCTCCCTTTTGGTAAGTTGCATTTTTATTTATGTATTTATTTATTTTTTTACCATCTGTTTTTGTTTTTATTAATCATAAAAAACAAAACATACTAAAGAAATAAATAAACACATAAAAAATATTTTACTATTCATCTTGATGTTTTTTTCTCCTCTGCTTAAAGAAACATCAAGATGAATAGTAAAATAATTTTTATTTATGTGTTTATTTATTTCTTTAGTATCTGTTTTGTTTTTATGATTAATAAAAATAAAAACAGATAGTAAAAAAATAGATAAGTACATAAATATAAAAAAGCATCTTACCAAAAAGGAGACAGGCAAGTTGGCTAGCCAACTATGCCGGGGTCCTCCTCAGTCTTCTTGCTTGCTGCAGCATGGCCCGCCAGCCCATGAGTTGGCTCTCGACTGGGCTGGCAGCGGAGGTGGCAGGAGGAGGTAGGGGACTGGGCCAGCAGCAAGAGTTGCTGCTTTGCCTCCTCACTACCAATTGCTACCGACTCCTGGGCCAGCCGGCCGCAAGGCAGCAACTATGGAGGGCCGCAGGTGAGTGAAGATGGGGGCGGGCAAGGAAGGGAGTGTCAGCAAGGGCGGTCGACCAGGACTGGTGGCGGTAGGTAGGTGACCGGATTGGAGGGTCATACTTACTGATCTGCATCTTCGGAGGCCAGCGGTGGGGTAGGCAGTCCAGGCGGGCGAGGACATCTAGTGGCGGTGGTGACTGGGGCTTGCGGCTTGCCCTCACTCAGCAGGGCAGCAGAAGGCAGGCAGGGAAGGACAGCTGGCTAGCTGGCTGGCTCGGCTGCTGCTGCTGCTGCTGCTGGTGTGAGCGATGGCACTGTGTGGGTAATTTTTTGTAATTAGTGCGCATGTGCTATAAGAAGGGGTGGGGCAGGGAGGGCGGGGGAGAGTGAGAAAGGGATTTTTGCCCGTCGCAGTAAAAAAAACACCTGTTTTTTAAAAAAACAGGTTTTTTTTAACTTTGGAGCACGCATAGGGGCAGGGGCCAGGGAAGGGAAGGGAGGGGAGGGTGGGGGAGAACGTGGAAGGGATTTTCATGCATGTGCAGTAAAAAACCCATTTAAAAAAACCATTTTTTTTTAACTTTGGAGCACGCATAGGGGCAGGGGCCGGGTCAGCGAAGGGACGGGTGGGCGGGAGAGAATGAGGAAGGGATTTTGCACATGCACAGTAATAAAAACCAGTTTTTGGCCTGTAGGGGTGGTGGAGAGGGCCGGGGCCAAGCAGGGGTCCATTTTACCGGTTCTTAGAACTACCAGTGATGTTAACAACCGGTTCTATAGAACCAGTGCGAACTGGTAGAAACTCACCCCTGGAACCCAGGACACATGAGTTTCTGCATACCCTAAAGAATGCTAGATCTACAGTCTCTCCCCCCCAGAAGGCCAATTGATAGGTCAAAGAGGAGTGCTTTGTGTACTGGAAGGTAGCACCTCCAATACTTGCTATCCTTCTTTGACATATCAGTTGGACTATTTTGAAAAGAAGCCACCTGTGTTTAAAAACAACGATTGGCAGGGGACAGGCATGGAGCACCTCTATATCTCTGAGCCATCAACCCAGTAACTTTGAAGCTAGCTAAACCCTCCATCCTAGATCCCTATCTTCACTTGTCTCAATACATATTAAGAGGTAATTGATTGTTGCTTTTCCCAATGGCAAGTTAAGCTTGGTAGGAGAGGAGATGAAACCATGAAAAAAAAACATCAATCATTTTGTTTAACTTTAAGAGTAGTACTTGATCTTGTGATGGAGGCATACTAGGGCTTGGCAGTTAGGGCTGCACAGATTATGCCAACGTATATTTTGCTAGCTCAAGAACTGGAAAAAATGTGCATGAATGTAAATCAAAAGAAGAGCACTTAGTATGTATATGCCACTTGCAGCATGCCTGGATGTTCTGGTTTGGGAAATATTTTCTTTTTTACTTCCAAACATGCCATATATTTGCCCAGTCTTTTCTAAAATCTGTTAGGAAAGATCAATAGAATAAAACAGAATTCTTTATGGGCCAAGTGTGATTGGACTTGGTGAATATGCTCTCAGTGTACATAAAAGAAAAGATGCATTCGTCAAGAATCATAAGGTACAATACTTAACAATAGTCATAGGGTACTATTCAATAACTAAGATATTGAATAACTTATATGTAATATACAATAAGATAAAAGTGCCACCTGTTTGTGACATACTTCCTATATTATTCTTACCCACTATGTGTTCTATTCGGTTCAGACTTTATTATTTATAAATCTTGGTCTTTAGTATAGCGTGAGTCACAAGCCTAGCCATTGAGTAGGTGATGCTTGTGACCTGGTCATATATAAGTGTCACAAAACCAGAAAGAAATGGCTTGCAGACATCCAGATTCTCTTTTGGGAGATTTCTCCTATCACCTTCTTCTACCCTGGAGGCCTTCATTTCTCATTGTAGTGAAATGGTAGCTCCATTCTGCTAAAAGTAAAAAGTGATGGAATATTAGAGCTAATGCAATATGCCTTTACACGTTGACCCTAATCTGTGATCCATTCGGCCATTGTCTGAGAGAAAGATAATGCAGTCTGATGTAACCAGAAGGAACATTGAATGCTAAGCCAAGCATATTTTTTTACCTCAATGTTGGATGGTCCCTGTGATCATCTAAAAAGAGTATACAATTATTTTTCATAAGTAGAAAAATAATTGTAGTGACAAATGCACTTCAATAATACAATCAGTATTTACTAATCTAAACAAATGACCAGAATGATCATGGGTAGGCAAAAAAGCAGTGAGAGCAGGAGTTACTTCCAACTTCCTGCTGGTTTCCTCCATTGAGTTTCCTTGTGGGAAGCTGGCAGCAAGCATCAGAAATCACAATCACTTGACTGCAGGGATGCTACAACATCCACAGTTCTGCAAATATTGTCTGAATATTGTGGAAATTTCAATTCAGGAGAAATGAGTCTTGGTTTTTTTTAAAGTTAGCAGATTTCCCGGAGTGAAATTTGATTTAAGAATTGTTGCGATTTAATGCACCGTTTCAGCTAACTTAAGGGACAAACAGACAAATAGATAAACACAAGAGTTTTAGTAGTATATAGATTCATTGAGGTGCTAAGGATATAACTCCCTGATCTCAATCATACATATGTACAGCATATAGAGGTAGAAGGATCTCTTGTCCACCTGCAGGGTATTCCTCTTTGTGATACACAAACTGACTAACCTGCCTATAGAGTTAAGAAGACTTTGTTGATTTCAGATTTGATGTAGTAAACATTCAGAAGTTGCAGAAAGCACATCTGGAATTAGAATTCCTTCTGTTTTTTTTTTTGTTTGTTATTCTTAGGAAAAATTTACTTCTTGAAGACTTGAAAACTAAAGACCCAGAAATGCTAGCCACACTATCTTGTGTGCTGTATTATTCCTTTGCAGCATGGAACAGACACTGTGACTTACTTTACCAGTTAATGTAATGCACACCAATTCTCCTTTTGTTCTCAGTTTTCTGTCCAGTAATAATAGCTGCCATATTGTACTCTCTTTTTTATTTCCATTTCTCACATTTCTCCCAGTGGATGAGTTTTCACTCTGGTGTATGTTTCATGAGCTGGTAGTATTGCTGCTGCTTTACTGGAAAACATAGAGCAGCTATATGTTCAATGTGGAGGTCATCTGCCATCTAATCAATTTTTCATCGGACCTTGGATTAAGATAACACATTACTCCAACTGGAGAAAGGAGAAATGGCTTGCAATGGTTGCACCTTTTGCCTAGCCAGTCCCATGTTCTTGTTTTAGAAGTTATTTTTTTTGCATCCCAGTATATGTAAGAGCTGGGTTAGGTTGTTTGTATGAGGTCTTCTGAAATTAGAAAAGAAAGCACTCTGCACCTCTATTTAAAGCAACCCAGTCTCTATTAAGGTTATGCCTCAGCTGATTTTGTTGTCTCAAAATGTTTTTAATATTCTTTTTTTTTTAGCTTCAGGAACCATTCTTATGACTTTTTGTTTTTGTTTTGAATATTTCTTTAAGAATTGTAAGGCTTTGCGAGAAGTTTATATTGCTTATTATTTAATGCTGCCACTTTCTTAATGAAACTCTAAGATAAATTCCATCTGCTGTATCATTATTGCAAGAAAAGGAAAGCATTGCTACTCACTTATCATGTGTCAGCTAGCTCATAGCCACACCTTCACCGTGTTGACTTTATCATCTTTTCATACACCTTGCAAAAATGTACTCTTTGCTATGCTGTTTTGTCTGAGATACACTCTCTCTGCTTTTTCCCTCCCACTGAATATCTGTGTTTGTATTTTCCCAGATGGATTAACTGTATTTTCTGAAGATAAGCAGTCCATGCTGTCACTAAAAGAGTAGGGGGTTATTGTCCAAAATTGTGTTTTTGTCCAGCATGCAGTGAGTGGACAGGCTGGTGTTTTCCATTTTGGTAAAAACCTTGTATAAGAGTAATACGATGATGCTATGGTTATCTACAGAATGGATATTTGATGTGTGATTATATTGTTGATGGCAATGTTAGAGCCTAAAAAGGAACATGGACATGTGGATCAGCTCTATATTATTAACTGGCAATTGACTCAACAGAGAGATGCAGGCATATAATTGTGGAAAAAGAATCCACATCACCTTTTCCCAACCATGTGGAGTGAAATAAATGCAGAGTGGGTGTCATAATGATGTGTGTGTGTATGTGTGTGTGTGTGTGTGTATTTGTTTTCTGAGGTTTTCGCGGGTATTTGTATGTGGATCTTTGGTTATTCCGGTTTTCTCCAGCGTAAAATTGGAAGTATCTTGGCGACGTTTCGACGAAATCTCATTTGTCATCTTCAGGCTTATGGGGATTGGTATCAAAATAACTAGCACACCAGTGGGGATAGGCTGAAAGCTCCTGGGGATGGGTGAACTGATTGAGATAGGTATCTCTCTGGGTATAGTCTTCTCAGAGTATAATCTATGATAGAAAAGTTAATTCAGAAATGAATCAATTGCTCACTTCTGTAGGAGCTAATTAAGGATCTCCAGCATTTGTTTCAGTTGCTAACTATGCATGTGCCATCACTGCTGACATTCATTCATGGTTATGATCTGCTACTATTACATGTTAGGTGGATGTAAAGATATTCACTTAATTTTCCATAAGTGTAATGTTTCCCAAAGAAGCACCTATTTGAGGTTACTGATTCATTACTTACAACCCTAGGCAAGAAGACTTATAATGCAGCTTTGCTTCACTATTCATTTCATTTGCTGGGTTATGGTAGTTCCATTTCTTTATGTTAGTATAGCAGATACTGTAGACTTCTAGCAATCTCTCTAAATGTTGTAGCAGCAGCTCTACAGCTACATAAGTAATTTATGTGTTGGTATCTGTAATAGTGTTTTCCTGTATTAAGGCAGCAAGACTAGAGGCCAGTGGATGGTTCATGCTACAATCATAGTAAGAACTATGTCATGCACAGTAGGCTGTAAATATTGCCTTTTTCCAGATTATTGAAGCAGGTAGAAAAGCTTTGTCAAGATTGGTTAAGCAGAGTACTATGTCAAGTCAGTCCATGTGGAAATCTGAATGTGCTCTTGATGGGTGTGTACAACATCCTTGGTGTATTTTTAGAGGGAAGGATGCAGGAGTGTCCACAGGCAGAAGCAAAAAAGTCAAGATGGTGGCCAGAACTATATAATTGAAAACTCACCTTTTATATGTGTTGTGACATAAAGGGTAGCACGTTGATTGCATACTTGTGGCCCCATCTTGATTTTTGAGCTTTCCCTTATCGGAAGTTCTACAAAATGAAACAATTTCAACTTTGCAGCTCATTGATCTATTTGAAATATGGATCGAAAGCTTTCTTGCCATGTCATTTGGAACAGATTTAAGAATGTGACTCCTCTAACTTCCTTAACTACATACATTATTCATTGTTAAAATGACATTTCCAGTTGACAAAATATTCTTGGCTTTTTTCTCAGATTATTGTCAAGTAGCAGCAAAGAAATCTTTTGAATCTTCGGATACAGATAATCCTTGGCTTATGACCACATTTGAGCCCAAAATTTCTGTTGTTATGAAACATTTGTTAAGTGAGTTTTGCCCCGTTTTATGACCTTTCTTACCACAGTTATTAAATGAATCACTGCAGTGGATAAGTTAGTAACATGGTTGTTAAGTGAATCTGGCTTCCCCATTGATTTTGCTTGTCACAAGGTTGGAAAAAATGATCAGACTTTGGGACACAGCAACGGTCATAAGTATGAACCAGTTACCAAGCACCTGAATTTTCATCACATGATCATGGGGCTGCTACAAAGGTCATAAGTATGAAAAACATTCGTAAGTCACTTTTTTCAGTGTCGTTGTAATTTTGAACGGTCATTAAATGAACTGTTGTAAGTCAAGAACTACTTGTATTAGATTTCAGTTCTCAACAAGTTTGATGAAATGGAAAGAATGTAGTTACAGCGTAGGGCATTGTTCTTTATTAAAATAATATTACAAGTTTTGTTGATTTTTTTTTTTAAATAATATCTGTTAAAAGAAATCTGGGGTTGACAGAAGCTGAATTCCAGCCTCTGGAAGGCGACAGTTCTTACACATCCTGCAGTCTCCTCTCCTGTTCGAAACATTTAAAGTGGGAGGATGAATGAACATTGAAATTGGAAAGAGGAGCGGTCCCCTTGTCCATGTCTTCCGAGGGACAAAGAAGAACCCAAACTTTGTCTTATGGAGATGATGCCCTTCTCGCAACAGATTAAAAGGACGGCATGCCCCACACGGCTGGGCTGCCTATCCGGATGCAAAAGTAGGCTTGGGAAGCTGCTGGCGGCGTAAGAGGATGGCCGGGTGGGTCTCCGCATTCGGCGGGAACGGTGGGGTCCACCGCGGTTCTGCGCACCACCGAGCAAAGCGGAGCCCGGCCCATCTCGTCGTCTTCTCCTTCCACTCCGGGAAACTGAAGCCCGGGTTTTAAAAAAGAAGAAGAAAAGGCGGAGGCGGCGTTTTTGGCGCGGCGTTGTGCGGTTTTTTTTTTTTTTTTGCCTAGCCGGGCTTTAAAGCCGTCCTGTCCCCGGAGGCGTGCCAGGCCGGCAGTAGGAAGCGCGTAGTAGACGAAAGAGAGGGAAGAACGAATGCCTAGTCCCGCCCCGTCCGATCCGCTCGGCTCCGCCATAGGCCGATGAACCCGCGTGGGGGTTTCCATGGAAACGCCGAGTCGCTAGGCGCCCGGCTCATGTGTGGGAGTCTCGCTTAGACCTAGCAGGGACCCGGGAGGGAGAACGCCCGGGAGGCTGAGGAGGACCCGCGGGCCGGCCGGCCGCCGTCTAGAAGAACCGGTCCTCTGAAGCCGGCGGTTCCTTTCTGAAGGTCCTGGTTATGGACGGCAGCTGGCGCGGGAACGCAGCCTTCGAGGTTAAAGGATGGGCTGGTCCTCGGAGGCGGGCAGGCAACCCGGCTCTTGGAGCTTAATCCATCCGATGCCCGGGAACGCCCTCCGCGCCCCTCCGGCCTGGGGGGTCACAAAGGGCGAGTCCAGGAGCCACATCCCGGAGTCCAGCTGATTGGAGGACCCCTGTCTTCAGGAAAGGGATTTGAAAGAGGAGCCGGCCTGGCAGGGCTCATCTTCCACCGGAGAATCCTTCTAGGAGGAACCCAGGCTCAAGGGCTGGTGGAGCTTAGCCTGTTGCCATGCCTTGGAGGATTCCCAGCGAAGGTGGTGGCGTTCATCCTGCTCACACTTTCCCTTGTCTCTGAGGATGGGCAGTGGTGGTTCCTCAGGCAGGGAGGAGCGGCTGCCATCAGTGGCTGAAGAACAGCTGAGCGGAGGGGATCAGATGCTAGAGCTCTCTGGGCGCCACCTGAGGAAGCTGCCGACGCCGGTGTGTTCTCTGAGCACTCTGCAGAAGCTCTACATCAGTGGCACGGGGATCACGGAGCTGCCTGATGAGATTGGGGGGCTACAAGAGCTGCGCATCCTGGCCCTGGACTTTAACAAGCTGGAGGAAGTGCCTGAAACCTTGTGCCGCCTTCCCCATTTGACTCGGCTCTATCTAGGCAGCAACCGCCTCTTTGGCCTCCCTGCGGAATTCAGTCAGCTCAAGACTCTCCGTTGCTTGTGGATTGAGAGCAATTATTTGTACCACTTTCCCCAGGTTCTCCTCCAGATGCCCGAACTGCAATCTTTGCAAATGGGAGACAATCGTCTCAAAACCTTACCAAGTGGCCTGCCACTCATGAAGGGTCTTCGAGGACTTTGGTTGTATGGAAACCGTTTTGAGGAGTTTCCAAAACCTTTGCTTCGCATGAGTCAGCTTCACATTCTTGATGTTGACCGTAACAAGTTGACTGAATTCCCTGACTTGAGTCACCTGCGGAGGCTACGACTTTTCTCCTATGACCACAATCCAGTCGAAGCACCGCCCAATGTGGCTGACACTGTCTTTGTAGTGGGTGAGGGAGCACAGGAATTCCTGGAGGCTAGGGAGGAACGTCTCCAGGCTCTTCAACAGCAGAAAGCAGAAGATCAGGAAGAGAATGAATCTGAAGTTCTACAACCCAATATGAAAAATGATTCCACTGTATTGGAGGAGGAGGCTAGCTTTTCTGCTCTGGAATGCTCTCCGGGGGAGACATGAAATATTAGTAATGGCATGATTGCTGCTAAAGAAATCTAGTAGGTACTGATAGGTTTTCAAATCTGCAACTGGCTTGTAGAAAATTAAGAGCTGGGCACTCCCCCTTGTCTCAGGAGTTGCAATCAGAGGCAGGACTGTGGGTAGCAAGTGACTACAGTAATTGATAGCCCCTTGTAAAGAACATTGATCATCTATTCATCAGAAAGCTTGTTTTCTTCTTATTCTGAATGGAATGATGGGCAGCCTCTGCCAAAATGTCTGCAGTGCTCTATGGGTAATTTTGTGATCTGTCTAATCCTCGGGCACAACTCCCTAATTTGAAGTATCTGTACTGACCACACATGGCTGACAGAAACAGAATTTCAGATTGACATTCTGTTTGCCTGGTATTGTAAAGTAAATCTCGAAGGCAAGACAGGATAAAGCCATTTTTTGTTTATTCCCCACTCCATCCCCATAATAATTAACATCAACATTTTAATCCTATAACTGGAATTAGACTTGGAGGGAAACCTTATCTGTGCTGTTCCTTCAGCTGTTAGGTTTGAGAAGAAGCCGGGATGAAATCCTTGTTTGTGCATAGAGCTATTTGTCCTGGAAAAGCCTTGCTTCTGTTCTTTGTACAGCAGGGAAAAGGGTCATGCGTTACGCTGTTGCTTTCCTGGACTTTCTATTCCCTTAAAGGGGCACATAGGCAAAATTGATATGACCTTGGCCACTGCAGATTTGCATGGATCTAGAACCGAAGAGGGAGGCTGCCACAGGACTTTTTCTTGTGTGGGAGTGTGACAGGTTCATTCTCCTGGGGTCTTTCGGGCTAGATTTGTATTAAATCTAAGCAATAAAAGCCCGTTAGAGAAGAGAAAGAGGGAAGGGCACACATTCTCAGGGAGATTGCTACAAAAGCAGGAGACCAAAGGTGTGAGGTATGGCTGTTTTAAAGAGAGTTGTAAATTAAATTACAGTACCTGGTGAATGGAATCATGTTTCTCAGGCATCCTTGTCACATATTTTAGAAATCCTGCTTTAGTATGTCTGATCATGCACTTTTCTCTGTTTTCCTGCTTCTGAGATTTCTTTGCTTCCCCTTTCTGATTTCCTTTCTTCCATAGTTATCTGCTGCTGTCCTTCCCTGCCTGCCTTTTCAGAATATATTTCTTTGTCAACTATGTTCAGTCTTTCTCTGGACTGATAGCACTTTGCTCAGCCTCAATTTCAGTATCTGTGCTGGCACAATATGGTAGCTAGCATCAACAAACATCTTTTTCTTGGATTAATTTTAGCCTTATAATGAATGCTTATGCTATATTTTGTCATATTATAGTTTATTTTTCATTCATTGGCTGATTGCCACAAAATATTATTTTTGTTAACACACACACATCACCCTTCATTCTCACTGTTGTTTTTTTCTGACAGAAAAGAAGAAAGGCTTTCTTTTCAGTGTTGTAGTGATACTGATTGCAATTATTAGCTTCATCTTTTCCCCTTTTTAATTGGTTGCAACCATTTACATGGCATGTTTTCACATCCTTGTTAGGCTAACCACCTAATCACTGTGCTTTTTTTATGAGAAATCTCATACCATGGATGTACAGTCACACACCTAAGTTATTCATCTGCAGCTTCTGCCTCATAGCCACATGGTGCTGTCATAATTGAACTACACAGTAGCAATTTTTGTTGGCTTCCATATCCATTTTTAGCATCGCAGTGTTTACTTCAGTAAATGATGCCATATGTTTGAAATATTAGTTCAGTAGTTGAACTATTGAACATTTTGTCAAAGCAGACAACGGATTTGACAAGACACAGGTTGCCACCCGAACTAGATCAGTATTTACCAAATTGGTGTTTTTCTTCTTCTAAGAGGTTCCGTACAGTAATTGTCTCTATTCATTACAAGAATTCAAAAGTGAGAAAGAATTCATTTTTCACTTTTAAGTGAATTTGCATCATGACCGTAACCAACTCTGTAGTTGTGTATTAGCCACAACAACTTGAAAACATTCAGATAATTAATGACAACTTTTCCTCACTATTTAACAAACAGGGCCTCATAGACTAAAAAGTTTTGCTGGATTGCTTTTAATCTTCCATGAATGTTTCCTTTCTAGAATGTTATTTAACATGGCAGAGGAATTGAAAAACATGCTGGTTACAAACTGGTGATGGTTCATAACATCTTTCAGCATTAAGGATTCACATTTGGCGAAGTTCTGCTTACTTGGCAAACACTGAAAAAGTAGTGGATTGGTTAGCAACTGAAAAATTCAGTAGAGAACACAAATACTTAAGCCATAGAAAACTAAATTGGCAGGGTCCGTGGTAGAAAAATATTGAGTATGCTGATGATATAATGTAATTATGAGGAGTGGGTGGAATTGTGTCATCATCTTTGAAAAACACAATCAGGGTTGTCCCTGTCAGAGACAGAGTAAGACCTCAGATGATAGCTTCTGGTAGGAGAAACAGCTGTCCCTCTGCCATTCCCTTTGTTGAAAAATATTTGTACAACTTGGTTTGTTCTTCATTCCTACACTAACTTGCTACCCTCAGGTGCTATTCACTTACTAGTGTTAAAGTTGTATTCATCTGCTAAACAAATTCATACATCTTAACATTTGCCTGGAATAGCTAAAAGTCTTGGGTTAGCATCAAACTGAGGTTTTATTGCACTTCAGGCAAACTGCATTTTCTCATTAGGACAGGGAATTTTCAAGCCTTGACAGAGGTTGGAGAGGGGTCTTTGCAGCAACCAGCATCCTGCCGGAGTAGGGCAGGTGGCCTACTGTGCAATACACTACAAATTATACAATAATTGTCCAACTGTAGCCCCAGGAAGAGTTGTGAGAGCCAGAGTAATCTCTAAGCAGGTTTTCTTATTTCAAGTGGCTGTGACCCAGGGCTCTTTAGTAATACTAAAGAACTGGTTCTCTGCAGTTAGCTAGAAGTAGAATTAAATATTGTTCCTTAAGGCAGTTATAGAAAATTGACTAGCAAAAATCCTGTGATACTTCCAATTAGATTCTGATTAACAAAGAATCATTTCTAACTTTAATTAGAAGCTTCCCAGGTGTAGCGTCAGTCTCTAATTGTGATCTGTTCATCACATTCTAAATATCCCTTAATTAATTGCCTTTCCCAACAGAATGGAGTTTTTAGCTATTGGTTTTTGGTTTCCTTGAAAAAATGTCATGCAATTATGCTACTTTTAAATTAAAAATGTAAAGGGAAAATAATTAAAAGAAAACAATATTCCTGATAGAAATTAGGGTTGACTAATAAAAAAGCTAAAATCAGTAACACTCTGACCACAATGAACAGGAAATAATTAGTGGCTACAGCTACTAGAAGAAGCTTTATTTAAAATAAAAATAAATTTATCTTGAAAGATATGGTGGTGTTTTATTCATTGAAAAAGATCAGTGTTAATTATTTCTATTGTCATTTTCTAAGTGATTTTAAATGTTACTACTTAGACTTGCAGAAGATAGGAAGATATCATAGAGAACATTGGGTTGTAGTGGACTGGCAATAGCATCTGAGTTTACCATTAAAAGAAAGTGGAAGAAGAATATCCATTCTTTTGAACTTTGCACACAGTTTTTGTATATTAATTTTTTTATGGTACACCACTCTGATTCCCTCTGTAAGGGAGATGAGCAATTCTTCAATATGATAAATAAAAACATAAATCTTCAAATAGCTTAGTTGGGGACATAAAACACAGTTATAATAACAAAATCTTACAATTATGAATTCCTTTCATTCATATTTTTCTGATCATTAAACAATGAGCTAGAATTGACTAATTCTGCCTTAGAAGGGTTTTAATTCAGAACTGGCAAATGTTCAGGGAAAGGGTGATCTGGGTTGAAGGGAAATTCCTCCAGAATATTTCAATGTACTTGCTACTTCACTTTGATAAGAGTAAACTTAAGAGGGTGCCTTTAAGCAATCCCAAAACTTACTCATTTGGGTTATTTATCTTTTTGGTGGAAAATATGCATTTACCAGAATAAATTTTAGTTAAATAATTAAGCTAGAGAATGCGACCACTGACTGTCACATCTGAAATCAGATATCACTTGAATGTGCAAGTAGATCTCATGACTTGCTACACATGTCATGTATAACTTACAATTGACATGCACATCTATATCTCTTTCATATGTACTAGTTCTATATCAGGTATCCTTTACCCTTGCTGTATATTTTCCCTACCCTTGGTACGTTACCAAAGACTTTGATAAATATGCTATGTCTACATCAGTGTTTCTAAGTGCTTGTTGGTAAATTCTGAAAGTTGAAGTTCACACATCTTGTAATTGCTGAGGTTGAGAAACACCTGATCTACACTATTCCACTGAGTTGCTAAGCAGATAACAAAAAAATAATAGAAAAGATTAGTTTGGCATGATTTGTCTTTGACAAACCCATGCTGGCTTCTGTTAACTAGCATTTCTATTCAAGTGCTCGTAAAAATGCTGCCTAATAATCTATGGACCTTATCCAATAGAGATGTCTAACAGATCTAGAGCTTCCCACACCACCCTCCTTTCTCTTTTTGGAAAAGAGAATGACATTTGATTCCTCCAGTGTTTTGGGAACCTATCAATTCTCCATGTGTTCTGAACATCATCTAGGATGGTTTTGCTGCTACCTGTGCTAATTCCTTGAGACTCCAGGTTGTAATCCATCTAGCTCCAGAGACTTAAAATCATTTCAATTAGTTATTTCCTACTACCTCCTTGTTTATCCTATGCTTTGTTATTCCCTTACTGACCTAACAATGACCACTGAGGGCTCAATTTCCTTTTGAAGGAAGACAAAGGCAAAATAGATTTTAAGAATTGTTGCTGCCTTACAATCACCTCTTTATCACAATGAACTTACAGGTACAGTTAAAAATATTGGTATCACTCCACTTTTTCCTAAAGAAGTCCAAATTTGCTGTGAAATAAGTTGGAAGCAACACAAATTATTGGCATCTGCCATTCTCTATTACATAGTTCACAGGGCAAACACTTTTCTTTTGATGTACGACTTGACATATTCCTGTAATTAACAAAACAAATGAAAATGGCATATGCTTGGGATCTAATTCAAAAATTAGTGGTATTTATGCTGAAATGAGTAAAAAAAAAGTTGGCAATTATATAACAATCCCCCATGCATTTCAAATGCAGCTAATTTAAACTGGCTGTGGTCCAATGAAATCTATATAAATACAGTGTTTTGAACATTTGAGACAGCTTTATCAATGTGCTTTGAATGACGACAAAATTGCTATAGAATAAGCCCATTGCTTTTGCAATCTGTCACAACCATTCTTTCACAGAAATTTGATAGACAGAGCATGCCTGTGTAGATTGTTTTAGATTCAGATAATACTGTTTTATATTCTTTATAAAATATGTGGCTTGTGACTATTCTCGGATGAATAGTGCAGGAATAACTATGACCAAAGGGTAGTTCTGAACAAGACAGCCCCATCTTTTGAAACTATAGAATATTTGGGAAGAAGATGCATTTATGCATTGCTTCTTTAGGCACTTTGTTATACAGGAATATGTTTTTACAAATGTATTTGTAAATATGAAAATCCAATAACTTCCAGCACGGCCTGATGTTTCCTGGTCGCTGAAGCCAGTTTAATTATGACAAAGTTTCAGGAACTACAGAATTCACAGGATTTTGCAATTACTTCTCCAGCACACCTAATATTCAAATCAATAGTAAAGGTCACAAACTAGATTGACCAGATCTAAGCTGTAAAAATCCAAATGACTAACTACAGATTTTTTTAAAAAATTTTTTTATTGCCATCTAGTAGTTGTCTAGATTTTTTTTCAACCATGTTTTGATAGGCCTATTCTCAGCTACCCCATCCTTCAGTGGAAAAATTAAAAAGCAACCGTTCCTGATTTTGAACTTCCCAGATTTCATTAAAAGATGTTCTATCTTTTTTTATCCAATAAGCGGGCATGCATTCCTCCAGTCTTGCGTAACAAGTGATTCTTATAATTACACTTACATTGTTTCTATGTTTAGGTGCCAGCATTTCCTTTGCAATATTTGAAATGACGATATCAAACACTTGAGGAAGGCAACCCACCAGGATTTTTAAAAGATATTTATTGCTAGTAGAGTACAGTAACAGAAAGCCTGCCAAAGCCATTCTCCAGCTTGAGTTATACCTTGTATAATTAAGAAGTGAGACTCTTTCTCACGTTCTCTTCCCCTGGAAGAGAATCCTTTCTGCAACATCCCTGCTCCCTCTTATAATGGCAGTGCTGTCTTCTTGGTCTTCCCAGGTCTGTTAGACATTCCATCACAGGTGAGGATCCTGATGGAGATAATTTCTCTCCTATCAAAGTGGCATTGTTCTGGCAGCAGAGACTCATCTCCACTCATGAGATGTTAGAACTATGTTTGATGCTAACAGGATTTTAAAGAGGGTGAAGCTCAAACACAGTATCAACCCAGTAAAGATCTATCTTGGGATTTCAATAGATCTCATTCCAATCCAATCCATTGTTACTATTATTCCGCTTGCCCTGTTATCTCTCAATATCTCTGTTTCTGAATAATGTTATCTTTTTTTAAAATGGTGTTTTCTGCTTTCTAGGGTGACCCTTGTTTCTTAGAGATAGAGGTCCTTCTTCTCTTATTAGATCTGTGAAGGGCTGGTTTGTCCTTTTTGCACTTACCTTTGTGGTTTGATATGAATAGGATTTCCTATGTGGCTTCAGTAGAATCCTGATACCAGCCAGCCTTTTTACCCACACAGTTATAGCTCTGTGGTAGGTAATACTTTATTACAATCTGTGATCAACTACAAAACATATGCTACCTAATCTTTAATCAAATCAGAGAAAGAATGTAGTGTTAATATTTTTAATGGTACTTTGAAAGAAAGTAGTTATTAAACAGTGCCTAATGATGTTGCTGGAGCCTTCTATATACCAGTCTGAAAAATAATGTACCTCTTCTGACCTGTCCATCACGTGTTAAAAAAAACGATATATCAACCGAGCATTCATCCTTATAAAATTGACATCACAAAAATACCGGTAAATGTCCCACTCACCGTTGTACCACTTTCACATCACCATACTTGTTTTGAAGGGTAGGGTTAAAATTGTCCTTTAGGAGTGTTGAGGATAAGATGTTGAACCAAGTTAGACAGAAACTCTTTTTTTTTTTTTATAATGTTGGAAAAGTAGCTATCAGATGTTACAATGCTTCTAATATTTCTTATTTTGAAAATGGAAAGAACTATGTTCAATTTTTTTCTAGAGATCAGTGTCAAATACCTCTTTTCTGATAGCAGATTAGAGTGTCATTGAATCAAGAACTGAATAAAAAACCCACATATACATAATTTATTCAGGTTTTTTTCCCAGGAAAACTTCAATTCATTAAGAAATATTAAAGACACCATGGATCCCCCAAAACCCACTTGTTTGTATCCAAGCAAGAGACTTGATAGAAATGAGCCTAGTTTCAGATTCAGAGGGAGACATTTGGAAGATACCTGGGCATCCTAAATGCAGATCATTAAAATTTTGGCTAGTGGCCAACAGGCCTTATAGTTGTAGATTTAGAGACCCATATAATAGCATTTGAACAAATATATTAGTTTCAGATGTGATCATAAATGTTCCTTGCTAAACTGCCTTGTTTAGCAACCAAAATTATGATTGTGTAAAAAAATCTAAATTTGTGACTAATCTCTGCACTTATAACTATTGTAGTGTCCCACAGTCGCATGATTGCCATTTGGTGTCTTGTGGTTGGCACATATTTATGACCATTACAGTCTTAAGTCATGATAACATGATGTTTCATTTAACGGTTTAATGGGAAATAGTATCATAAATCTATCATGGTCACATGATTTTCTGCTTAGTGACTTAGTGATGGAGCTGCTGGTTCCAATTGTGGTTACTAAATGAGAACTACCTGTAATATCTAAAGTTCATCCTTAGTAGGAAAGAAGTTGAGTCTAGGTAGGCCAGGTGCTTTTCTGTGCTATTTCTATTTCAGATTTTTATTGATGTACTCTAAATGCCCAAGGTGCATTTAGGTGATCCTGACATATTTCAAGGTCTTGACCTATTTTATACTATATATATTACTCTACCATTTATGTCTGTGGCTCGCAAGTCTGAAAAGAAATCACCTTCATTTTTTGGATTTATGGCGGCTCTTGCCTCAACATAATAAAAAAAATAGAATGAGAAACACTGGAAAAAAATGCCATCTTACCACCATTTATAAGCCTGTCTATAGTTACTGACCAACATAAGGTGTGAACCTTGTAAATCATCAAGTTAATATAGAAGTTACACAAGTGAAGATGCACAACGCAAGCTGCCTCGACCCCTGTTGGGTCTGATCAGTTGCACTGCTTGGATTATTGAGCCTGACCTGCAAAAAAGTGGTGTTATGGGAGTAACCACCACAATAAATGGCATATCATTCCAGCATCTCACAGTGTCTTTCTGTGAATCAAGCCAAATGTTATTGCAAACCTAAAACACTACATACCATAAAGGCCTCTTTGTAAGATATTCCCAGACCTGTATTAATATACAGGTTCAATTGTATCAGTTTTGCTCCAAGTTCACAAGTTCATGAACCTGGTGTAATATAGAATACCTTTATTGTCATTGCATTCCACGAATACAATGAAATTTGAAAGCTACTCCAGCACAGTGCCCCAAACACCACATCACAATCATATCCATTACCTATCTACATATCCAGAGATATGGTTGGCTTTGTGCACAAATGGTTACCATTTAGAGCAGGGCTGTCAAACTCATGTCGTCACTGTTGTAGAGCGATGGTAAGGAAGAGGCATGAGACCAGAGCGTACAACTAACAGGCTTTATTGCAATGAATAAAGGGTTGTCGCGTCTGCTAGCTAACTCGCAGACCAGCGGGCGACAACGGGCTGGCTCTGCCCGACAGCCGGCTTATATAGCCGGCTGTCAAACGGAGCCAACCAATGGGAGCTGCTGGTGCTCCCGCTCAAACAGCGGACCTGGTTGGGAACTCCAACCAGTTCCACAGACATAACACTCCTTTCCCCCAGCTGGGAACATGCATAGTCTTGTAGATATGTGGGTTGTCTTCGCTGGCGACCAGAGCATCGCAATTTGGGTGAACTGCCGGCCGGTGTCAAGTCCTGGCTCTCGGGATGTGCCCCAGCGGTTGTTGGTGCGTGGGCTTGCCCTGGTGTGGTGTCCGGCGGTGCTGGTGAAACCCCCTGCTCTGGTTGGTCCGACCGAGTCTCGAGGTCCAGCTGGTCAGTTGGATCGCTCGGTGGCTGGATCGGTGACTCTGGTTGCAGACTCGGGTCCTCCATCCAGCCCTCTCGCTCGTCAGGGAAAACCAGGTTCCGCAGGGGATCTGCATCCGGCGTGGGTGAGGCGTCGCTGGCGCTGGCAGGTTGGCACGGGTTGGCATCTGTCGCGCCCGTCCGTCGCCTTCTGAGTTGATCCACGTGCCTCCGCCACAAACGACCATCCTCCAGGAGGACCCGGTAGGATCTGGGGCCGGTGACCGACACGATTTGTCCTGGCACCCACAATGGGTCCCCCGCGTAGTTCCTGGCGTATACCAGGTCTTGTGGGGCGAAGTCTCTGACCAGACTATCGGACCCTAAAGGGGTGTCTGGGCAATAGTGGGGGTGAAGCCTGTCTAGGGTGGTTCTGAGGCGTCTCCCCATTAAAAGTTTGGCAGGAGATTTGTTGGTGGTAGTGCAGGGTGTTGTGTGCTGGCTGAGTAGGAAGCGAGACAGTTTAGAGTGCCAATCCTCCTGGCCAAACCTGGCGAGTGCCTCCTTGGTTGACCTAACTGCTCTCTCTGCCATCCCATTGCTAGCGGGATGGAATGGTGCTGTAAGGACGTGCCTGATGCCCAAGTTGGCAGTGTACATGCTGAATTTACATGATGTGAACTGTGGGCCATTGTCTGAAACCAGGGTGTCTGGAAGCCTGTGGGTGACAAATAAGCGAGTTAGGGCTTTCACTATTGCCTGAGTGGTGGTGGTGGTGGGAAGTAAGGCTACATCAATCCACTTGGAGTATGAATCCATGACCACCAAGAAGGTCCTGCCGTGCACAGTCCCAGCCAGGTCGACGTGCAGGCGGGACCAGGGGGCGTTAGCACTCTCCCATCTGGTGGGCGTGGCAGCTGGAGGGGCGGCCCTGGTTTGTTGGCAAGGTTGGCAAGAGCTTACCCAGTTGGCGATTTGAGCGTCCATTCCGGGCCACCAGACGTGGCTGCGGGCCAGGGCCTTCATTCTTACGATGCCCGGATGTCCCTCGTGCAGCACTTTCAGGATGGGTACTCGCAGGGATGCAGGGATGACCACTCTTGTTCCCTACAGTAGACAACCTTGTAATTTTGACAGCTCCTGCTGGCGGGTTTTAAAGGGGACAAAATCAGTTGTACATTGAGTTTCCGGCCACCCCCTTCCCACCCAGTCCAGAACCTGGGCGATGATTTTGTCCTTTTTCGAGTGCGCCGCGATGTCCTCGGCTGTCACTGGAAGCTTGAGTTCGTTGACCTCGAAAATGGCATGGATGGGCGCTGGGTCTTCGACTGGGACTGGCAGGGGGCAGCGACTAAGGGCATCGGCGTGGCTCAGGGTCTTGCCAGGACGATGCACTAACTTGAATGAGTAAGCAGCCAGAAACAAAGTCCATCTGGTCATTCTGGGTGAAAGTACCTGTGGAGTTTGCTTATCTCCAGACAGAAGTCCTAAAAGAGGTTTGTGATCAGTCACTAACTCAAAGTGGTGGCCAAACAAGAACTCGTGGAACTTCTTAACTGCAGCCACTGCGGCCAGGGCCTCTTTATCGATCTGGCTATAGTTCCTCTCGGTAGGAGAAAGAGTCCTGGAAAAGAAAGCAATTGGTGCCTCGGAACCGTTGGGGAGTCTGTGGCTCAGGACAGCCCCAATGCCAAAAGGGGATGCGTCAGCGGCCAGGACCAAGGGAAGACGTTGATCGAATTGAACTAGGACCGCTTCTGATGTGAGTAAGGATTTGACTGATTTGAAGGCATGGGCTTCCTTGGGTCCCCAGTGCCAGGGTGAGTCTTTATCTAGTAGCCTATGTAATGGTTCAGCGACAGATGCCTTGTGTGGGAGGAATGAGGCGTAAAAATTCAAGAGTCCCAGGAAGGCTTGTAGTTCAGTCTTGTTGGTAGGTGTGGGTGCCTCATGGATGGCCTTCACCTTGGATTCAATGGGGTGGATGCCAGAGGCGTCTATTCTATAACCCAGAAAGTCCACCTGCCTAGTGGCGATGGCACACTTCTCCCTCTTAAGTTTGAAGCCATGCTGCCTGAACCTCCCTAGCACTGTCCTGACTCTCTGAATGAGCTGGGGCCTGTTCGTGGCTGAGACTAAAATGTCATCGAAGTAGGGGACCACTCCTGGGAGACCCTGGAGAATCCTCTCCATGAGTGACTGGAAAATGCCTGGGGCTATGCTGACCCCGAATTGTAGGCGCTTACATTTGAATGCCCCCCTATGCGTGACTATTGTTTGTAACTCCGCTCTCTGCTCATCGACAGGGAACTGTTGGTATGCCTGGGACATGTCTAACTTGGCGAAAATGGTGCCGGGTTCGAAAGTGTGTAACAGATGCTGAATAACGGGCACAGGGTAAGTGCTGACCTGCAGATAGCGGTTGAGCGTGGTATTGTAATCTGCGCAGATTCTCAAACTGCCATCTTTCTTGAGTGGGGTGACTATGGGGGTCTCCCATTTAGCGAAATCAGTGGGTTCTAGCACCCCTTGCTTAAGTAGTTTGTCTAGTTCTGCGTCCAATTTCGGACGGATGGCAAAAGGCACCCTCCGGGGTTTTAAACGAAGGGGGATTGCCTGGGGGGTCTACTGAAAATGATATGGGGGTGCCTGAATAGCAACCCAGCTCATTGCTAAATACATCGGAAAAATCTGAAAATAGTGTATCTACATCAGAAGTTGAGACAGCATGGATCCCGGTTACACTAAGGCCGAGAGAAGGAAACCAATCAAGTCCCAATAGACTAGGGAGGGTACCATTAACAACCACTAGGGGCAGATGGCCTTTAAAGGTTCGGAATTGAACAAGGAACTTGCCCTGGTAGTCTCGTAGCGTCAGGTGGCATCTTTGTAGCTGTTTCCTTGACAGCCTGGGCTGGATCCTCTTCAGGGTATCCCAGGAGATGATTGAGAGCGTGGATCCCGTGTCCACCTCCATCCTGCAGGGTTTACCTTCTAGGAAAACAGAAATTTTAATTTTATCAGGGGTTTGGGAAGTATGGTTAGCATGGTAGCAGGCATAGCAGTCTACCACTTGCCTTTGGGAGTTAGAAGGTGGTGGAGGTCTTTGAGGTAAGGATCGCCCTGCTTGGCAGACTCTAGCGATGTGACCCTTGTTTTGGCAGTTCAGGCAGATGGCGTTTCTGAACCTGCAGGATGCCCTAGGGTGGGAGTCTCCACGGGTTAGGCACATGGGAGGTTGTTTGGGGGTGAAGTTGCCTCTCTGCCCCGCTCCTACCTGTGAAGGCTTCTGATGATTTAGGTGGTTAATGTCAGACGTGTCTGTGGGGTCATCTTCGCTGATTACCTCTTCGGAATGGACAGTGTGCGTGCTGGGTTTAGATTGATTTCCCTGAATCTCAGCTGCTGACTGGGCCGAGAGCTCAGTAGCCAGGGCTTCCTCCATGGCTAAGGCTAGAGTCAAGTCTTTTTTCGCCAGCAAACGCCTTTGGAGTCTCAGATCTCTTACCCCACAGACGATCTGATCCAGCAGCATGTCTTCCAAATATTCTTTGAATCCGCACTGCAAAGCGGCTGTTCTCAGGGCGGCCATGTATTCGTTGATCGACTCCCCCTCTGCTTGCTTCCTGACTCTGAAGGCATACCTCCTGGCTATTTGGGACGGCTTGGGCGAATAGTGATTTGAAAGTATTTCCTGTAGCTCGTCCCATGGGACGCTTCTGATGGCGCGGGGCGCGACTAATGCTGTGGCAGTGTCGAAGACGGTGGCTCCGCAGTAACTCAGGAAATAGGACTTCTTCCTATGCTCCGCAGCGTCGGCTAGACCGATGGCGTCAAGAAAATGGCTGAATCGATTTTTGTAGGAGTCCCATGTTTCCTCGTTTGGTTTGAATGGAGGGAATGCTGTATTCGCGCTCATCGTGGAAGGGAAACAGGTTCGTCTGCTTCAAATCGCTATTTGAATTTGCGCTCTTAAAAGAACGCGGCTGCGGTTGTCTCTCTGGGCTGCTTAGCTCTTTTTGAAAATCGCGCTCTTGGTGAGCCTGGGCGGCCTCGGCTGCTGTGCCTGTGGCTCGTTTCAGCGAATCAGCTCAAACAGTATCAGTTTGAATTTCACGCTCTTTGCGAGCGCGGGGCGGCTGCGGCTACAGCGCCCTTGGTTTCTCTCTCTGTGACTACAGCTCTCTGAAATAACGCGTCTGGTTAGCCTTCGACCATCCCATCCTCGTCGCCAGTGTTGTAGAGCGATGGTAAGGAAGAGGCATGAGACCAGAGCGTACAACTAACAGGCTTTATTGCAATGAATAAAGAGTTGCCGCGTCTGCTAGCTAACTTGCAGACCAGCGGGCGACAACGGGCTGGCTCTGCCCGACAGCCGGCTTATATAGCCGGCTGTCAAACGGAGCCAACCAATGGGAGCTGCTGGTGCTCCCGCTCAAACAGCGGACCTGGTTGGGAACTCCAACCAGTTCCACAGACATAACAGTCACAGTGTTGTTACATAATGTATTGGGACTTTCCCCCCCTTTGTTAAACTGGGCGTTACATGGGTGTGGCCAGTGCATGATGCATTTGGCTCATGGGCCGGGAGTTTGATAGCCCTGATTTAGAAGGTTAGCAAGCTACTTACAAATTTGCTTTTATACAATAATACTTAGGCCTGAAAAATTAAAGATCCAGCAAAAAAGATAAAAAAGAAACAAAGGACAGATTTACATTTCTTGTCTGCAATGATTTCTCATTTCTCAGCTCAAATGGGAAGATGGGAAAGCTGCAGAACAGGTTCTATAACTTTAAAGATTCTCCTTGCTGGAATACAGCTATGCAGCACTAAAACTTAAAAACACTAGCAGCAGAAAAGGTATCAAAAAGAGATCTGGAAACAAAAAGCATATTAGGGAACCGAAAGAAATAACACCAGGATAGTTTGTGGTTGCACTGTAGTTTACTTGAGTTAAACTTTGCAGTGCTTATGATCATCTTAAAAAACTGTATTTTGCAGACTCTTCCTGATGGATTTTTTTTGGTGATATGGTCATACCTGAAGAAATAATGATAATATTTATTTACCCTTTTATTTTTACATCCTAGTTTTGTGCAGTATCTGACTGAGCCACATTATACTGGGAGGCAAGCAATTCCATTGATTAATTGTTCTTACTGACAGAAAATTTCTCCTTATTTCCAACTTAAATCTCCTCCGATGAGCTTCCACCTATTGCTTCTTGTCCTGCCCTCAGGTGCTATGGAGAATAAATTTGCAAAGGAAGAGTATAGTACACTAGATTTTGTGTTTAGAACATGGCCAAAAGACACACATATTACAAATGTGGGAACAGGAATAAGTGTGGGAAACAAGGCTTTTGTTGTTGTTATTGACTGTACCTTTAGTACAGAATTGTAGGTTGGGCTACATTAGCTATGGTCTAACTTGATCAGTGACTAGAGGTAGCAATGGGTTCATAAAGTAAAATGTGATGAACCAGCTGGGAAACTCATGCCATAGTTAGCCTCACAGATATTCATTTTTAAATATCATATCAAGGTTTAAACTTAAGCTACTATAGATAATAATCCCAACTCTGAAAGACTATCCACTATCATAAAAAGAAGGCACAAGAAAGCCCAGGAAAGATGCAAAGCAATGGTAGATTTGTTATTGAATTCCTTAGACTGGTGCAATTGTTATCTGTTTACATTTTCTACTCATCTGAAGTATCGATGCATTCAGCATTGGAATGAGCATATTGAAATCCTTGAAAAGTTTTTCTTTGGATAGATATTAGGCCTCCCTTCACCATTCATGTTAAATATAATGAAAAGCATAGCAAATAGGCTGCTGTTTAAAGTTACTTGCGAGTTAGAAACCAGCAGACACTGATACCTAATTGTCATTGTCCAGGCTGATGTTCAAGATAGACCAATTTATCGGCACTTTATTTTGTTGTTATGGGGTATAATAGCATAATCTTAAAAGCCATCAGAATGTCTGTCTTTGGCTTTTTTCTACCAAAAAGAACCAAAGCTGCATTATCTGGAATATTTTCCTCATCCCTTTTTCCTTTTCAGTTAACATTTAATTAATGGTTTTTGCATTCCTTTTTCAAGGCTATCTCCATACTCTTCTGCACCTAGGAAGCCTAGTGAGGTAGGATTTGGATAGCACGGTGGGAGTCCTCCAGGGAATACCAAGGCTGTAGGCTAACCATGAAGTCAAAAAGCACCCAGAAGGCAATTGCCTTTTTCTTCCTGTTGCCAAAAAAATTGGATAGCTCCATGAAGTTGCTGAAAATTGAATGCAATGTGGAGGACATGTTATTTTACTTTTCCTGTGCAGAGTACATTAACTCCAAGTGGATATTCTTTGCATCTATCATTTTCTTTCTCTGCCCTATGTGGGTTATTTTTTTCTGGAAAAATGGTGGTCTCCAAGTGGCCTCAAAAGCTCTCAGGAAGAGTGCTAAGACAAGATGATTGCAAAGAAATATGATCCTTCCAAGCCCCCCCCCCGCCCCGCCCCACCCCCAATCCTGTCAGAACTAATCCTTCTGGAACCCTCTCCCCCATCCTGCCAGAACCGATGAAACTTCTTGGACAAGAATTGAGATGTCTTCTTTCTCATGGAGAAAAAACAGTCCAGGTGTCTTTTAAAAAGGCACCTTTGAGACAAAAATGGTGGATGCTTTCCATTTTTTAAAGAGGCAGTTAGTTTCCCTAGCTCAACTATTCAGCAGATATAGTTTGACACAGTATTTAGGGGAAAAATGTCAAACCAGTGAGCTATGTAGTTAATATGTGAGTCGAGGATAGAGATGGGTGGCTGCAACCCAGTTATCAGCTTTTCAGTCTCGAAGCAAGTTTGGCGGATAGGAGATTTTTTGAAGGGGGATGCGCAACACTGAGAGAAGAGGGCTACCTCAACAACAGCCAAGCGATCTGGCTCTTTTTCTCATGCAGTAGCCTCATCTCCCCAATCAATCCCTGTTTAGCGACTGCTAAAGTGATAACTAGGGATGGGCTTATTCCTCGCCTCCCCACCCCAGTCACCTGACTGCACTGCAGACAGAAGGACTCAGCATGTCCAGCAGATTCTTATTTTTAAGCTGCCACTAGTTGTTGTTGTGTAAGTGGAAAACACTGATACAGCCAATCATGACTTCAGGTTGTCATACTTCATGAGCAGAGGACGAGTTAAAGGCAGCATCCTTGGGATGTAGAGCAAATGAAAAGATATTTCCAGGAAAAGTTTGTATTGCAATGCAATGCAAGTAGAGAAAGGCCGTTAGCTTTGCCTGCTTTTTTTCACTGCCCAGTGAACCTGGACAGGTAGTCCTTGACTTAGCAACCATTCATTTAGTGGCCATTCAGAATTGCAAAGGCCCTGACAAAAAAGACTTACAACTGGCTCTTGTACTTACAACCATGGCAGTATCCCCGTGGTCATGTGATCAAAATTCCTGTGCTTGGCAAATGGCTTCTATTTATGAAGGTTGTAGCGTCCCCGTCCCCAGGTCATGTGATCACTATTTCTGACCTCAATCAGTTTCTGACAAGCAATGGGGAAGCCAAATTTATTTAACAAGCCTGTGATTCACTTAACAACCACAAGGATTTTCTTAACAACCATGGGTCACAAAATCAGGTGCAACTCCCTTAAAGAACCAACTTGCTTAGCAATAGAAATTCTGGTGTCAATTGTGGTCATAAGTTGAGAAATACCTATAGTCCACTCCTCAAAGTCTTTTTAAAAATATCTGGCCCTCTTCTAAGATATTGGTATAGGTTTAAATCAAGTAAAATAAAAAAAATTTTTTTTTGGTAGCTGAATTAATATTATTGGCAAAATGGATTTCCTTTGCTTGGCTCACATGAACAATTTATCCCAGTTGATGCCTCTTTGAAACATGCCTAAGGGCATGTGGGGAAGGAATAATGCCACCATGCAAGCTGGTGTTCAACGTCCCCCTTTCTCTTGTTTATTTAGCATTTTTTCCATCTTCTGTGATCAGCAACTGAAAAAGCTATTTAACTAACAATGCAAAATTGTTTTTATAAAGTATGTTTTTGAATGACTGGGAAATAATATGTTCCGCTAAATAAATCTTTCTTTTCCACTAATGGGCAGTCTACTTTGGTTATTATTTTCCAGTTTACAATTTTAAATCTCCACCCCCATTATAAAGCTTACCATCTTGTTATATACAGAGAAGAAATATACAGTAATATACATGGTGATCAAGAATCATTCAAGCAGTGCAGTTCTGTATTAACACATCCTGAAACATAAACATTGCTAACACTTATTTCTTGGTGCTTTGGCCTCTATTTGCTTGATTTTGCAGTTCTTGAACAAGAACCAAAAATCCGGAAGGGTCCAATGCCATGTATAACCTATATTTTCACTGCCCACCCCTCAGTGCTTATTAGCAGTGCTTTCATATTTTAAGTTATCAGTAGTTACCCCTTTGAATTTCCAGCTCTGTGTGAGGTGGCTCCATGAAAACTTTCTACAGTATAAGCAGCAGCAATCTAACTGGGCCTGCTTTCTGCGTCCTTTCCATTGTACCTTTCCTTTTCGCTTATGTGTGGTTTGCTCAGGTCAACTTTTTTTTTCATGGACACTGATGGAGCACATTAATTCTGGTACAGATGTGTACTCTGCAAATCCTTAAGAAATCACTCTTATTTGTCATCTTACTAAATGGCTTTACATATAGTCAGCATAGAGTGTCCCTCTTGCTTTTTAATGAAGTGATTTGTACATTCCATAAAGTACACACATTTTTGTCCTTTTTCTCTCACAGGCCATTAGAAGGCTTTGTGTTAAGACCATTTTTTCCCCAGAAAAGTTCAGCTGCTGTTGACATCATGACACAGATTTTTGCTGATACTTACAACACTAGAAAGTGAGTTAATGATCCCTTCAGTCTGCCTAATTTCTCAGGGCGGTTCTTCACAAATCTTAATATTGGATGCCTTGCTTTGCAACTGACTTCACAAGGAAAAGGAAGCAATGTGTCATGATCCAGAAAAGTTGGCTCCACACCCTAGGTCCAACATTTGCATATGTGGAAGAACTCCTTTGGCTTTGGGGTTAACTTCTTACTTTTGATGGATTTGGATTGGGTGAGAAAAGTTCACAACTTCCTGTTGAGCTGCCCCGGGATAGCCTTATGTGTATCTGCTATGTGGACGGCTTATACAGTTGTAGTTTCTGCCAAGAAGTGTGCTAACACCAATTTCTAGAAAACTTGGCACAATTCCATTCCCCACCCCCAGGCCAAGGATAAAATCAAGGCAATTCCTTCTCCTATTTCGCAGAGGAACAATTCACTCACTTGCTAATTGTAGAAATGCAAGCGTATCAGTTCATCCAATATGTTTTCCAAACATTCATAGTTCTAGCCAGCATGCTGTGAGGCTAAACTTTGTTTGGATATGTCAATGCTAGAGGGGTGGCAAAGTCGAGACAATTAGTATCAGTGCTATAAAAATGAGGAGAAATTGAAACCGAAGCCAGAAAAACCATTTTTGTACTTCAGAAATTGTAAATCCTGGGGAATAAAATGTATGGTTAACTGAAAGCATTCCTCTCAACATTTACTTTAATCTATCCTGGTACGAAAGAGTCACTTTGAAGAGTGAAATATAAATTTCCAGTGCAGGACACATAGCACTTTCTTTGAACTTAGCAATTAAAATTTCCTGTTGGGCTCAATTTAAAGAAATATTTCACAAGGAAAGGAAATTGACATTCTGCAAAGCAAAGCACCATCCTACACTTCCAGCTCTAATTCTAAGCATGCTCAAGGCATCAAGTGGGCTCCACAGGTCTTTTTCCCTGTCCCTCCATCAAAGACCGCAGAGTTAGAGACAACACTAATCATGGCAAAACGCAGTGGAGGGGAAAGAGAATCGACCTCCCAGGATGGTCCAGTTAAAAGTTGTGATGTGCCCAGTGGAATTGAAACTTGGTGCAACGAAAGTGTTCTTTTCTAGTCTCAGATAACATGAGGGTATTTTCCTCCCTGTTTCTTTTTTTTTTTTTGAGACAGAAGAATGAATGCAAGTGATGCTTGGTTTGCTCTCCTTTATTGTTTGGATCAGGGGCCTCTCTACAAAACAAGGGGCCTGGTTCTCCAAAAATATGGTTCTGCAAAGGAAATGATCCTACCTTGTAGTTATCAGTGCTTTTCAAGTCACACTGGCTTAGTAGTAATAGCAATAACAGTAACGTTAGATTCCCCACCCCACTGTTCCATCAGTTTTTTTGAATTATAAAGCACATCTGCTTCATGAATTTTAACATCTCCAAACACAATAGAAAGAAGGTAGCAAAAGAGCCTAGCTGGATGGCCACCCTCATTGCTAGTAACAAACTCAGCTACAATGTACTCATATATATATTTTTTTCAATTTTTTTTTCTGTTTGCACATACTATGCTAGATGGTTATCATCACATTGAAGAAATACCCGGACAAGATACAGCTAAGAGCTCAAGTTAAAAATAAACACAACTTTTAAAATTTCAATTGTACGAAAGAAAACACTTCTATTTGGGAGGAGGAGTGATTAGTGGTGGCAGGTGAGGGGTAAAGATATTCCGTAGGAAGGCTGGCTGGAGCAGATGCTCAGTTTGTCAAAAGTGATCATAATACTTTGCATGTCGATAGTAGCACCTTTAATCAAAGGCTATTCTAGCATTTGGGACCCAGCTGGAGATAATTTTACACAAACTAAAGAAACTTCCTACCCATAAAAGCCTTGTTAAGAAGTGAAGGGATCTTGAGCAGTGAGGTTTTTATTTAACACACTCAGAGCCTTGATAATGGAAGCCTCACATCATCATCATCATCATCCGCCGTGAGATATGGAAACATTATTCCCATTGTACAGACGGACAAACTGAGGTAATGAGAAGCTTGGTAACCTCCCCTCCCCCTCAATTGTCTCCATGGCAGAAATAGAAAGACCCAGTGTCCTGCCAAACTCCACCAACCCATGCAAACACACACATACATACACACAGAGAGAAACATATATACATGTGTATGTGTGTGTGTGTGTATGTGTGTATATATATATATATATATATATATATATATATATGCACACACACACACATACATATACATACATATACATATATATACATATACATTTCTTCTTTATATTTGTATGACCCTCAATTCCCCATTAAGCTACTCCACCCCCATTTTTTAAAAAATACAAGCCTATGAACAAATGATTTATGATGCTGCTTTATGAGATATGGAAAGTTTATGCCCACGCTGGAAGGTGAGCTTCTTTACATAATTCCTGTTATAATTTTATACTGTATCCTTAATCCTCAATAGTCATTTGCTGAAGATAGAATTTTTCATACTGTTGACTGGGGAATTCCTCACTGTGACTATCTAGTAGGACTGAGGTTGTGAGATTCACTGAAGTCTGGAACAGCTTTCAAACCAGCTGAGGGATTTAAGTGAAAATGCTCCATATGTACAGATGAGTCTGTGAATATTGTATTAGTCAAAGTTTACTTTCAAGCTACAGGGCACACCACAGCCTTTTATTCTGTTAATGTTTGACAGCTAATAAAATGCTTGATTAATCTCAAACTTGGGTTCTAAAGACCCTCATTCGAGAAGCTGCCACATAATCAGCAAATTCTGCCTTCGTGGTGCTTACAAGTTGTGCAGAACTGACATATATTTCTCTCAACTTATTTAAGAACATCAAGTCCAAAGTGATGGGAACAGAGTACAGGCTTGGAGCAAACCAAAATTGTTGGCTTTGTTGATTTGGGAAAGCATATATCTGTATGTGCTCTCATGGTCATTAGGTGAATCTATTTCCACTAATGGAGTCTGCCCAACCTTCCCACTTGTGGGTGTCCCATTTCCATTATTCTTTATACTTTCCATGGTGGAAAGTAGTGGAGAATCTAAAATGAAGAGCTGTAATGTCATGATAAATATTATGTTGCTTGGAGCTTATTGTGACATAGAAACTGCAAATCTGGTATGGTATGTTGTCTAGGACTGTATATGACCTCTGAAGAAATGGACAGAGTGTGGTTTAATATTTTATCTTTCATCTGTGGGTTGGTGGGCAAAAGGGACCATAGTGGATCTGAGAGATGGTCAGTGCTTCCCTGGAAAGGTTGGTGACACCTGCAGCCTTAAAAAAACCTTGTGGTAATCTCCTTCAAAGGATCTCTTTAGATCCAGCTATTTTTTCATATTGTCCAGTGTCTAACCTTTCGTTTTAGGGAAATGCTGTTGAGTGAAGGGTAATGAGACAGTTACAAAGAAGAACAGATGACTTCGGTCTTTTATGGATAAATCTAGCAAATTAATTAAAAATTTTGCAATTTCTGCCTGTCTGGAGCAATCTTGGCAACTTCCAATAAAAGCACCTTCCAAATGATATCTGAAGTTAGAATTATTTTTTTTTGTAAACGTGTACTGGAACATAGCTTTGTTCCAAACTGAAGCTTTTTAGTGCTTCAGTCAATGGCTTATGTTTCGATCATCTTTTTTGCTTGCATTAAATAGCCTGATATGGTCAACTGATGGAGTTTTGAAGCTCATCCAATATATTTTTATGAATTGTAAATGAGCAAGATGGAATTAAAGTTATATTGGCCAAAATTGACCAACTACGATGGACATATAATTAATTTAAAAAGTAGCTCAGTGACAATAATTTTACTTTGAAGTCAGGAAGAAGCTGAGGAAAAAAGTACTGGAAACAGGATTGAAAAAAATACTGCAATAGGAAGTTAGCTATGTTCCAGTTCCTTTTTTGACATAAACATTCTTTTTGTTGTTTTAGTATCCAACGTTTTGTTTTTGCATCTGATTGCATGACAGCTATACAGGTGAGGCAGAAAAATAGAAAAATAAAGCCATGCCCATTTCAATACTCTATTTCTCTAGCAAGATATATTAAATAAATACCAGTTGACACCTTACTATCATTGCTCCCTCAATAACAGAACAATAAATACATAAAAATGGTAGCTTTGATTTTAAATTCCTGGCCCAGCTGACAGCATGCCATCTCCCCCCAAATAAGCCATAGGGTGGGAAACTTTACAATTCAAATTTTCCTGGTTCCTGATTTTTCTAAAACCTTATTTGGTTATTTTGAGTCTTTCTCTTATTCCTGCATGCTTTCATTATTCTTAGCAATGTCTTGATATATGTATAAAAATATGCCTGCCAGAAATATAATTCAAGCATCTGTACATCATACATGGGGAAAATTAAGTAACACACTGACTAAGTCACAAAATACATACCTATAACTCCATCACAAATATTCACATTGTAAAAGTCAGTCTGCTCAAATGCCTTGACAAAACAGATCCATTGATTAGCTGCCTGGTGGAGGAAACTAAACACTGGGACATGTGAAAGGTTGGCTCATGTGCCCTCATGATCAATGGCCAAGACTAGAGAGAAGTGTTAAATGTTCTACTATAAGCTACTGACAATCTTTTTCTATACAAAACTTATCTGAAGAGACTTCAAAGAAGCAAGATGCTGCAATGCTTATAAACTTTGTATTTGGAGGAGTAAGTTTTTTGGGACGGGAAACGGTTGAATAAATTTTGTGTGTGAAGGGAGATGAAGGTGAGGAGAGGACTTAAGAGGACATAGGGTAATTTAAATGAAGGACTGGGAGAGAAAGTGGACAGAGGTGTATAACAGAGGTTTTGGTCTGTAGAAATATACCAGAAAGGTGATGGACAACATTGTGGAGAAGCAGCAGGGATTATGAAATTGCAGTAAGATTGTGGAAACTAATTGGCCTGGAAACAACAGAAGAATGTAAGCAGGGCCTTTCTGGATCAGACCACTAGTCTATCTAGTCTAGCAGTCTATTCTTTAACCAACTAATTGTACAAGGAAGGTGGCCTTCAGAGGCAGCCATGCTGCCATCAAAATTAATATCTATTGATCCTCATAAATTTCCCTAATTTAGTCCAACTAGCCAAGCTAGTAGCCAGCAGCAACATCTTGTTGAGGTTGAAGGAGTGGGCAGCTTTAAAACAATTCCTAGCCTTTCAACCAAAATTAATGAGTTAATGAAGACCTAGCTATTTTATATTAAACCAACATCCATTCTTATCCAAAACCACAATTTTGGGTTTAGTCTACTTCACTGACATGAAGTCTAGACAAGTCTAGAGGTTGCAAGAATCCTGTTATCCATTGACTTCAGGACTCAGTGCAGGCATCACAAAGCTGAACACCCTCCTTCTACTACCATCCCTTCTGTTATCACTGAAAAATGTTTGTTTTCCTTAGAACTTGATAGCATTGGCAAAATGATCTTGTCATTTGCCTATCATGTTTAATTAATTCTGTCAGTCTTTGGTATTTGTCAGAGTCTGTAAAAGTGTTACCTAGGTTGTCAGTTTGGGCATTCCTGTCCTCAGGAGAAATGGATTAATATGAGCTAGCAATCTGCCCACTGGTTCTAATAAAATTGTTCAGAAAAATAAAAATGGAACATTCGTGCCACCTAACAAATATTTTGCTCCCTACCATTTTCTTAGATTTATCTACATCTCCATTGCTCATGGAAGAGCAGAAGGCTTTAAAACTTATTGTTTTTATCTATGTTGCTGTCAGTGATACTCACATGTATTATTTTAAGACTTGGCATCATTTTCAGAGGAATGTGGGGAATTAAAAATACTCACCAGCCTATCTTCCCTCATAGGGGACCAGGTAGCATATTTGTTAAATGGGGAAGCAAGTGAAGATTCTGTGATAACGGTAATGTCTGAGGGAAATGAAATCAAAAGAGAACCTAAACTTTGAATCTCCCCTGTTTGAAGTCACTATTGCCTGGGGTTTCTGCAGAAAAAAAATGCATTCAGAATCCTCTCTTGCAGCAGTGGTAACTGCTCTTGTCTGCAGAGATGGCTTAAGAAACAGCATAGCGAACAAAAATCAATTAATACTATCATAATAGCAAAAGATATGCTAATCCTTACTGCTTTTTATTGATGTCTCAGATCTAGCAGTTGCAGGGTCAGGACCAACCATGGACATTTTAGGCAGATTTCCCAAATAAGTTTCATAGGGATGTTTTTCAAATTCTTGGAAATAATAGTTTGATGGAGGAAAGGAATGGGAACCATCTTAATTTTCCTGAACCAACTAGCCTGTCTCTGTCTAGAGGTAGTGGTATGCAACTTCTGTTGGTTCAAGAGCTATACTGAGGGATAGAGTTATATGCCAAAAGTGGGCAGAAACTATGACTTGAAGTGAATGCCTTCGGTATCTGCAAAACTTAAGGTGTCCATTTTGTTCATTAAGTCCGCCCCCCACAATGCAAAAGATCAACTTTTGTTTTTCGCCAATCTGGGTTCTTGGACCAGAAAAAAGATCTACACAGAGGGCTTATGACCCCAGACCAGGGGTGGAATACAACAGGGTTAAATACCGGTTCGGGATTTACGAGCTTCCCTGCGGGCTGCAAGCCGAGCACCTGTAAATCGTCATCAGCAGCTGCCTGCAGAGAAGCAGCCTTTGAAACAGCCCTCTTTTCTTGCTTTTCTAACTGCAGCTGTGCCTCATTCGGCAGCTGAAGTTGAAAAATCAGGAAATAAAGATCAGGTAAGAGCCCAGGTGGGTGGGTGGGCAAAAACATCAGCAGACATAGAACCGGTTCTATGTCTGCTGCTCTTCAGAGCTACCAGTTCTACAGAGGTGGACAGAACCAGTAGAAACCCACCCCTGCCCCAGACTGCACTTTTTGCACCCTTAACTCAATAAAGATAAGGAAGAGGACCTTGCAATAATTTATCCTGCATTCAAGAAGTCTTATAACTATTGCCTACCATTTGAAGCATTGACTCATAAACAGCAAAAACAACTTTGTTATTTGTTGTGCTAGAGAGGAAGATTTGAATCATGGTTTTAAACAATGAAGGAGATTTTAGATGACCACTGGAAAGCTTCTAAGAATATGACCATTATCTAAGTGAGAAGACTGCTTTGGAAGATCATATAATTTCCTCTCATGTAAGTTTTAAGAGAAAGTGTTCCTTAGTAAGGGATAAACTAGAAGTTAGAATTATTACTCAAGTAATTGAGTGCACTATTATTTTGAGTTTTCTTCCAGCTGTATCATTGCAAACTGAAAGAGGGTTCCTAGCTCTACTTTTGGAGCTACAGTATTCTATTTCTTTATCTTCTTAGAAGATTTCTCATAATAAAAAAAAAAAGCCTGGAAGAACTGGGGGGAATACATGGGAAAGAGACATCTGGACCTTCCATTGTAATTTTGCGGATTAAACTGTGTGACACGACGCGATAAAAGCTTTGAGTGGAAACATCTTGTCATTTGACAGACCACCTGACAGATATCTGGAAATGTCATTTCAGAATTGATTCATGCAATCTTGCCTATGATATATTAAAGCAGAAATTAATTTTTCCCCAAGTATATTTTGTTTAATGGGTGCTAAAAATGTTCAACAAGTGCCATCTTTGATCACAAAACTGTTTTGCACATACATCAAGGCATCTGTTTTCCATAGCAGCTTAAGTTTTGAACACATCAGTTATGTGAATATGCAGTTAAAAATAATAATGCTGCTGCTCAGTCCCCACTGCACTCATCAGGAGTTGGGGTAGGGTGGATTACAGCATTAGCACTGGATGCTTTATGCTGAACAATTTTTAGACAATCCTTTTTTTTTTTACTGAGCCTTCCTGATTTGGGGTGGAAAGTAGAGAAGCTGTCAAACATGTACAAAGTAGTTGTGGACTGTGGCTAGGCTCACTTTTGTTTAATTATTACATTATTATGCTAAATTTGTGATAGTGTCACCTGCTGATTTTAATACATTCTGTGTTGAGTGGATTAACCAGAAATTAGCTACAGTGATTTATTTTCAGAGTGACTGCATCCCTGCTTCAGCACAGTTGTCTTATATCTTTTTATGCTGACAAAGTATCTGAAAAATGAGGTTTTTTCAAAAAAGTTTTTCCAGATAATAAGGAGAAAAAATTAGGAGACCATAAGATGTTCTAGGATCTGAGGGAAAAAAACAAGTCAAGGTCTAAATAACTAAAGGACACCTAGGACCTCTGATTAGCAAGCAGGGGTAATTTTAGTATATAAAATAATATCCTGAGATGTACCTAGTGGAGGTGTACAAGTCTCTAAAAAGTCATACACTCATGAGTGATATAAGTTGTTAATGAGGTGTTCATTATGAGGCAATCTATCTTACAATTAGTGGAAAACTAACTGGTTAATCGTATTGCTGCACACTTGTTCTAGTGGCAAGACTCTGGTCTGGGCAAATGCCAGCCTTGGGACACCAAAATGGAGAAGAAAGATGGCGCCAGTGCAGATTGAAATAGGTAGACTTCTTACGACTGATTGGATAGAACAAGTTGTGAGGGATCCGTCTGATCTGCTTGCCAGAGAAAATTCAGCAGTATTTAACATGTCTCTTCACCACTGACAGATCAAAGGAATAAACATTAGTTTCTCTTTAAGAAACTTTAGTTTGTGACATGTACTTCAAAGCTTCCATCAAAATAGCTTTCTTGCCTCTCACTGCTCTCTTTTCCCTTTGACTCCAAGCCTGGAAATCAACTGCTTTCCTTTCTCACATGGCATAAGTTCTTGTTGATCCCTGTGAGGCTGACAATCCATTCCCTTAGAAAAACAATTTCTCTGGGGCTGAGGGAAAGAAAACACAAGGGACACATAAATACTCTTCATACCTAGTTATAACACACTCACACACACACATTCAGTTACTCACAACCAGTCTCCCTTCCTCACTCCGTCTCTCTCTCTCTCTCTCTCTCAGACACAGACACACACACACAAAATGCACCCAGAGGGCTATGGGAGCATCATGGCTCCTTTCTGCTTTGCTGAGAGGCCTGGCTAGGATAAAGGTCTAGCCATCCTTATTATTTATATTATTACTCTTACAAGTTGTATTGAATTAAAATGAAGCCACCTCACTGAAACAGAGCAAGTGATCTTGCCATTCCCCCTCTCAAGTCTGTGCACCCACAGATGAGGGCTAGCTTTCTCATGGCAGGGCAGGCTACCATTCTAATGGGCCTTTGGCTGGAAGAACGCATGGGCAGTCTTGTATGGCAGTCACAGATTCCTCTCCTCCCATTACTTCAAGGTCCGTGCCACACTGCATACTCAAACAAACCAGGGCTGAAAAGGCCCCTTTCACTTCTCTGGGCTGAAGCCCCTGGAGAGCGGCTCTTCTTTGTTCCAGCTCTTCCTCTTGCTTGTTCTTACTAAGCACAGAGTCTGAAGGGCAGGCTAAAGCAGGAGGTTGGGTGGTAACAATGCTCCTCATAGTAGTATGTGCCGCTGAACCAGCATAAGGGGCACTGACATCACTTTCCCACGCCCAGAGTTTTTTTTTAAAGTACATATTTCAGGTTTACTCTCTTAGCCTCTATTCATCCATCCCCCAAGCTTTTCTCTCAAGAGGACACCTCAGTGCAGCCGCTGTGCATAAAGTCATGTCATGAGAGTGTAGCCAATAAATGCTGACTTGGTGCACCGAACCCCAGAGCGAGTCCTTGGCTTCTGCCTCTCAAGCCTTCAGCTGATGCCACTGTGCCACTGCCTGGCGAGGGTGTGAAATCATATCCTTCCAGTGCTTTACTTCGCCTGGTCCACTCTTCCACGATAGGTAGATCTAATTTGGGGGGTGGGGGTGGGGAGGGAAACAAATTAGACAACAGGACTGGTCAAAAGTCACACTATTAATTCTTAGCCCCACCTCTTCCCCCGAGTTACTGCTCTGTGTGCCTCCTCCCCACAAACAGGTCATATCTTAGTGCTTGCATAACTGCCTGCTATGAAATTGCTAGCCCTGAGTAGATGAGACAGAAGTGACTAAGTCTGTTGTTTCCTTGTTGGACATGATGCAAGGGGGAGGTTCATTTTGACAAGAAATGAGGTAGCAGTTGAGAGAAACTACTTCTCCATTGCACGACATACTTTCCCAGGTTAACGGCATTTTCAGATGATCAGACTTCTCATTATTCAAGCTGTCTGATTTCACAACGGCATTAGAAAGGGCTACAGCAGGCTGCTCTGACTATTTTACATTATTAAGATGTTACTGGGATGGACAGTTCACTTCTCTGCCAGTGTATGCTATTCACAGGGAACTGGCAGCCAAAATTTGTTGCTTTTCTGATTTGGGGCACTCATCAAGATTTCTTGTGGCCCCATTCCTGATTTCCTGTTACCTGTCTGTCATCAATTTGCTTAAATGTTGCAAGGGCATCTTATCTTGGATGGGCAGACTTCTATTACTGAAAATGAGGTAAGAAAAAAAAAATACTATAGGGAGGAAAGGAGAGAGAACCTGGACATTAAAATTAGAGCTTCTTACCACCAGTATTGCAGAGGTATTGCAGGGCTGGATTAGGGCCAACTGATGCCCTAAGCAGAGCCCAACATTGGTGCCCCTTGATGAAAGCAAAATTCTCATACCAATTCTTTAAATTTTAGTCATTCATAATGACAAAGAAAACTTTTTTTAAACAATGTAAACAATATTATTTTTATTGTTTTTAAAATTGTTTTAATTATTTTATAATTGTAGAAATCTAAGCTGTCTAGAATCACTTGGTTATGTTGGGCAACTATAGAAATTGAATAAATAACTCAATAATTTATTTTAAAGTGGGACATTCTAGCCAAGGACTATTTACAAAAACAATTGAGTGAAGTTAGTGTAGTGTTATAGATAGGCAGAACAACTGTGTGGTGTCCTCCTTCCTTTGGTGTCCTAACTACATGCTTATTTTGCTTAAAGGGATCCTTTATTAGAATTAGAATTAGATGAACTTTATTGTCATTGTACAAGTACAACGAAACTGTGGATGCACCCCAGCAACTGTTCACAATACAATAAAATCAGATCTTTCTTTCTCTCTCCTTCTCTCTCCCACCAATGTCAGCAAGCCACGTCAGTCAAAATTCACATTAGTGGTCCCTGGGATTTAAAATAATGAGTTTGGTGGTCCCTGAGGTCCAAAAGGCTGGTGACCCCTGCTCTATCACATCATATACTAAACAAAATCAAGACAGAGATATTTTGAGTTATTTTTCTCCTTTTTGTCTCTTGACTGTTCAACCTGCCCTTTAACACAGGGGTCGCCAACCTTTTGGACCTCAGGACCACCAAACTCATACTTTTAAATCCCAAGGACCACTAATACGGATTTTTTTTAAAAGCTAATATATTTAATATAAACTTTTGTTAAATATTAATTTTATATATATGTATATGTATATATATGTATGGCATTCAGCTTTGTTTGGGTATTTTCCCATGTCATTATAGTTGTGCTTTTAAAGTTGTAGCAATGTTTCGACAGAATCTCATCTGCCGTCATCAGGCTTCTGTATAGTGTGTATACACACACACACACAGACACACACACAAAAAAACCATCCCACATACACACACTTATTTAATTATAACAAAAATGTAAATGCTTAATGATAACAAAATAAAACATTCCGGGCTGGAAGCCTCCCCCCACCTGCACCTTCCAAAGAGACAGAAGAGCGGAGCTGAGGGGCCTCGGGGCAACTGCTGCTGGGAGAAGCAGAGGCAGAAAGGGGGCTTTGCTCTCTTTGGGGGCAGCGCCCCTCGGCACCACTCCAGGGGCTTCTCAGCAGGCATTTGCCTACAGAAGGATTGCTGTCCTCGGTGATTAATTGGGGGGAAAGGAGGAGGAGAAAGTGGGAGCTCCTTTCAGATCCCAGGTGGAGGATTGGGAGAGATCAGATCTGCAGCCGAGGAAAAGCTGGGGTGTGTGTGTGCCTCTTCCAGCCTCACCTGGAGGCAGGCAAAGAAAGGTGTCCCTGGGTGCACTTTGCTCGCTTTAGCACTTCTCTGCCAAACCCAGCCACAGCCAGTGATTATTTGGGGCGGTGGAGGGAGAGAGAGACAGAGAGAGACAGCATCTCTCACATTACCAGGGGAGGAAAGGAGATGAAACAAAGCTCACTCTTTCATCGAGACCTACAAAACGCCAATCTACCACATTCTAGGAGTTATTTGAAATCAACAAAAGCTCCCACTTGCAGTTCTTGTGCCGCCCGGCTCTTCGAGGAACCCCCGAGTCAGGTTCCTGAGATGCAGGCACCAACCAGCTCCCGCACATACAGCGGGCGGCGGCAACAACAGTCCCCCCCTCCAGCGCCCACTGTTAGTTGTCTCCATTAGTTCTCTATTTTTGAATTGCTCCTGCCTCTCTCTCTTTCCTCCCCCCCCCTGCACCCACATGCAGAAAGGCAAGGAAAGGGAGATGGAGCTGTGCGCAGCTCTTGGCTCCTCCATCAAAGCCTTGGAGATGCAGGCAAAGCTGTTGCAGCAGTAGTGCCCTGAGTTGCTTACTTCTCCACTACCGCCTCCTCCTCCTCCAGCACCTCCTTCTCTGGGTAGGGCGATTCTGAAATTAACCGAGCATGCAAAGGCAATTCGGGCACTACCGATGCAGCGGCTTTGCCTGCATCTCCGAGGCTTCGATGTTGGGAGAGACAGCGAGAGCTGGAGGAGCTGAGAACTGCGCACAGCTTATTTATGATTTCATATGTTCTCATCCAACAATCTTAATTCTCAATAAACAAACATAAATAAACAAAACACGTAACATGAAAACATAAAACTTCTTCTTAGAAAGCGGCTTAACCCCAGGTTACATCTTTTTGTACAGACATAAATCAAATTCATGCTCACCTTATATATTATTTCAATCTTATTTAACATTCTATATTTTCTATATGTCTTCTCCCCTATTTTCACTCTCTTAATTCTATTTTATTTACTTCATCTCAATTTAAATCATTATACTTGTATCTTTTGTCCATTCTTTTTCAATTGTCTATTTATCTTTTCTCTTTAATACAAAATTTTTCCTGTAATCAGTGGTTGAAGTATGACGCCTATCTATCTTTCCCCCAATTTTAACACTTAAAATAATACATAGTTTCCATTCTGATTCTGCTTAGTACATTCTAAATAACATTTTAAAATAAAAAAAACATAATAAACTTATAATATAGTAAAAACAATGTTCCATAACAAATTAATTAATTAAACTCCATTATTAAATCTTAGATATTTTACACATTCCCTACAATATTCTATTAACACATATAATATACCAGTTTTCTAACTCTATTTCAAATACGAATACTACGATACAATCTTGTGTACTTTTGCAGAATCTCTTTTTAAATTGTATTATACCCTTTGTCTCTAAAACCCCCCCTGTTTTTTAACATCTTGTTTTAAGCTTTCATAACTTCTCTGACCTTTTCCCCTTCCTTTCTTGTCGAATCTAGCCTTTTTACCCGCCCCCATCTCTCAATCTCCACCCTTTTAGTCTCCCCTCTCTGTTGTATTCCTCTTTTCTGCTGCTTTCTGACATTGTATCGATTTTTCACCTTATTTTTCCCTTTCTTGGTTGTTTTTTTAGATCTTGAATTCTCCATTTTCTTCCCCCTCTTTCCCTTTTCTTCATCAACTAAAATAGTTTGTCCATTAAAGATGGCTTCTTCTTCTTCATCCCAGCTTTCTGATTGCTGTATTTCCTGATAGGTAGAAATTGCCATTTCTAAGAAGTGAAAAACAGATCCAGAAGAGCCCTTGCCTTCTTGTTCCTCTTCTTTTAGCTTTTTAAATTCCATTTTCAATTCTTCCACAGATAATGCCATTGTAAGATATATATATTTATTTTTATTTACTTTTTTTAAACAATCCAAGTGTTTTTAGACTTTCAAAAAATAGTTTGCAAGTCCCAAAGTCATCAAGCAATCCAAATCAACACGAACTGTTTCATTTAGCACTTTCTTCTTTTAACACTTTCTCTTCCTGGGGTAGAGTTCAGATACACAGTTCCAAAATGATTTTTTAGAAGTCTTATTGCAGTTTAATCTCTGATCTTATAAACTCCAAGCAGTCTCCTCCAGCAGAATTTTAATATAAATCATTTACCTCTCCCGTCCCACTTATAGCCAAAAAAAATTGATTTTTAAATATCAATGTTCAGAAATCTTTAATGTCCCCTCGGCTTTAATTTTCAAAATTAATTTTCAAAAAAAACCTTCTGTTGCCAAAGTGGGTGTTTCCGATTTCCATTGCTATCTCCGTAGGGAAGGAGAGTGAAGAAAAAAAACTTTCCCTTTTCACTTTCATCCACAGCATTTTACGATCTTCTTGGGAAACAATGTATCCTTTAGAGAGCTAGATTTCCAGGGTGTTCAGATGTTACTTATTGTCCTGGTTCAACCAAAGACTTTCACTTTCTCCACTTCCTCCTGCACAAAACTTGTCCGGCTGAGAGGTTCTTTGTGGCAGCCATTGCTGACGGCCGCTCCCCCGCCTTTGGAAAAGGGAGTTTAGCCGGTTGAGGGAGGGGGTTGCGATGCCCCAGACCCCTGTCCGGATCTCCCCTGTCTTCAGTTATCCCTACAGGATAACTATAGCCTCCAAATCTAGCTGGATCGGAGGCACTCCAGCAGTGAGCGCGGCAGGGATTGTGCACAAATGCGAATTCCTGCCACTGCTGAAGCCTGACAAACCGGAACTCCAAAATGGTTGCTTTCATATGCTCCTACATTTCAAAACATAGTAACAGGAACAACTTTGTTCATGTTTTTTTTAATTGTGTAAAATCTCTATTACACTGTTGTAAAACTTGAATAATACATTATTTCAATATGGTTTGGTTAGCTTAAACCATTTTTTTTAAAAGGAGAGAAGCGTTGTATCAATATTATGATATAAAATGTCAGTGTTAATTTAGCTTTTTCATCTGAAACTGAATACACCATTAAAAAGCTGCTCCGGATTGCATCACAGTATTTGTTGTAGAGTACAATAAATTTCTGTCTTGAGCTGATTACTTAGCATTAAGGTCTCTATTGTATTGTTATTTAATATTATCTGTGCATGCTGAAGGGGAAAAAGGGGGGGAAATGAACAAAGCAAATTTGATAACAATTAAAATACAAAGGAAAGAGGAAGAGAAAAAAACACCATTTGACTTCTAACTTCCCTCTTTTGTGCTTTTGCTAATCTACAATACAATATTTATAAGCATTTGGACCCCTTAAAAGTCAGACTATAAGTGTTTATACTTGCCATTCTTACTGAAAATTGATTAAACTTCTGATGTAAATATATACTATTAATTTTGCCATTGTTGCATGCTCTGATGTTAAGTGCCCAGTCAGATATTTTCAGAATTGTATCTTTCTTCCAGTATTAGACTAAATTTATTCCTGCTGCTGTGAACATGTATCTTACTAAAGTTTCTTCATTATTTACTGTATTTATTTTTTTTGGGGGGAATTATACCTATTGAAAAAAAAGAGTTTTATTTTACATTTAAATTCCACAATTTTCTGCATTGTGCTTTCCTAGAAGTCAGGGAAGAGCATTTTGTTTGGTGATATACATTATCTGGAATTCTTTACCTACAGGGAAATTTGGGTCCCATCAAAGGGATTGCTATGTGGTGGAATGATGAAAAAGGCCCTTTTCAGTTGTGGTCTCTTCTTTATGGAAAATTATTCCTCTGAGGTATGGTTGGCACCTAACCTGTTGTCTTTCCAAAAGATTCTAAAACATGATTTCTAGAGATGCAGCCAATCAAGTGACTAATTTAATTGTGTTGTTGCTGCCATGGGGGGAGAATGGGGTGTTTTTTTAAATGGGTTTAATTATATGATAAGGTTTTTAAATTTTGTAAGCCACCTGGAGTCATCTATGCATAAGTTGGGTGGCTATATAAATTTCTTTAATAAATAATAATAATAATGATCAAGTCTTAACAACAAATGCATACAAAGCCAGACTTCAGAAGATAGCAACAGAGAACAGTGCCACCTCTGCAAAGAAGCTGAAGGAACTAGTTAGCTGCTGCAAGAGGATCACTTAGACTGACTACAGGCAATAGCATGACAAAGTAGCAACAATGATGCATTGGAAGACGTGCAAGAAATACCATTTGCCTGCTAGCAAGAACCGGTGGGACTATAAAATGGAGAAAATAATAAAGAATGAAGAAGCTAAAGTGCTCTGGGACTTTAAAATTTAAACAGACAGGTACCTGTCACATAATACATCAGACTTAAGAATTGTTAATAATTAAGACCAAATAAATCTGGATAGTGGATGTGGCAGTCCCTGGAGAGAACATAATAGAAAAGAAAGAACTGGAGGAGATAACAAAATACAAAGACCTGCAAATAGAAGTAGAACAATTGTGGTGAAAACCCCCACCATAAAGGTAATACCAATAGTAAGAGATGCTTGGGTGCAATCCCAAAACAATTAGAGCATTACTTGGATACTATCAGCATCGCCAAATTCACTGTAAGTCAATTGCAAAAGGCAGCTTTACTCAGAACAGCTTACATTCTGCAATGATATCTGCAACACCATCAAACATTCACATCTGCTTATCCTGGATCCTTGGGGAAGACTCGGTAGATGGACAAAAATGCCAAATCCAGTCTGAACATCTGGCCAAATGTACAATGAATAATAATGCCAAATCTAATCTAAACATCTGCTGACTGTAATAATTAAGTAATCATCATAATCTACTAAGCCATATTATTTCCTATTTAGTTTCTACCATTGAATGAATGTATGAGACATTTTCCTGGCTATTACATTTTTGGTTTTGCGCACTTTTCTGGGAAAGGAAAACTAAATTTATAGAAGACAAGATAATACAGAAGGTGTACTGATTAGGTGCAGTTGAGCCACAGCTGATTATATTTCCAGTTGTATGCTCACTGTTCAGAATTGTGTGATTTCATCTGAGAGGAAAGGAAAAGAATGTTTGAATGTGAATTTCCGAACAAAATAGGGTAGTCATGTGAAGCAGCTGTCAGTCTTCAAGAAAAAGACATAAGGATGCATTCTTTCCTTCATGAGACAGCTGCATGTCGTATCTTGAAAAGATTGGTCTTCACAGTTGAAAAATGAAGATATTGAACATACAAAGAAGTAGCTAGACAGACTTACTTGGGCATGGGGTAGACTTGAATAAAAAGAATTATAGGCTTGGCCATAGAAAACTGAACATCCCTGCTGATAGATCAAGTAAGTTTGATAGTCAGCAGGTCTGACATTTAAAGAAGCACATTTCCTAATAAAACCCTAACCCTACTAATGCATTTTAGAGAACTGCATGTTATCTGAATGTATCATTGAATACATAGGAGTATACAAATGATATGAAATATAAATATATGAATGTCAAGGTGTGGTCCTCAGTGGAATTACAACTGCACGGAAGTATTCAGTGGGGTGTCTTCAAGGTTCTGCCGTGGGTTCGATGCTCTTCAACATCTTCAAAAATGACCTTAATGAAGGGATTGAAGGGGCACTCATCAAGTTTACAGTCAACACCAAGTTGGGTGAAGAGGGGGAATTGCTAACACTTTGGAAGTTAGACTCATGATTCAGAAGGATCTTGATGGACTTGTGCATTGGGTCCTATCCAATAAATGCAGTTCAGTATTGAGAAAAGTAAAGTTCTGCACTTAGGCAGGAAAAACGAAGCACAGTTACAGAATAGGCAGTACCTGGCTCAACAGTAGGAATCGTAACAGGGATCTAGGTGTTCTAGTAAACCACCACTTAAGTATGAAATAGCACTGTGCTGCAGCTGCCAAAAAATCAAATGCAGTTCTAGGCTGCATCAACAGAGGGATAGCATCACAATCACACTTGAATACTGCATATAGTTTTGATTATCATGATAAAAAAAAAAGATGATGAGGCCCTAGAAAGAGTGCAGAGAAGAGCAACAAAGACTTAATAGTATAATAATTAATTGTTAAATGACCACTGATTACTGATTTATTGATTGATAGTGATTTAATACTGTATAATTGATTATCTAGTTGGTTGATTGATTGATTTTTTTTAGTAATAAGTAACCTTACTATTGATTTTTTCTCTAACTTATCAATTAACATATATTAATTACCAACATTCATTAAGTAACTGTCTACCTGTCATATTAATTTAGCTGTTGTAATGGTTTAGTGTACTATTGTCATTGAGCCAAAAACGCCAAACCCTCCACCAAACATCAATAAAAGAAGCCTTCATTTAGCCTAATGAAGAGAAGATTTAGGAGTAACATGATGGCCATATTCAATAGCCAATACTTGAGTAGCTGTCGTGGAGAAGAGGGTGTTGATTTATTCTCCAAAGCACCTGAGGGCAGGATAAGAAGCAATGGGTGGAAGCTTGTCAGAGGGACACCCAACCTGGAACAAAGGACAAGTTTCTTAACAGTGAGAACGATTAGTCTATGAAATAGCTTGCCCACATAATTATGTGTGCTCCATTGCTGGAGGTTCTTAAGAAAAGACTGGACAGCCATTTGTCTGGAATGGAATAAGGACTCCTTCCTTGGGCAAGGAATTGGATTAGAAACTGCTCAAGATCCCTTCCAGCCCTATGATTCTATTTCTGTTATTAATCACTATGGGCCCATTGAAGAACATGAGGTTTCTACAGACCAGTATTTCCTAAACTAGTGATTTCCCAATGCATTGGAATATAATTCCATCTCTCATGGTATCATACCATTTTGCTTCAGTGGTGGGATTCAAATTTTTTTATTACTGGTTCTGTGGGCGTAGCTTGGTGGGCATGGCAGGGGAAGGATACTGCAAAATCCCCATTCCCTCCCTACCCCACTAACCTACTTTCCAGCTCCGTTCTCCTGTGCAGGACAACAAAAGAAGACCCAGCCGATCAGCTGGGACTCGGGAGGCAGAGAATAGATGGGGGTGGGGCCAGTGAGAGGTGGTATTTGTCGATTCTCCAAACTACTCAAAATTTCCACTACCAGTTCTCCAGAATTGGTCGGAACCTGCTGAATACCACCCCTGATTTTCCTTGTAAATGATGGGCATATTGGGGGCAGGGGGAAGACACTAAGTTAAGAAATATGAATTTCTGGATGGGTGGTAGCAAGAACTAAATATGTGAGATAAACTCATTAGACAAATGCTACGACATATGTATTTGAATTAAAAGTCTGTCTATAAATATATAATGATAAAATTGGCATGGTGACATAACCACATACATGCTATCATTCTGGCATCATTGCTGCAGGCGCAACAGAACCCAGAGATATATATCTCCAGTTTTTACTCCCATGTAACTGCCCCGGGTTTCACATCTTCAGCATGAAGTTAAAGTGTTGTCCTGTTGGCAGGAATTTTTCACCTACACCAGCTACCACCTAGCCTTTATTTCTCTTGTGCTGCACAAATGTGTTGGAGGTGTCAGAATTAGTTTACATGGCAAAGCTAAGAAGTGTTAATCCCTGTGGTAGATTTAGTTATTTTTATCAACTGGGTTTTCTATATTGATGCATGGAGGATGTGTGTGTCATCTTCTCCCCCACAATGACAGCCAAGATCTGTCTTCCAGAATCACTAATGTAGCTTTTCTGACTCTCACTCAAAGCCATGAGATTTCATAAGTTGACTGGAGGTTGACAATAGTAATTATTCAGTCACTCATTATTATCACATAGCTTCAGCAGAGGCTGAAGGAGCTGAGCTATTCTAATACTCGAATTGCGTACGTTTTGCTTTTAGTTGATCTTGATGTTTTATTCCATTAAATGACCGTGAGTTTCATAACTGAAACTTATCTTTAACTTTGCTCACCTGAATGAAATCCCTCCTTTCCCTACATTTCCCCAAATACCTTCGCAAATATTTTGGAAGATTGTTAAGAGGTCTCTGCTTAAAGCACTGTCCTTTCCAAAGCCTGACACAACATGGGTCCAGGCAGTCTGAAAGACTACCTCCTTTTATATGAACGTCCACATTTCCTGAGGTCATCTAAAGAGGTTCCATGAAAGAGTGGGCATCTAAAGACCCTGTCTGAGATATATAGGAACTATCACTCAGGCCAAAGGGGCTGAAACATTTTTTTTAAGTCCAAAGAAATGACATAATATTTGGAAATGGATCAGGCTGACACTTCCTTAATTCACTAAGCTATAAGGAGGAAGAGGAGGAGGAGGTGGTGGCACAGCATAATCAGTTTTGTAAGATTCTGTTACTATTGTCGATTGCAATAAAAGTTGTTTTAGCTTCTTGTAGAGTTGATTTCCTCGTCTGGTCTGACAGTAGCTGGTTTTCTACTTACTGCAACTCCAAACAGAGACAATCCATGGAAGTCAAGAATGAGTAAAGTCAAGAATGAGTTTCCTGTGTCTGTTTTCTTTCCTCAGTAAATTGGACTTTGCTACCAGAGACTTCAGGGGTCTTAAGCAAAGCTAATCAATAATTTCTCGAGAACCAGATCAAACTTGCATTACTATACCATTTTGTTATGCTTTAAATTATCATCTTATTGATGTGGAGTTCATGTTATGTTGATTTAATTTGATATAAATTCCACATCTTTTAATATCATGTCACATTACAGAATAGCTTTCACTCTATAGCACAAATCAAACATCAAGATTAGGATGTCAATTTATTATTATTCATTAATGAGAACAGAATATGTATGTATGTATGTATGTATGTATGTATATATGTATGTATGTATGTGTGTATATATATATATATATATATATATATATATATATATATATATATATATATATATATATATATATATATATATTCATTCTGAGGTTCTCGTGGGTATTTGTATGTGGATCTTTGGTTGTTGGGTTTTCTCCCGCGTAAGATTCGAAGTATCTAGGCAACGTTTCGATGAAGTCTCATTCATCATCTTCAGGCTTGTGTCTTTGGCTCTGTGCTTCTCAGAGTGATGGATATATAGAGTGATGAGTGAGTGAGTGATTTTATATATATATATATATATATAAAGTTTTCGTGGGTACTTACATGTATGGTATTCAGCTTTGTTTGGGGATTTTCCCATGTCATTATAGTTGTGCTTTTAAAGTTGTAGCAACGTTTCGGCAAAATCTCATCTGCCATCATCAGGCTTCTGTATTGTGTTCATCTGTGAGTCAGACTTTCACAGCTGTTTCTGTTTTAAATTTGGGGCTAGCCTACTGCTGTGCCAGAATGGTTTTTCCTTCATCCTGATTGGTTGGGAGCCTGCACTCACAAACAAAAAAATCTCCACACCACAAGCCAGGCAAACACCTGGGCACAAACAGATCTCCCCTGATACCTCCAGCTCAAACACACCCCAACCAGGCACCCAGATGAAACCTAGCTTCCTAATAAATGATAGCCGTCCATTTACTCGGAGCCAAGCCACACTAAAAGCCCCCAATACAGGAAACACAATGTTGCCAGCCAATTAAGACAAAAAAAGCCACAAAACAGACAGAAGATATTAGAAACACCAATCAAGCAGAACACAGCAAACTCCAAGACCAATAAACACAGACCAAGACTCCCAGCCAATCAGGATGAAGAAAAAACCATTCTGGCACAGCAGTAGGCTAATTTAGAACAGCCCCAAATTTAAAACAGAAACAGCTGTGAAAGTCTGACTCACAGACGAACACAATACGGAAGCCTGATGATGGCAGACAAGATTCTGCCGAAATGTTGCTACAACTTTAAAAGCACAACTATAATGACATGCGAAAATACCCAAAGCTGAATACCATCTAAATACCCGCAAAAACTTAAGAAAACACGGGTACAGGTATGCAGGTCTTGGCATGTTTGGGTCTTTTCCCGTGTAAGATTGAGAGTATCTTGGTGATGTTTCAACAAGGTTCCACTCGCCATCTTCAGGCTGGTGCTTTTGGCTTCGTGCTTGTGCGAGCAAAGCATGATTGGAGCTGCTGTCTCTCTAGAAATACTGGTGGGGAGGTTGGCTGTGTTGTCATTTCTTGATTGGTTGATGGAGTTGATGTTTGCAGATTGGCTGGCTTTTTCATAAGAACATGTGTGGCTGAGGTATTGGCTGTGTGTCTATCAGCCTCCTGTATTGTAACAACCTGGGTAATGGGCTGTGTGATGACCTTCTGAGTTCTATTGTTTTGACATCCTGGGTCTTGTACTGTAATCTCAAATGCTGCAATGTCAAAACAATAGAACTCAGAAGGTCATCATATTTTGTGATTACTTTGCCAACTGTCTAGCTTATATTATGCTACTATCCCATAGTACAGTTTATAAACTTTGGGTGGATCTATTTGATTAATATTTTCCACAAATTGATATAAAGCAGAAGTCACAATATAACACTATTTAGTAGAATCGTTGTGCATAGATTCAAACCAGAATGCTGAACTAAGTTGTAGTAGAAACTGCTGGACATGCCAAGGAATTGTGCTAATACGTTCTGATTTGCTCTTAATTTTATCTCAATACTCAGCTGTGATCTCTCTAACAATTAAAAACTGTAGTTGTTGGCAGCACACACATTGTTTGCACATAGAATGACCAAAGTTCTATATCCAGTTAACTGTTAATTTAAGATTTTTGCTAGAGATTCAGACTGGAGACTCAGATTCAAGTTTATCTTAAGCAAATTTTCTCTCCTCCAGAAGGATGAGGACTGCAGGAATATTTTCAGGCAAATCAAGATATATTTAGTACAAATCTCTTACTGTTCTATTCTTGTAGACATTTGAGACATAGAATTTAAAGTGGGACAAGCTGTAAGCACTACTTGTGCCAGCAAGGACAGAAGCAATGTCTGGATATAGTAGAGTAAATTTGCTTTCTTTTTATCACATCCCACTTCAATTGTCTGTAATGGAGAGAGAATTTAGTTACCTACTCTCCAGACTGGTGTGGTAGGGGGGAAAAAAGACTCAGGGCTTTCTAAGAGGACAAACAATTGGATCCAAATCTCTTTGCTCAACCCATGAATTATTCCAGGATCTTCTGCTGGTTTCTATTGTTAGGAACAGTAGAAATATACTCAGGACTGAAGTGGCAGGCAGAACAATCCTATAACTATCTACCCCATCTGTTCTTTTCTGAAATGGCTGCTCACGGGAGATAGGATTGCTCTGAATATTAAGCTACAACTGAATGTTTTGGACAGAAAATGAGGGTCAGTATGGGAGTTGGAAGCCTTTGGGAGTCAAAACTCTGTTCTTTCCACCTGGAACACCCCCAAATAGACTGATATCATACTGTTAAAGTCCAGCCACCAAATTTCAATTGTAATTCATCTTTTTCCATCTTTAATCCTAACCCCCATATGGAAATTGTATCTTCCATTATCATTATGCATTAGTTTTCATCCTGTGTTTGTTCCTATAGATTGTCTCATCTCTTCTTGTTACCTCCTACTATTGCCATTTAGCTGTGGGAGCAAAGGGAGAGGAAATTTTCTTTGCGCAAAGTTGCTCTATCCCAGTGATTTGAAATAGTTTTGGCCTACCTTTATCATAAAAAGGGTTCTAATAAAATACATCTGATCAAATACATGTGGGAGGGGCTCAGCTGGTGTAAAGCGGCAAGAAAACTAAAGCACTGAGTATTTCTGACAGGAAACCATGAGCATTTGAGGAGGAACACAAATTCTGATAAGCAAGGAGCTTATCCTTAGCCAAAGGGATGACCTACCTTTCCAATGACATCATTCCGGCTCAGCTTGTCCTTATCCATGACCGTAATGATTATGGTGGTCTCCCTCAGCTTCTCTGTGGGGATGTCGAACATGAAGGATTCATTGAACACTGGGTTCAGGCATCGCTTCATCACCACTGTCTTCTTCTTTTCCACCCGCTTATCTTTGTACATCAGCCACACCTTCACATAGGGATCTGATGCAAGGAAAACGGACATGATTGCCAGGATTTAACTGAGGAAACAGTGTAAGTCATAGAGGGAACATGCCAGTACTTAACACCCTTGCTGAGCCTGCTAAAAATAATTTGTTTCCTAAAATATGATGCACTTAAATGAAATTGAAAGTACAAGGTTCAGTTTTATTTATAGAAAAAGGTCCAAATGTAAATTTAAGTAAAGTTTCCTAGAAAAATGAATTGGTGTTAAGTCCATTTGGAGCCTGTGGGGGCATGAATGTACTATGTATGTAGTTCCTTAGAGCAGCCCTGCCATTGCCAAGGGTACCCCCATACAATCCCATAAAAGACACAGCTACTTTAAAGACTTGCAAAAAAACAGAACAATGTTCAAGTTTCTGAATAACTTTGTACCACCTAAAAAAACCAAATACGAGATGCTGCATAGCAGCAGACACTATATTTAATTTCCAGAAAGTTATTTATATTGTAAGTTGTTTCAAGTTAGATGTAGGCAATTGTCAGGTCACGTGTGGTTTTAGCCATTCTTCTGTAGACTGGAAATCCAAAGACAGCCTTATCCATTTTTCCCACTTGATCAACTTTGTTTATGCATGGGGATGTGCAGCCATCAACCCACCACTCAATGTCATACTGAACTCTTGAAACTCAAAAGGTTACTTACCTCTGATATACATGGACATTTTTTTCCAGCCTGTTTATTTAAGTAATTAGTTAATTTTGTCATTCCCCATTTACAAGCAGTATTCTAAAATAATGCAGAATGAGTTATGCTATTGTTCCAAATGCTTGATCCAAATATTAGGGGGACACACACACACACTTTAATCTATAAAAACCAACCAATCAAAACCAGCCTATTGAAATTTGACCATTTTGCCACCAAATTTCAGCAGCATAGTTTTTGAGTCATACGTTCAATATATGGCTGGTTAAGTTGCCGATTCCTGCAATGAAAGATTTTGTCCAAAATTCCCATGATCCTTTATCACCCTAGAGGAATTCAGGAAAGAAAGCTTCCTCCCACAAGTGGACAGATAAATTTCTAGAGCCTGTGATCTATTTTAAAATTTCACTGTATTGGAAACTACTTTTCTGTTCTTTTACAATATTTCTTGTGGAAGGTTGACATTTGAATTGAACTGAACAATATTAGGAAATTAAAAGAAATAAAGAGAGCCAACAAAACTCCTTGCAAAGATGCTGATATATATATCATGAAAAAAGTTCTTTGTTGTTCCCATTGAATGTTTTGAAAGGTTTATATCCACTTTCTCCGTCATAAAAGTAAAAATACTATACACAGACTTCCCTAGTAGTTTCCCCATGATACAGTAATAAGACATAACCCAACTAATGTTTAAATAATAGAAATTAAACTAAAATTGGACTTGTCTTTTCAGACCTTCAAAGGACTCTTCAGCTATATGGCACTGTTGTTTCGGGATGACCTTTGTCCATGTAAATGGAATACCGCCATGGTAATGATTAGTATTTTTTCCATTACACACAAAATCCTAGACGAGCTAAGACTGCATTATCTGTTGGTGAAGTAAACCATAAATAACACCCAATTCTTGCATCACAGCTGGAGGAAAAAGGTCTCACCATCAAAGGCATTTTGATATTTCACAGATTTCTACCAGATTTACCACAAATATAAGTGCCCAGGCTTCTGAGGAAAAGGTTAATTTGTGGCTGATTTTTGACTTGAGATTAATTGTTACTGTTCTGGAATTCGATACCTGATGTTCCCCCAATATCCATGGCTTTAAGATTCCGAGCTTTGATAATATTCACAGTGATGGAGTTAGCAGAAGGATTGTAGCAAAGGGATAGAAGGAGTTCTCCTCGGCTTCCCTAGAAAGAAGAATGAACAGAAACAAGAAAATATTGTCTGATGTTTGACATCACTAATGCCCCTTCTAAAGGTTCACCAAAGGTTCACCTCAGAAATAATCTTCTGAGCATCCCTCGGGATTTGGTCTGTTCATTCTATACAGAATACAGCTCCACATGTTTTCCATCATAAATCAGCGGGCACCTAACTTTCCTCAAATCAAGAGTCATAATGCTCTTGTTTTGTGTGGCATAATGAAGATTGTACTCCTATAGCGAGCAAAGCAAGGGTTGAAACAAGTATTTTGACTACAGGTAGTCCTCGACTTCTGACCATAATGGAGCCTGATCATAAATTGTGAGTCATAAAGCAGATCACCCACACAACTGAAGTATTTAATGACCTTTTGGTGGTGCTTTTGTGACCATTAAGTGAACACAGGAGGTTGTTAAATGAATGCTGTGATCATTAAGCAAATCATTTGACTGGTTTGTGGAAAACTATAAGTAAATGCTAGTTTTTGGCAAAACTGTGGTCACATGACTACAGGATATTACAAATGGCTGTAAATGTCATCTGGTTGCTAAGTGCATGGAATGCATTCATGTGACTGTGGTGGGGGGCACTGGAACATCAGAACTGAGTAATAAGTACCCATGGGGAGAGATGACATAACTTCAAATGGTTGTTAAGTGACTATCTATATATTGGTGATTATCTCTTTCTGCTAGTCTTAAGGCATTCTTTTGTCCCTTTAGCCCTTCTGCAATGCCAAAGGCACAAATCTACAGAGGCACAAAAGCATGTTGCTAAGCTGCTAGGTAAAAATATTTGCCTAGCATTGGCTGAAATAATTATTTGTATTCATAATCAGGACCAACAATACTTATGGCTGGTAGCCATGTTTTGGAATTACAGTTTGGATTACAATAGGCTAGTATAAATAAGCATGGGAATTCAAAAGTGAGGCAAGATTAATATTTTTGCTCTTGGATTGAGTAAATTGGAAAAAAGGAATGCTTGTTAAGAGCATTGTTATAGTCTTTAAAAAAATAATAATAATAATGGGATGCCTTTTGTTTCAGATCTAGTTTTTTAATGGTAGCAATACCATCCAGCGAGAAAGATTTCCTTTGTTGTGATTTTCTTTGTTGTGGTGGCTGATGTGCAAATTATTAAATATATTGTGCAAGATTGCCCACGACGTGCATTCTCTGGTTCCCTGGGCTTAGAAGATCTACATGAAGCAACTCCAGAGGTGATCTCCTGGATAGCTGAATGGGACATCCAGTTAGGAAGCCACTGCCATCCTCCCCATAGAAATTTTACTTATAATTACATGGACTGTGTCTATATGTGACTGTGTATATATGTTTACTTCTCTTCTGTCCTGTTCTCATCATATCCTTAATAATAATAATTAATATTATTATTATTCAGTGAATATAACCAGCAAACCTCATATGTTTGGTTTGTGCTGCTGACAAATAATCCATACATTGAGAAACATTAAATGTGCAAAGTTACAAAGCAAAGCTAGTATCTTACACTCCCATCACTGCAGGGCTTTAGATCCTTCCAGAAAGTCTGCATTTGAGTCAAGTCCACTTTGTTGAGAGGAATGGAAACTTCCCCAATTGGATCATTACGACTAAACCGATCATAATCCAAGACCTGTAGATACAGCACCCGCTGAACCACTTTCTCATATGGGAAACCTGATGAAAGCAAAGGAGCAGATGAGGAAGAGACAGAGAGAAACAAAGAAAACAAGACATGAAATATAGTTAAAGCAGAGTAACAAGAATTTGAAACGTAAATATGGCTTCATCTGAAGGCAGTCATTTCCTTGTAGATGGTGGTCTTTTCCATAGTAATGTATCAAAGCAAATAAGGATAGTGGTGACTATACTTACAGATAATCTTGTAGCTTTGGATAACCTTGTAGTCTTTTAGACTTTTTTTGTCTTCTGCCTTCAAGTCTGTCTTGTCTCTGGAGTATGCCAGGACTGGTCTCTGCAATTTTCTTGGCAAGTGCCTTTTTCTTAGGGCTGAGAGACAGTGACAGTCCCAAGGTCACCTAGATCATGGGTCTCCAACCTTGGCAACGTTAAGACTTGTGGACTTCATCTCCAGTTGAAGGCCACAAGTCTTAAAGTTGTCAAGGTTGGAGACCCCTGACCTAGATGGCTTCTTGCCTAAGGCAGGACTGGAACACCTGTCTCTTGGATTCTAGACTGCTATCTTAACCACTACGCCAAACTGGCTCTCATCTTCTAGATTAATGAGTAGTAATAAAGTTTTATTAATCCAATTTGATGCTTGAGAGAGCTGACTAGCTGCTCTAAGAACCAGGACAAATCTTCGTCTTCATCCATAATTTGCACTTAGATTACTAGTGAAGAATTTTGTTCTTTCTATGTTAATGTACTACACTGCTGTTTCCCTGAAGAATGGTACTAAATGTAATGGAATAAGGGCATGATCTAACTTGGCAGGAGGTAAGACAACTGGATAAAGTAAAGGAGACATAAGGTAACACAAACTGGCCAGATGAAATAAGTGGACCATGCTATGACTTCATAGAAAATGTGATAGATTAATGATTTAAGGCAGTATTCCTCAATTTGACATCCTTCAGTACATTGGACTACAATTCCCGTAGTACTCAGATGCTATTATATGTACAACAATTGCAGGCTTATGCCCTCAGTACATGCATGTTTCCTTATTTAAAATATTAAAGAACCTTTTTATTTCAGCCTTCATTAGGGATGGTCAATAGTTAAGCTTTTTTGTTGTGATGTAAAAAACCCTGTTGTGTTAGACCATGTCAATGCTGAATTCTTTACAGCTATATGGCACAAAAATGGTATCCCTGTTATGTTGAGAGAATGAGAACCATCTCATACAAAATCTCCCTACTGGGAAACTGCATTACTTTAAACTCAGGTCTGGTGCTTCATGCTTCACCTTCGTCTATGTTTGGTAGCTGAGATAATATCCAGTTCAACAATCATGTGTTTGAAGTAATAAAAAGCAGTCTTTCATTTTACCTCAATGAACTCTGAACGGTTTATGAACAGTCTGTTTCCTCACAGGTGGGAAGACTTACCTTATCTTGTCTCCCGGCCTCTGGGCTTCAGCTAATGCAATTCAGTTCATGGGCTCTTAAAAGGGAAGGTTAGCTTGTTTGTTTCACAAGCCTTCTTTCACAAGAACTGCTCAGAGGTTTTTTTTCCTCTCCATTTCACTTTCCAGTGAAACACACATTATTGTGATGATTCTATTTTAAAATATTGAGGGCATTTATTTGAGCTATACAGTGTTCGAATTACTTGCAAATCTTTGGAAATATTCCCAAATGCCTAGCAGGCAAGGCAAAGGGAGCTACAGTGAAGTCTGATTTTTGTTGCTCCAAAACCATCTCTCCAAACCCAGTCATTTGCTCACCAAGTCTTCAAAATAGTCTTGGTGCCAACTTGTAGGCATTGTTTTAGATTTGCCATTTCTTTTTTCTCCACTACAGCAACATACAGCCATAGTTATAATGCTACTGGAAAAAGCACCTGACTGCAAAACTGCTTGCATGCTATTTTTTTTCATCATCAATGGTGGTCACAGGCTTTTAATAACAACAAAGGAATTGGCAGAATTACAGCTCCGCTTTACACTAACTGCTATAACATTTTTGGGACTGGCAGACAACACACACACACACACACACACACACACACACTCCTGAAATGGAAATTGGGACTAGCAATGCAGTTTTGGAATTTACTACTAAGTGATGTGAGTGCTGGCTACCAGCTTGGCTGTCTTCAAAAAAGGGCTGGACCACTTCAGGGTGGTCATGGGATCAATGGCTATTAGTTTTGATCATAATGTGACTGTCTCAAAAGACCTTCTGCTGGGAGACTAGTGGGCTTCCTTCTGTGATTGGTTGATTACTATGAGAATGGACTGCTGGAAAAGATGGTCTGATACACCATGGCAGTGCTTATGTTTTTCTTTTCTTCAGTGAACATATTCATGTTTCACCTCTCCCATGTTAGAATTCTAATATTAGTGAAGATAAAAGGAGGTGGATTGTGGTATGGCCATTAGGAGAAACACTGGACGTGTACACTCTAAAGCAGGGGTGTCAAACTCGTGATAACACATTGTCATCGTGTGATGTATTGCAACGTTTCCCCCTTCACTAAATCAGGGGTGGGCGTGTCCAGCACATGATGCATCTGGCCTGTGGACTGCAAGTTTGATACCCTGAGCCTTCAATCATAAGAGGCGTGCTGGTGCAGTGGTTAGAATGCAGTACTGCGGGCTACTTCTGCTGACTGCCAGTTGCTAACAGTTCAGCAGTTTTACATTAGCCAGCAGTTCAAATCTCACTGGCTCAAGGTTGACTCAGCCTTCCATCCTTCCAAGGTAAAATTTGGTAAAATGAGGACCCAAATTGTTGGGGGCAATATGCTGTAAACTGCTTAGAGAGGACTGTGAAGTGGTGACAGATAACAGATAATCAGAGTTGGAAGGGACCTTGTAGGTCATCTAGTCCAACCCCCCCACCCAAGCAGGAGACCCTTCTTCTTGAAGGTCTCAAGTGATGGTGCTCCCACAACTTCCAAGGACAAGGTGTTCCATTGGTTGATTGTTCTCACTGTCAGAAAGTTTCTCCTTATTTCCAGGTTAAATCTCTCCCTGTTCAGTTTCCACCCATTATTCCTTGTCTGGCCTACAGGAGCTTTAGAAAATAGATTGACCCCTTCCTCTCTGTGGCAGCCCCTTAAATGTTGGAAGACCGCTATCATCTCTCCCCTGGTCCTTCTTTTTACTAGACTAGCCAATCCCAGTTCCTGTAACCGTTCTTCATATGTTTTAGTCTCCAGTCCCCTAATCATCCTGGTTGCTCTTCTCTGTACTTTTTCTAGAGTCTCAACATCTTTTTTATAATGTGGTGAACAAAACTGGATGCAGTACTCTAGGTGTGGTCTTACTAAGGATTTATAGAGTGGTATTAATACCTCCCTTGATCTTGGTATATAAGTGCTATTGCTATCTTGTTTGTGTTCTTCAGAAATATTTACGCTAGCTTGATGAAAAAAACAAGAAGGATGGTGAACATTATTCACTCTTTCTTTCTGTTCCATCTGGACAAGAGTGGCAATTCCCCAAATGTTCAACCTTGAAGCATTCATTCTAGGGCAAAAGGATTACCACAATTAATCAGGCCTCCTCTGACCCACTATTTCTATTCACGAACAAGTTTTCTGCCTGTCAGCAGTTTTCTTTCAACTATGTTGCTTGTCTTTAAGTTCAGAAAATGAAGACCACTACCATAGTTGACAGGTTGAAAACAGAATTATGATATAGATTTATTCAGCAAAGCCTTGACTTGACTTCAGTAATTAGACCTTCTTACCTACCTTCAAAAAGAAAGGTCTCATTCCAATGTGGATTTAAGTTCTTCCTTTTCACCTTGGTCTCCAGTTTATGCTTTTTATCTGGCAGGAGATAGATTTTGACAAAAGGGTCACTTGTGCCACTGAAATCCTTGGCTGGCAGCTCCTGAGCTTTCAATATTTTGACAGTGAGAGTAGATTCCTGGAAATTATAGCCAACACTAAATTGGATGCGGCCCAGATTCTCTCGGCTGGAGCTGTCATGTCCCTCATCATCCTCAGATCCAGGGGAAAGCTATAGTGCAAGAGAAAACAGAAAGATGTAGCTGTGAGGGTCTGGTATGCAATGTTTATCTTCTATATCCAATTATGTTTTAACACAAGAACCCTCAAAAGTTATTTCCTCTGCTAGCTAACAGAGAAGATCTAGGTTAAACATGAGCAATTGATAAGAACATATTTCTCATGGCTTATTACCTTTAATAAGGTAATGATAATGCTATGCTTTATATTTTATTACTCCAGGAGAACATTTTCTTTTACAGTCAGCTTCGTCCTAGCTTTCTTTTAGTCAATGATTCTGAAAAGAGAAGAAATTCCTGCAGCTCTTTGATTCTGAGAGTTTGAGACATTTCCAAGCTGTCTGATGTCTTTAGGTGAGAAACAACACTAAAAAAAAAATCCTCCAAGTATAAGCAGTGTTGAAAGGGAAAGAGTGTTGGGAAATAAATAGAGAAAGGAGATACTCCTAACATAAGCTCTGTTAAATCACTGACTTATCTGGGAGTGAGCCTCGGGGACAGGAAAAATTCTATTAAGAATACTGTAACTTGGATACTCATTAGTAGGGTGTGAAGTTGAAAAGCTCAGAAAGATTTTGTCCCACTGTCAGCAGCTACTGTGCCATCCTCTTGTGAAGTATCTCACTTTTCACCTCCCATATAATTCTTGACTTTATTATAAGCCCCAGAGGCTGGATCAAGAACAGGAAGGGCTTTCTGTTTACCTACAGCACTTTCAGTTTGATTTTATTTATTTGCAAGGGCTTCTATAGTTCCCCCCCCCCACCAATTTCCCATGGTGTATGAATTGCCAAAAAAGAAATATGTAGCATAACTATCTCTCATAACACACAAACAGATGGTGGTGCTATTTCTCCTGCTTATTATTCACTGGTGCAGACAAATATTTTTAGCTGCCCATTGTGCATTAGTTTCAGTGGGACTCAGTGAGCTAAGATTATCTTTTCCCTACCTGTTGAGATTCCATGTTTTGCAACTGTTTACATTCCCTACAGTTAAAATATCAATAAATAAAATATACAAACCCATTGATGAACCCTGTTCAGAGGAAATATTCTGAACATATGCATTTCATATTCAAATTCTCTTGAATCATGATACTATTAGAAATACAATGGTGTTTGCTTCAGCTGCTTTGACTCTAAAAACAGTTAGTTTGCAGTAAGTACTATTTTCTTGCAGATGGTACCCTCTATTAAAAAAATTGAAAGTAATAGAAAAATTAAGATGTTCATACTCAGCTGGGATCCCCTAAACTACAACTTTAATGAAAAAAGGGAGAAATTAAAAGAAGATATGAAAAGGGATATGAACAATATTTGTCTTCCAGTCAGAATATTGCTGCTGGCTCTATTCACTCTTACTACAGATCTTAAGACACCCAAATCTCTTCTTACCTTCAAGGCTGCTACTCTGTTTTTGAAAGGCCTGTGAGTTTCAGTTCTCTAGCAATTCTGCTCAACTCAACCTATATTTCCTATTCCTGTTTATATGCTTTCTGCGTTATTGCTAATGTTAATTAAGACATTATTAGTATTTAATTTTTCCATTACATTCAGGCCTCAAGTAATTTTCTGCACTAAGGAATTATTCCCATTTTGGTGTTGTGGGAGAACTTTTCTGTCATCTGTCCAAGACAGAATGACTCAAATTATATGGACAAAGGTAATTTGTAAAGGATTATTACAGATAAAACATCCTACGCTACTGAATTACTGAAATTGATTTCACAAAATAAAGAGTAGACAATCTACTGGATATCTTCCTTCACTAATTTGCCACAGCTGTAGCACTATGGTCATTTTTCACACAGTATTCTAACTTCTGTATCACCCATGAAACATTCCATAATCCATTTTCCTTATACTGATTTCTATATTCCATTCATCTTTACTCTTTGTATAATAGTGTTTAAGTTAATTATGTGTTAATTTAATTACACACGCTCTAATTTAGCATCATGCCCTCTTCCTTCTAGGGAAGCCAAGGAAAGAATAAAGGTGGCTTTAAAACTCTACAAACTGTTTAGCAACTCTTCACCCCACTTCTTTTTAATTTCAGGGAAGGAACAGAGAGACAGCCAGTTGGGTGTTAATGGCTTAGGCATCAAATTAAAAATTGGGAGAGTGGTGAGTGCTAGTTCTGCCTTAGACATGAAACTAACTGGGAGACCTTAGGCTACTCATCCACTCTCAGCCCTAGGAAGGAGGCAAAGGCAAACCATTAAAAAAAAAACTTTTGAAGAAAACTACAGGGACTTGTCCAGGCAGTGACCAAGAGTCAACATTGAACTGAAGGTAAAAAAACAAGGAAGAAGGGAGGAATTTAGAGGGAATATTAAAAAAGAAGAAGCCTGTGCTTCTTTTTTCCTGGAGTTATTTATCACCACATACAGAAACAAATAGTTTAGTGGGAGCAGATAAAATACTCATTTTAAAAGTGACTGGATTCTGACAGCTGTTTTCCCTGCCAAATAAATACATTTATGCTATACAGCCATACACCTGGATGCTGGTCCCAAACCTGGAAAATGGGCAGGGTTGAGAAAGACTTGCAATTTAATTTGCAAAACAACAACAACACACAAACCCTTTGCCAACATTTTTTTGTGGAAAAACTCTCAAATGAATCAGATATGGTAGAATCCTTAGGCCAGATGGTACCCGAGAGGTATTGGGAAAGAGCAAAGAAGTAATCAAGGCATTAATGATGCACCTCAATCAAATCTAGCAGGACTCCTAACTGATGATGTAGCTCCTGGTGAAAACAAGGGACTGTGCAGCACCTAAACACTTCAGAAAGCAACATGGAATGTCCAAGGAATGAGGCAGGGTAAATTGGATATATTCAAACAGGAGATAGCCAATTTGAAAACCAACCTACTTGGCATCACTGAACTACAATGAACAGACAATGGATATTTCCAGTCTGATGCATTCGCTATCTATTATTTGGGACATTATACCAGGGCAAGAAACCTGTCCAAACAATGGAAAGCTTCTTGACAGTAAATATTTGAATCATAACCATTCAAGTTATGTCAAGCACCTCAAAATCACAATTGTCCAAGTCTAGGCCCCAACAACTGATGCAATGGAACTCGAAATAAGAGAATTTCTATGCCAGTATTGAAAAAAAGGAACAAATATCCTCAAAAGTCATAGTTTACGTACTGGGTGATTTCAATCCAAAAATTTGTCAGCCAAGCAGAAACAGGCATCGCTGGCATTTTTGGACTTGGGGACAGAAATGATGCAGGTGATCATTTGATTCAATTTTGCAAAGGGATGTGATTTCAAACCATGGGTATCTGGTTCAAACAGAACAAACATACTTATACACATGGACTTTGATTAATCTGTGAAAATACTATGAGAGCATTCAGTTTTCCTCAAAGAGTAAGGTTTAATGATTCCCATTTATTGATATTTGAAGAAATTTTTCTGTGTGTTTTATCGTACACATTGCTAACTGATTTATATCTTTTAGTATATACATTCAGTGGTTGACCTTGAGGAAAGAGGGGAGAGATATTGCCTAGGAAACTATTAGACAAGAGAAGCAGGAGCAGCTAATGGCCTAAAAAACCAGAGAAAGAACTTAGGAAAGAACCTCCCTAATGGATGAAGCAGTTAAAAATGGTGATGGAAAGTTTGTACTTTCAGACTTGCAAGATTGTGTTAATGTATCCTAAAAATTAAGTAGAATGTCAGCCTCAAGATCTCTTCGGGTACCCTAACTGCTATCTATCTTATTTATTTCTCCCATATCCTACCTACTTTATCTTCTCTACTGCTAGGCTTAATTCTTTCGGCTGTCATTAGCAACGGGGGGAGGGGTAATTGTGGGGGGAAGAGAGCTGGAGGTGTTTTGCATTCCTTTACTGTGGGTAAGCAAAAGGAGGGGGTGTATGATTTCTTCTTTTCAACTTTCCATTTCCTTGCTAGCCTCTATCCCTTTTTGCGCAGCTGCGATGTCTTATCAAAATATGTCAAGGTCAACGGACAGAGGCCTCATCATCACCTGAAGATGCCCACATGATCATATTCAGAACTTTTAATTGGAAGAGACTTCTGGACTTCGGGGGGGTGGGAACAATTCCATTTCTTTCTATGTGTGATCTGCGTGCCAAATTCTCAGTTTCGGAATTCCATCTGTAGCTTCCTCTTCATTTTCCAGTAAAAGAATAACTTTGCTCTGATCCATGGAGTCTGGGTATTTCTTTCTTGGATTTTGAAGGGAGCACACACTGACATAGAACTAGTCAATCTAGCCCTGTTTACTTTAATTTACCTATGAAGTTGACAATATATTAATTGATTTGGTGCAGATATGGAATTTATATTCCTTAAATCAATGAATAATCTAGTTTTTACCTATTGGTATAAATTCCAATCTGAACCAGTTAATAGAGTATCATCTCTTCTGCTAAAGGCATCTATATTTTGCATCAACAGTGGAATAGTAGTATGAGGTTTAGAAATAATCATAAGAATGTTCTCTGCAAATAAAACTAATTTGTCTTCATGTATTATTTTGTTTTTAACGAGCTATTGCCATGGCAGCTAGATCCCAGCGGTCAACAGCTAACTTAATTTCAATTGCATCACCACCTGCTGAAACAGGGAAGGTAGAAGAGGAAAATGGTTCTATTAACTTGTTAAAAGAGATCCTGGTTCAAGTACAAGTCTTGAAGCCATTCCAACAAGATCTGGCTGAGCTTAAGAGTGATTTAAAATGAAGGCAAGGGGAAAAAAAGTTTAGATATGTAGATTGATTACAAGCCCACAGGACTGTAACTCAAGCCCATCTTAATATATTGACTAGATCAGGAATCCCCAAACCCCGGTCTGTGGACCAGCACTGGTCCATGGCATGCCAGCAACTAGTCCATGCAAACTAGCAAAGTCCCACCCAAGGGATGGAGGCAGCATGCAAAACCACACCTCCTCCAGTGTGTGGAAAAAAACTTTCTCCATGGAACCAGTCCCTGGTGCCCAAAAGTTTGGGGGCCAATGGACTAGAATCCCAACTGCACAGGAAAAATTTGTGCGAGACTAGTATTGAAAATCTTCCAACTCAATCAAACCTGGCTGAGTCATATGGAGGATTTTTTCAGAAAGCTATTCTCTTCGGGAATGGACTTGAACGTGTGTTTAAAATTTCCTTTAATAAGAGAGAAGATTGGAACTAGTTCAAATACCATTCTTAGGCAGTTCCTTCATGTTACCATACAAGATGAGAGTTTACACATATTTTGCCAAGAATCAGTAAAATCTCCATTGACGTGTGGGGCTCTAAGCAAAGTAACATATCCATCTATTCCAAAGGTGCTTTTTCAGGAAGCAACTTGTTCTTCCTTTTGAAGATGTTTTGCTTCACATTCAAGAAGCTTCTTCAGCTTTGATTGGGAATGGAAGGATTTACATTCCTTGCAGACAGCTGGTCATTTGCATCCCTTTAGAGAGGGTTGTTGAAGCACTTGGAGGTTTATTTGTGTCCTCAGGGTCACCTGAGTTGTGCTCCTGGTTCCTGTAGTCTGCAGTTTTTCCTCTGGAAATCCATTCCTACTCCCACACCATTCAAAGGGGTGTTCATCCCAAATCTCTACAGCCTTATATCAATCTATCATGATTTTACTAAGGGAGTTTCAGAGAAAAGATGATTGTTTATAAAAACTCAAAGTCTCGCTAGAGTACTACAACTACAACGTATTATGACCTTTCCTGCTACATTCTGCATTAATAATCAAGATCAGATTAACAGATTTGGTAACACTGTGAATGCAGAGGCCTTTACTTTATAGCTGAAACCTGCTGATGGATAAGTCTTATTGTGTTTCATTTTATAGCAATTGCTGAGGGAGAAAGTGTAAGTTTGCCCAAGGAGCAACGGGAGGGGGAGGGGAGATCCTCATTTGAGAACTTTTAAAGTTGTTTTTCCTCTCCTCTTGTTAATTTAATGATAATGACTCTGGGCGTATTGCCAATTTTAGTCTTTATCTTCATACTTAGCATGTGAGTTTAAATGATTGGTTTGCAAACTGTTCCGTATATTTATTTACAATAAAAGAGATGACCTATAGTGCTATCTCACTAAGAAGCCATGCATTTCTTTCTTTCTATTTATTTATTTGTTTTTAAAGGGTTCTTCCCATTTGTTTAAATAAGAATGTTACTTGTTAGCAATTCTATTTTCTTACACATAATTACATTTTTTTCTTTTAAGTAAAGATTCTCTACATGCATAATACAAGGCTACATGAATATTAATTTGAGTTCCCGTGATTCTATGTCTGCAAGCAATATTAGAAAATACAATAAATATTTAAATAAAGTTTATTATTAGATATTTGTTAATGGTACAGGTTATAAAATAATTTGGTTTTGGGAAAATATTAGTAAGTGGGCCAAAATAAAATTAATGGATTAAAATAGTATTTTACATTATGGGCTATAGGAATCTAGCATAAAAAATGTAATTTTAGCATATTTATAATAATTAAGGACAGGTATTATTTATCTACAGAAGATAAGTTTATTTCACAGATACTTCAATGACAGCTAAAGATGTGCCTATTTTGGTTTGAACAGGATTTTCAATTAATATACAAAATATTACTGATATAAACGGGTGTTGTTTAATTTTATGTGCTAAAATAGCAGGAACTGTAATAGCTATGGCTAATATTTATATAGTTAATTTAGACTCTCCTACTTTTTATCAATGTTTTTGACACTTCAATGGGTGCGTTTATGATAAAGTGGTAACAGGAGATTTTTAATGAAATATTGGATCCTGAGCTGGATAGAAATAGATGTACAAAAACCCTCAGTCATTAGTAGGGAAACAAATAAGATCTACATGTAAGATTTTGGTAGACCTTTGGCATTTGAGATATCTAACTCAAGGAGAATATAAATTTTATTCAAGTGGAATTTTTTTAGGCTTGATTTTTTTTGTTTGATAACATAGACTTTCTATCATCAAATTCAAGAATGCAATATTGTATTGATGTTTGTTATCTATCAGACTAGAGTGCAATTATTTTGAACTGAAACTAATCAAGGTATTGAGAAATAGTTATTTCAAGATTTCCTTATTGAATTATAAAGAATTTGTACAAAATGCTGATAGAGACATTGTAATAGTTCTGAGCCATAGTCTTACTTCAGGAGTGTTAAGAGAACCAATTAAATAAATCTTCCTGAAAATCTGTTCTTTATGTTTTCCAAGTCACCTTCTAAAGAAATAATATGGCAGCAAGGGATAATCGGAGACAGAAGATGACTAGGCTGTCTATCCATGGCAGAGATGCTATTTCACTCTTAGTCAGCAAAACTGATACTAATAAATAGTTTGTAGCACAGAAGTCTAATTAGCCTGATAGGGATGAAATGCCATGAGACTTAAGTAGTGTTTCCACTTCACTTGAAAATTAAGATTCTTGAAGTTACTGGCATTAACCTTTCAACTAGATTCTTTTGTGCTTCATCTTCTGACTCCTCCTACAACCTGACGTCTGTGATTTTGACTTCAGAATACTTTACCTTGTGATAGTCGTGGTTGATTTGATGGCACTAGAGGTCTCACACAACTTTGGGGGGGGCAGCATTCAAGATTTCTTTTCTTTTGTTGTTACTTTCACAGCCTTTCCCATAATTCTTGAAATCTAGGTGATAGCTTTAAAGCTGTGACTTCAAATAATGGACTGGCTTGTACATTCCTTGGCATTTACTGTAGTGACATCCCTAAACTGAATCCTAGTTTATGTTACTTAACTGCTCATTACCTAGTAGCTGAAAACAAGACAGTATTTTTTAAACTAGCAAATAGTTCAACCCAACTTACAAAATGTGACAATTCAAACTAAATGGGGATGCATAGTTTTTAGGCCTAAGATGCAAAACAGCCCAGAAGTACTCAGATCCTATGTGAGATACAATCTCCTTATTCATTACCTTATTATATCTGAAATATTCAGGCCATTTTAAAAGGTGATGATTCACAATGTTGTAATACAAGTTACACAAGTGGGGAGATTGGGCTGGAATGAATATTATGTAAATGTAATGTAAAGAACAGAAATGTGATTCAGGGAGAAAATGAGTGAAGAATTTAGGAGATATGAGTAGGGTTAGGATATTTATATAAGAAAGAAAGAAACAAGGAAAGAAAGAGGGAGGGAGGAAAGGATGCAATTTTGCAAAAATCACAGATATGTCAATTTATAGATGTAAATAAACATTTACCTACTAATAAAACAGATACATGTATCTCTATAGTGAGAACTCTCACCTGATAATCTCTATTGATGGGCAACTTGTTTATTGATCACTAACTGAACTTGGACTAGACCTAGGTCTATACCTATTTAGGTAGAGGATCCTCTTCTGACAATACTTAAAAAAATGAACAGCCTCTGGAAAGCAAGAAATATAAAGTAGCTACTCTAAAGGCCCTTGTTCTTCACAGATTATTTTTTTTATCAGTCCCATTAGTAGGCTGTAAATCTGGGGGAACAAGAGTTTTAAAAAGCATGTAAGCCTTGATGAAACCACATGTACTAATGAAAAGGAGGTGTGTAACTTCTTTATTACAGAACTATACCTTAATCCTACAGTATTGTAAAATGTTTCTGTGCAGAAGTAAGCTCCATTGGATAGGGATGTGACAGATAACCTTGGTGATTTCTTCTATATCAAAATGCTGCAATTTGCCAAAGTACACCCAGTTGTACATTGGACAACAGCAATAAACAGAATTTAGTGGCATCCTCACTCCCAGCAAGGAATGTTTATGGTTATCAATCAGTAATGCACTTGGAAAGTTACGTATAAAATAATTGTTTATTTAAAACTACTGTATACATAAAAAAAACCATGCCTATGGGAAAGGTGCATAAAAAGACAAGCATTTGTGAATTCTGTTTTTGGAAATATAAATCCTATGTACTTAATTAAAAATATTTCTGTGTTGTGAGATATATGGATCCCTTAGCTTTTATGTATCCCCAAGCTCTTGGGCTTGTAAACATCTGCTTATTTGTACTTGCTTGAAAACTTTAAAAGCCTGCTACATTTGCCACTGCAACCTAGCACCATGCGCTATCTGATGAAACCAGCCTGCGTGATTTGAAACTTCCCCTCCCTTCTTTAAAGAATGCAATTCAATGTAGATTAAAATCTACCCACCCCTTTCTGGCATCTAGCCACCTCACTTAAAAAAAAAAAAGTCAACTGTCCATAGGAATGTTTCTTGCAAGAAAACTCTTTGCATTGTATTGCATTGTGAGAGACAGAACAAGGAACAGGCTAATGCATCTCTTTGAAGTTCCTGACTTAGTCTACTTCCACACTAGCAACCTACAGTACTTTCATAGCATCATCCAGCCATCACAGTTACAAAACTTTTTTTCAAAGATGAGCATCTGGTTTGGAAAACAGATTTTTAGAAGAATCAAATGCAAACAAGCAAAACTAAATGAGAACTATTTTGTGTTTTACCACCTCTCTGGTGTTCTTTACTACTAGAGGAAGATTGACTTTAGTAGAACAATGCCTCTTCTGTAATCCACTTGAAAATCAAAATGGCTAGGGCTATTTAGCCCAAGCCACATTCTAGCCTCCAGCAGTTGCATTCTGCTCCATTTCCTCTATATACTTCTGATAGCAGAACCATGGACATTACTATTTACAGCGACCTGAATAATACAAAACTTCAAGATGAAACATAGATAGGCAGAAGACAAGGAGAGGAAACTATTAACAAGAACAGCAGCTTGTGGGAGGATGCTTTAAGAGTAAGATATTTCACTCAGGCTACTTTATAAAAAGATATGTCAAAGCTCTTAGAAACCGACTAATGCAGGAGAAAGCTATTTAGGGAGCCCGTTGAAATGCAGAGGAGACCATTAAATAGCATCTTGTAAGTTTCTAATGGCAGTAAAATGAGGTAGATCTAACATACCTTTTCATGGCAATATCTTGACTGTCTGAAGGTAGTTTGAAAAACTTCAGCTTTGTGGTTTTTTTTTAATGTGAATATATTTCTGTTATCCATTTATTACAATATATGCAATTTTGCCTACCATTTGCCCTGCATTGTATACCCTTTTCACTAATAATTGCATTACGGTGCACTGATCCCTAATATAAGCATTTCTATAACTGAATTTCAGTTCTTATGCACTCAGTCCTTATTTATGTTGTTAGAAGTAGTGCAAAATAGGTTTTACAACAACAAAACATAACAAAAAAGTTACTTCCCCAAATCTTCTTTCTCAATTATTCATATTTCTCTTCTCTAAACCAGCCTTTAGAAGTCTTTTCAACTTGTATTATAGATTACAGTTCTGGTGCAGTTTCACAAAGTAATGGCTAAACTTTCATTCTGATGTGATCACTTTTCAAAAGTGCTTTAAATCTTTTTCTTAAAGGTTTAAAACGATGATGTTTTGTCCTGGTGATGTTACCTAGCTTGAGTATTGAAATGTCTGCAAGAAAACAACCAAGTTCGGAGACCACCAAGGATCTCTCTGGTTTGAAGTGAACAAAGATCACCATCAGTGACCATGTGGCTCTCCATGTTATGATACAATTCTTCAGAATACAAATATTTTGTCCGATGTCACTAAGTCGCTTTCCACTTCTCCCCTCTAAGGTTACCTCTTTTACCCAGCTGCTCTTCACAATTCCACTGCAAGAGGGGAGCACATGCTATACATTGCCTATGTTTTATGTGAGGGAAATCTAGCTACTTCTTCAGCCTGATTAAAAACGGTCGGAGGTGTCAGCTGATAACTCTCACGAGAGAAATTTTCCACAACTTCTTGATTCTAATTGAGGAAAAGCAATACAAGCAATAAAAAGATAGCTACAGTCTATGACTTTGCGTAATTGACCTCCATTGCATTTATAAGTCTTGTGGATTCACTTGATTCTCAAAGCTGTTTCACAAATGGAATATCACTAGCCAACCAATTTCATTTTGTTTAACCATTGGTGAGATCATTCACAAAATAATTGGTATGTGATCATTCTCAAAGTGTAGATCAGCTTTATATCAGAAATTTGCTATGTCAGGTAAGGTCTCATTTCCAATCCCAGAGCATACATGTAACATTCTCAACACCCAGAATTGCTTTATGATGAAGATGGGCATTCTCTAAATATCTTATATAAATAAATATTCTATGCTCTGTGTCCTAGTGCAACGGTCCCCAACCTCCAGGCCACAGCCCACTACCGAGCTCTGCCTCTTCAGAACTGGGCTGCACAAGTGGTGAGTGAGTGTGACCATGTGTGAAGTTCCACTCATGTGAGCAGTGCACACACATGTGCCTGCCGCTTGCACAAATGAAGCTGTGTACTTCTGCATGCCTGCCACTCACACAAAACCCCCCTCCGTGCCAGGCCACCAAGCTGGAAAGGTTGGGGACCACTGTCCTAGTGGATAGTCACTTAAATATGAGCCAGTAACATGCTGCAGCTGCCAAAAAAGCCAATGCAATGAAGTTCTATTATCACTTTATAAAGCCTTGGTAAGATCACATTTGGAATACTGCATCCAGGTTTGATCACCACAATATAAAAAAAGATGCTGAGACTCTGCAAAGGATGTAGAGAAGAGCAACAAAGATGATTAGAGGGCTGAAGGCTAAAGCATATGAAGAATGGTTACAGAAATTGGGTGTGTCTAGTCTAGTGAAACCTCTAGACTAGAAGTGACATGATAGCAGTGTTTCAGTATTTGAGGAGCTGCCACCAAGAAGAGGGTGTCAATTTATTTTCCAAAGCATCAGAAGGCAAGACGAGAAGCAATGGATGGAAACTAATCAAGAACAGAAGCAATCTCGAACTAAGGAGAAATTTCTTGACAGTGAGAGCAATCAACCAGTGGAATAGCTTGCGTTCAGAAGTTATGGGTGTTAAGAAGAGACTGGACAGCCATTTGTCTGAATGCTTGAACAGAGGGTTGGCTAGAACAGCGGTCACCAACCAGTAGGCCCTGGCCCACTGGTTGGCCGTGAGAAAATTTTGGTGGGCCACAGAGAAATCTCACCCCCAGAGCACCCCCACAAAGCAATTAATCCAGGCTGTGCAGAAACACAAGGCTGCACCGCCCACATGGCCCACGGGAACCCTCCCCGCCCACTCACTCCTTACCCGGTAAACTTGCCTGCTAAATTGTTATTTTTCCTTTTTCCCGACCATCATCTGTTCTGCTGTGCTGGGAGATTTAGATTAGCTGGGAAGCAGGAAATGGTTGGATTTCTTGCTTTCTAACTAATCTTTAGATCTTCGGCTCAGCACAGCCGAACCTCCCTTAGGCCTGAAGGTTTGCTTGCAAGCAAATTCAGTGCAGACTCACAGCAAGCAAATTTGAGAGATTGAGCTAGCCAATGGCAGATAGATAGATCTCTGAATGAATCTGTGTCAAAGTTGCTCTTTTTTTAAATAAAAAATTCAATATTTACATGCATGGTGTGTTGTGAGTTAATTTTGTGAGTTTGCTTGCTAGCAAATTTTATGTGACAGACTGAGCTAGCCAATGGCAGATAGATAGATCTCTGAATGTGATTCTGTGAGCAACTCAACCTGCCTGCTTTGCCTGATTTTGGGTAAAAGTTGTTCTTTTTTTTTATAAAAAATTCAATATTTATATAAATATTTATAATATTTACATACAAGCCATGCCCAGCCAGCCACATGAGCACCAAGCCACATCCACAAATTAGGCCACACCCACACAACCAGTTAGTGGTCCCTGGGATCTAATATTATGAGTGTGGTGGTCCCTGAGGTCCAAAAGGTTGGTGACCCCGGGCTAGAAGATCTCCAAGGTCTCTTACAACTCTGATATTCTATGTTTTAAATTTTTTTAAAAATTGATCTGTTCCATTTGTATGTCTCTCTCCCCTCCCCCCCGGTCCCCCATGTGCAATTTACACCCACGTATCCATTGCTTCATGTTATAGGAATGGTATAATTAAGGAAATGACATGTCAATCAACGTATAAGTAATATAGTTGTTATACTGCAAATGTGCCAACTTTAAAGTATTTGCATCTTTCTATAATGAAGAAAATATGGATTAATGTCATTTTTTGACTTTAATCATAAATAGAATGTCAGCCTCTCTGGAGAGAAGGTTCTCTTGAAGAATTAAGAAAAAATATACTTAACCAGAGCAAATTAACTGATTTTCTATAATACCCAAAGAGATGTCTCCAGGAAATCGAAAAACCAATTGTTGATTGTCTCCAGGTTATTATTACCTCTGACTCAGGAGATAGTATATATAGGAATCCCAGTAATCATTAACAGCCTTTCCTTCCAAACATTTGCCTAAAGTCCTCTTCAAACATTGTCACAATTTGTGGCAGAGAAATCCATTAATCAAATCCTGTGTGAACTTGGATGGGGGAGGGTTGTATCTGTTGACAATTATTAACTTTCCACTTTCTCCTCAGCTTATAAACCCCTATCAAGTGCCTCTGTGATGAACAATCACATACTGTATATCTTCCACATTTGAAGGATACCCTCATTCCCCTGCTAAGGCTACGTGTCTCCCAGATTATGGAATTAGCTACACAGGGAGGTGCATTTGGCTCCTGCTTTCCCAGTATTTTAAGAAGTTAAACATACATCTTTTCATCAAATTTTTAGTTGTTAATAATTTTAATGACTGCTTTTCATTGTACTGATTCTGCTTCCGTAATTTCTCTAAGCCGCTTTGAATATTGGAAATTTGGGCGTAAATTCACATTTCACCAATCAGTCAATAAATGTGCTGCTACAGCATTTAATGGCTACACCAGCAAAATATATCCTGTCCTGCCTGCTTAGACCAGCAAAGGGAAAAAAAAAACCATTCCAAGTTCCTAGTAAAACCCAAAAATGAGGAAAAGTATTAATATTGACATGCTTTGTAAGAAAGGAAACAATGAACTAAGGATGTGAAACACAAGCCTCTAGCATACTGTATATATTGCTCTATTCAAATTCTGACTTTGAGGCTACTATCACCAAGATGGATACTACTACAATTTCCATCACTTTCAATTTCCCAGAAAGACACCAAGTTGGGGAAGGCTGCTCTGCAATGACCTGACAGTGTACTTTCTCTGCACTGATGTTCTTCAGGTTCCATTAAAAGAGGTGGGAGTCTACCAAATTCTGTGATGCCCCCCACAGCTGCTTTTTTCCTTAACTGCAAACCAAACTACAAACTAAACACAGAATTGGCTCTTTCAAGTTTTGGTCTAACAAAACAGTATGTGAAAGAAGAGATAAAACCATACAATAATAACACCTTTTTCCAGTTGCTGATGAGAGAGGGAGGGAGAGAGAGAGAGAGGGAGGGAGGGAGGGAGGGAGGGAAGGAGGGAGAGGGAGAGAGATCTCAAAAGGGTCAATGTGATAAACAAAAGGTATGTAAAGCAGGTTAGTAACATTAATATATTGTTTAACACATTACAGTCCTCATACAGGTATATTACTTGGTTTAAGCTTGCCACAGGTCAAGTGTATCTGTCTTGCATTCTGTTGGATTTATTCAAAGAAATGACATAAGTGACGATTGCCTGTTGATCATGATATACTGGTCCCAGTTTCTAGTCTTCGGCTCCCTTTCCTTTTCCAGAATCACCATTAAATCATTGGGTGGGTCATTTAGTGGCTCCAGAAGCCAGTTCTTTGCCTGCTGTGCTCTGTTTAGACTAGCTTGCTAATCAATTCCTAGCAAACAGGACCAAGTTAATGGGCTCTTCCTCATGGCTCATTTAAAATGTTATTCACCCAGCAGAAAATTATATCAGCAGCATAAGAACTGCTGCCCATGTAGCCAACCCTACTTTGCTCTAGGCTTGTGACTGGCAAGATGGTGTCTTCATTTATTGCATGCTGGACATGCTAAAGGGCTGGCAGATTCTCTTGTTTCCCTTCCCTCCGGGCTAAACTTCACTTGTAGAGGGGAAAAATTCCATCCAACGCTACCCTCAACATGGGATGACATTGGAGGGAGATACATTTTGACAGATGGTTAGACTGGTGGATTTAGCCAGCTGTCAAAATTCAAACAAAATTGGTGACAAGTGACCAGAGGCCTGCATGGAAAAGAACTATTTTGTTACACAATGGCAATGTGCATCCTCTGTCTGTCTGAGACTGTTATCTGGATTACTAATACAAACAAGTTTGTCATTATTTCAGGGTATTAAAGTCATGTTCAAAAGCAATGATAGGTGATACAGGTTAGGTCTGGGCAGAGGAAAGGGTAGAGGCTTCTTGCACTGTTTCACCCAACACTCCCATGTACATCTCCTCTGCTAAATCAAGAAATTTTTAAACCAAATGCCAAACCCTTAGCAATTGATCAATGATGATGTTGGGGGTGTTGCAACAGTCAAGCAAGAGGGAAAATAAGCTTGTACATCCTCACCCAGTTGACTCTGGAAGAGAATTTCTTGAACCTATATTGAAAAGAATAGTGAACGACTACACAGAGGGGTGTGTGTGTGTGTGTGTGTGTGTGTTTAAATATAATCTCTTCATGCCAGAATTGAAAGTTGTGTTTATGGGATAGATATATGTATTCTTTATGGTGCTTTATTGATCGTTTCACTGTTTACCTTTTGTATTTTTTAATTCTGTTTACTTTAGCAATCCTGCTACAAAATGTAACAACATGGAGGAGGAAAAAACATTAGAATGGTCAATGAAGTGCAGTACAGTGACCCACAGTAAAGTGCCAAAATTGTTGCCTGGTTAAGCAATACAGAAGTTGAAGAATAAGTTAAGGCTGCCTCAGATGAAAGCAAAAAATTAGATGGGGATGCCTGGGCCATGGTTAGTACAATGGGGAAAGGCTCAGTGAGGAGATGAAAAAAATAAGGAATAAAGATGCTACAGTGGAAATAGGAGTCAGATTTTCAGCGATGACTTTATAGCTGACACACTATATATCATTTATGTAGTTCTTTTCATGGGGAGAATGCACAGCTAGATTTAAATCAGTTGAACATCCTTTTCAGGTCCCTATCAATGTTGTGCTCAGCTTTTGTAATAACCAACCCTTGCAAAGTTGCTTCAATTGTTGTTAGAAGGCTACATCTCTCAAGATTTTGGTAATCTCATTGTGAGTTTCTCTGGCAAGTCTTACATGAATTGCAAAATTTTCTTACGATTTCATATGAGCTCACTGAAATCTCAAGATTTGGTGATCTAGAAACATTCTGGCTTTTCCTTTGGATTTGAAAATATGCCATGTTTAATTTGATGGTGACACTCATCATTTTTGGGGGGTTGTGGTGGACATAGTTGGAGGAAAAGAGGTAAAGGGAGACAGAGCTCTTTCCTTTCTTCAAATCATGCATTAACAGATATTGTAAAACCAGTGGGAAACTATCAACACTTACCATCAACATCTCACTAGTAAGGGAATTTACAAGGTCTGTGACAGATGAACGGGGCTCTGTTTTGTGATCAGTATCCTCGTGTTGGGTCTGACCTGGCACTGGTGTTGTGTTGACAACTTTCCCTCCAGATGGTAATCTGTGGGAGAGAAGGGAAACCTTTACACATGTTTTGAATATAATAAAAACTCAATATTTGAAATAGGAAGAAAGAATATATATTATGGTAGATCCATTCAACAGTAGAAAAGAAACAAAAATTATGCAATATTACCATTTAAACATCTGGTATACAGTTTTGAATTTATCATGATCTCTTTCGTTTGTGGCCCATCTTTTTCTGATATATACCACTAAATGGTATTGCTTAGTTTTTCCTAGTAATGATTACTAATGAGGAGGATGATAAAAAATGACATTTTGTTTTCAGACTTGTATTCTGGTTTTTCTCCAGGAGTTCCAAGTAATTTACATGTAGATCTCCCTTCAAATTATCACTATACCCAAAACTCTGGTCAGATTTTAGGCTGAATGAAAGTGCTGGTTCAAAGTCAACTTGTGACGTTTCCTGGCGAACTTGAATCTGGATTTCTTTGATTCTAGTCCAGCACTTTAACCACTACACCACATTGGCTCTCATTATCTCATGAGGCTGAGCCAGATTATGAATGCTGGTTGGAGAGCTTGCTGCCATTTCCCTTCCTACCTCACAGGCCATTAACCTTCTCCAAACACAAAATTCCCTCTGTCAAAGAGAGAAGTGCTTTTGTTTACTTTCCTTGACAGGCAATTTCTGAGATGACGTATAGCCAGATGGTTTCTCAGCCAGTATACACAGAGCACCTAGGGAACCTGAGTGCTGGGTGACAAAGGGATATCTCACAGGGCCTTAGAAAAGGAGCAGAATCAAAAAGCTAGGATAGATTGTCTGTGACAGATCATATCTCTAGTCCAAAACATGACACAACCTGAGTTAAACCATTCCACTGTAGCCTACTTTTTGCCAGATGAATCAAGCTGTTGCAGTATTATCTTATTATCCACTGATTATGCCCCACTGAGCTGTATCGATGATAACATATGTAGCAACTGCCTTCCAGCTTAATTCTTTTGCAGCAGAAAGGGAAGTTGCTAACCAAAAGCATCTGGGCAAGCCCTGGCTTCCTTTGTGTCTCTACAGCAGCATAGCTATGGACTCTCAAGTCGAGCTGAGAAGTAACATCTACAGCAATACATTTAGACTTATATACCACTTTACAGCCCTCTCTAAGCAGTTTACAGAGTCAACATATTGTCCCCAGCAATCTGGGTCCTCATTGTACCCACCTCGGAAGGATGGAAGGCTGAGTCAACCTTGAGCCTGGCGAGATATGAACTGCCAAATTACAGGCAGCCGGCAGTCAGCAGAAGTAGCCTGCAATACTACACTCTAATCACTGTGCCATTGTGGCTCATGGTTCAGATAAGAACTAATTTCCCCTTTTAATAAAACATTCAATGTGGATCTCCATTTAACATGACTTATTCCACATGTCCAACACACCTTGTCTGAATTATAGATTCACCAAAGCATATTTAAAACCTAGCCTCCTTCTGCTTCCTACCAGGGGATTCAAGCATGAAGTATATTTCTCATTGGGTTTTGTTTTAATCAGTGGTCATCTCCTCCTGATAAACTTAGCAAACTTAAAAGACTCTTAATGTTTTCAGTTAGTCAGGATGGGATATTATTACATCTGGCATAAGAAAGTTTGCATTTTAGGATAGAGAAGTGAGATAGGAATAAAAGAGAGGAACTGGTGGGCATTAGAATGTGAAAAGGCATCTATAGGGGGAGAAATATAAATATCTCATTGTCTGAAAAACTATTTGGGGCAATGGATGCAGAATGAGAGAGTTGGTGATAATTTCCAGAGGTTGGACATTTAACAAAGACATATCAAGATCCACATATGATACACAAAGACATGGAAGAGAATTTATTTTTTTGGATAAGTTGAAGAACAAATGCAGTATTTAGTGCCCAGTTAAACAAATAATTTTCATCTTGAGTTTAAATACATTTTACGTTTAAAGGTAGAAAGCTAGAAAACCTGTCCTCTTCCACTCCAATTTTTCTGAGCATGAGGAAAATACTGAACACTGAACAAATCTAGGGTAGATGTCCTTCGTTTGAAGTGTTAAATTTTCATTTGGAAGGACCTGCAGTATATGTTACTTGGCTAGAAACCTGCTCTTTCGAAGGCCCCTTGTGTGAATTTTATGGAAGAGTTTTATATTTTTAAAATATTTATAGCACTCCCATAATCCACAGTTATTACTGTGTACATTTGTGAAGCTCTATATGTTTCCTCAGAGAAAGGGAAAGTGCATCACAGAATGGTAGTATTTCTCTTCACTAGCCCCCACGATTGGAAGGAGTAAAATGTTAAAGCAATACCTCTGTGTTGGTTGCCAGAACTACAGCAAGTCTATTCCTATAGTGCATGGGAAGTGCTGGGCCCTGAATGTTAATCAAGGAATAAAGGGTCACCCATCATAAAACCTAGTGACTGGTGCTGGGAGGAAAATAGGAATGCCACTTTCAATTTCTGAAGTCACAGCTGATAATTAAAAATGTCAGAAGGAGAATTTTGAAAAGCAATGGCTTTTGTTATTCTAACATATGACAATAAATATATCTAGCATAATCAAGAAATAACTACTCACAGGGCTGAATGTGCCCAAGAATGGCTCCAAGTGGTAGGTTTTGTCTGTCCATTCAGGGAAAAATTCTTTAAAAAATCATCAGAACATATATCAACCTTGAGGATGATGGGGTTATTTTTTCCATCTAAGCCAACTGCACTTGCTCTGATGGGATGCAACTTTCAGCATCCAGCAGAGCCTTTCCCATTATTTCCTACTGGGGCCTTCCAATATAGAAGCCATGCACGCAGCTCTATTCCTGAGCTTCAGTCTTACGTTATAAGAATACATCCTGGGGGCTCTTCCTGTGTGTTATGCAAGGAGTTCCAAAAAGAGCAGGTCACCCAACGCAGAGAAGGGCTTGTTGAACAGGGAGCCTAAAGCCCACTGTTTTCAACCATAACACCAAGCTTAAATCTTGTCAGCAGAAGAGGCTCACTGAAGTTGTCAATAAGATACATAAAAAGAACTGAAGAAACATATATAGACAAAGTGTTCAGTGACAGACAAATATATCAGACAGATGCTAAGGGAGAAAACTTCCAAGACTATGATGAGATATGAATCTCTTCTGATGTAACACAAAATGTCAGATGCACCACGGAACTGTTGCAATGGCTTATCACATGCACATCTGTAGGTATCCAAACATGCAGACATATCTCTCACACACTCATCCTTCAGGAATCAAAAATACTCCTATCAAGAAATAGAGCAATAAACAAATAACATTCAGGGACAGGCTCAAGCTTGTTAGACATATGCAGAAGGACAGACCAAGCCATAGGAAATTTCAGATAGAAAGGTTACACTCTGAGACAGATTGGATACATGCAAAGAACTAGACATGCTGCCAGTGTATACCTGGAATAGAGACCAGCACATGCACACACAGATAAAAAGAGACTGAAATAGCTGAAGAAGAAGAAAAGGTTACAAATAATTGTGTGTACGGGTGTGTGTAGAGAAAAGTGTAAGCATATGCATGAGGTCAGTTGTCAGAAGTTATGACAAATCCAAAGTTATTTTTGCAACCCCGCTATACTGAATCAGCTGCAAAGCTGCCTGGGAGTTCATGAATGCTGCAGAGTCACAAGAAAAGCAAAGAGACACAAAAAAGCTAAAAAGGAAGAAGGTCTTCTATTACAGGATCTGCATGGTGTCTCCTGATAGAACAGAAATAGAGTGGAAGAAGTGGGTAAGACAGAGGAACACACGCACGCACGCTCACAAACATTAGTAAGGGAAGAATATCACACCCACAGGACAAGGCACGGGACTGGTGTTGCCAAAACTGACAATGGAGGAAAGACCAGGCAGCAACGATAGAAAGACTAGAAAGAAAAAGAGAAAGTGCCAGAAGGAGATATTATAGAGGAGGTGCGGGGAGAGACACACATACACAGGACATGAGAAAATCATAGGCTCACTGCAAACAATATCAGTGGAGACAGGCCGAAGTCAGATGTGGCTGGAGTGCGGCCAGAACCTTCCCAGCAGGCAACCCCCACCTCCCCCGACTGCATCACAAGGCTTGTTGCAACCACAAGGCAAGATCAGCATTCCAAGGGCCAAGCAGACAGAGAAGAGGAAGGGCTGCAAGGCACGAAAGTGAAGAGAGATGCCGGGGAAGGAGCACAGAGGAGTGAAAGCAGCATGGGGTGTGAAGGGAAGCAAAGAACAAACTGAACACAGCTGGAAAAGGGAACAAAATAGAGACATATTTCCATGAAACAGGCAGGAAAGAGAACAGAGGGCTTGAAACTGATATCCCATTCCAATATTATCATGGTTGGTAATATTTGTCCAGTCCACAAGGACTCCATTGCAGAAGGCTGCAATTTGCTAATTACATCAGTCTCTTCTACATATCAGTATCTAGAGGGAAAGGGGACATGGGTTAAGGACGGACATAATTAGCATGGCCTAATTTTGTTCATTTCTGAGGGTATTCTCAGGACAATGTGGGCCGAGTAATGTTTGGCCAGCAGGTTTACTGCACATATGGTACTAGTTATGAAAAGATCTCACAGGAAACCAAGGTCAAAGGAAAAGAATAACCAAATGATTTTTGATTCAGATTATCTGATTGTATGAAATTTGCTTCCCATTGTATGGGATTTGCTTCAAGTATCTGAAGCCCCTAAGATATGTCAGGGTATGGCTTCTAATTCTCTCTTACACCAAAGTTATAAGATCTCTGCATCTTTGGTTTAGAAGACACATACCCTGCTTGTCCTGACCTATCCCAAAATTTCCAGAAGGTAACATTTGCATTTAATCTGACTGTGAATATTTTCCAGATGAAACTGAAAACACGAGCTTTACTTTTTAAAAATAAGATCATGCAAGATCCTACCAAGGCATTTCTAGAGCCCTTTTATAAAAAGTCTACTGTTCATGCCTGATGTTAGGTATTCCTGTTTCTGCTAAAGATGAATTAATACGAAATACAAAGTGTGTACACTGGAATACAGTGAAGCAACTGCATGAGAGGAATATATCTAAACATTTAACCCATAATTATGGCAAAATGGATGAATTTACTTATTAGCCATCTGTAACCCAGTTTTCAAATTACACAATGATATAGAAATTATTAAATGGGTCTATGCTGTTACTGCTGTTTTGCATTGTGGGGTTTTTTTAAAAAACTTTTTTGCTTTATTATGTGGTCTTTTACTGATTTTTTTTACTGTTACTGAATGTTTGCTTAAATAATAGTAATTAATAAATAAATAAATGGGGGCATGCTGAAGCTATCGTAAGTTACTTCATAAATAAAATGTTGAGTTTTAAAAAAGGAATAAATATTAAAATATGGCCTTACAGAGATACCTGACGATTATGCGGTGAATAGAAGGGTCTTCTTTTCTTAAAGGAATACTGGCCTTCTGAAGTTGCTATTTGTCTAAGAGGAATGCTGTTATGAATGTAAGTATCAACTTTCCTTCAGCTTGCAGAAAGAAAGACTTTTCATCAAACAATAAGAGAAAGCTTGAGAGCATGGTATCTTCTCCCTCTGTCCTGATCTGATTAGGGCCCACTGCAGTGGCTTTCTTTTTGCTTTGTTTTATAAATCCAAAAAAAATATAAAAAAATACACAAATGTGATTTGTGAATGAATGCGGGCCCAAGGTTCCACAATTAAGTAAATTATTAAGACTTATAAACTTAGAATGCCTCGCACAAGTGTTATCCAGTGTTATAAAACTGGAACTGGTCTTTATAACCAATTCTAGAAAGATACCCTTCATCGGCTATTGCTTATTAACTGCACAACAAAGGGTACTTTCACTGTTAAGCTTATCGAGTTAATGCAAGAGATGCATTATGGGATGAACCTGAGCCAATGCAGGTTATTTCCTCAGAGCACTGCAATGATTTGAGAGATTGCTCACCTACTACTACTTAAACACTGAAAAAAGCCATGTGAAGCATGGGCACATGGACCATCAAATGGGAAGTGGGAAAATATTTAATGAAACAGTGCCTCAACACAGTTAAAAATAACTGGTAGGTGAGAAATGATGCCAGTAAATTAATTAATTGATTTTATGAAATCTGTTCCTTTATACCATTTCACACTCATGTGAGAACTATCGAGGGCTCTGCTTCTAGCTAGGGAATTCTTCTTGGACTCCCTATTGTTTAGTCCTTACTATGAGTTAAACAACTATACCTTAGTAAATCTATTTAATTGACTGAGCGAAAGGTAGGGAAGAGGAAAAACAAGGAATGAGAAACTATTTATACCTTATCATGGTGTAGCAATATGTTTACTACTAGGTAGTTTATAGTTTATGTTAGGTCAGTCAAGAGCCAAATAAAGGCGATTCTAACTATGACAATGCTGTACCTCAATTTGGAGCTAGAATTTATTTATCTTAATGGATTTCATTATAATGGTAATTCATTATGAAGATGGCCTAAGTTCCTCTATAGTTTACTCCAGCAAGACTATCTTTAAAGAAAACATTTTCTTTGCCACACCTGTAAACAGTATATTTTAGTTGGGCAGGTTACTGAGAAGAATTTTCCATGAAGAATTCTCAGCATCATGGCTAAGGAAAACTTTCTGCCCCCTTAAAATCTAAGTTATTTTTCAAGAAATTTCATTCTGATGATAACAGGTCATGGCTGTTGACAGGCAACAAATATCAGCTTATCTCTTTATTCTTCAGATCTATTGCTCTCTTTCAGACATTTATACCTCTCTATTTTTACAACAAACTTGCTGACCTTGAACTAATTTTATGAAGTAAAAACAACTCACTTCATTTTTAGTTAAATCTTGGCAGGTAATAGACAAAAATACTGTCCCATTTATTCTTATGAATATATTTGGAAGCAATTCCTAGAACATTCAGTAGAAATGCAGTCTTCAGTCAAGGAAATACAGAATTCCACTTTACTTGTGGATTTATATGCAATTGTCACATGAAACGTAGTTTAAGACTAGTCTTAAACCCAGGAACTGAGATTTTCTTTTCCTCTTCAGTGTATGTGAGTGTGTGTGTGTGTGTGTTAGTAAGAGAGAATTAAAGAAATGCTTGTAATGGGACATATACTCTGTGTTCATATATTTTCAGGGATATAAGTGAAAGGACTATATGAAATTGGAGAAATGTATTATGATTTATGTGAGTTAAGTATGCAATATACATTTGGGGGAAAAATAGCCATGAGATTCAAGTGATTTTCCTAGAGAAACTCAGCAACCAGCAGGGGAACAAGGATGCCAGCAGGATGGTCTTAGAGTGGCTCAGTTGAGAATTTCTATTTCCAGAACCAGCCTTCCATTCTTTCGTTGGGCTAGGATGGAAGGCTCTCTTTCCTCTTGTGGTTCTTGCAGCTGGAAGCCTCTGTCTCCTACTCATACCTCTTGTCCCCCTGAGAATTCTGGTTCTGCTGGTTCCCAGTAGTTTGTAGATCAGGTATATTGGCAAAGTCGTCCTGTTCTGAGAGCCCCAAAACAAGGGATAGCACCACCATACGGCCTTCCCTGTCCAGAGGTGATCCATCCAGGGGAGTGAAGAGGCCCCAGATTCAGTGAGCAGGATGCAGGTAAAAGAGGCAGACAGGAAAGAGAAAAAAGAACAAAGCATAAGACAAGAAACTAGAAGGAACACAAATATTATAAAACTACAATGAAAAGGAGACTATAATATGTAACTACTGTTCCCACAATACACATTAAATTCTCAATCTTCTTTGACAAGTTTCAGAGTAAGAATTAACAGAGGTTAGAAGATACAAAAGAATTTATTAAGAGGGAGTTGCATAAGACAGAGTCTAGGAAGCAAATTTTCAAGAGAAAAGCATCTTGCTACATTGGCCATTCTTTGGCACAGATAAGAAACTTGATCTATTTCCAGAATTGTTGGTTCATTTATTATTTTTACTTAATAGATTTATATTCTGTGCTCAAATAATATTTATGGTATTTTCTTCTTCATATTTTTTTTCTCCCCAATAATCTGGTGAAGTAATTTGGACTGAGAGAATTACTGGTCTAAGCCATTCAGTTAGGTACCACAGATGAAAATGGGCGTTGGTCTTACCTGACACACCATTTCTAGTCGAGCTGCGAGGATCATCCAGAGAGTGGGAGGTGCTCCAGTCTGCGTCTGTGTAGGCTGAGCTTAATTACTGAGGAACGCTCCACCTTCAGTCACATGGTCCCTTGTAGCGTTCCCCAGTTTATGCGAAGTCGAGAGAGGAGGAAAGTCGTCTAACTCTCATCTAACTAGACTTAAGGTATCATTGGCTGAAACAAGGTTCCCCCAGACGGAAAAAAATAAAAAAGGGTGGGGCTGGATGATCCTCGCAGCTCGACTAGAAATGGCGTGTCAGATAAGACCAATGCCCATTCTCCCTCGAGCTGCTCAGATCATCCAGAGAGTGGGACATACCAAAGCTTGGCTGTCCTACGGGAGGGAATCCGTCTGGGGTGGAAGCTCCCCTGGGTCCTCGATGACCCGCTGGAGGACTCGTCTACCAAACGAGGCCTCCGCTGATGCAAAGATGTCAATCTTATAGTGCCTAATGAAAGGGGAGGGGGAAGCCCAGGTGGCGGCCCGACAAATGTCTGAGATTGGAGCCTGGGTAGCCCAGGCCGCAGAGGTGGCCGCACTTCTGGTGGAATGCGCCGTAACCCTGCTGGGAACTGGCAAGGCCTGAGACGAATAAGCCTTGGAGATGGTGGCTCTGATCCATCGCCCGATGGTGGAAGGGGACACCTTGTGGCCTAAGGACTTGGGCTGGAAGGAGAGAAATAAGGACTCGGACCTTCTAAAGGGTTGCGTGAGGTTAATGTATATGCGGAGGGCCCGCCTCACATCTAGGGTGTGCCATCGTTTCTCCCTTTCCCACGAAGGATTGGGACAAAAGTTCGGGAGTGTAAGCTCCTGAGCCCTGTGGAAGGCTGAATTGACCTTGGGCAAGAAGGTCGGGTCGGGGCATAGGACTACCCAATCGGAATGGAAGATACAAACGTCCTTTCTCACTGAAAGGGCAGCAATCTCCAAAATTTGGCGAGCTGAGGTAATTGCCACCAGGAATACTACCTTAAAGGTCAAAGTTTGGAGAGAGGATTCTCTAATAGGCTCGAAAGGAGGTTTGGTTAGGGCCACCAGGACCTTGTTAAGGTCCCAAGTGGGGTACCGGTGCAGGACAGGGGGACGGAGGTTAGTAGCTCCCCTTAGGAAGGCCCTGATACAGGGATGGTGAGAGAGGGAACTCAGATTGTCGCCGGAGACGACGGTCGAGAGGGCCGCTACCTGGCGTCTCAGGGTATTAGGTGAGAGACCTTTTTTGAGCCCATCCTGGAGAAAATTCAGAATCTGGGCCACTGAAGGCGAGAGCGGGTTGACCATGGAGGCATGGCACCACCTGCAGAAGCTGACCCAGGTAGCATTGTATATCCGATTGGTTGAAGGCCGTCTGGCAGCTAGGATCGTGTTAATGACCTGGTCAGATAAATTCTCCTTCCTCAACTTTTCCCGCTCAACCTCCACACGGTTAGTTGGAGCCATTGGGGCTCCGGATGTTGAATGGGCCCCTGAGACAGGGAGATCCTGTCCGGAGGGATTCTCCACGGGGGAGACACCGAAAGGTTGCGGAGATCCGCAAACCACGTCCGCCTGGGCCAATAGGGGGCCCCTAAAATCAGATCTGCCTTCTCCTGGATCAGTTTCTGAATGACTCTGGGAAGTAGAGCTAACGGGGGGAAGGCGTACAGGAGTCCCGGGGGCCACGGACAGCGAAGTGCGTCGTGATTCTCGGCCCCAGGGGAAGGGAATCTGGAGAAGAACCGAGGGAGCTGGGTGTTGAGGGGGGATGCAAAGAGATCCACTGATGGGAGACCGAAGATCATGGTCGCCTCCCTGAAAAGGGACGGGTGGATGCGCCACTCGGACTGGTCCACGGTGGCCCTGCTTAACCAGTCCGCTCGGGTGTTTGAGGCCCTCTGAATTGAATTACGAATACTCTGGAGCCTTTCTGGGGAAAGGAACACTTTTTCCTGCACCGTGTCAATGATGGCCCCCAAGTGGGCAATTCGGGTAGAAGGGACCAGTTGGCTCTTTTTTTGGTTGACCAGGAAACCATGGGCCTGGAGAGCAGAGAGGGTAGTCTTGGTGTCCAGCTCTGCTTGGGATTGGGAATGGGACAGGATGAGGATATCATCCAGATAGCAGTGGAGCCGGACCGGGCAGTCCCTTAAGCGAGCTGCCAGGGCCGCAAGGATCTTAGTGAAAACTCTGGGAGCGGAAGCTAACCCAAAGGGAAGGGCCACATACTGGAAATGATGGTGATTGTAACAGAATCTAAGGAATTTAGAGTGGGAAGGCCGAATTGGGATGTGGAGGTATGCCTCAGAGAGGTCTATAGAAGAGAGCCAATCTCCTTGCCTGGTGCCCTGCAAGATGGATTGAAGGGTGTGCATTTTGAATTTGCGGAGGGTTAGGAAGCGGTTGAGTCGTTTGAGGTCCAGGATAGCCCTCCATCCCCCCGAGGACTTGGGAACCACGAAGAGGTGGGAATAGAAACCCTGGCCTCACTGAGAGGGAGGAGCTGGCTGGATGGCCTGGATGGAGAGTAAGTGGTGGATGGCAGAATCCATTAATTTGCGTTTGGAGGGGTCCCTAGAGGGAGGAGATGACATGAAGAACTCGGGAGGTTGAGAGTTGAACTCCAGAGCAAGTCCAAACCTAATGGAGTCCCTGACCCATTTGTCGGAAGTGGTAGAATCCCACAGGTTGGCGAAATGTCTCAGCCGACCATCAATGGGGGGAAAGAGACAGGATCTATTTGGAGCGCCGGAAGGGTCTCCCCCCGGAACCCCTGAAGGGACGCTTAAATCCTCCGCCCCTCCTATTTCGATCGCTCGAGTCGGAACGATCCTGGGGATATGATGCTCTATACGAGGGAGGCCTCGGGTATCTGGGGGGAAGGGGGACTGGTAGAAGGACCGGGAGGACCCTCTTCGAAAGGGCTGAGGGGTTCGGGAGTCAGGCCTCCGAAAAAGAGGAGGAAGGAATTTCTTCTTTCCCCTAGTTTCGGCCAAGAGGGGGTCCAGGGCCGGCCCAAAAAGCTTCTCCCCTTTAATGGGGGCAGAGGCCAGCTTGACCTTGTTCTTCACGTCCGCCTGCCATGGTTTGAGCCAGAGCAGGTGGTGGGCAGTGACCTGAGACGCTAACGCCCGGGAGGAGAATTTAACCGAATGGTACGTGGCGTCAGCTGAGAACTCTGCCGCCGCTGTGATTTTGGCTATGTCCTGAAGCGCCCGTATGTTGGATGGAGGGATGTGTGACTTCAGTTGGCGGAGCCACCGGATAGAGGATCTGGTAAAGAAGGAGGCTGCGGTGGCCGATCTAATTGCCCAGGCGTCGGCTAGATGAGCCCGACGCAAGGCCAACTCAGACCTCCTATCCTCGGGTTTGAGGGCCTCCAGGGGGTCACTCGTCCACCTCCGGGGTATTGAGGAGGGAGCAGAAACTCGGTTCGAGGTTAAACAACCTCTTATCCTGTGTGGATGGGGCCGGAGGAGCCCCCGTAAAGCCCAGTTGGTTAGAAACCAGATCGTGGAAAATGGGAGGGGCGGGAATCACATCCTCGGCCACCACGGGCTGCTTGAACATTGCATCCTCCGGTTCCTCCCCAGAGGAGAGGGGGGCAGGGGGGAGTTGAGTGGCCAGGCCCGAGGTGTTCTTGGCCTTGAACAAGATGGACTTGAACATGTGGGGCTTGAATAACCCCACAAAGGAAGGCTGATCGGGGGTAAGGCCCTCATCCTCCGACAGCTCTGCTTCCATCGGGTCTAAATCCGAAAAAGGTTCCCCATGGAAGGTGGATCCCCATTCAAGGTCCTCCTCCCTGTATTGGTCCTGGGAGGTTTCCTTAGCCTGTCTGCGCACATGATGGGACTTAGATTTTGCCTTCAAAGAATGGCGGGAGTTAGGGTTATCATCTGCCATGGTGAAACAACAGAAGTATCAATATGAATATATATAGAAATATATATATATGTGTACAGGTGGTTGGCACGCCTAGGATACGACCTGGGTAAGACCGGGTATCCAGAAACTGGCCCGCGCCCCCTTTTGGAATTTGCAATGAATAATCTGAAAAATATGACCAACAAAGGAAAAAATTTTGCAAACTGCCACAGATATAGACTTTTAATGTACAAAATATATCCCACCAGGATAAGGATCCAGGAAAAATACACTGCAGGGGCAGTGATGGGAGGCTAAGTCTCTCTAAGCAAATCTGAGAGAGAATAAATGCCAATTGGATGAGATTGGATCACCAATGTAAAGAAATATGAAGATATTCTGTATTAGGGTGACTGAATAACAACCTGGCAGTTGGTAGAAAGAAGAAGCCAATTAGCCAAATCAACGCCAGCAATACAAGGCCTCAGGCAGCTTGCCCCCCCTCAGGGAGGGAGTGGCTGCACTTACTTCCCCGCCCTGAGTTCTGCTGCGGAAGCCAACACTTTTACACCAACAAATAATAAAATAAAGTACTGTTTCTTCCCTTTTGAGGGGAGAGGGAGATAGAGAGAGCGGCCCTACTAGGCCTGGGAGCCTAAGGCTAGGGCCAGCAGATCGTCGCAGCAATAGGAGGCCTGCAAAATGGCGCCCGACCATGAGGCGGCGCCCAAAATGGCGGCCGCCTGGAAATCGAAAGCAAAAAACGAAGTGGGCGGCTCAGGGCGGATGCGTCCTGCAAGCCACGAGGGCGAGGACGCTGAAATCGCCTCTGTCTGGGTGATTGGCGTTAGTGGGGGGAAAACCAGTAATAAAAGGCTCCGGACCTCTAGAAAGGTACAAGGATGGCAAGGCAGGAACGTAAAGAAAATAAACGGCAGAGTGGGGGGTTAGCGCTAAGCGCTGCTAAGCCGCCCGCTCAGCCCCCTGAAAACGCACACCCCTGAGTCTCAAGACACCCACAGATGCGCAGAGGCTAAGGAAAGAATAAACTGAAATCAAACCTGTAATTAAAATATTATCCTGCTTGAATCAGCCAAAGAGTGGGAAGCACAATCAAAACACACAGCCTAACTCTGCGAAGGCTGAGCATAAACTGGGGAACGCTACAAGGGACCACGTGACTGAGGGTGGAGCGTTCCTCAGTAATTAAGCTCAGCCTACACAGAAGCAGACTGGAGCACCTCCCACTCTCTGGATGATCCGAGCAGCTCGAGGGAGAATGGATTTGGATACCACTGATTGCTGATGGCAGTTTGAAACAATTGTGTTGCACAAATAACTGCACACGTTGCAGTATATTTTACAAAATTGTAGCTTGCTAAACAGTTATTAAGCGGTGCTAGACATTTTGGCATTATCAACAATGATTATTTTGTGCCACCCAGAGTCACTTCTCGTGAGATGGGTGGCTATAAAAATTTGACAGATAAATAATAGCTGGAGATTAGGTGAAGTCATTGGAATGTAGTTATTGCAACTACTCTGGGATCAATAGCAATGAAGTGCATTGGCAATTACTTCTACAATTAAAACTGTTTATTGTCCGGGGCTAGAATTTCATATTTTTCCATCTTTTGCAGTGGAGAATATTACTCAAACCCTTGCATATATTTAATCTTATCATGGTCAAATCGAAAGTCACAGTAAAGGATATTATGGTCATCTGAAATCTCAACAAGAAAACAGAGGTTTTCCACTTCGATATATAGGCCTTGTAAATTTCTGTCCAATGTGATTTTAAAGCTGATTCCGAACTTTTAGAGAACTCCGGGCATTTTGTTCTGTTTGGCCTTTTCTTGGCCAGCAGCTGCATTATTACCCCATGGTGCAAAAAGACAGTGGTGTGACTGCAGTTTCGGTGTTGTTCATATATCAAATATGAGATGTCTGCTCGCTGTCATCTGGGCTACCCTGTTTGTCACTCCTTGTGAGACCTTCCACATAGCTGAATTCAGAATGGGTCAAACCATTCCAGTGACTAAAAGAGACTCTGAGTAGGAATTCTGTAATAAAATCTGAAGCTGTCTGATCTGCAATGTACCAAAGACCAAATAAATGTCTGTGAAAGGACATAGAACTAGAAAAGAGAACAATTAGGATAGGCTAAATGTCATGGGGTATTCAAATACATTACAACTGGCCATCATCCTCTGTTCTTTCCTCTTTATCTGAGTTTCAAAGATGTTAAATAAACAGATAATGATACAGATTTGGAGATGAATAAACAAAGAAGTAGGATCTTTAATCAGCATGATCTTGCTGTGGTTTGGCTCAAATCTTGTGGCCAGCTTAAAATAAAACCCAGAGCAAAGTCTAAGCCTGTGAGTGTCATATTGGTCTATTTGTTCTGTAAATAATAAAGGACTTCCATAGAAACTTCAATAGTGAGAGAAGTAATCTATGGCAATACAATTAGAAGTAATGCTAAAATACTTGTTTAAGTGACATGTTATGCTATGAATTGGCTATTTTTTGATATTTTATTTATCATTTCTTTTACATCCCTTCCTTATTCTGGATCACAAGCCTATCTGGAAAATTTAGTTTTGAGTAATAAGGCTCCTGTTATATGCTTTATTTAATAGAAAGTTTCATGGACAATGAGCACAGTAAGAGTGTATCAATATTTTGTAACATCAATAATATTTTGCACAGGCTGAGATTATGAACTAAACCATATCATCAGGAAAATGCTACCAAAATTAGCCACAAATTCTCTCCAGCCCAATTTCATACAGCTGCATTGCTGAGAATGGACATTTGGGACTTGCACTAAAATTTTGCAGTGGAATCCCAGGTCATAAGAAGGATGCTTCTGCTTTATGACTCCAGCCTACCTCAAGAAGGGGGAAAAGATGAAGCTTTATATCCATCTTTTGGATGTGTCCCAATTCTGAGCTTGCTGGAGTAGGAAAAATGTTTTTGTGGGTTTGATCCAAGAATACCTTTCTAATATGTAGCAACATTGAACATTGCCATAATAAACCTTGACCTCTCATTCTAGGTCGGCTAGGGAATGTAAATTTTACTTTCCCAAAGTTTGGCAAGCATCATCTCCTCAGAATGAGAAGCCACATTTGCAAATGTCAACATACATTTCTCAGAAATGATTGTGTAACTAAGGTTTTTGTTGGGTGGGGGGAATGGGAAACTCTTCAAATAGCATCAATCTGTTTAAAATTTCAGTAAAAACTTTAAAAAGTGGTTTATTTCTCTTCCGTCATTTGGTAGGAAGATATATGAAGCCTAGAAATTCTGAAGGGAGCTTTGTTTGGAACAGAGATGAAGCTGGCAATTCCCAAAATAGCTAGAGGTAAAGCAATCCATTTTCTGAAATGCTAAAGCAAGATTGGGGGCACGTTTTTGTTTTGATTCTTAGACAGATTTACCATATGTTTGATGAGATATATATTCAGGAGAGTTCAGTCTGGCAGCCATTTTAAAAATTAATGAAATAAGAAGAAGAGTCTGCAGCTGGATGACTGAGATAGTTCATAATATCTAAAAGAACATCTCTGCCATTGTTAGTTGTCTATCGGAAAATGAAAGATTTCTATATGTATTTTATGCCTCCTCCTAACTCCTCTTTCAACCTTCCCCATGTTTTTGAGACTTTTTCAGGCTGTTCTATAAAATGATTCTGGATCTTACATCCACATAGAAGGAAGCAATGAGAGACTGTGGTTCAGGAGATAGGAAAGGCACCTTAACTCTACACTTGTCCTTCAGAATACTTATAATGAGATATTCACACATAAAAACGTAACGGTCACCTTTTTCTCTCTTCAAGAGCCTTCTATGTACTTCACAATCCAAAGTGATACAAAGGCTAAAGTATTTGTTCTCACTTCCAGTAACAGCCAAAGACAACCACAGACTCCCAGACCCCTAGTTTCTCTGTGCCTCACAACTGCAGTTTAAAATATGTCAACTCACAAGCCCAGTCACATTGTTTTAATTAATGATTATTTTAATTCACAAATGTATATGGCTCTGCATATCGTCTGGATCCCCTGAGTTTGAAAAACCAGGATCTTAATTTGAGGAACTTGTCTTGCTTCCAAACAGAGCTGTTAGGTTAACTGCAGGGACTGTAACAAATAATGGTAGGAATGCTCTTTGAAATAAAGAGTTATAAAAAAGTTTTATGATTTTAAAGGAGAAGATGAGTGCCATGCCATAGGTTTAGCCATTTTGGCTCCTGATCTCTCAAAATGGGAAATGTTTCTGGTTGTCTTGAGAGTGTGGGTGAGGTTCATAAAGGAGCAGCATTAAGTCTGCTTTGGTATGTCTTTTAACAGATGGGGTAATCAGAAATGTATACAGTATTCCAGATGTGGGCACACCCTAGAGTTGTACAAAAGCAATGCAATATTGGCACTTTTATTTCTAAGGTCTTCTCTAATGATTTCTAACATGAAATCTATATTTTTCATAGACATCTTATACTAAATTAACATTTTCATTGGGCTTTCCACTATTAATGACCCAAACTTCTTTTTCCTGATGACAGAGTATTCAGACTCTGTCAGTATATAGGTGAATCTATGGGGTTTTGTCTCAATGAAGTTAAATGGAATTGCATTTGCCATTTGGCTAACCACACACCCAGTTGTCAGAGACCCTTCTGAAGCTCTTTGCAATCATTTTGGTTTTTATCACTTTGAATAAATTTTAGAGGAGTGTTGGACTGGGTTGGACCAAAACCTACTCAATCCAGCATTCTGCTCCCATATTGGCTGAAAAACAAAGAGCAAAGTTGCACAGATGATAGCTATCACATAGAAAGTTTTGGCAGTATGAACTGACCATAATGTGTACCCTGGATCTTAGTAATGTCTTGATTTATTTCATTCCTAACATCAACTTCCCTTAGGAACCCAGGGACTAACTTAGCCTAAACATATCTTTTCCTTGGAATTATTGTCTAACCTTTAGCTTTATTTCATTTATTCCAATTACAGGCATTTTCATAATAATGATACAAAATATTTATAGAGAATAGATCAGCATTTCCTAAACAGACTTCCTTAGATATCTTAGACCTCAATGCTCATAATTTTCAGCAACTGTGTTAATTAGGGTCCATCACACTGGGAAGGCATTAGATTAATGGGATAGAAATTGAGACATAGGAAGCACACTTTCTTTCACAACCACAATATTTGTTCTGTAGAATTGACAGGTTGAGAAGTTGGGAGAAAGTCTAGTTATGTAGACATTGCCCCAAAGATTATCCTCTCTGAATACAGTTTTATGAATTATTGTTTTATTGTACTAACACTACTGTCATGACATACTCTGATATATTCTTAGCTTTCTGTTTATCCACTTCATCACAGGGAATGGAAAAAATGCCAGTTTTTCCACCCAAGATATGTCAGAATAGAGGATTCTTTGGTATTCATGAATGAACTTTTAATTGTGCCTGAGGGATTCATGACCAAGAACATCTAAAATTCTGCATGGTTAAGCAACAGGTGGAGAGAGTGTAGGGATGAATCACATTCAGTACAACTTAAATTTTCAGGTGGTGTCTCCCACATACAATGTATAAACTACTGATCTATGATTCTGCTTTTACAGATTTCTGTAATAAGAATGTTAGGATTGATTTATTCATTCTTTGAAGTCATCTCAAACTAAGGGTTTGCTACTTACAGCTTACTGACTAAGTGGGAAAGCATTTTACCTTTACAATATCTGCTAATACTTGGAACAAGTCTTACTTTCCTTGCAAGGTTTATTCTATTGTTCCTACTAAGTTAAAAGCCAGAAGATGATCCTGTTCCAGATGGAAATAGTATTGTCAATGTTTGAAAATTAATGCCTCATTATATATTTCTAATACTATGGCTGATTTGAACTAATTCTGTTCAGATATTATGGATAGTAATGCAGCCATCATGGTTATGATCCCAATATATAGTCACAAGCAAAAGGGGCGTTGGTACTAACCTGATACTCCCGTTCTCTTTGAGCTGCGAAGAGCATCTAGTAGTGGGAGGTGCTTCAGTCTCTGCATTCTTAGGCTGAGCTTGAATTGAGGAACGCTCTTCCTCCTCCACGTGACTCCTCCATAGCGTTCCCCAGTTTTGCGAAGGTGAGAGGAAAAAAAGGTTGCTCTTATCCCTATCACCTAAAAAAAAAAGGTCCTTGGCTGAGAGAGAGAGGCCCCACCAGATGGAAAAAAGGGTGGGGCTGGACGCTCTTCGCAGCTCAAAGAGAACGGGCATATCAGGTAAGTACCAACGCCCCTTCTCCTATGAGCTGCTCAGAGCATCCAGTAGTGGGACATACCAAAGCTTGGCCTGTCCTACGGGAGGGACTCCATCTGGTCCAGAATCTCCTTAGGGTCCCTAAGAACCCGCAGCAGAACCCGTCTGCCAAAAGAAGCTTCCGCAGAGGCAAACACGTCAATTTTATAGTGCCTGATGAAAGGGGATGGTGAGGCCCAAGTTGCTGCCCGGCAGATTTCAATTATAGGTGCTGGGTAGCCCAAGCTGCCCAAGTGGCCGCGCTCCTAGTAGAGTGAGCTATTATGCCCTTAGGAGCCTGTAGGGCCTGGGACTGATACGATTTAGCTATGGCTGCCCTAATTCAGCATCCTATAGTGGAAGGTGATACCCTGTGCCCTAGTGTTTTGGGTTGAAAGGAAAGAAATAGGGCCTCCGATTTCCTGAAGGGCTTTGTGTGTTTGATGTAGGTTCGCAGAGCGCACCATACATTGAGTTTGTGCCATTGCTGTTCCCTTTCCTGCGATGGTCTGGGACAAAAATTTGGAAGGACGAGCTCTTGGGCTCTATGGAAGGCCGAACTGACTTTGGGCAAAAAGGTGGGATCGGGTCAGAGGATCACCCGATCGGCATGGAAGACACAGAGATCTTGCCTGACTGATAAGGCTGCTATTTCCGATATGCGCCAAGCGGATGTAATGGCTACCAAGAAAACCACTTTATATGTCAGAAATTGGAGGCCTGTCTCTCTCAGAGGTTCGAAAGGTTCTTTGGTGAGAGAGAGAAGAACTTTGTTAAGGTCCCAGGTGGGGTAACAGTGCACTGGGGGGGGACGCAAGTTGGTAGCCCCTCTAAGAAAAGCCCATATGCGTGTGTGGTGAGAGAGGGAACTGAGACCCTCACAAGAAAGGATTGATGTCAGGGCAGCTACCTGACATTTCAGTGTATTAGGAGACAGCCCCTTGTCAAGTCCCTCCTGAAGAAATTCTAAGATTTGTGCGATAGAGGGGGAAACTGGGTTAATTTGAAACTTATTGCACCATCTACAGAAAATGACCCATGTGGCATTGTAAATTCTAAGGGGTTGATGGTTGTCTGGCAGCTAGGATGGTGTCAATAACCTTGTTTGAGAGCATTTCACTCCTCAAACTGCTCCACTCAACCTCCAAACAGTCAGTTGGAACCACTGCAGATCTGTGTGTAGGAGGGGCTCCTGGGATAGGGAGATTCTGTCTGGTGGAATCCTCCAGGGAGGGGCCACCGAGAGAATGTGGAGGTCCGCAAACCACGGCCGTCTGGGCCAGTGAGGTGCCACTAGGAGCAATTCCGCCTTTTCGTGGAGCAGCTTTTGAATAACCCTGGGCAGCAGAGCCAGAGGGGGGAATGCATAGAGGAGTCCCGAGGGCCATGGGCAGCGGAGCGCATTGTGATTCTCTGCTCCCTGGGATGGGTATCTTGAAAAGAATCTCGGGAGCTAGGTATTGAGGGAGGAGGCGAACAGGTCTACCACCGGTTGCCTGAATATCCTTGCTGCTTCCTTGAACAGGGATGGGTGGAGGCGCCACTCTGACTGGTCTATGGTGGCCCTGCTTAACCAGTCTGCTTGGGTATTTGCTAGCCCCGATATGTGCTCTGCCTTGATGGACAGAAGATTGTTTTCCGCCCAGCGACACAGGTGCTCGGCTTCCCTCATTAACTATATTGATTGTGTGCCCCCTTGTTTGTTGATGTGGGCTTTGGCTGTCACGTTGACTGTTAAAATGAGAATGTGCTGCCCGCGTACCTGGGGGAAGAAGCTGCGTAGGGCCAGGTGCACGGCGCGAAGCTCCAACCAATTTATACTGCACGACTGTTCTATTGCAGACCATCTACCTTGGGATGTGAGTGATTGGAAGTGGGAGCCTCATCCATATAGACTGGCGTCTGTGGTGATAGTTAGCCTTTGGGGTTCCTTGAAGAAACAGCCCTTGTTGATGACTGGTCTTGCCCACCAGAGAAGGGACATGAGGACCTTGAGAGGAACCCTGACTGTGAGCTTGGAATTGCTTCTGCTGGATTTCTGATACAGGAGCAGGAACCACTGGAGGGATCTGGTGTGAAGACGGGCCCAGGGAACAATAGAAATGCACGAAATCATTTTTCCCAATAGTTTTGACAAATTTAGCAAGGCCACCCTCCTACGGTGCCTGATCTCCCTAACCAATTTCTGAATACTAAGTAGCCTATCTGAAGACAGGTAAACCTTGCCTTCCACTGTGTTAATAAGTGCCCCCAGATGGGTTATTTGGGAAGAAGGAGATAATTGGCTCTTCTTCCAATTTATGAGAAACCCATGTGCTTGAAGGGAAGTTAAGGTGGCCTGGGTGTCTTTCACTGCTTGATCGATAGATGGGGACTGGATCAAAATATCATCCAACCTCGGCCTCTACTACAGGCTGGTTAAAAATGAAATCCTCGGGTCCCTCTGTTGAAGGGGCGGGGAGGTCTGAGGGGGATTGCTTACTTAGGCCTGAAATGTTTTTGGCCTTGAATAATAAGGTTTTGAATAGCTGTGGCCTAAAGAGGCCCACGAAGGCGGGCTGGTCAGGGGTGAGCCCCTCATCCTCGGACATTTTGTCTTCTAGAAGGTCTATTTCTGATAGGGGCTCGCTGTAGTGCATAGACCCCAAATCAAAGTCGTCTGGTTCCATGAACTGATCGCATTCCTCCACCCCTTCTTCCACCTCCTCCTCCCGCCCTTGAAGGGGGGACTCCCTATGCAAGGGTACCTGAGCCAGATGTTGTTCCAACCTGGGCAGGGACCTCACAGGGTAAGATTCCTGGTCAGAGCCTGCCGGATACTGAATGGGCCTGGTGGCTTTTTGGATGCCAGCTGCGATCCCTTGGCGAATAGCCAACTCCATCCAAGATCTTATCTTTTCTGGGACCTCCTCAATGAAAGACTCCTCTTGACAGAGACCAGCTGCTGTTGGGGTGAAGGTGGCTTCTGGAGCCCTTCTGGCCGATGTTCCAGGAACCTGAGCCTGTTGTTCCTGAGAGGGCAAACTGTGTCTGGATGAGAAGGAAACATCTGGGGGAGGGGAAGGTTGAGCAGAGGTAGAGGGACTGGAGGATGGGAGGACCTGAGGCACCTTGAGTGCTTCTTTAGATCGTCTGTCAATTGCTTTTTGCAGGGCCTTGTGACGCCTTAAGGCGTCCCTCTGGGCGGCTTTGGAGGTCTCCTTAGCCTGCTTGTGCAAGTGATGGGTTTTGGCCTTTGCCTTCAATGAAGGTCCTCTAGAGGTGTTACCATCTGCCATTACAACGATTCAAATGTAGTAATAGGTTAGAGATCAATATAGGGCGGTTGGCAGGCCCAGTGACTGATTCTGAGCAAGAATGGTTGCCCTGATCAATATTTACGTCCCCCTTTTGTTATAATTTGGGGTTTTTTTTATATCTCTCTATATAGATATGTAACCAAATAGAAAACAATTGAGTCCTACCTCAGTGATAATATTTTGAGTATTAAAATATTATACTGCCAAAATATGAAATCAATATTATGCTTATAATGAGATATGAGTTGCTGTAATTGAATCCCTGCTGCTGGGATAATGAAAGAGAGCCAATTAGTCAAATAACGAAATGCCTAGGCCCGGTGGAAATTTAAGCTAGGGCCTTCAGCAGCCTCTCTGCACAGGCAGACACCAGGCCTGGGTGCAGCTGCTGCGCCGCTGGAGATGAGCTGTGGGGTTGAGCCAACTAGTGTTCCAATTGATTACAATCACAATTAGTAATTAGGGAATAATAACTCTGAAAAAGCCAGGCGAGGGCCTGTTGCTTTGAATAAATTTCACTCACAGCCTCAATTTAGTAATAAACAAAATGGCGTGTGCCACGAGGAAGCCTCCAAAATGGTGGCCACTAGCACGCTGTGTTTCCCCGCCTGGCCGATCGAAGCCAAAGCTCTATGTATAGAGGTGGCCAGGGAAGGAGAGAGTAGGCTTTCTCCTGTTAAATTAAATGGCGGCGTTCGAAGGGGGGGGGGAAGCGTGGTACGACTTGAACGGAGCAAGCAAATACAAGCCGCTGTGCAATGGAGCGAGAAAAACAAAGCAGCAACGAATTAAAGGCAGAGAGAGGGATTTTGGCTATGGGAGGTAGTGCAAGGATCGCTACTGGCCCTCCCTTCGCCTCTCTTGGGGGCGAAACTGCGCTTCCCCTTAGTGGCAAGAATGCCAATTTTAGCAATTGTGCAGGGGCTAAGGAGAAAGCAATTTCAAACCTGGAAGAAAGCTGATCTAGAGCTGATTGAGAGAGCTGAGAGAATCGAAATTTTCCTGCTTCGGCCAAGGAGCTAAGAACAGAACAGCCTGTCTCGCACGAGGCTGAGCAAAATCTGGGGAATGTTATGGAGGAGTCACATGGAGGAGGAGGAGCATTCCTCACAGCTTTCAGCATTGAACCGTGCAGTAATTGGAAAAAATTGTTTTAGTGGAACATTATTATGTGATGCAATCCTTAATAAACTTTCATAATAAGTTTAGATCATATGTTAATTAAAAAAAATACATTGGGAATTGAGTCAGCTTTTGTTCATTGATCCTGAAGGCTTTTCTACTTAATGACCTTATTCCATGGATTTGTTTTTGTTTTTCCTGCCTTGTGTTTTAAACCTCTAAGCTTTTTACTGCTGTTTTTTTTATTATTCTTAGAATCTTATTAAATAAAATATGTTACCACTAACTACAATATTGTTAGCTGCATAAGAGGCTACAGAAATTAAAGGCAAACTGACTTTTAAGGATTTACTGCTTGATTCTGCATCCACTGCAAAAGTTGAAAAGTTTGGCAGCAGAGAAATAGCAAGTTCAGTATTTATTGTATGGGAATATAAACCATATCATGTAAATCATGTAAAGTTCATATTTAGTTCTCAGTGCCTGTTTTTCTCAGTTACTAATTACTACATTTACTACCACATGGGGACAGATTGTATTCTGTTTCAAATGAATTATACATTCAGAAATACCATGTGATATAGACTCCTGAAAGACAATGAAGAATTACAGTTTTGGAGTTTGAAAACTTTCCACAGGACTTGAATCCTTCTCTCTGCATATTCCCTTATATATTTATACTATGCAATTTTTGAATATTCTCAGTTGGAATGGGCGATACATGGCTTCTCAAAGACTGTTAATCTGCACTTCTTATCTTTTCATATTTGGCTAGATTGATCAGGAAAGATAGGTCTTGGAGATAACAGCATCTGGGGTATAGGTATATCTTATAAATGCAGAGGGGAAAGAATGCAAATGGAAATACAAAGGCAAATCTCACCAGGATCTGTATTCCACTAAAAAAAATTGCTTTAGCAAACTGCTCACTGTATCTTGGCTTTAGAATAAAGCCTACCAAGTATTCATTGACAACAGCAAGAACTGTGAAGACCAAGGAAATATCTGCTGTCATTAAATTAAACCTGGTTCTTTGCCACCCACCATGCAGTGATTTCCACCTATCAGGTGACAACCACATTCATATGGCAACATCATTTTTCAGCTGCACATCCTTCAGGTGAGGCGTGGCACGTTCAGAACAGCAATTCATTTGCTGATCTCATTCTATGAGTACACCATCTTTTCCAGTTCAAAGTATGCCAGTTGGCAAGGTTTATTTTAAAATACAGAATTTCGAAAATGAACCTCACCCAACTTAAAGGGAAACAGGTAACAATGAAGAGGGGAAACTATTTTGACATTCTTATTAGTCTTTCCCCAGATGTCCTGCACTGCATGAAAATTAGCACTGAGAATGGCAAGGAAGGAGAATCTCCATAGAGATTCAATTTGTCCATCTAGCTGGAACTATTTATTATTTCCATCATATAATACAATATACAACGTGTGCATTCAGATCAAGACTGGCCAATAGTTAAATGGCCTAAGCTGTATTATGTTTGATAGGTACTGATCAAAGGGAGTACACAATTGTACCTGCCCACTTCTATGTCTGATAACAAGATTAAGTGTTTGTCATTAGCATTAGATGAGATCCATTCTTTTACGGATGTTTAAGTATCAGTTTTCTAGATAACTTTCATTAAATTATTATAAAGATTATTTTGTTCCTGGGTACTCCCAACTTCCTTGCTAAATTTAGTGAAAGAAGTTGTTGTTATAACTAATCAATTTTCTAAAGAGAAAAATGAGAGATTGGCTAACATTTAGGACCAGTTTTTTTTAAAGAGGAAAAAGAAAAAAAAACACTCACAGCAAGGGAAGGGCTGGGTCTCTGTCTCTGCTTGAGATTCATTTGTGACATTCTTGTGAAATAATGGATTAATTAGCTTTTCTCTTGTCCATTTATATCAGAGGTGCCAAAGTTGAGGTGTCCCATTGTCGTCATGAAACTTATTGCAATTTTCCCCCCACTTCACTAAAACAGGGGAGGGCGTGGCCAGTGCATGATGCATCTGACCCATCGGCTGCAACTTTGACACCCCTGATTTATATTGAAAAGTTGTTTATTGTTTATACTACAGATTTTATACCTGCCACCAGGGGTGGGATTCAAATTTTCTAACAACTGGTTCTGTGGGCGTGGCTAGGTGGGCATGGCTAGGTGCATGTGACCATGGGACTGGGTGGGTGTGACTTCTTTTTTTGCAGGCCCCCATTTTGGGGGCCTTCTGGGCCTCAGGGAAGCCTCCTGGGGGGGGGGCATTTTTGCTCCCAGGCTTCCTTGGGGCTCAGGAAGGAAAAAAAATGAGCACAGGGGGGCACGCAGCAACCCCCTGCGCTCTGTTTTGGGGCCTCCTACACCTCAGGGAGTCTCCTGGGGGGTGTTTTTGCTCCCAGAAAGCTTCTCCTGGGGCCCAGGAAGACCTTCCTGGGCCTCAGGGAAGCCTCCTCGGTGAAGCAGTAAGTAAGCAAGGAGAATCCCAGCACAGCTAATCATAGGAACAGCTGATGGTTGAGAGGGGGAAAAAAAGAAATACCTTAAGGAGTGGACTGGGCGGGCCAATGTTGCGCATGCACAATAAAGACTGATTGGGCAGGGAGGGCCAGGTGGAGAGGGGCGTGGCCAGTCAGTGGCACAAGCCTGTTCTCTAAACTGCGCAGAATCATAACAACTGGTTCTATAGAACCAGTCCGAACTGGTAGAATCTCATCCCTGCCTGGCACACTATTTTTAAGGTTGGATGCAGGGGCACTTTGGATTTAAAACTTTGTTGGTCTATTCTGTATACTATACAGTGTATAGGGTTCACCAGAGATCAACACTTGGGTCTGGTGAGTTCTTGGTTGGGAGATTTTAGGGAATCCCAGTCGTTGGCTAGATTGAATGGTTGAAAAACATCCCCGACAGTAACAGTAACAAAACACTTCCTATTGCTGACAAAAAAAAACACCCAAACCCTTGCTCGAGTGTCGTTGACTCAAATGAGGTTTTTAATCTTCATTCTAAATTTGTAACATATAACAACTCTTTTAAAAAGGTGCAGCTGTGATCTTTGTCACAATGAATATTTTGCCTGCTGATGTCAGACAGCAAGGCCTTATTATTGCAGCCTCCTTTGGGCCTATAAATGCATCAGCACTGGTTACAAGGAAGCCCAAATCTCATTTTAAACATAAACCTAAAGGTATTGGCTTTTCTGCTGTTTGGGCGAGGAGAGTGAGAGTACTAAAGAGCTGTAGCTTCTTGAGAAGGAACATCAATTGGACTAAGCAGCTTGTTCTTATTTAGTGGAAGCTTTTTTCCAATCAATAAGCAAATGATGTTGTGCAGGGAGGACCACAATCCCCCAGAGCTCAAATGAAATTCATCTATAAAACAGGAACCATGTAAATGAAGAGAAAGCTAGAGGCACTTTCTACATAGGGCTTTGGCCTCGTCACTTCAGTTTTGCGATTTGAGATGCTTAGGCAAGACGGGCAGTTTCCTATTGTCTATCTCTCAGGCTTTACCTCTCTCAATGCAGCAAAGCCTTTGTAAGGCCATTCCACCATTTCTCTGGAGTCTCAAAATAGAACAGAGGGTCATTCTGCCATTAATGTAGGCACTGTAGTTGACTCTTTTAAATAAAGCTCCCCAAGACAACCAGGGAAGAAAGCAAGAATGGAGATGGAACCATCTTTATTTTTTTTGGCCACTTCCTCAATAAGTGGAAGGGAAGAGTTGCTTAGGCTCTTCAGCTGGAATTCTCAAAATTGCTGCCTTAAATGATTGCAGGCTTTTCTCTGACAGTTTCTAGATGTTCAGCTGATTTGTTAGGAAGTAAACACACTGGCTCTGTAGGATTATATCTCTATGCCACACTCTCTCTATTTCTATTTCTATCTCTATCTGTAAGACAAGAGAAACAAAAATGAATAATGAATTTGTTCCACAGTTCTTAAAGGACCTGTCTAGCACTATCTATGATGTTCTTTCAATAGCAGACAAACACATTTTACTTTCCTTGTCCTCTTTAAAGTCATTTTTGGTCACTTCTTCATCTTTTGTTTTCTTTGACTTTTCTGCATCGTAGTCTTATTATTTGAATGCTGCATTTTATGATATTCTGTATCTTTTACTGTATCTTTATTTTTAGAATTTTTTGTAAACCACTCTGAGCTCTCTCTCTCTGTCTCTGTCTCTGTCTCTGTCTCTGTCTCTGTCTCTCTCTCTCTCTCTCTCTCTCTCTCTTTCTTTTGGATAAATATATAATTTTGAAAGCATCACCACCATCACTATCACTATTGGAATGTGAGGGAGACACGAGGTTCCAAATGTGATAAATAAATAAAATAAATAAAAATCACTGACTACAATTTAATTAGCATGGATAGAAATTTTTTTTTCCCTAACTCCAATGACGGAAAACTGTTTAAGATTGGCAATGATAAAAACCAGCCCAAAGAAAACATATTGAGTGGCCTGCCTAAAATTGATTATGTTATGGGTATCATGATATTGTTGTATTGATAAATCATCATAATGTGCATGTTTCAGCTGAAGACTGGAAACACTGCCATATATATCAATTAAATATTGGACCCCACTATTGGAAATCTTTGACAAAAGTATCTCAGTGCAGCCTCATTTATGCACAACTGAGTTCAATCTCTGTCCAAAATGTCTATTCCCAATGCAAGCTGGACAGATCAATTCATCCAGCTACTTTTTTCTTTTATAAATAAATGGAAAAAACTAGCCTGGGGGAAAAGCAAGAAATTGTTGTCTCCTGTTCCAACAAAAAAAAATCTATCTTTTACAGAAAGTATCTATGAAGAATAGCTGCTATCTCTGCTGTACCAATAAAGCACTTAAGGAATATTTTAAATGCAATAATTAATTTAAAACAAACTAGAAGGAATATCATTAAACACCATCTTGGATAAGACCCTGCTCTGAAAAATATTTGTCAAGCTGTTCCCTGAAAACTTCAGAACATCAGATATTACTATCAATGTTGCATTGCTCAAATGCTGATGTTAAAGTTAAAATATTTACCAAAATATATTCTAAAATGAAAAGCCTTTGCACATTACTTTATTTGATTTCTGTGAGTAATTCTTCATTCTATTTTTATTCTAAATAATATTTTTCCTTCTTCTCAATCTTCTTCTCACTAAATACATTCAATGCCTCCGATTTTTCATAATGTAATTTACCTTTCAATCCTGCTACCATTTTCATCATCATTATGTTTATTTGCAACAAAGTTTGATAGACATTATCTATCAAGGGTAACTCATCACTGTCTTTTAGCTCTATTTGGGAATATATGTATAACTAAAGACAACAGTAATTATTAGTAATTAACACTGTTCCTATATAATACATTTACAAGATAGTTCTATGATGGTTCTGTTCTCCTAACACTATAGACACAATTGTACACCTTTTCTTGCAACAATTGCAAGCTGATTAACAAAAGATTTTTAACAAGCTTGGACCTGTTATGCTGCTTTAATTTTATGCACCTTGAAACATAATTGTGAGGTAAGGTTCACTAAACAATGTATTGTTGGTTAAACCAGTTATCTCTATGAATCTTTGATCTCAACTATTCCTGATTATTGGTGAAAGAAAGCAGAATATATTAGTGCTAGTATTATACGGATGTGTTTGTGTTTGTATTGTCAGTGATGTGCAGCTGTATGTAAATATGAGTGCAGTGTTCAGTTACAGGAATATAAAATACAACTTAAGATTTTCCAGGTATGGAAACAAACAAGTACACACATGTCTATGTACTTTGTGGTATTTACATACTCCACAACCTCGCTTTGCTATGTCCCATTTAGATCAACAGGTAATAGAAAGAAACCAAACAGGGAAACCAAATGTAAAGGATAGTTGATGGTATCCCATCCCAAAGAAAATAATGGATTTTGTCACACCTCTAGATAAGGGAAGAGCAAAGCTTCAGATTATTTCTCTGGGCTTGGAATTTAGAAACTGTCATCAACAGGGAAAGTATTGAAAACAGATTAAAAATAACACACACTTCAAACTGCTCTGACAAATCTTTTACAGCTCACAGCAAGAAGGATAGGCAGGATGTCATGAATAAGAAAACCAAGACCGTAATTGTGAAGGAGAAGGAGGGAGTGAAGCATCCCTTGCAGAGACATTTGCCAGCTCTCCTGTAAGATCAGTGCATAAAAAAGATTTTTCCTTTAGCACTTGGTTTTCTTCTCCCTCCCACTCAAGGAAAAATTATTCTGGAGCGAAGAGGCAGTTCAAGTCCCTCAAGAGTCAGTGGCATGGCTCTGTCCTTAATCAGCACAGGTGAGCAAACTGCACTCCACAAACTGGTAGACTTGTGGCAGTGGTTCTTTCTTCTAGCCCCTGAAGCCCCCAATTAACTTCTGAAAACGTGAGGATATGATACAATTATACAATTCTGTTAAACGCCCCCCCAAATGATGCAGAAGATTACATTACCCGGACAGGAAATTAATTAGACGATTGTCCAATTTGACCCTTATTCTGAAACCTTGTTCTCCATATTCTAAACACTTTTAAGGCTGTACTTGTTTTCTGAAAGGATAGCAAGTCTATGTCTGTGACTGTTAAATGAAAAATGTTTGAAGATTTTCACTAAGCATTTTGGAAAGGTTAAGAAATGAAACTGTATAAGGACCAGAGTTGTTGCAATAGGTAAGAGTCAGAAAAATCTCCTCCTCTGGAATTAGGAAGTGTCTTTTCTCTACTGAGGGAATTGACTCTTCCACATCATGTTACAAGTTCTGAGGAGTTTAAAGGAAGAAGTTGCTTCTCCACAAAGGACAGACTAATAAGGCAGGCAAATTATTGACTTGTCTGCAATCAGCTTGAAGCTAACTGCACCGCAGTTATCAAGTGGACATTCACCAAACAGAACAATAAACAAATGCAAGTCACACAGAAAGGAAGTGAAAAGAGCAAAGGAACTTACAGGAAAGATTTCATATCCAAGCCTCGGTTCCGAATCTGCCCCACCATATGATCCCAGCTCCCAGGGTTGGAGCGGCTACGGCCACCAGCTGTCCTCTGCTTGGAGCCAGCGGAGGTCCCTTGCCGTGACTGCCCACTCCGACAGCCCCGAGGGTTGCCAGTGGCTGAGGAGGAGCTGGTGTGGGACTGCAGGTGACCCAGGCTCTGGCTGGTGGTGGGCTGGCTGTGGCTGGGGTTCTGATGCTGGCTGAGTGGCTGTTGGAGGCTTTGCTGGCGCAAGAGGGTGCGCGGGCGCTGGCATTTCGGGTCTCCTGCTGAGGTGGGGATATACTCAAGGGTAGTGGCTGTGGACATGGTGGAATCCTCAAAACTTACGGAGATGGAGGGCAAGGAAAAGGAGAAAAAGGAGAAGAAGGTAAAGGGGCAAAATCGGAGGAAGGAAAAGCAGAGTGTTAAAGAGAAGATGCCCCAGCACAGCATTCTCTCAGCCAGGCATGGTTGGAAGCGACACACTGTCCTTGGGAGCTGTGCCTCTAATTCTGAATGTTTGGCAGCAAAAGTCCCCTGTCCTGTGGCCATTTTGTACCCTTCTGTGATCACGAGATCCTTTCCAATCTTGGGGTTCAGTGTGAGAGTGCTCACAAGCCACTTCTCCTTTTCTTTCTCCCAAGCTTGTAAGGAGAATCAGAATGCCAATCCTCATTTCAAAACTAATTAGACTGCTTTCTCAACGCAAATTCCCTGGTGCCCGTGATGGGTTGCTTATGACATGTGACACATTCCACAATCGCTTTCCCTATTGGCTCTCTCTGAAGCCATTCCTTGAAATGGTGGCGATATTCAGAACTGTCACATATCCTAATCCATTCCCCCACCCCCAATGAAGTTGCAGCCCCATCTTTCCCTTGAATTGGTATAGTACTGTCCTCCAGAGCACATTATAATATTCTTAGGTAATTACATGTAATAATGGTGCCTATCCTCTTTACCGTTGGCTTTATATGCTTTTGAGAACTGCCTGAGAACCAGAAACACACGTTCTATGGTTTGTTGAAGTTGCAGTGAAAGCCCCAGGAACTTGTCTAGAGACAATGACAACCCTACAACTAAGGCAAGGCTATTTTGGATTATTACAGGAGTATTGGGTTTAATGTTTGCTGTTCCTGAACACTGTCCTTTTTCCTCTTTGAGCAAGGAAACTGAGGTAACTGCTTGAGGGAAGAACTAGCTTTGCTACTAGCATGTCTGTTTCTTTAAGCTTCTGTCATTGTCAAAGTGTTGCTAGAATTAAGGGAAGACAAGATGTGTTAGCAGGAGTTTCACCATTTATTTCCTATTTATGACTGACACTCTTCCATGGTTACTTTTCCCCTGCTCCCATCTGAGCTTAATTTTGGTCAGCTAGGGAAAAAGAAGCCAAGGAAAGGGTTCTGTAGAACTATGAGCATGTACCTATAGGTGTTTCTTTTTAGCAGAGGAGGTAATGGAGAAGAGATTCAACTCCTCTCTCTGATCTTGCCCTAGCTCTCTTTAAAATGGACTTTGTTTACTTCTTGATTGTTTGGCAAGGACCAAAGCTTAATGTCACAGATTTCTTGCCTTCACATCTTGTTCATCCCCCTAAAGCAACTCAAAAGCACATCATAAGGCAGAAAATTCTGCACTTAAGCTTTCCTCTTAACTCTTGATAGTAAGGGAACAAACAGCCCATTGTCTCTTGTCTGAAAGCAGTGCTACTGTTTTCTGGTGTGGCTCTACCTGATTGGATGTCATTCACAATTTTTGATCATAAGGCTATCTCTATGGATTCAGGCAAATTGCAGCCTTTTTTTTTTTCATTATGGCCCTTAGTGGATTTGATTTGGAAGTCGTTTCACATCTCACAAAGTTATACATTTTTGTGCAATATTGAACATATACTCAGTGAAGAATATCTGCATCCAAGAACAGCTTCTCAATGAGTGCATCTACATGATATATACATCTGTAAGCAAACATCTTAGAGGCATGTCTTTTTTTGAAAAATGTAATGCTTGAAGTGGCCATCAGGAGTCTGACTACACGAGATATACACACATATCTCTATAGAGAGTGTGAGAGAGGCCTAGGGGTATTTGTCCAAGTAAGAATTACCATTTCAGAAAAGGAAACTCAGGAGTCCAAAACCAGGGGAGTGTAAACACAAGCACCCTGGATAAGCCTCTTGGTGAGGCAAATGTAATGAAGAAATGGCACACCCATCTTAAAACACCCTGTCTGTCTTGTCAAAAGAGTCTTTTCTAAAGTCATGAAACTAAAATGGTACCGAGACCCTTCTAATAGATGTCTGCTCTATGTAAGAACCTTTTCTTGAGCAGTCTCCCAACTAACTCATAAGCCAGAGGGATACCTATGCAGCACACTCTAAAAGGCAGAGGGCACCAACTCTAGCATGTTGCAATGCTCCCTCCATAGCAGTTCTGGCGAGGCCAATACAAAATTGTCCCATGTGATCTGAGATTGTGGCCCTATGGAAAAGGGATGATTAAAACCATAACTCATATCCTGTTACATTGTACCCTCTATGAGGATTCATGGAATCATAATTCCTTACCTGGTAAAATATCTGAGAATTCTGATCTCTTTTTATTACTATCAGATCAGTGTATGATACAGCTTCTTCAAGTGCAGTTAAATTCTACTATATTATCCATAAAATCGGGCAGACTTTGGCTGCCCATTGATGATCTCACCACTAACTATAACATAGTATTACATTTTGTTCTGCTTTGTTCTATTTATTTTAATGTTTTGAATTTTTAATTCTGGCCTGTGGCTATAATATAGGTACTCCTTGACTTACAACAGTTCATTTAGTGACCATTTAAAATTACAAGGGCACTGAAAAAAGTGACTTAAGGCAGTTTTTTTCAGAGTTACGACCTTTGCAGCATTGAAAGTCAGACACCTGGTAACTAACTCAGATTTATGATGGTTGCAGTGTTCCCAAGGTCATGTGATCCCCTTTTGTGACCTTCTGACAAACCAAGTCAATGGAGAAGCCAGATTTACTTAACAGCTGGGCTACTAACTTATCGAATGCGGTGGTTCACTGAACAATTTGAGGCAAGAAAGATCATAAAATGGGGCAAAAGTCACTTAACAAATGTAATAGATTGATTGATTGACTCTAACAGATGCATCTGCACATAACATGTAGTTAGTCGCCTAGTTGGAGGAACAAACCAGGAGGGATAGGTAGGAAAAATATAAGATGGCCACACTCTGTAGATGTGAGAGAGAGAACCCGTGTAGGTATGATCTATAGCCTGTGGACAGTGAAGCACAGGACAGAACATATAGCTTGAAAGACAATACGATAAGTAGGGAAAGCTGTCACAACTAACCACATAGGACAAGCCATTGAGTAACGCAGTGCACAACATAGCTACCCATACAGCCAACTACAAGAGAAAAACAGGCATGGCTGATCATAATGACATAAGACAATGCAGAAAGAAACATGCAGGGATTAGAAGGAATTCATGATCAAGGCTGTTCGCTTACTATGCGGCTGCCCTTGCACATTTTGTTAGGAATTAAATATACTGTGCAAGTTTTAAATTACTGAAAATATCTGAAGAATGGTGGGCGGGAGAGGCTGTCCCCTCATATCAAATAACTCCCATCATCTCCATTGACTTGCCAGGGGCTCAGACAGGTACCTTTCTTGAACCTACCTGTAGGGCTAAATATGAGTCGGTCTATATACAAATCTATCTTATACATCTATTCGTGTCTCAGATTGCAAGGACCATCCACCTGCATCATTTATTTGAAACACAGAATACATGTTTTGGTAGAATATGTTTCCAGTTAGCTTCTATATCTTTTTTTAAAAAAATACTTAACTCCATTTATAAACAACCATGCTTGCAATGAAACTGAAAACTGGACTTTTGAACGGGCCAAAAGGAAGTATGGAAAATGCAGAATATGACAGGGTGGTTGAATAAGCAAACTGGTGAAACTATTCCAATTAGGAAAGTTACTTTGGAGTACAGTATTCCCTAAAAGGCATGGCTAGCCATTTGTCTGAGTATCTCACAAAGCAGTGGTGGGATTAAAAAAAAATTACTACCGGTTCTGTGGGCGTGGCTTGGAGGGCATGGCATGGCTTGGTAGGCGTAGCTTGATGGGCATGACAGGGGGAGCATGCTGTAAAATCTCCATTCCCGCCCCATTCCTGGGGGAAGGTTACCACCGGTTCTCCAAACTACTCAAAATTTCCGCTACCGGTTCTCCAGAACTGGTCAGAACCTGCTGAATACCACCTCTTTCACAAAGGGAGCCAATCACTGATACAGGAAGATGAACATGTGAAAGCAGAGAGGAGCACAGTCAGCTGATCACCCACCAGACTTACTGCTCCTAACATTTTTTTCTAGAGCAGCCAGATGGGGCAAGTAGTCACAAAATATGTCACTTGTGTAAAAAGCAAAGCCAAATAAGTTCTTTAGTATAACTAAGAATATTCAGAAACTAAGAGCAGTTGGGGATCTAGCATATTTTGCCTACTACTGACCTTGGCCTGAAACCATCTTTACTCAAATCAGCAGAATTGCTTAGGGAAGTCATAACAAAATAATGGTTGAGTTTTTATAGGGTGAAGGTAGGTAGGTAGGTAGATAGATAGATAGATAGATAGATAGATAGATAGATAGATAGATAGATAGATAGATAGAGGCAGAGAAAGAAAAAAGAACTGTAAAAATCTATGTAAGAAATGAGTCACGTCTCTCTCCATTTCCTACTTTGGTCCAGGTTTTAGGTACTTCTACTTATGTACTGGCCGCCTCTAGCTTAACCTCCTCCTGCTTGGCAAAGACAGAAATCAGCCTTTCTCCTCCCTGCTTGCTCCACATGTAGTGACCTTATTTCTGGGGTTTTTTTTATTATCAAATCCTAAATTAGTTCAGTTTTCAGCCTCTCAGTCAAAGGAAACTAAAATTGGCTCCTCTGGGCTGGGAGTAAGTAGAACACATGTATTTCTATCAAAGTAATAATGTGTGGGTAGAAGCCTCTGCCACACCTGGCCCTCTGACATATCTGCAGATACCTCTAATGGCTCCCATACAGTTTCTATCACAAGGCCACTGTGCAAGCAGACGAACAGAAGGGCTATCTCAGACAGACAGACAAAGCACAGTAGCACTCAGTCACAAAAACACACATGCCAGATATATATATGATTGATTTACTCCACAGAAAGTGCTATATGATCAAAAACCCTCTATGTCTGGGACTAAATTTCTGGAAAATATGAATATAGTGCTTATGTATTCATTTACATCTTGGATAAATACTCCTCCCAAATATTCATTTACATTTTTGGCATGATAATAAATGGTGACAGAATAGAGGGAACCTGTTTTTTGTTTGCTTTGAAATAGGTAGAATAGAGTCCTGGAAGGTATCACAAACCCAAAGGTTTTAAAAGACATAGTCTAACAAAGTAAACTGAGTTCCACGTTTATTCTGGATAAGTGTAAGGCCAGCAATTGATGGTAGACTTCAGAGTGAATGATTTTGTGGGCATGTATCCCTTAGGACAAATCTTTGCTTCCTGTTATGGAGATGATAAAATATTCTATCATAGGAATAAGAACTCTTCCAACTTAATGTAATCAATCCAAGCCACTTCTGATAGTGATCTGTATTTTTGATGATATTACTTTGTTTGGATACCATGAGCTTGCAGTTGAGAATAGAACAGGAAACAGCATTAGGAAACAACTTCCCTCAAACATTTCCATATTCATTAACATATGCAAAGCCATCTCTTGAAGACCTAGAGATCAGAAGAGCTAGTGTTGATTGCTTACAATTCCAAAATGATCCCAGGGCACATGTTGTTTAAGTTAAGCAGATCACTGCTTCGAGAGGGGACCACAGAGAGATCCTATATTGACCATGCTGAATTCCATCAAAGAATTGTCAAATATGCTTAAAAACTCTAAAAGAAAATTTCCAAATTGTAGGAAATGAAAAAGACCCAGCTTCAGGAACTTTTCGCTGACACTGGAATTTAGAGATACTAGTCTGATAACTGGTCTGGTGGGAAGGACAGGCAGTAGGGAAAGTTTTATTGGGTCACTGACAAACGTGTTGGGCTCCATGGGTCATGGGAAGAGCCATAATGTAATCGTGCAAGTCATAGCAGTGGCAAGGTGAGCTTAGCTATGGTGTCAATAGTAGCTTTGTTAGCTCTGATGTCTCCAAGCTTACAAACCCTTAATTTAGCAAAGCATATTTCATTCTCAGCAGACTAATGAAATATAATCATTTTAAAAATGACGATTGGCAGCCTAGAAATATCCATGATAAAATCATTATCCTATTATTTCATACAGCATGAGATTTGTATGCTGTTTCCATCAAAGCAGCACATGCTGATATGGAAACTGCCTTTGCCACAGAATGTGCCTTTGCTTCAGGGGTGGGAACTGCATAGCACAAGATAGACTGTACCAAAGCTCCTTCATTGTGTGCAACTTTCTCCATGTATAACTGTTAGTAATTTGCACTTCAGGTTTTTATGGGGTTCTGAGGAAAAGATTCTGGAGTGGGCATCCCTTTCTAGCAAGACCTTTATTATTGCCTGTTCTCTTTTCTACTATTTTGATCATTCTTCTTGGACCCAATCTGTATTGTCATACATACAGTAAGTGAAGGCCGCTGCTCTTATATCCCTTTACCTAACCAGACACGTAAACAAGCAAAGGCATAAGAGGAGGAACAGAGTCTGACAATACCAAAATTGCTTGTAAGATGTTGACCATCAAAAGTGTCTGGTAAATACAAGTTATCTTAATGATTCCATAAAAGAAGCTTTACTAAGAGAAGATTAGCCATTAGGGCCTTAGGTTTATATTTAACACTGGAATTCAGTCAGACTCAGCTTCCATTGTTTTTTCCTTCCTTGTTGGACACTTAAAAAAATATAATGAAAATAAGCAAGTAAATGCGATAAAATTATGGATAACTGAGGTATTTTCTTGTCCCTCAATTCTTTTTCCAGTTTAGTTACAAGAATTTTACTTATCATCAAATGTACAACCCCTATTCCAGGTCATCAGTCTTTGGCCAATGACTAAGAAGATAATGCAATAACAGATTTCACAGAGAAATTCCTTAGAGGGAGTTCCTTAGGGAATATCTGATACAAAAAGTGCTTTACTAGTCAGTTGTTCCTTCCCTTCTACAACAGTTCACCAGTTTTGAGATATTGCAATGTGATTCTCTTGCAAAAGAGTAAACAATGAAAGCTGGATTCAAGTTAGATTTAGAAATGATGGATTACATGAACACATTTTTTTTTTTTGCTCAAGGTACTGAATGCTTTTGTGACTGCAGAAGGATGGGAATAAATCACATGACTAAAGAGTATATTCTAGAATTATGCTGTGTCTCACAGTATATTTACTGTGAAGGACCCAGCAATATAGCCATTGATGAAAAAGCTGTGGTCAATGGAAAGACTTTTAGATTGACCCAACTGGAGACCAGCTTTTACATGCTTATCTATGTGCAATCTATCTCAAAGCATTAAAAAGTAAAAAAGCTCTTCTCTCAAGCCTTTAACTCACCCCTCTTTTTTTTTTGAAGAACACAACCATCTCCCTCAAGATTTATTTATCCCCACCACACTGTGACTATTCTGTTGTAGTGTCATTATGACAGCCCTCATATTTTTCGGTGCTTGTCTGGACTTCAGCAGAAAGATCATTATGGGATTTGGGCCCGTTTATCTTCCATGCTCCTAGCTGCAATGCCTTTGGGGCCAGCAGGCCAGGTCATGCCAGGCCTGGGATGCACTCTCACTCACTTGGATAAGCTGAGCTTCCCTGCTGCTAGGTGGCTCTGCACCATTTGCCATCGGCCTCTCCCCGCCTTCCCAATGCTGGGTTCGCTGTGGGCAGACACGCTGCTCTTCATGCCGTCCTCTCGGAGCTGCTGCCTCTCTCCGTGGCATCCTTCTCGCTCTCCTGCCAACCCAGCTGTGGCTGAGGCAGCCAACTTTGCACCTGACAGCAATGAGCCACTATGGTATGTCAGGAAAGAGAGGTGGCAGGTGGCAATGAGAAGGAGGTCACATGAAGAAGAGGAGAACAGAGAGAAAGAGAGAGAGAACGAGAAAAGAGAGACAGACAAGGGACAGACAGACAGACAGAGAGAAAGAGAGAGATCAGCACTGCAAAAGAAAGGGCCAAGGAGAGCCTTTGTCCCAGTCAAAGGCAGCAGGCAGCCCTGGCTTGTGAAGTTATGATTGCAGCCAAAGTTAATTCCATAGACAACGAAGGGTTGAATAATGGATAAGACTGTTAGGAGAGGCACTGTGCAGGCGAAGGGAGAAAAAAAGCAATGTTAGTGAGAGAGCTTACCACTACCATCACCACCACCACAAAGTGCAGATGCAGAGAATACGCTGAGAGGGTGACCAAAACGGGCAACCCCATCCTGTGCTGCAGAAAAGGAGTGGGTGGGTGAGGGAGAGGAGAGCCGAAGGAACCAGGGTACAGGGAGGGATGGTGCTGGCCTTTCTCAGTGAGTTGCTAGGCAGTGGTTCTCAAACCACTGGAAGCACCATATAAGCCTAGCAGGGGAAAAGCCTGGGCTAAGACCTTAAGTAAAAAAGGAATGCAATGGCTTTTGAAGTGGATTTAAGGGTTTAAGTTGCTATCCAGTGCCAACCCTTTCAGTTGGCTGAAATCATAATGAATTTATTAGGTCCAAACCACCTTTTAAATTCGCTGTATGATTGACTACTTCAAACTTTAATGAGTCAATGACTTAATCTGGTTTCAACAAACCTATCAGCACAGTATTTTCCATTTCACTGGGACTAAAATTTGAGCCCCAGGTAATAGAGTTCCTGGAGTAATGGAAACACAAGCCTGATATTCCAAGGGTACCAACCAGTAGTTGTGAACCACTGAAAGAGCAGGGTAGAAAGAGAAGGGAGGAGGGGTTGCTCGTCTCCATGGCCATATGTCCATGGGGAGGGAGTAGAGTGCAGGGGAGGGAAAGAAGAGGAGGGGGAAGAGGAAAGCAGGAAGGGGTGGGTGGGAAAGAGGTGTGCATATACTCACTATGTATGATCAAATCAGTTAAAGAGAGACTCACTTGAGGGAAAGTCGTGGATCACCATATGGGGCGTAAGGTGATATGTTTAGTATAAACTCCTTGGGAGGGTAGGAACTCCATTTCTGCTGCACTGTGTTGTCATTGTTATTCCAAAAGTCTCTGTCTAGATCACTAGATCAGCCGGTGAGAGGGGAGAAAAAAAAAACAAAGGGAAATACAAGAGAGAGAATCTAAATTCCTGCAAGGGGAGGAAGGAGAAAAAAAAAATAACCCAAATGAGAGACAGCAAGGTTAGTGTTGACTTCTCCTCCTGTGGAAGGTAAAGCTCTGTGCCTCATACCCATGTGTTCACACAAACACACATACGCACTCAGATGATATATAGGTTAAGGCAAAGCTGAAAAAAGATAGGAGCAGGCATCTCCAGAGCTGATGTTAAGGGAGAACGAGAAAGAGAGAGAGGGATTCGTGTTAAAGAAACCTCTGTTAAATGACTCTAAGACTCTTTCCTCAGGACTCTACCTTGTCTCTTACCTGTACTGTTCCTTTTGGGGGACAGGATTTTTGCCTTCCTGTATTTTTTTCATCCAAAGTGGGTAGTGTGGAAAACAAAGCAGTATCTTGGACAATAACTTTTGATAAAATAGTGGGAACATCAGCTAAAACTATTGCTGTTGTGCAGAGAAAGAATCTTTTCCGGTTTCCTGTACAGAATTTGTGCATCAAACTGGAGAAAAGCACCTCTTTACCCAATTATTATTATCCAAAAGAAAATTATCTTTAGGTAGCTATTTAGATTTCTTTCATCAGATGTATAATAAAGTGATGGTGGGAAAACAGCATCAAGGTTATGGAGGAATCTTAGTCAATGCTCAATTGTCATACTGAATCTAGGGTTACTTCTACAAATGGGCTTTGCAGCAGCTGAATCTGTTCTGAACCTAATTAATTTATTGATAATGGTGATGTTCCAGACCCATTTGCATGTACAGTACCTGAATTTGCAGCCAAACTAGTATTTTTACCTGGACTGCCACAGCTTTGCATTGACTCCATTCTTCTATTGACATTCTTCTATTCTCTTTCCTCAACCATTCTCCTGGTTTATGTCTCTAATAACGTTCAAATAAGTTCAGAATCTTCAGTGTTGCTCATCGCCATTTTAAGTTGGTAAGCACAAACACAACTGTGGGTTGGCTTCAAATTGTTTCTGAAGGAATGGGGAGGGGCAATAGTGGTCCCTTGAATGGGAAAAAAACCTTAATTGAAGCAAGAGCTGGCTTGGAGTGTTCTTCCTGACCTTGTCATTACTGCTTTGGAACATGGGAAGTGATAAAACTTTAGATGCTTGTCCTCAAGAAGAGGCCTACTCAGCCTGAGGGACCTGGCATTTCCTTGTGTAGATCTTCTGCTCAGCTGTGCAGAAGGGGCCAAGGAGGGTGATCAGCCTCAGGCTGGAGTTTGTGGGCTCACAGTGCTTGCTAAGTAGGTTATATCACCCATTCTGTAAACAGCTAGAGCCTAACCAACCATCTCCTCCTGAATTTAAGAGTGCCTCCAATGGCAATTGAGTCACAACATATAAGATTTCACAATAGCTTTTGAAGTCAAGGGGCTGTCTAACAAATTTATTAGAGACATCAAAGGTACCTTGCAGGCTACCTGCTTGCATCCACTTATCTTACCACTCACCTAGTGTCCTTGCCATTTGCAGGATTTAAAAGCCTTTCAATGGCTTTTTGAGACATGTATAGAGGGAAGATGAAAAGCTTGCTGCTATAAAGGACAGCTGAGGTTCATCAAGGAACTCAAGGTTCATCCACAAGATACCAAAAATGGGCGGGAAAAGTGAAAAGTGTTGCAAAAAAGTAGACAAACGAACCTCTTCATTATGCCTGCCTGCCTGTTTCCTTCGTCGTGCCTTTGGGCCAGAGTTTTTGTAGAACCTTTTCAATATGGGACTAAGAAATGAACATTTTGCAGCTGCAGAGTGTAAAAAGAGAGTTTCTATTCATATCTGTAACTATTTACTGGCAGGTCCCTGGGAAGAAAGGTCTTAGGGTTATTGTTTGTAGTGGCTTTGTTCTACCCTCAGCATAATTATCCACGACCTCCAGATAAGTTATAGAGATCAAAAGCACAAGGGAAATAATGATCAGGTTCACACATTTATCATGGCCTTGGAGCATGGCATCCATTGTTCTGATTTAGTTGAAGGATTGGCTAATAGTGTCACCTAGAACCATAAGCTACTGATGAGACCATGCATCCAGGAATTAACAAACAACATCTGTATATATGAACACATATCTTCAACATACATATATACATATTTTTCACACACAAACACATAAATAGCTATATATTATACACAATTATATATATATATATGCACAGTTACATATAAAGGCATGCACAAACATGAATGCACACAGAGGGACAGAAATTTTATCAACTGATTTTATCAACTCATCTGAAGATGTACAGGCAGAATTGCAGGTGTCCATACTTTTTAAGGTAACACTTCTTTTACTAAATCACCATAGCTCCAGGGCCAATAAGCAAGGTTCCTTCATCCAGCTTTTTCATTGAACGTCATCAAGCAAATCTCAAAACTCTGCAGTGCTCTTTAGTGTAGAAAATTAGATTTGGGAATCCCATAGGCAGATGTCAGAGGAGAACCGTGGGAAAGCTTGTGTGATTATATTAGAAGGTGAAACAGCTATTTTATGGAAATTATTACTTAATCATGCTTTCCATGTATCATTTTTAACAATTCCTGGAGATGAGATTATATTCAATCCCACTTACAAGGGAGCCTAGATATCAAAAATTTGAATTATGGGACCATGACAGAGAAACATTATTTCACTGTGATGTGTTGCTATGTGCAATGATCATAAAAATTTAACTCACCTTAAAATATCCTTGCAATATGAAGTAAAAGAAATGGGTGAATGATGATCCATTGTCAGCTGAGTTATGTGTAGAATTATATTGCTCTATCAAGGAAATAACTTCTAATATCCCACTGTTTGGTGCAATAGTATCACGTTCCAGAAAAAGATTAGTTACTATTAATGTGTCCTTATTTTGTTTTCATAAGCAAGGTCTAAAGGATAGGTTTGATTCTTTTCTGTGTAACTAAACCTTGTACGTCTAAATCACTTATTACAGAGGCTTCTATATAAACATCTATGTTTATATAATAATCTTCTCTATTCCTCTGGATGCTAACTTTGATATTACAGCTGGCCATGAGATTAAGTCCTATTGCAGGGATGGGAACATATGGTCCAGATGTTGCTCAACTGCAATTTTTAGCACCCTTCCCTATCAGCCATGTTCTTGGGGCTGCTTGGAGTTCTAGTCTATTAAATCTGGAGGACCATAAACTGATAACATCAATGGACTGCTCTTCCAGGTACAGAATTTATCATTTGTCAAAAGATGGAAGAAACATTAATCTTTTCAACTGACCAGAATGTAACAAGTGAGAATGGTTTACACATTAAATAACATAGAGCTTTTCTTAGAAAGCTTGCCATCTGAAAAAGAGGAATGTGTCTGGATGAAATTGGTTAACCATTTACAAATTGTTTGATAAAACATGCAAAAGAGAAAACAATTTTACAACATTTGCATGTGTTAGGTTTTATATACAAATGAATGTTTTGAAATGGTGCCTACAAGACATGTTTTACAATAGCAGGAAAGACTGTTTGGGAGTTTATGTTCAGCTGGTTGTTCATGTGCTAACAGTTAACAGGAAGGCCTCCCTTTTTGTGACTCCTTAAGCTGGACTGTATTTAAAAAAAGATAGGAGATTATGATATGGGAAGGAACAGATAATAATTGTACATGGTATGGGCCAGGGACAGGATGGAAGGCAGATGGATAACAAGAATTGAATAGATTCTGAAATCTTGAGGTATGCAGTAACCCTAGAATAATGAAACATGAGATATTGTAAAGAAAGGAAGGTAACTATCTAGGTAAGTCAATGTGCTAAGCTAATACAAAAGAAAAATATAAGTATGCTGAATAATGAAAGAAAGTTACCTGATCGAAGAACAATGTAGTATTTATGGAAACAGAGGAACAATTAACCAAAGTGAACAATATGACTAATGTGCAAGAGTATAAGGAGCATAGTTGCACTTATACTTGGTTGTGGAACAGATAGGAATGCAATTTTTGGATCACTGTAATCAAAATGACTGGAAGGGCCTTGTTTTCAGATACAAGGTAGCTTGAAGGTATAATATTAAATCTATTCTTATGATGTATGTAGGTTTATGCAATGACTAACTCAAACATCTCAAACCCATTCACTCCAATAGTTCCTATTGGGACTTACTTAATAGCTTTCTTTTCACTCCGGCATCGGCTGGAATCTGGAGTTCCCACAGTCTCCAAGGAGTTTTTATAACGCTTACCCTAAAATGAAATAAAAAAGATACATGGAAGATAAATATTTACTTGAAAGGAGTTATTTGGGAGTGGCCACTAAAAATATTCTTTAAGGGGAGAAAATTCTACCATAAACCTGAATGACTGAGTTCAGGGAAAGGCCACAATTGGCACACAACCCAAAGTTGGGCAAAGGCTCTCCAAGCTTCAATTGCCACTTCTCTTCAAGCAGGAGTTGTGAGTCCAGGAGAAACCCCTGGATTGTGGACCAGATCCATCTGGGGCAATGCCACTCCATTCAGAGTAAAAGAAGACGAAGTCCCAGATCCCAGATTGCTGTGTATCCAAAACTGTTTGGTCTTGCCAGAGTTTAGTCAATGCCTGTTGACCCCCATCCAGGTGCCCACAGCCTCCAGTTAGGAATAAACTCAAGACTACCTTGCCTTGAGTCTTTTTTGTATAAGAGAAAAGGAAGGAAAATCTGTCACGATTTCAAGATGTTGTTGATATCGCTCATAACAATGAGTTCCAGTAGTTCATAGGATGATTGTTTACTGACCTGGCCTACTTTGAAGGACTAACATTAACCTTCTAATATATACTAAAACTTTCTCAGTTACACACTGAAACACATTTTTTCTTTAATTTTATTGCTTCTAAACTAAGAAAGAAGTCTGCAGGAATTCACCTATAACAGTTTCCTCTGCTGGTTTTCTGGAAACTAGATTGTATCCTGTTCATTGTGAGGGATTCCATGCTGTACAGAAGAAAGGGAAGTCTCGAAGACCAAGCTTGTCTTCCCTACCCTTACATCCACAGTAGGGAAAGAACAAGCCATTTTTTGGATTAACTGAACTCTAATTAATTACGTCTGCATAACAAAACACATGCCATAAGATAATGAAGTGTGCATTTTCTTCTTAATTAGGTCTTGATTATAAGACCACTTGGTTGTGATTTCTGATGGCAGGTTCAGTGTGCTTCCTGATTCTAGGGGCAGACAAGAGACAATTATTGCTAATTAGGAAACCATTAGCAGATGAAAGCACAGGTGCAGAGGGAAAGCAGTTCTGTGCTGCTCTTTGTGCAAGTTCTCTGGTGCAAAATGAGTAATATACTTCACTTTATCTTAAGACATATCAGGCATCAAACTCAAAACATCCCCCTTCACTGGTTAGGAGGTTTGATGTCAAAGAGTAATAATTATAACATTGAAGGATGGAGCTTTCAGTGAGGGTTATGATGGACTAACATCTCAATAGGAGCTGAGAGTTGTTATGGCCAAGAATTCTTGCTGAAGGGTAGCTGCTGACCAGTGAAATCTCTCTGGGTCAAAGAGAGACTGTGAGATAACCCACTTACATCCAGATGGTTGATCCTCATGAGTAAACTGCAGAATGAAAGTTTTTGCAGTTGTTAAGGGAGTTGAACAGCTAGACATTGTTGGAGTCCATCTATACTCACAATCATTAATATACCCTTTGTGGACAAAGAGTCCAGCTACTCACATTTCTTAAACACTTTTGGAAGTCATTAATCTACAGATAAATATTTCTTTTGCAACAAAGATTTTAAAAAATTATTGCTGTTTAAAATAATGACAAAAGAAAAATCAGAAAAAAACCATAAAATACATACATTGTCAATGAAATTAAAAACACATCAAAAATGCTTAAAAAAAGGAAAAAAAGATATATAGTATATTATTTTTGCAATAAATAGTTTTTACTTTATTTTAATTCAAGGTGGCAAATATATCCAACACACCTTCCTTCTCCTATTTTCCCAACAATAACTCTGTGATATGAGTTGGGTTGAGTGACTGGCCCAAGGTCACCCAGCTTGCTTTTATGGCTAAGGCCAGACTAGAACTCACAATCTCCCACTTTTTACTTTCTATCTTAACCACTAGACCAAACTAGCTCTCTGAATGTCTTTCTTCTTAGGGCCTATGGATCTCTCAAACTACAAGAATACAGTTCCCCTCTGTGACTTATAACTTTAAAAAATACAACCAACAAATCAAAATCATAACATTAAAATACAAGACCCTGGGAATAACCTTTTCCACACAATGAGGGAGGTGTCCTACTTACCCACGTGCCTATCTAATGCAGAAGATATTTTTGCATTCTGGGGCCAGGAAGAAAGGAGACTTTTTTCTTCTTTTTATGTGCTATTTTTAGGGTAAGAACTACGCCACCATTCTGTGATTAAAAAGAATGGTTTAGATGTGTGGTGTAACATAAGTCTCTATGTAAAAAGTGAATCTTCCAAGATGCCAGGCTCCGAAAAGTTATGAACTTGGTTGAAGCTCTCCAGGAATTTGAACATCACAGCTGAGAAACAAATCTTTATTGTTGCTCAGTTTGTATCTGGGTGTTTTATCCTTGGGTTGGACAAGCTTCTGCCTTAATGTATTCTTGGGTTTGAAGTGTGCACATATGTTGAACTGGCTGAAGATCCTCCTGAGCTTTTCCAATATTCCTGAGCTTTTCTGATATATGAATTGGACAAGTTCAGGAATATCAGAAAAGTTCATGGGGATTGTCAGCCAACACAACATACGTGCACACTTCAAACCCAAGAATATACTGACAGATGCTCTTCTACCCCAAGAATAAAATATCCAGACACAAACTGAGCTAACGTAGTATATGCAGTACAATGCAGTGAGTCATGTGCAGATCTGTACATTGGAGAAACAAAACAGCCACTTCATAAACGCATGGCACAACATAGGAGAAGAAACCCATCAGGACAAGATTCAGCAGTCCATCTGCATTTAAAAGACAAAGGCCACCCTTCTGAAGACAGCAAAGTCCACATTTTGGACAAAGAGGACCTCTGGTTTGAAAGAGGGGTCAATGAAACCATCTATGTCAAAATTGAACAGCCCTCTCTCAACAGAAGGGGAGGGATATAACATCATCTATCTCCAGTCTACCATACAGACCGTTCAACAGTTCCAAGAAGTCTCCACACCCATTTGCTACTCAGGTGACCCTGAGGACACAGATAAATTACCAAGTCGCCTCAATGATTCTCTAAAAGAATGAAAATGACCAGCTATCTGCAAGGAATATTAATCCTTCTATTCCCCACCATCCAATCAGAACTGAAGAAGCTTCTTGGATGAGGAGCTAAATGTCTTCAAAGAAAAACAAGGAAGTCCAGTTACCTCTTGACAAAGCACCTTTGGGACAATGTCGGGTATAGAATAAATGAACTAAAGAATGAAGACTTGATTACACCATATGACTACGCCATCCTTTTAACAGAGGAAAAATATACTATAATGAAAATGCTATTGGTGTTATTTAACATTCTCAAACATCTGCTACCACTAAAATGGCATTCAAAATGAGTGGTTTTAACTTTTATTGACTAAGAGCTATAATCACTGCCCACAACAACTAGATAGTATGCAAATGCTTCTGCTTGGATCTATTGATCTAAAAGCCAAATGTTTTGTCAGTGCTGACACTATATACAAAACTATTCAGTGAACTGCCCAATTTAGAGATTTTTAAGCACTCATTATCAAATATTAGACAGCCATGAAAACAGTGGTTCTGCAGTATGGGACTCATCATAATGTACATGTTTCTGTGATAGATATAATCAATTGGCAAATTAATGATCATAATGTGCCCCACTTATATTTTGTTTTAATTCTGCAGGTAATACTCTTTTTGAATATGAACAATGGGTACTTTTGCCTACCTAGAAAAGCCTCAGGGTTTCTAATAGGAGGGAGTGGCAGGAGAGAGAGATTAATCATACTGAAGGTGAAAAGAAGTGCAAGAGGAAAGATTAATCGTACTAAAGGAGAAAAGATGGGCGTTGAAAAAATGATTTTGATTATTAGAGCTTAAAAATAATAAGCAGAGGTTTTAGCTTAAGTGTGGTTTAAAAAAGGGACACGGTAGATGTGCCATCACGTAGACTATATAAGTAGCAGCGTTAATAAAAGAGAGATATGTAGAGCTTTTTAAAAAAAACTGAGAAGAAAAACTGAGAAGAAATAATCAATGTAAGAGATAGAGAGGCATCAGGAAAGGAAAATCCCAGAAAACCATGTGGGCATTTTTAGTGAGGGCAAGTAATAGAGTCTTAAATTTGACTAGAATATTTTTTTAGCAAAGGTTTTAATAGCAAATAGTATGTGAAAAAGGATTGACTCCAAGTTGCCTAAGGAAAGGGGGAAAAACAGAGATCTTTGGGAGCAATTCAATGTTGGAAAACAAAACAGAGGGGAGAGGCAAAAATTTAAGGCAAAAAAATAGTGAAAGAGGTGTGTTAGCGATTTGGGGGATTCCAGAGGACATGAAATGAATGGAGACAATACTAAATTTTAAAAAAGGCATTGGCACTTATTCCATGTACTATAAAGATATGGCATACCTGAGATAGAGAACAGTTTGGCATCTGGTGCCAACACTCACCTTAGGAACAAAGCCAACTGAGTAACCTTGTACCAATTGCTCTTTCTCTCTCAGTCCTAGGAAGCAAGCAATGGCCAACCACTTCTTAAAATTTGATCTGAAAATAGCATCATCCAGGTGATCACCAGGAGTCAACACTGACTTAAAGCAAACTGAGGAGTTTACAACTATATGGGTTTATAGTGGATTAGTAATCTTAGCCAACTATTAAGTAATAGTTAAGATGACTAATCCCATTATGAGCCCATATTATTTTTAAAAAATACTTTATAATTTAACAGTAAGAATTGCTGGAAATAATGAGAGTTGCAGTCCAACTAGCGTGATAGTTTGGAAAGCGTGAGTTAAGGCAGTCCTTAATACAATATACGATTTTATTGAACATACTTATGTGAAAGAAATTAGATATATTTTTATCTGCAACAACCACAATGATGCCTCAACAACATTATGAATGTTGGGGTTCAGAGGAGGCTCTTTCTCTCCCTGAGGTTATAAAAAAAAATCAGCTCTCTCACACAGCTATTTTTATTTCAAAGGGATTTTCATTGTTGCAATAATGAAAGCTTCTTTGAAACTCATTCAGTCTAAACTTACATAATTAAACCATTCTTCAGGAATAATTTTTATTTTTTGTCACTCCCAAAATAGCTAATTTTTGCTTTAAAAAATGGAGCAAGCCTGTATCTTAATATCTCAAAATGTCAGCTGAGCAAGACTAGAATTGCTCCTTTAGGTAAAATGCTTGTATTTGGCAAAATCTTGTATAATCAGGAAAAAAAAAAACAATTTTGGAAAGATGTTTTAGTATACGAAGGTAGCCATTTTGTTAACAGCTATTTCATGTTTTGGTAGTTTTGATTTATTAGTGTCCTAACACTGTCAGCAGCAGCAAATCATAATTGTATAAATAGAAATGTGCTTTTTAAACATGAAGGCTGGGGTCACATATCACATGTTCAACAATTATACAATTTGCTCAGTTTGGGATGACTGTTTCTATGAATCTTGCCTACTATGTTCAATAAACAGAGTTAAACAAACCATAACTTAATGTGAAACATGAGCCAGCCACAATGAATCCACATCGGAGAACTATTATGAAGGGTCACTCATGCTTCAGTGGCTGAATATATTCTTGCTGCTGTCTAAAGCAATTTTGTTCTTATTATTTGTTGTACACGGAGTACAAAAAACCTTGAAAAAACTGAACAAAAGCAAATGAATATGGCTGCCCTATTGTGCTCCTTTAATCTTCTGATTGTAGCACAATTTCTTGAGCAGCAAGGTTAGATTATTTCTCAAGGGCCCTGTTGCAGAAGGAGATTTGAGCCAAGTTAGGTAATTACACTTCTCACATTCAGGTTCAGAACCCCAGATCCTTCACATAGTACTACTACTGGGGAATAATAGCCATCTTGCTTTTATTGTTACAGTCCATTGCATAGTCAGTCAGATGTTCGGACTGGGTTTGGCATTTTGTCTGCCTATCAAGTCCTTCCCAAGGACTGGAATAGGCAAATGTGGATGTTTGATTTTATTAACAGGTATTGTCACAGGATATGATTGTTCTGAGTAAAGTTGCCTTTTGCAATTGACTAATGGTGAATTTGTCAATGCTGATTTTGTTCAAGTAGTGCTCTAGTTTTGGAATTAAACTCAAGGCACCTATGACTATTTGGTTTACAGATGCCTTCTTTTGCCATATTTCTTCTATTTCTAATTATAGGTCTTTGTATTTTATTATCTTCTCTTTTGCTGTCTCTAGGTAATGCCACACCTACTAGCCAGATGTTTTTGCTTTTCTTATAGAAAATTGTTAAGTCTGGGGTGTTGTGGCAGATGCCTTTCCGTTTGAATGCTAAAGTCCAAGAACACTCTAGCTTCTTTATTTTCTATGACTTTCTCTATTTTATGGTCCCATCAGTTCTTGTTAGCAGGCAAATAATACTTCTTTCAGATCTTCCAATGCACCATTGTTGCTACTTTGTTATGCTGTTGCTTGTAGTCAATCTGTGTGATCTTCTTGCAGCAGCTAATCAGACAGTCCACTATTTCTTCTGCTTCTTTGCAGAGGCGGTACTTGGTATCTGTTGCTGTCTTCTCAATTCTGAGTTTGTATGCATTTGTTCTTAAGACTTAGTCTTGTGCAGCAGAATTAGCCCCTCTGTCACTTTCTTTAAATTTCCTGCTCTTAGCTATTGCCTGGTCTTGTTATTATCTGCTTTCCCTGCTATTTGTATTGTACTGGCCATGTAATACTTTGTCCCATGTCTCCTTTCTGTTCTTCTCTTGTCTTTCTTGTAAGTGAGTTCGCTCTCTCTAGTACTCAGTAGATCTTCCTTCTTCTCTGTCTTCCATATATTCTTACATGCCCTTTCTTCTTCTTCTACCATATGATGTACTTGCAACATTCCATGCCCACTCATTTTCCTTGGTAAATAGAGCCTGTCAACATCGCTGCATGAATGAAGGGCATAACTCATTGTCATTATTTTTCTGGTTTTCCTAGCCAGGGCCTGTTACTTCTGCTTGAGTCAAGTCTGTTATTCCAGCTGTGAATCTAATGTCTGGAATTGTCCAGGTATTAATTGCCTTGATTGTATTTTCTCACTTGAGTTTGAACTTTGAGATCTTCTTCACTCTCTTGATTTATGCATTTGTAACTTTTTTCTTAACTTCAGTGTGCTGGATGTTATTACTATTATTATAGATAATTCAAAGTAGTCAGGATAGCTAATACTAATTTCTCCTCCTATTTTTCCCAAAACAACAACCCTATGAGGTGGGTTGGGATAAGAGAGCAATTGGCTCAAAGCCAACTAACTGGCTTCCATGCCTATGGAAGGACTAGAAGTCAGTCTTCAGATTTCTAGCCTGAACCCTAACAATTTTTCAGATCATTGTGGCTGTCTGGGTTTCGACGGATGCCCTAATTATGGCCAGGAATGCTTTATGAGTTGACAGTGGCATTATTGGAAAGGCTGGGACTACAGAGTACACTCAGTCATATACATTATTTAAAGATCAGATTTTCTTACAATTGTTTAATGATCATAGAGAAAGAATCTATAGGAAGAATATAGGAAGATAAGGTCATTAATATAACCACAGAATTAGGTGCTGAGATGGTTGTGACCAATTCTTTGTTTGAGGCAGAAATCCAGATCAAAGTAACCATGATGAATTATAGTTTACCTGAAGTCTGAAAAAAAACCCAACAAAGGAGAGTCCATTATTGCTCTGAATAACAGGTTTTAGTTTAATTTAGTTTACTTTATTGTCACTGCACCTCGTACAACGAAATTAGACACCATCTTCAGTGCACATCATGACCATGACCATGAAAATAAACACAAACACACATTCTTTACCCTTCACACATTGAACTGAAACCCCTGACACCACACCAACACTGCACTATACAGCAGAATTCAAAAGAGCTACTGCCCTGGGATAGAAGCTGTTTTTCAGCCTATTTGTCCTTGTTTTTATTATACTGTACCGTCTGCCAGATGGTAATAGTTCAAAAAAAGGGTTCCCAGGATGAGATGGATCTTTGAGAATGTTTTGAACTTTCTTAAGGCAGCGGGAGCTATAAAGCTCTTCCAAAGAGGGGAGAGGGCAACCAATGATCTTCTGGGCAATGACATTAACCCTCTGAAGTGCTTTCCTATCTGCCACTGTGCAATTGGCAAACCATACAGAGGTGCAGTATGTAAAATGCTCTCTATGGTGCAGCGGTAGAAGGTCTCCAGCAGTTTCTCATTCAGTTGTTGTTTTCTGAGAAGCCTCAGGTAGTATAATCTTTGCTGGGCCCTTTTGACCAGGGCTGCAATGTGGGCACCCCAGGTCAGGTCCTCTTTTAGGGTAACACACAGAAACTTAAAACTGGCCACTTGCTCCACTCGGTCTCCATTGATAAGCAAGGGCTGGATATCTGATCTGTTCCTTCTTTAGTCTACTATAAGCTCCTTGGTCTTATTGGTGTTGAGGACCAAGTTATTGTCTCGACACCACAAAAGCAATTGGTCCACCTCATCTTGGTAGGCAGATTCATCTCCACTGGAGATAAGTCCCACCACTGTTGTGTCATCTGCAAATTTAGCAATAGTATTACTAACGTGAGTGGGAATGCAGTCATGCACATAAGGAGTATAGAGTAAGGGAATCAACACGCAACCCAGTGGTGTACCGGTGTTAAGAATAAGGGCTGAAGAAGTATGATTACCTAATCTGACCCTCTGTGAGCAGCCAGACAGGAAATCCATAATCCAAAGGCAGTTTGAATTAGAAAGCCCAAGGTCCAGAAGTTTAGACACTAGTCTATGTGATAGAATTGTGTTAAACACAGAACTAAAATCCACAAAAAGCATCCTCACATAGCCCTCCCACTGTTCTAGATGAGTCAGAGCAGTGTGAAGAGTGATGGCTATAGCGTCCTCTGTAGATCTATTTTCCTGTATGCAAACTGGTGTTTATCAAATGTATGCGGAAGACCAGAAATGATGTGCCGGCAGACCAATTTCTCAAAGCACTTCATGATGATAGGAGTGAGTGCCACTTGTCTGTAATCATTGAGGTCATTGATAGAGAACTTCTTTGGCAGCGGAACAATGATGGAAGCCTTCAAACAAGATGGAATAGTGGATTTGGGATAAAGACCGACTGAAGATCCTGGTAAAGACTCCAGCCAACTGATCAGAACAGTCTTTAAGCACTCTGCCAGAGATACCATCAGGATCGGCAGCCTTTCTAGGGTCCACAGCCCTCAGAATGCTCCTCACCTCCTGTTCCTCCACAATGCGGTGGGGGCTACAATTGGCTGGTAGTTGTGTTTTATCTGTCTCTGATGTCTCCACTTCAAAGCGAGCAAAGAAATGATTCAGTTCCTCTGCCAATGAAGCATCCCCCTCAGCAGGGATGACATTGGTCGGTTGATGGTTTGTAATTTGTTGAATCCCTCGCCACACCTGCCTCACATTATTGCTATAAAAATTATCCTCGATCTTCCTCTTATAATCAGTCTTGGCCTTCCGAATACCTTTCTTCAGATTAGCTCTGGCAACACTGTATCTTGCCCCATCACCGGATCTAAAGGCCTTAGTCCTGTCATGCAAGAGGCGCTGGACTTCCTTGGTCATCCAGGGATTCTGATTGGGATAGATCCTAATACGTTTATCCACAGCGATAGTTATCTGTCCAGTGTTTGATATAGCACAGAACAGTTGCACTGTGCTCCTCTAGGTCAGGGTGGTAAAAGACGTCCCAATTTGTGTTCTCAAAACAATCCTGAAGTTGTTGGGAAGCATCTTCTGGCCAAGATTTCACTTTATTATAGGCAGAGCCCGTCTCCTAAGAGGGACGTACGCTGGTGCTAAAAGCAGTGACATATGGTCTGATTGTCCCAAATGTGGTAATTGTATAACCTTACAGCCATGTTTGATGTTGGTATATACTTTGTCCAAAATGTTTGCTCCTCTAGTAGCACACTTAACATCCTGATAGAATTTAGGGAGCACTTCTTTTAAATCAGCTTGATTAAAGTCCCCTGCTATGATATGCACAGTATCAGGATACTTATTCTGCTGATTACTAGCTATTTTAATGTCCATTTACTAGTATTAGGATTGTTCCCCTTCTCCATCATTATTCAATTAGAAATTGCCTTTCTATAACCTAAATCTATTATTTCATGTTTGGCAATCTGACTTGTTTTGACCTTCTTGGCAAGCACTAGACCATGTATTATTTTAAGTATTCAGGAAGGCTGATGAGCCCAGTTAGATTCCAGTGAATTAAAGCTAAAGGCAAAGTACTCTTGTTGTTGTGTAAAAAAGTGGATCAAGATGCTTGAGATCAAGAAAATGTAGAAATAACTTAGCAAAATTTATTGGGAAGTATTAAGATGAATTCATGAAAAAGTATAAAGAAAAATAAACACACAGTATATATTCACTTACCAAAATCTATCCTGAAAATATGACAAAAGAACATTAAGAACAAAAATTAAGATGTTTTCAACATCACTCAATATATGATAAACACTGATATGTGATATTCAAATATATGATAATCTAACCTGGTGGTGCAGTGATTTGAATGCAGTATTGCAGGCTAATTCTGCCCATAGTTTGGAGTTTGATCCTGATGGTCTCAAGGTGGATTCAACCTTCTATCTTTCTGAGGTTGGTAAAATGAGGACCCAGATAATTGGGGGCAATATGCTGATGTTGTAAACTGCCCAGAGAGTGCAGTAAAGCACTATGGGGCAGTTTATAAATCTAAGTACTATTGCTAATATGTTACAAGTGGTACAGATACAAGTGGTTGAATGTTATATTGGTCTCATTAAAAAATTCAAAGCATTACTTTGAGCAATTGCACCAAGACAAATTCCTTGTGTGTCCAATCATACTTGGCCAATAAAGAATTCTATTCTATTCTATTCTATTCTATTCTATTCTATTCTATTCTATTCTATTCTATTCTATTCTATTCTAGATTTTGAACTACAGTAACAAAGAACATATACATATCTATAAATAATACTCTTCTCCCTAACTAGTATTCTAAAGGAAACTGGAACATATGGCCTTAAATAACTTGAATATGAATATGGAACTTCTTACCAATTATTAGAAGTTCTTATGAGTCATTTAAGCTAATATACATATTTTATAGGACAACTGTATATAGATCATTCTACTTCTATCACTGTTACTAGGATTGCAAACAACGATAAACATTGTTAATGCCAGAGCTAAAAGTGATTAAGACTGATTTATTTTCATAGGTTTTAAAAAAATCATGAATCTCTTTATGCAATTCAAAACATTAAGAAGAAATAAAGGCAAGAAATCACATACTTAAGGTGCAAGATAGTATGACAGGAAGAGGAAGTCTTGGTTTTCAATACTGGGGGAGGTTCAATCAGTTTCTGAAACATAGACTGTATCTCCTAAAGTTCTAGCATGGCACAATGAGCATTTATACTATTCTTTACCATTCAAATCATAGATAATAAATTTCCAGAAATAATCCCATTTTTAGCACTAGTACTGAGAACATACAATATCCTTACATTCAGAGCATATCTCCAATAAGATGTTTAACTGCATACAGCAACAATATTGTAGGGTTTATATTGAGCTACATATGTGTTGCTGGAGGGGTGGGGTGTACAAAAGACCAGATTAGTGGACCCTTTCTGAATCAGAAAGGTGAACAGAAAACAAATTTCAGAAGAAATTGCAATGATGGGCTCCAGAAACAAGGCATGTCTTACAGTAACAGCTACATGCCTTGTGTAATCAAATCAGCTCCATAGGAGATCTGGAAGAATCTTGAGGAAAGCAACAGAAGACAAAGAAATCCTTTGATCAGCCAGGCTGACTCAGTCTCATTTAGATATGCTGATTCAAAATATAAATAGAGACAAACTGCTTGCAAAAATCATGATGTCTTGCAGATTCTCTCTAACTAGGTCAGTAATGCAGAGATATACTCTGTCAGGGCAGCATGATTCAAAAAGTCAGGGGCATAGCCTCTTAATACGGGATATATACACAGCAATTTTCAAGCAGAAAACCTTTGGTAAGTCACTAATAGCGGTAAAACCCAATCAGCTGGGACATCAGCAGCCAGGCAATGATTTGAAATGATTTATATGAGAGTATTCAAAACTATGGGATATGGGAATCCCACAGTGTTCTCAAGCAAAGAACCATTCATACAGTTGGATGAAGGTGGGGTGAAGCTTATCACACCGCATTCCATCTGTTGCTGCTTCTTATTTCTCTAAATGGTAGTAGATAAAGATGCTCACCTGCTCTTCCCTGTGCATAATTCATTTCTTTCCTAAATGCTTCTGCTCTGTGCCAGCAAGTGTCCTTGTCAAATGAATCCAGGTGGTCTCAGAACATGCATTGGATTAAAATCTGGTGTGCGATATAGAGACAGAGTGGGGGAAAAAAAGCCCTCTGTCTTAGTTCATAGATAAAACAGTGACCATTCAATTCTGAAGACAGAAACCTTGTTGGGAAAAGCAGGCTCCTCTAATCTCTGTCTCCTCCAAAAATTATAATGCTGAAGCTAGAACAGGAGGAAGGTAGATCCTGATTGAGGAGAGGCTGCTTATGTTTTATCTGCATTTTGGCATAAGGTGAGAATTTCACCTTCTATTATGCTTCTAAATTTATCCTGACGGAAGAACATAATCATCAATTGAAATTCTGTGCTATCAACACCCTATCATATGTGCATATCAATGGACCAAATGTATTCACAATTTATCTTCTTTTTCCAACTTTCCTGACCCCCTAGACAGGAAAGAAGCCAGCTGCTGACTTTGGGGAAAAAATCCCTCTGGGCTTTGGAAGAGCTGTGACCTTTAATGTGGGCAAGGGAATAGAAGACCCATGTCCACGCAGTAAATACTCATCTTGAGTATGATCTCCTTGTCTTACTGGGGAACTAAAAAATTACGTTGTGAAATGTAAAATGTTTTAAACCAGTTTCTAGACTTCCAGTTTCATCCATCCATCCTTCAATCCATCCATCACATTTCTATACCACCCATCTCAGCCAAATGACTCTGGACAGCTTACAATAAAAAACATATTATAGGATAAAAGCATAAAAAAGGACAAAGTCAAAACCAAGATGTAAAAGGTAGGGTTACAGTATTAAAAGTTTAAAAAGTTAGGAAGGTGGAAAAAACATCCTCAAAACCAGCACTTCTGGTTTTTGGTAAGAATGCACTGTTGCGAACAATGGATTCACTTAACGACTGCTGCATTTGTTTTTATGACTACCCTGTTTGTTTAATAACTGCTGCAAAACAAAGTGATAAAATTGGGTCAGTCATGTGATCAACATGTTTTACGATCATGATGACTTAGAACCATAATGGGCAGGGTCCATTATGGTTATATGTCAAGGAATACCTGTATTTCAACTTCATCACCTTTCACTATTTGTTAAGCAAAGATTAAACAACTTAAAAAGTTATTTTAACTTATTTGCTGCGAACCTAAGTAAAAGCATGTTGTTACGAGGAAGATGGGTGCCACAAATTTTATAACCTCTTACAATTCATTCTCACTAACTGGTAAAACAGTTTGTCGTATGACACATCTTATTCAAGTGGTGGGATTCAATTTTTTTACTACCGGTTCTGTGGGAGTGGCTTGGTGGGCTTGGCAGGGGAAGGATGCTGTAAAATCTCCAGTCAGAGGTGGTATTTGCTCGTTCTCTGAACTACTCTAAATTTCCGCTACCGGTTCTCCAGAACTGCTGAATACCACCTCTGTATTAGAAGCATAAGTTAGGTGTCCCATTCAAACTTCCTAATGCAGGTGGTTGTCCTGATGCCTTCTTGCAATAAAATTCCAGACTGCTTTCAATTATCTAAAAACTTCTCAATGACACACATTGGGGATGGAGGGACAATATATATCTTTTCTGTAGCAGTTTTTTTTCCATCCTTTGCTTGCCCTGAAGGGAGATCCTCATCAGCCATTCTCTCCTGCCTGCAGTAAAGATTGTGTTACAATTTACCACTACTTTTTAAAGTTCTATACGCTGTTTCAGGAAATATTACACATAACCTTGTGGACTTAGGGTACGGGTCTCAAACTCAAGGCCCGGGGGCCATATCCGGCCCACAGGGTGCTTAGATTTGGCCCACCCTGGAAACAGTGAAGGAGTGGCCCATGGTGGCTCTGCCAGTGAAAAGGGAGCTTGAGAGGGCCACGCATGGCCTTTCCAGGTTCTCCAAGCTCCGTTTTCACTGGCAGAGGGTTGCAGGAGGCTGTTGCAGCCAAAAAAGGAGCCTGGGAGGCCTGTTGTGGCCAAACGGAGCCTTGATGAGTGACATCAAGCTGGCCATGCCCCCCGGCCCCCCAAGGTCAATCACAACCCTGATGCGACCCTCAATGAAATTGAGTTTGACACTCCTGACTTAGGGGCTCTTCTGTGATCCTTTCTTTGGCAAGGAACCCAGTGTCACTGTTATTTATTGTTATTTAGACACACACAAACACACACACACACACACACACGGTTGTGGGGGGCGAGGGAAAACATTCTTGGATAACTCCTGACTGTACTGTTTTCCAAAACAAACAACCCTCTCTCTTTTATTTGCTCTTCTCCACAAGATCAAAATGTATTTATATTTAATGCGAGTTACCTACTGCCTCAATGCGGGCAAAATCTGTCTCATGCTGCTATAGATCAACAAATCAGCTGGATCCGGTCAGCTAATCATCTTTTTAAAATATAATTTTACTGATAGATTTAAAAATAAAAGTAAAATTAAAATCAAGCAAGAGGAAGAAAAGAAAAAGGAAGATATGAAAGAGAAAGTACAAAAAGAAAAAGGAGAGGAAAAAGAAAAAAGTAGCAGCTTGAACCTCCTTAATGCTGTCATGAAAACAATTATAGATGTATCTTTCTCCAAAGTTACATTGTGACTCTTTCTATAATATATTCTGTTCAATTATCAAAGCCATAGTTCATGTTTGTTTTTTTCTGTTTTGTGCAAAATGTTCATATTGTCTTTCTCCAGGGGTGGGATTCAAATTTTTTAACAACAGGTTCTGTGGGCGTGGCTTAGTTGGTGGGCGTGGCTTGGTGGTCATGTGACTGGGTGGACGTGGCTAACTCAACATGACTCACATCGAGTCATGCATCTCCTCACCTGGCCTCTTGTGACTGTGGGGATGCTGCAACAGTCGTAAGTGTGACAAATGGTCATAAGTCACTTTTTTCAGTGCCATTGTAACTTTGAATGGTCACTCCACACAAACAAAGTACCAGCAAAGGAGGAAAAAAACCTCCAGAGAAGTTCCTGAATCTAGTCCTGCCAAGAATGTAATAAGGGTTAATGGAGAGGCAGTTTCTGTAAGCAACTCCAGAATGTTTCCTTCCTGCCTTCCTTACAGGATTAGGCCAGTAATTTCTTCTAACAACCGGTTCTCCAAACTGCTTAGAATGTTAACAACCGGTTCTAGCGAATAGGTGCAAACTGGTAGAATCCCACCCGTCTTTCTCTAATCAAATTATATTATCAAGTTATATTATCTCAAGTTATATTATCTATAATTATATTAACTATTTCACCATTGTAGATATTGTCAAATCTTCATCTTTGGGTGTACAATAATCTCACTGAGGTTATCATATATCAAAACAAAATGCCACAATGTTTTTCAAACTGCCTATCCATCATTAGTCCCATGAAGAAAACCTCTGGTTTCAGTTGTACACTAATCTTTAAAATCCTCTGAATCAGTACATGTATTCTAACCCAAAATTTTCTACCTTTTTTTCATGCCCACCAACCATGGTAAAATGATCCTTCTTGTTGTTCACATTTTCAATATAGATTTGAAGTACCTTTATACTTTCTAGATATTTTTTCTGGTGTCATATACCAATGGTATATCATTTGATAAAATACCTCTTTCAGATTATAACATAAATTAAATTTCAATCTTTTCAACCATACACAGTACTTTCCCATTGTTCTCTCTCCCTCTCTCTCTCTCTTTCTCTCTCTCTCTCTCTCACACACACACACACATGTATATGTATACGTATATAAGTTTTCTTAAGTTTTCACGGGTATTTATATGTATAGTAATCAGCTTTGTTCGGGTATTTTCCCCCGTCATTATAGTTGTGCTTTTAAAGTTGTAGCAATGTTTTGGCAGAATCTCATCATCAGGCTTCTGTATTGTGTTCGTCTGTGAGTCAGACTTTCACAGCTGTTTCTGTTTTAAATTTGGTGCTAGCCTACTGCTGTGTTAGAATGGTTTTTTCTTCATCCTGATTGGTTGGGAGTCTTGGTCTGTATTTATTGGTCTTTGGAGTTTGCTGTGTTCTGCTTGATTGGTGTTTCTAATATCTTCTGTCTGTTTTGTAGCTTTTTTTGTCTTGATTGGCTGGCAACATTGTGTTCTTTTTGTGTGGGGCAGAGGGGAGCAGAAATTCTGACTTGGGGTCTGTGTCAACCTCCTGGTGTGAGGCTTTGGGTGAAGGCTGGAGGGAAGTGCCACTGGTGGTGAAGAACCAGAGGGCCTTGTTTCAGTGGGACTGCATCATGGCTTGGAACTGGCTGACCATCTCAGCCCACTGAGCCTCCAGGTGCCGATAATTGGCCTTGCACTCCCGCAGGTCTTTCCTCTGCTTGGAAAGTCTATGCTCATAGTCCTCAGCGAGGTGCTTCTGCTGAACCTCCTTCTCGGCCAGATCCAATTTGAACTGAGCCAGCTGTTTTTCCAATTCTTTCTCGTGGTGGCTGCTTAGCTCCAACAACTGTTTCCTGTTTGGGCCCTCAGGAGCCCAGGCAGGCACGTAAGGAGTGGCTGGGAGGCGAGGGGTGAGTAGAGGCCGGCGAAGTGCCCCTCGACGTGCATGACATTGAGTTGGCCATGCCCACCCAGTCAAATGACCACCTAGCCAGGCCCACCTAGCAGGTCATTAGGTGGATCATATTAGTGGTACACGGGATTTAAAATAATGAATTTAGTGGTCCCTGAGGTCTGAAAGGTTGGTGACCCCTGATCTCGATCGTACTTATCTCAAGGGTATTTTTTCAAAAGGCAACTGGACTAGTTTTTTCCTTGAGGAAAAAGAATGAAGTGTTTCATTTCACATCCAAGAAACTTCATCAGCTGTGATGGCGGAGGTGGGGGAATGAAAGGATAGGTACAGTTTCTTGGATGAGAAATGAAACATTTTGTTCTTTTTCCTCAAGGAAAAAAATAGTCCAATTGCCTTTTGAAAAAACACCTTTGAGATTCTAGGCACAGCTTAGAACACAGATGAAGTTTTTACCACAGAAATTATTTCCAACAATGGCAAGTGTAATTTCTCCCATCTTAACATGTTTTGTAAACTTTATTCCATGATATAATTATTTTGAAATAATATAGAATCCATTGTGTCATTGTAATACTCAGATATTTTATTTTTTCTGAATTTTAAAATAAATTTACTTTAGCAATTCTGTTTTATCCTTTGTCTATATTTTTTGTTAACATTGTCTTCTGATTGTTAATCTTAAAACTTGCTAGTGTACAATTTTTTAAAAATTTTTCTGTTAATGTTTCCATTTCCTTTCAGTGGATCCCTCAGAATTAACAAGTCATCAGCTAATGCCCTTAAAAGAAATCTTGTAAGTTTCTTGTGTAATATTTGCTCCCACAATTCTCTCATCTTATCTTTTATTATTCAATATTTCAAAAACTAAAATAAACAAGAGAGGAAACAATGGCCATTCCTATCTTCTCCTTTTTCTGTATCTCATAGGATTTTGTTAAATCTCCATTGAGAATTATTTGTGCATTCTGTGAAGGATGGATCAATCGTACCTTTAAAAAATTGTCTTGAAAATTCACATCCTCCAAAGCTTTAAATAGAAAGGCCCTGTCAAATTGTTACAGGCCTTCTCTATGTTTAAGAAAAATCAGTATAGCTTGTTTTTCATTATGTTGCTACAAGTATTCCAAAGTATCCAAAACATTTCTTGTATTTAACTGTTGACAAACTTCCCTTATTGTTGTAGTTTCATTCATAATCTGTTTCTATAACTTCTGGTTATAGTTGGGGAGCTTGTATACAAAATAATTTCATTTCTCAATAATCTTTGGTAAATAATATTTCTTTAAATATTATTCTATTTTCTTCAGGGACACTTCTTGTTCCTTAGGTAAATTGGAATAATATTGACAAAATACTTTTGAATAACCACATTATCTGTTATTACAGTATTGTTTTCTTTTTCTTTGTGTAATTAATTTGCCAACAACTTCCCTGGCTTATTTGCAAATTCAGTTTACATATTATTTACATAATTCATTTTTGTCCCCATTTCTCTTAATATTACCATAGGTAATTGTCATTCTAGATCTAGAAGCTTAATTTATTGATTAATATTTATCTTCTCTGGAAACACTTCAATTTTGGGTTTTTTCTACTTCATTTAAAATAACTTGTTTTCTCTAGTATCTTCTTTTTGAGTTCACTATAAAGTTGTATAAAATAACCTCTCATGAAAGCTTTCCTTCTGAAAAAAACTTTTTTATATTTCTTTCTATGGTCTTCCACTATTGCTTCTTTCTATAGCAGCATTTCATTTAACCTCTCTGTGGAAAAACTGGATTTTCCTTTAAAAACCAAAGTCACTGGATTATGATCTGAAAAAAACCTTTGGTAGTATCTCTACTTTATGAACCTTAGTAATCAAATTCTTTGAAATCCAAATCATATTTATTTTTGAAAAAGATCTGTCTTTCAGAAAAATACAGTCTACTTTCTTGAATTGTCATTTTATGTCTCCATGCATCACATACTCTAAACTGTCAATCAAAGAAAATATTACCTTATGTAATTTTAATATTTTTTTGTGGGAAATGTCCAACTTCACATGAAACACTGATTTTCATAAGAAAAGATCATTAGTTTGTTTTATTAATTTTTTATCCTCATTTGAAGTATAAAATCCCAATATCAGAATCTGAACCCTACACTAATTAACTTCTAATCTACCCCAACATATCTACCCTGCTAATCAGTCAATATAACTTCTGGTTATAGTTGGGGAGCTTGTATACAAAATAATTTCATTTCTTTTCTCTTTTCCATTTTGTTCCTGCTGAGATAAATTCTTCACCCATTTTTTGTAAGTCAAATACTTCATATCTTTCTTCTAATAAGTGTTTTTGTAAGCAAATAATATATTTTTATTTTTTAAATAACATTTTTCCTCTATCGGGGAGCATTTGCTCCATTTATATTCCATGTTAAGCATTGATAATCCATGAATCATAAATTTAAAAAGTCTAATTATATCACCATCACAGTCTGGTTACTATTATTATATTTTACTTTTATTTTATAAATAAGCATTATTTTCTCATTAAGGGTATAGACAATTGTTCAGTTTTATTTTGTAAAACCAAACGATCTATGCCTTTAATGCTAAATAGATAACATTCTCACAAAATTAAAATCTATTTATCTGTTTAATTCCACTATTTTCAAATGCCCTTTCACCAAAATTGAACCCTCCAAAATTACTACCCCTTTATCCATTTTAAATTTTCTCATATCCAATTCCTGCTAGCTTTTTGCTGAAAATTTAAATCCCCTAAAGCCTTTCTCCCCTTCCTTCTTTAATCCAGAAAGAGTGTTGACTCACCAAGTGGATTTATTTTATCCTGCCACTCAGAAAACCTCTTTAAGTATAAATTGATTACATCCAATAGTGTCTAAGAAAGAGAGGCTTTTGCAAACATTGTGTCCATATAGGCTGCTATGAGCTTGAATGAAATTCCTTGATCTCCAGCTGCTTATTCAACTCATGAGTTGACTGCAAAACCCTCAGTTGCTGCAGTTTCCTCATGAGGAGCAGCTGTCCAGAGGACAAGTAGATGATTGCATGATTGCCCCTTGTCTGTACCAGATAAAACCTACCATCTGGCCACCTTTCTCTGCTACATTGCTATCCCCATGTCCTTAGGGACATCTAGTCCACAGTAGAACCCCACTTGTCTAATTGATCACTCTTCCAGATTTTCAGTTAAAATTCCAATGTAAGCTGAGGGAGACCCATGTTCTAATTCCTACTCAACACTGAAATTCTCTCAGAGACTTTGGATCTCTTAGTATCTCTCAAAAGAGCTTGAAAGAATCACATGGGTAAAGGGGGTGAGGGGAAGCTGCAGTGGAAAGAACCATATACAATGCTTTAAGCTATCTGGGAAAAGATAGTCCTAAAACAGGATTGTCCAACCTTGGTAACTTGTGGACTTCCAGAATTCCTCGGCCAGCATGAAGTCCACAAGTCTTAAAGATGCCAAGATTGGGCACCCCAGACCTAAAGGCAATTAATATATAAAGAAATAAATTCCTTGTACACCCTGAACAAACATGCCAGGAAACTAATGGGAAATAACAAAAGAACTATGAGTGATTTGCCAATACCAGAAAAGAAGCCACACAAATCAATTCTGAAGAAGATGGCTACCTCACAGCTTTTCTACCTGTCATTTTTACCAGGAAGTGCCTGGTTTTTCTTAGCCTCTCGTTGTTATCTTTTCCAGCTGGTCAAAGCAAAAGAGTGACTTTGTTTTTTTCAATCGGTATGAAAGGTTTTAAAACAATTTATTTGGGGTTTAGTGCCATTTTCATTCATAGAACTGAACTAGATAGATAGAATACCTTTATTGTCATTACATTCCATGAATACAATGAAATTTGAAAGCTACCCCAGCACAGAGATGAGGTTCTCTTCATTTCTTTTCTCATCTATGAGACCTTTATTCCATCTTGTTCACTCACTGTCAGTTGCTTTTATTAATTTGGCTGCCAAGTGAGGATCTTTACTTATTAATGCTGTAATATCACTGCTTAATGTATGATTGTATTACATAGACAACAAGCTCTCTCTTACGTCATGGGCCAAACAAACAGATTGAACCAGGGAAGTTGCCCTTGGTTTTCCTTAGGAAGGAATGAGACGATGTCTGGATAAAAGCTGGTTGCAATCCTGATAGTAAGTCAGAATCAGAGCAAATATGAATCACATCTCAGCATGTAAAGGGATGAGCAAGGCAGCTGGGATGCTGTTAATGTCTGCCCTGGGATAGAGAGTCTGCTTTAAAGTAAGTATCTCTCAGCTTTATTCTTTCTACTGCATTACACCTGGTTCCTCTGCTGAGGAAAAGAAAACCTGGAAAAAAAACCCCACCTTTATTTTTATTTGTGCATTTTGGTATTGATAAAATGAAAAAAATAAAGCCATATTTGAAGTAGCTGACCCAGTTCTGAATCCCCAGACCAGCTGTGTGAAGATTAAATTCAAGGAAAAATGAACCAGTTTGGCTTGGATAGCAAGGACAGGGCAGGTACAAGAAGAAGCACTGGACCTTTTCAGCTCTTTTATTAAGAGGGGGGGAAAGCTGCAGGCTATTTTTAGCCCTTGAATAGTCTTGCTAGAGGAAGGATCTGGGAATGTCCAGTGTCTGTGCATAAATTTCTAAGAAGGGAACATGGCTGGAATTAATGGAAGGCCACATACGTTTTGTTTTGGGTACTGTCATGATCAACACAGTACACTAGAAAAAAATGAATGTAATGAACTTTAAATATTTTATTGATTACCCCACCTTTATTATTTTTATAAACAACTCAAAGTGGCAAATATATCTAATGCTCCTTCCTCCTCCTATTTTCCTCATAACAACAACCCTGTGAAGTAGGTTGAGCTGAGAGAGAGTGTCTGGCTCAAATTGAACTACTTAAAAGCATTTAAAAATGTAAAAGTAATATTCTATTACAATATTTTATAGTACAAGGGGGAGAATGACACAATTTATTAATAGTAACACAATACTAAATTATTTCTTCATCCCAGGCAGGCAGATTTTTTTACTTACGTGTAGATTATTTTTACAAAAATTTCCACTAAAACATCCAAGTAACATATCTTCTAACAAGCTATATGACAGCTAAACCAACAATGAAAATATCTCATTCAATAAGAGCTATTCATTGGTCGTTACATCTTTCGTTCATTCACAGACCCCGTTCCCCATTAGCAAACTGTCACTGTGCCAGAAGGCAAGGATTATATTCTCTATCACAAAACCTGGATTTTGCAAGCAACTCTTTTATTATTTCATTAACACAACTCTTACTCTTCCCACTTTTTTCCACATCGAAATGCCAAAGAATGAAGATGCAAAACTCACCACCCACCCTGGACTTCTATTCTTAATCTTTATTCTTGAAACACCTTTTACTCATTTTTCTGTTTTCCTTTACAGAAATAGAGACAGTAGGATGCAAAATCATGTCCCTAGATCAGATGTATCTCAAAGGAGGAGTGTATTTGATATATCGTGCCGTTTATTTTTTAATTGTATTAGTTGCTTATTTCATGTTACTAGGCCCTTCCAAAAGGAAAATTCCTACGAAAGAGGCAATTGTACAATTATTATTTTGTCTGGATATAAAAATGATGGAAGTAGTGGGAAAGATGGATTTTTTTAAAATTGAAGACTACATTATCTTGTACCCTATAAAATGTTATGAATACAGCAGGATGATTCCTTAATACATGCCTTTTGAGTTCTCTGAAACATGATTTGCCTGCATCATAAAATATTGGAAAAATGCTTGTACCCGTATATTTTTTTCTGCACATGTATTTTTTTTAATGCCTTCAAGTCAATTCTGACCTGGCTATTGTCTGGATGAGTCCTTGAGTTTTTTCTTGACAAAGTTTTTCAGAAGTGGTTTGCATTTGCTTCCTCCTTCCTAGGGTTGAGAGAGAATAATTGGCTTTGTGCCTAAGACAGGATGAGAACTCAGCCTCCTGATTTCCAAGCCTTATGAATTAACCACCACACCAAACTAACTCCTGTTATGTATGTGAATGTGTATGAATATGAATGTGAATATTGCAATCTAGTTTTCTTGCTTTGCCCACAGCATGTTCAATAAAATAAAATAAAAACATGAAAGTAAAAATTTAAAAAAATAAGACATCCCACCCCCCACCCCCCAAAAAAACAAAACGAGGTGATTGATGAAAGTGGATCCTTTGGGTATTGTAATGGAAACATTATAGCTTTCAAAATATTTTAAGCTTTTTGGTTGTCTCTTTTTTTCACAGTGCTTTTTTCATTTTGTCTTCAGCCTGCAACTTTTATTTTCCCCTTTCAATAGCCTTTGAGCCATTAGTAATGCTCTTCTGGCACCATACCAGATACATGGGGATTATAGGTTACATGAGAAAGCAGCAACAAGAAGACAGCAGAGACATTACATGGATTTCTTTTTAAGTACACAATAGCTTTCTTTGAAAGCCAGTTTGATGTACAGTAGTTCCCAAGTTATGATTAAAATTGGGACTGGAGTCTTGGATGCTGAAGGAGTCATTAAGTGTCATGTGACTGCTTGGCTCAACAACTACAATATGGTATGCCTGGTTGCTTGTTATTAAACTATCTTGCAGGCCATAAAATGGATGGAATCCCAGATAAGAAGTGTGGGGTGGCTCAGGGGGAAGGAAATACTGGGAGGTTCAGGGCAGGCCATGTACTAATGTCTCTCTGTTTAGGAGCTGCAAATTCTGAGTGGAAAGACACTTGCATGCAGCCTATGCTGGGCTTTTCATGGCCTTCTCCATTGCCTGGAGATTCCCTGCACTCTTTACCTGTCTCTCCACTCGGGAGCTGAATAGCCTGCTTGGATTTCAGCTCCTTTTTGTCTCTATGAGGTGGCTGAAAGAGCTGCCTGCCAAAGGATTTCAACTTTGGTACCTGCTTGGATTGCCAAGTTCTACTGCAGGCAGCTCTTTCATCCAGCCACATAAACAAGAGACAGTCATCTCAGCAAGCAGCAGCTTGCAACCTTCCCTACCCACTTCTCCACTGGCTTTTTGGAGAAGTTGCCAGAGAAGATTGCAAACAATGACCACATGATTGTGGGATGCTTGACAGTTGTATGTATGAACAGGTTACCAGGTATCCAGATTGCAATCACATGATTATTGGGAGGCAGTGCAATATTTTACAAAGGTCAGAAGTGCTTTGGAAAGTGGAAAACACCTTTTCAAGGCTGTTGCTAATTTGCATCATTGTTAAGCAAATGGTCATAAGTCAAGGAGTATGTTTGTGATTAAAGCATTAGGTTAGAAATCAGGAGAGTGTTAGTTCTGGTCCAGACCAGCTGCCATTTAATCCTGATTTAATCCTAAGCAGAACTAGGTCTTTCTGAATGAAATGTTTCTTACTTATCAATAAGGATGCTTAAGGCTATATCCTTTCATCTCCATTCTAGATGAATGATAGAAACTTTCCAGAAGACAGAATTTTATAGGAACTTGTTCTTGGTTTCCCTACCATAGAAGATGCTGCATCTGTTGAAATTCTTCCCATTTATACAATTTTTATGACACAAAAAGCTTTGGCAAAACTGCATCTGATTTAATTTTAGCCAACATTATTTCTTTCCCCTTCTCCTCTGGAGAAAATGTAAGACTTCTAAAAAATATGTTGCACTTAGTCCAACTGCTCTCTATCATTTCATATAAATATTAAAATGGTCATGATTAAACATTGAAATGCTGACCTGATTTATCTCAGAAGTTTTTTTAAACCCAAATTTCACATCAGCCATATTTTGTGGTATTAGATTACATTAATGCACAATGCAGTATCGTCAGCATGAAATACCTTCTGTAGAGGGAATCAATATTGCTGATAACATCACAATTGTGACCATACCAACAGAAGAAGTGAATGATGAGTTTCTGATTCATTATGTCTAACTTTCCCCCAGCCTTCCCATCTCTTTATGGAAACAAGTAGTTTTCTGAGGCTTCCAACAGAGGTATGGCAACTGAAGATGGCTCTGTGAAAATGAAGCCAACAACCATGGAAAAAAATACAGAGCCAGTATGTAGACCAGTTCCTTGGAACTTCTCTACATACCTGAGGAACCATCTTACCCTGATAGGATTTGCCTGCCCACCTATCCTGGCAAAAGGGACATGCTTCCGACTCCATTGGTCAAGGAATTCTGGGTGGTGGGGTCCAGGAGAATCATCATCTCTGCATGGCTCTTATCCTCTGGAACATTGTGCTCCTCAAGGTGCTAATTGACCTGGGGTCCCTATGGAAGCATTCCATACTGTAGATGATTATCAGATCAAGGAAAGATTCTACCTCTACCCTGCTGTATATTGCTCCCTCTTTAGCTATCATTGTTAATTTTAATGGTAATGTTTGTTTGAATGTTTCATATTGTGATTTTTAAGTTGTTGTAAGCAACTAGAATCACTTGATGGTAAGATGGGTGGCATATAAATTTAATAATAAAAACAAGAGGTTGGGAGATCAGCCACATATATTCTAGATGGCTGCTCCTTTGAGGAGATAGCAAAATAGTGGTTTTCCATGGGCTTGAGTGCTGGGAGATGATGGGATTGGTCATCTGGACGTTATATTCCCTGTCTCTTTTTAATCTGTGGGTTGGAGGAAGATTTACCACCTCACTCTTAGATGCTGTTTTTGGTCTTCCATACTAAGTCTTTTACATGACTGCACACAAATAGGCTTAAACACATATATTGGATCCAGTGCTGGGATTCAAATTTTTTTACTACCGGTTCTGTGGGTGTGGCTTGGTGGGCGTGGCCATGTGAATGGGTGGGTGTGGCCTTTCCCCCCCTTTTTTTGCCACCCCCACCCATTTTTGGGAGCTTCCTAGCCTCAGAAGAGCCTCTGGGGGGGCATTTTTGCTCCCCTGAGGCTCCTCTGGGGCCCTGGAAGGCAAAAAATGGAGGGGAGAGGGCTGAGCTCCTCCCTCCACTTTTTGCCTTCCTGGGCCTCAGCAAGTGGAATCCTGGCACAGCTGATCTATGCGTGGCCAGCCAGAAGTTACTACCGGTTCAGCAACCCACGCCAAATTCTTGCTACCAGTTCGCCTGATCTGGTGTGAACCAGCTGAATACCACCACTGATTGGATCCTACATCATGTAATTTAGCCTAGAATCGCCATTTTGTTGGAGTAGTTCCTCCCACATAGAGGACATATATTTTTCCAGAGAAAGAATACACTAGCACTTAAGACTTATATACTGCTTCATAGCGATTTACAGGAGGGGTCTCCAGCCCCCAGGCTGCTGCCCACTACTGGGTCTTGGAATCAGGCATGGAAGTGGTGGGCAAGCACATGTGTGCTCCATCCCATTTTGTGTGAGCAGCAGCAAGCACGAGTGTGCTCCATTTGCATGAGAGGTAGGCATGCATGCCTGCCACTTGCACAAATGGAGCTGGGCACATGCTCATGCCTGTCACTCATACAGAACCATCCTCTTTCCCCCTTGCTGGTCAACAAAGATGGAAAGATTGAGGAAGTCTGCTTTACAGCATTCTCTGGAAGGTGTACATTAGCATATTACTCCCAACAGTCTGGGTCCTCATTTTACTGACCTTGGAATCAATCAATCAATCATTTATTGTCAATGCACAACATGTGTACAATGAAATTGGAAAAAAAAATTCAGAGTCAACCCTGAACTGGTCAGGAAGAAGCTGATAAATGAGGGATACTTTAACTGATGTCAGTATTGCATGGTAAATCTACTCATTAAGTGCTACAAATAGCAAGAGAAACATCTCTGCAAAAATTAGATCTTCTATTTCTAAACAATATTATTTTCTGAACATGAAATTAGAGCTAACAATACACACCCATTTAAAGCCATCTATTACAAATGCTGGAAACCAAATACCATCTGGCGCCTCTACACAGTTGGGATCTTGGTCATCTGCCTTGATTGCCTGGAGCCTGGGAAAATCTTATGCATTTTTCAAAGCTTATTCAGTTGAATAAAATATAACTATCTGCTAACTTTGAAAAAGACAGTTAAGGAAACATGTTGAAGTAGAACATTCTAATGAGTAGATAAGTAGATGAGTAGTCAAGTAGATATTGTAGTCAAGGTGATGAGCATCCAAGATGCAGCTACTACAACATAACCCAAGTTGCACAGATATTTATCTAAAAAAAACTATTATAAGGTAGATTTTTATAAAAATCTGAGCTATTATAAAATGGAGAGTCAGTTGAGGGTTGGGTATTGTCTACATTGAATTGAATAAACTGGTTTAATATGAACACATGACTCTTTCTTATGTATTCCAAGAAATAGGATACTTTTGTTGTCATCAACACTGCTTAAAGATGGAGCTCAATAATGCTACATATGTTTAACTTTTAACTATGCTTCCTGAATTCCATTTCCCATTGCCGTGTGTATGAGGGGGTCTTGACCTGGTGTAATACTTCAAAAATCTAATAAAATAAAGTCATAAAGTTTATACTAAATATTTTTGTAGCGTTTATTGTGTTATAAGACATAAGGTGCTAAGAGGGCACATACCATATTACCCCTCTGCTGCTCTGTGAGGTAACATACCGAGCAAGTCTATGTGCACATTCGATCAAAATATTTAATCAAAGCTTTACTTAGATTGCATATACAGGAGTTAGGCAAAGATTTTGAAATTGCAGAAACATTCAGATTGCTATTAAACAATTGTGCAACACTGCATCTGAATGGCTATGGTTTTGCTTTTCCAATCTTCATCCGTAACACTAAACGTGAATCCCCGAAACGTCAGCCTCTGCAAAGTTATTTGCAAATTCAGATCCCTGAAAATGTATAAATCGTTGCTCTTCTCATTATCTGAGTGCCTTATGCCCTTTTTTCCTGTTTGTTTTTGTTCAACAACATGGTGGAGGGAGTCCACTCTTAAATTGGTGAGGGGCGTGCAGGTGTCAGAACTACTGATGTTTTGTTTTAAACTATTACAGCATAACCATCTAAATCAGGGGTGCCAAACTGGATTTCATTGGGGGGCCGCATCTGGTATTTGACCTTGGGGAGAGTGGACGTGGCCAGGGGCATGGCCAGCTTGATATCCTGCATCCCTCTGCCAGTGAAAACAGAGTGCGGGCCTTGAGTTTGACACCCCTGATCTAAATGCTGAGATAATGTGAAGAGAAATATTGCTCACAGTAGTTTGGTCATATTTGCAAAGATGAAGGAAGGAATGTAGGCACCATGAGGATGGTAGTTCAAACCTGTGTTAAGAGATGTCTAGTAAGAGCAGTAGTTCAGAAAGGACTGAGTGAGAAAGGACTGCCTGCATTGTTACCTAATCACACTTCTCTGCCTTGGTTCTTGAAGAATACCAAGAAAGAAAAAGTGAGAGAAACACCATGTCTTTGTTTTTCTGGAGTATCAAATAACTTCCATCTCTTCCCCGATCTATGACTGGAGAGCCCTTTGTTCATGAAATAGCAGCACACTCATGCTTGTATTGATAGTTTTTATCCTGGAATTTAAAGATTTGCCAGCTGCCAGAAAGCTTTACAGTATTTGGAAGAACTGTAAATGTTGCCACTGTAATTTCTAGTCACCCTGAACAGCTCGCAGAATGGAATTCTAGGAGTTACAAGCTAACTTGACTGGCAGATACCTTGCAGGGTTAGAGTAATGTAATAAAACAGTCAAGAAAAGACTCCATAACCTCACTGGGTGGCCTAGTAGTGTATCCCACATGGAGATTGCATGCAGCCAGAAGCACCTTCAGCAGAGGTCAACACAAATGTGAGAAATGTGCCACATTATAGCACTTGTGGACAACAAGTGCACATTAAGTAATGGCCTAGAAGGCAATTCATTCTAAATTTAATGAAAAAGAGAAAGAGAAAGAGATTTTACAGTCTTCTTATAATGGGATAATTTTGTTCCCTTCCTTCTTTTTAATTAAACATAAATGAAGTTAGACATGCATTCCAATTTTCTTGACCCTTTCAACAGCGACTTAGATCAGTAAAATGGTTATACTTTAAAAAAATTAATAAATTTCTAATGAAAATGAAGCATAGAAAATAAAATACAAATAAAAGCAGGGGAATTATCTACTCTTTCTTGAAGTAATATATTGAGACAGTTTCTAATGCCTTTTTAAAAGGTCACAGAGCTATAACAGAGAATTCTGTTGGAGAATTCTGTAACTATTGACAAATGCTCCATTTAAAGATAACATTAAGAAACAAAAACAAATACCACATGTAATTAAATAATAGAGTGAATGTATGATATCTGCTACTAAACATGCCTTTAGCAACAGACCGTCGATTCAACATATAGTACTGTCTGTTTAAGGCGGGGGTGGGATTCAAATTTTGTAACAACCGGTTCTGTGGGTGCGGCTAGGTGGGTGTGGGCCTGTGACTGGGTGGGCATGGCTTCTTCTTTTTCTGCAGCAACCCCCTCCCTGTTTTTTGGGCCCTCTGAGCCCCAGGAAACCTCCGGGGGCGCTTTGCTCCCAGGAAGCTTATCTGGGGCTTAGGAAGGAAAAACTGAGCATGGGGGGGCGCAAAGCACCCTCCCCCTGCGCTCTGTTTTGGGGCCTCCTGCGTTTCAGGGGAGCCTCCTGTGGGGGGCGTTTTACTCCCAGAAGGCTTCCCTGGGGCTCAGGAAGGAAAAAATTGGGCATGGGGGGGTTCACGCAGCACCCCCCCCCACTCTGTTTGGGGATTTCTGGGCCTCAGGGAACCTCCTGGGCCAAAAAGTAAGTAAGCAAGGGAATTCCTAGCACACCTGATCATAGGAACAGCTGATCATTGGGAGCGGAGAAAAAAGACATACCTTAAGGAGTGACTGGGAGGGAAAGAATGCAGTCAGTGATGTCGGGCATATACGCAAAGTTGTGCAGGTATGATAAGCTCTGACTGGGCGAGGAGGGGAGGGGCGGGCAGAGATGGGAGGGGCCACCCAGGGGCACAATTTGCCAGTTCTCCGAACTGCACAGAATCATAACAACCTGTTTCATAGAACCGGTCTGAATCCCACCCCTGCCTAAGACCCAGGTCTTTAAAAGCTTGACATTAGCCTTCTTCAAAAAAATAGATAGATCAAGAGAAGGAAATTGTTTTGTTAAGGAAAAAACTGTATTAGATTTAATTTAAAGGAAATTATATCAATTACTGTTAATATAGTTATCTCTTATGCATTTAATATGCCTCCCATTCTGTTGTACTGAAAATGGCCATCTGCCAGCATTTCTGGAGTTGCTCTGATAATCTGGGCTTATGGGGCTTATAGGCACCTGAATGGGCAGTCTGCATTCTTCTTCTGTGCTTGCATTGTGACACCTACAGTATGCATTTTAAGTAGCATTCATAACAGCAATAATGAGGCTTTCTTCTGCAAAAAAAAAAAATGATATGTGTGGTGGTGCAAAAGATTGTGACTGATGTGCACAAGAATGAAAAAGTCAACCAATAAGAAACTTTGACAAAAGAGACGTGGGCTGTGTACAGATTATGTGAAATGCCATTATAAGACATCGTCTAGACCAGGGGTTCCCAACCTGGGGTGCTCCCACCCCCTGGGGGTGCGAGACAATATTCCAGGGGGTGTGAGAAAAGTCCAGGTAAATAATAGGATATTGGCTATATGATGGCATTTTTATTCCAGGGGGTGCGAGGTTCAAGTGAAATTTCTTTAGGGGTGTGGGGTGAAAAAAAGGTTGGGAACCACTGGTCTAGACAATGGAGAGAAGGTTCTGTACATTGATTACCATGCAGACTATATCAAAGAAAGTCACACAACCCACAACTCAGCATCTAACCCTACTTTAACCAATCCACCATCACCCAAGACTAGGCACACATGCCCCCAACTACCTCAATTCAAACTACAACTGGCCTTAAATACAAGCTACTCAATGCAAGAAGCCTTGTAAATAAACTACCTGAATTTCTCCTCTTACTAAATACGGCTAAATTCGACATCATATTTGTCTGTGAAACATGGCTCAACACATCTCTCCCTGACTCCATTATCTCAGTAAGAGACTATCCTTTTTACCAATCTGATCGTGAAATCCGTAGAGTCCTTACATCTAAAAAACATCCAAGTTACCCAAGAACTTGCTCTTCCTGAGACCATTATCTGTGAACTGACCTTAAATATCACATTTCGGTTCTTACTATGTTACAGAATCCCTGATTAATACTTCGAAAATGTAAACAAGCTACTAATATACTACTAATATGGGCAGCATCCTGCCCACACGCTTTTATCTTTCTTGGTGACTTCAATCTATCTCATATTAACTGGACCCTAAACGAATGTACAACTGAACCCATACATGTAACCTTCTACAATGCTGTAACAAATCTGGGACTTGAACAACTAGTAACCAACAATACTAGGCTTAACAACTGCATCGATCTCATCTTCTGCAATAGTTTGAATTCAATTTACGGAATACAAATTAAAGAACCCTTTTCCAACAGTGACCACAACATGATTGACTTTTGTCTCAACATACGTCCACACAAAAATCATCACAACAACAAAATCCCCAATTATAACTTCAAAAAAGGCAATTATGATCTTATAATCAACGATCTCTCTTCCCTTGATTGGCAATTTCTATTCACTGAATGCAATATTGTTGAAGACCATTACAACATATTCTTACTAGAAATCAAAAGAGCCATCAAACTATATGTACCAATAGCAACTCCCAAAACCAGGAAAAACAGATTACTCATAACAATAAGGAAGCTTCAATCTAAAAAGAGATCACTTTGGCGAAAAAACAAATCTGGTCACGTTGCCAACTTCAAAAGCCAATACAAAAATCGATGCCACCAGATAAAAACTGAATGTACTAATTATCACATTAAACAAGAGGAAAACCTTCTACGCACAAATTCCACCCATGCTTTCTACAATTTTGTAAACAACACACTAAAAGACTCAAGGTCTATCCCACCCCTGAAAGGACCCAATGGCAAAGACTGCAACAACGACACCATCAAAGCAAACCTCTTTAACACATTCTTTGGCTCAGTATTTGTAAACGGCAATGGATCAAGCCCAGTACTTCCTAGTCGAACCACAGACAACTACAATGATCTAATACATATCCATTTTACAGAAGACATCGTTGAAAAAGCATTGTGTAATCTAAAACCATCCCTATCTATTGGACCGGACGGAATATATGCCTACTTCTTATCCACTGCCATAGCTGAACCTAGACCAGACTCTTTGAAAAATCTTTTAGGACCAGCTCCTTGCCAAAACTATGGTCACAAGCCACAGTCATCCCATCTTCAAAAAGGGAGACCCAGCCTAGTTGAAACTTACAGACCAATCTCCTTATGCTGCGTCACCTGTAAAGTCATGGAATCAATTATTAACCAATCCATTATCCTCCACTTAGAGACAAACAACCTACTCTCTAATAAACAATTTGGTTTCAGAAAAAATCTATCCTATAATCTGCAACTCTCACACTGCAAAAACATATGGACTACATAACTCTGTCAAGGCAAAGCAATAGACACAATCTACATAGACTTCTGTAAAGCCTTTGATTCAGTGGTACACGACAAACTACTCCTAAAACTAAAATCTTATGGCATCTCTGGACACCTACATAACTGGATAGAAGCATTCCTGTCAAACAGACAACAAATGGTCAAAATTGGGAGTGTCCTATCAAATTCTGTACCTGTCAACAGTGGTGTCCCCCAAGGCAGTGTTTTAGGACCAACTCTCTTCATACTCTACATAAATGACCTCTGTGATCATATTAAGAGCATCTGCATTCTTTTCGCTGATGATGTAAAGCTATTCAACACCACAGACAATACTGCTACCCTTCAAAAAGACCTCAACTATGTGTCAGAATGGTCAAACAAATGGCAACTTCAAATCTCAGCAAATAAATGCTCTGTCCTACATATTGGCAAAACAAAAAACAAAAAACCAGAACATAAAATACAAGCTAAATAGTCAAGACTTTGTTGAGGATCCAAATTCTGTCAAGGACCTTGGAGTACTCATCTCTAGTGATTTAAGTGCTAGAGCCCACTGTAACTACACAGCCAAAAAGGCATTAAGAGTTGTTAATCTAATCCTATGTAGCTTCTTCTCTGGTAATATCACACTTCTAACTAGAGCATACAAAACATTGCTAGACCTATACTTGAATACAGCTCATCAGTCTGGAACCCATATCATGTATCTGATATTAACACAATTGAAAAAGTCCAGAAATATTTCACAAGAGTTCTCCACTCCTCTACTCATTGCAGAATACCTTATGCCACCAGACTTGAAACTCTAGACCTAGAAAACCTAGAACTATGCCGCTTCCGGTCCGATCTAAATATAGTATATAAAATCATACATTGCAATGTCCTACCTGCAAATGAATACTTCAGCTTCAATCATAACAATAGAAGGGCTCACAATAGATACAAACTCAAGGTTAACCACACCAAACTTGACTGCAAAAGGTACAACTTCAGCAACAGAGTGGTCAATGTTTGGAATACTCTACCTGACTCTGTGGTTTCTTCCCCAAACTTTAACCTTAGACTGTCTACTATTGACCTCACCCGCTTCCTAAGAGGCCTGTAGGAGGCATGCATAAGTGCACCAATCATGCCTACCGTCTCTGTCCTATTGTTTCTTTTTATTTTTCTTATAAGTATCTATCTCATGTATTCAAAACTATGTTTATTCTTATACCTGTATCTTGTAAGTGATTGACAAATCTAAATAAATAAATAAATAAATAAATGGGAGAAAAAAGAAAAGAAAAAGACATTGCCTAGAAGGGACACTTTCAAACAAAGGGGCAGGATGTCTTCAAGACTAAATTAAGTTTTCTCCATCTAGCTCCCAAATTTGGATTAAACAAAATACCAAATACTTGATTATTTAGCAGTTGCACCTTCCTTCTGCCACAGAAGAGTGAGATGAATGTTATTCTTTTATCTCAGGTTGTTTGACTAAGGAACTGTTGAGAACTCTCCTGCTACTTTCTACTATAGATTTTGCTTACTGACTACCTGATTTAGTGGCCATTTGAAGTTATGATGGTTGAAGAAAACAACAGCTTCCTGATCTGTCCCTGCATCTATGACTGTTGCAGCATCTTGTGGTCACAAAATTGCGATTCAGACAGTTTGCAACCAGTGCATATCTATGATTGTTGCAGTGTCCCGCAATCAGGTGATCATGCTTCACAACCAGATTCTAACAAGCAGAAATAATGGAGAGCTTTATCTAGCCAATTTACACATGGGAGTTAAGCGGCTTAAGGCTTCAGAGCAGAAAAGCCCCAGTTAGCTCACCCCCACCCCGCATTTCCCCGAATTCCCCTTTTACAGTAAAGGAGTTATCCCTCTCCCACCCACCCCATCATATAGCCTTAGACTGAGTCCAATTTTTATTAAACAGCTTAAAACTCCATAACGATCTTATATACATCTCTCAGCCTTGGATACCGTCACTGCACTTGACATAAAAGAAGCATTAAGGAGAGACACCTCCTTTCACTGTTCTTGGCTTAGCATGTGCATCTTCTCCCTTTGTCTTCAGCTATATTTGCAGAAGGGGGGATTCCATCAGATGCCCAGGTTTGATATCTTCCACAACCTCAATTTATGCCTTTTTTTCAATATCATCCCCTTGTGTTGAATAAGATTACTATTTTAAGCAGCAGGTGTTAGCATATCATGAAAAGAGAGAACCCCAACAAATAATTATGTATTATTGCTGTATTTTTACTGTAACCTGTGAAGACAAGTGCATTCTGGTTCATTTGCCCAAATAACATAGTCACCCTTAATCAATATGCACCTTAATTTGGATGAAAGAGCACCATGTCCTGCAAGGGCTCTGATCTTTTAATCCCACGTTGTTCTGTAAAGGACAGATATCTCTGTGATGTTCATCTGTTTGCCTCTTTCCACTTCTGCCTTCTTTCCAATCTAGTGTTTCATTTCAACTCTTTTCCTGAAGCTCTTGATCTTAAATTAGTGTGATTAAAATAAATATGCAGACCCATTGTAATTGGTGGCCCTATATCATCATCTTGCTACTATTTGCAATAAAACTCGTGCTTTAGCCTTCCCCCCTCTACAGAAGGAACTTCTCTAAGTTTTTATAGCTTTTATAATAATTTCTCTGGGGTCTCCATGCCTTTAAACAGATGGTTTGCCAAGAAAACACAACCACTACTTTCCCCACCGCTCTGGGGCGTCTTCCTTTGTGTAGCTGATCATATATAACTACAACTTACCAGTTTGCGCTGACACCACTGGCAAATTCCACACAGGACAATGGTGACACTAAGGCTAATGGTGATGATGACTGAAACCAGGAGGACATCACGGGAGGGTGTCCCTGAGAAGAGAAAGCCCAAAGTTAGCCACGTCTCCATCACATTGCCACATTGTCCTTTAAAGTGTTTCACTTGCTTTTTGTCCACATCTCTCAGCAATCCTAAAAAATGAAAGGTCTGCTGGCCATCAGAACTGATGAATCGTTTCTTCTCTACGCATGTGTCAAGTGCCTCAGATTCACTTCTCAAGAACTTTTTGTATTTTGCTTGGATTTCTACTGGGCTTAGTACTTAATACTATTTTCTGTTAAACTCAACAAACATCTGGTTGAATCAATATTTTTTAATACTTTGTTCTAATTTCACCTTGGTGGAGGAGGGTAAGAAGAAAAAACAACTATAAATTCTTGGTAGTTCCTTTGCCAAACAAGGTCTCAGACTGGGAAGATCAAACCAGGGATTGAAACACTGCTGCTTTGGCTGTTAATGGAGAGATTCAGCAAATGTCCCTAACATGGACAGGGCAAGCCTTATTGCAATTCAACACCCAGAACCAACCATAGATTATCATTAGTATGCTTTATGATTTCATGGCACTCCAGCTGCACGCCTTTCTATAGAACAATTATAGCAGAAAAAGAACATTGCATTAAAAAAAAAGTACAGATCAAACAACTATTAAGAACTGCTCCTCTCTCACAAATTAAAAATAAAGAAAAATAAAAGTAAAGGTTGGGAGGGGGGGGGAAGGAAAGATGATGTTGTGGGGAGGAAATCTGTATTTAGCAATAGCCATAGCACTTAGACTTACAGTATATGCTGCTTCACAGTGTTTTACCGCCCTCTCTTAAGCAGTTTACAGAGTAAGCCTATTGCTCCTAATAATCTAGGTCCTCATTTTACCCACCTTGGAAAGATGAAAGGCTGAGTCAACCTTGAGTTTGGTGAGATTTGAATTACCAAATTGCAGGCAGCCAACAGTCAACAGAAGTAGCCTGCAGGACTGCACTCTAACCACTGTGCCACCATGGCTCATTTAACTGCTTTTTGAGCCTGAATTATCCAGAGAAATAGTGTTCAGATATCATTTTCTCTCTCTTACATCTCTTAAGATAGTTGGGAAGGAGATGGGTTTTAATCCCACCATTTTACTCCTTGGATTTGTGCTACTTTGCTGTTTTTATTCAGATATTTTATAAACATTGGAGCAAAGGATCCTGAACAAGGGTTGTTGTTTTTCTTCTAGATAACAGTAGAGAGATAAATCTTTTTTTCACTGCTGATAAAGCAGATAGTAGAGAAAAATATCCCCAAGTCACAGGCCAGAGAAAGTAGCCTGCTAGGTTGTGGGTTGTCCATGTGTGATCTAGAATTTAAATAGCACAGGTTCTAATGAGAGCTCAAGAGAATGAATCCATATTCTAAAATAGTGGCCTTGACCTAGAAAAGTATGGCAGTATTAAAACTAGAGCTACTTTAATTGCAATTCACATGGAAGAGTCCCAGTTGTTTAGAGCTAGCTAAGTTAAGTGGATGATTTGGCTACCTCCACAAGATACCGTATATATGGGTCAGGAGTTTTCAATAGCTAAGCACAACTTTAATTCCAGACATAGGCCTCCATTTAAACATGCATTCCATCAAATGTACACAGTTATACAAGGTATCATGACTCAAGCCACATTTAGCAAAGAAAGATAAATGGAAAGCAACAGATAAGTAGTCAGGCAAAGCAAGTACTGTGTAACATTTTCTTCAACAGACTGTAATTCAACATTTATTTCATTATTATTTTTCTGGTATAAACAACTAGGGAAAATTTAGAGCAACCAAGCAACAAATCAACAGAAGAAGCTAGAATTCAAAAAATTCAAGGTAATACCTACTGAGAAGATGTAACACTGTGTCTTAAATTAACAGTAGCCTCTTGTGTAAGAGGGTGAAGTGGTATCATGAAAAATCCAATGGATTTCTTTCATTAGAACACAGGAGATGGAAATAAAAGCAGAAAGCTAATCCAAGCATAGGTAATAAGAAATGGTACAGTGTGGCTGCAAAGACTAGTGAGTTGGCTATATCAATAAGCAAATATAGTGTTCACTTTTCTTATTTACTCTAAGATCTTGCACTAATAAACAGAATATTAATTATCTGGGTTGATGATAGAAGATTGCCCATGAAGATATATCGCAGCTACTGAAGAAAGAAGAGGCATGACTATTACAAATAATACTCTCAGCTGTTCAGCCAAAGTCCAGAAAGAAAGGGAAACAAAGCTCCACAGCAAGTAGAAAAGTCTTTATTCGTCCATATATTGTTCTGGGTTCGGGTAACAACAAGCATCAAAAATGATAGTAAAGTCAGCTCTGGTGCACCTCGTAGCCAGAGCTGTATTTATACACCAGATAATAACATAATGAGTTTATTCACCATCCGGTGAACACTACTGCTTAATTTCCAGTCACTATATAATCCTCGATACTGTGCATTCTTCTGTTAATTATCCACCCTCTTTTACCATACCCTCGCCACAGCACACTCATATCCACATCCCACCAACTCCCCTGTGCCCTCCCAGTCTATATTCACCCCCTGAGGTCATTATTTTAATGGTCAGCATGTTCATCGCTCTGCCGATAACCGCCTGCAACTTGTGATAGTTCAGCGTCTGACGTCATCAGGGCTCGTCGTCCATTTTGATCAGCAATTCCGACCTAGTGTCGGTCGGCTGGCAGGTGCTTCCTACCATGGTAGAATATTGTCATGTCTCCAGGGCATGCTGGAGCTGTGACACGATGTGTTGTGCCATGTCGGACTATGCTATTGAGTGGGGAAGTGCTGTTAACCATCCAACCTGGGGCTTCGACTATTTCACAGAGATAATGAGCCTTGCTGACGTCACACGCTGAGCTGTTACATCCTGCGGGCTGTTGTAGACAAAGTGATTTGGTTGCTGCTATTGAACTAACAATCTCAGGAGGGGTGGAGGGTCACTTCATAGGCATAAATACAAAGTTGGAATACGATATTTGTACAAGTATAGTAAATAGGACTAAATAATTAAAGGATAAAAAGCACAGTGTTTAGGGTGTTACATGGTGACTGGATGTGATCCAGTAGCGCTCACCGGATGGTGGATAAACTCATTAAGTTGTTAACTGGTGTATAAATACAGCTCTGGCTGCAAGGTGCGCCAAAGCTGACTTTAATTCCTTTTGGCTACTCATTGTTACCTGAATCGGGAACATTGTATGGACGAATAAAGATTCATTTGATCATTACCTTGAGACCTTTGTTTCCCTTCCTGCCTGGAATTCGATGAAACAGCTGAGAAGAAAGTCAGCTCTCTTCAAATCCTCTTGTGCGTCTGTCATCCCCCCCCCCCAAACCCCATGAACTGTTTGGTGTGCTGCATTGGGGAGAGATGGCGGAAGGCATAAACATGGATTTGGTTTTGCCTCTTGCATCAGAGGTTGGATGAGGAAGAGATTTCTCTGCGGGATGATGGAGTGCGTGAGTCTACAGAGGGGTTTATAAGTGGAGACACGCCATCTGCTGGTGATACTGGAGATATTCCCAAAGATGTACAAAGAGTTACTAGACCAAAATTATGGTAAGATCGTAGGAGTGATTTGGAGTTCCAGGAGGAGTGTGGGGGACGAAGCATTTGTGGAAAACCCCCTGCTTTTGCGGCTTTCAATACTGGATTGTTTGAGAAGTGGAGAGAAAGGAAAATAGTTGCGGAAGATGCCTGGAGTACCTTCACCTCCAGTTTGGGAGCCAGTACTATAGAACTATTAAGAATAAAGTATGGAGATCTGAGTATACAGGATTCCAGCCCAAAAGGAAGATGGGAGGGATCAGGAGCTTGTACTGATGATACTTCATATTTCAGTTCTATCCCTAGGGACGGGAGAGAACGTAATAGTAAGAGGACTGGAAGTGACTTGACACCTGGATTCGATGCATCATTGGCTGATATTGCCGGGCCATCAGAACCCAGGACAGGGGGACAAGGCCGATGTCCTCTAGTTTTGCTTGAAGGGAGTCACCACCTCGATGTAGGCAACAGGAGGGTTCTTGGGGTCATCAGGGAATGTCTGGACAGTGGCCACAACATATAGTGTGGGGACCACCACCCTTGCAAACTACATTTGATGGGAACCCAGACCATATCACACTGTTCCTAAGCCAAGTGGTTAATCACCTGGAATGATATGCATCTTGCTATCTGTCCCAGTGGTCCATAGTGGTGGCTATTACGGGAGTTTTAACAGGGGATGCAGCGGACTGGGTTGCGGAGTTACATAGTGAATGGGCACGAGAGTTGGTAGATGTCAGTCTGTTTCTGGATTCACTCCGTAATCATTTTGAAGATAGATCCCACATCCACCAAACTGAGGAAGCTATAATGGCATTGAGGCAAGATGGGAGACCAGCAACTGAATATGTATGGGATTTCTGACATTTGGCTGGAAAGTTAAGGTCTTGGCCTGAGCGTCTGTTGGTCCGAGAATTCTGTGCTGGCTTAGATCGTGGTTTAAGACAGGCTTGTCTATATAGAGGAGTCCCTCAACATTTGACAGAATGGTACAGAATAGTGGTTGAACTAGATGTCGGGCTAAAGGAGTTCAGAACCAAGCCTGATTCCTTCTGAAAGGTACCTAAAGTGGATCTCAATGTCATGGGAGGTTGAAGCAGATCAGGTGACAGTCCACCGAGTGGCAGGAGTCGCCCAGCTATGCGGTGTTTCAGATGTAATCTAGTAGGGCATAGGGCATTGGAATGCCCTGAACTTGCCAATGAAGGTATGAAACAAACAGCAAAGGCACCTCTGGGAGCAGTGACAAAATTTGGTTTTAGAAAACAAGGAAGTAGTACCAAAAGATCACAAGGACTGCTTCAGAAAACAAAGGGGGAAGCGTCACCATCAAGACACTGTCAATTGGATGAACGTAGTCAACCCAGAGCAGTGTCGGGGTTGGATGATAGTGGTGAGGAAAGCCACAACGATACGATGGTGAGTGCCCCAGTTCACCCTTTCGTGATACCAGTGATATTGGACGGCAGGAATACGGGACTAAGGGGTAGATATGGGGCCCTGATAGACATGCGATGTACCAGGTGTCTTATTAGCCAATGAGTAGTGGATGAACTGAAGTTACAGGTGGAACAATTGCCCACACCAATGAGTGTCGAACAGGTAAATGGGTCCCTGCTTGGGGGGTCCCCAGCTACGACGATGACTACTCCTATTAAACTTGAAATTGGAGCTCATTGGGAACAGCTATGCTTTATTGTTGTCCCGCATATGCGCTAGGTACTAATACTAGGCCTTGTGTGGTTGGATAGGTGGGAGCCCGTTATATGGTGGGAGGGTAGTTGTCATCATTTACGACTGGTGGTAGGACCAGATCCCCCATCAGGCAAATCCCGGGGAGTTCATGCAGAATTCACGAAACAAATTAGCAACCACCATAGGTGAACATCAAAAACTCCCCTACCTGGTTGAGTATTTGGATCTCGCAAAAGTGTTCAATGAGGAGGAATGCGAACACCTACCCCCTCACCATAAAACCGACTGTGCAATAGAATTGATCCCAGGGGTGCAGTTACCTAAACCTCACATGTACGCAATGACTCCCAAGGAGATGGAAGAAATGAGGAATTATTTAGATAAAAACTTGGCCCGTGGCTTCATACAGCCTGGACGATCACATATAAGTGCCCCAGTATTGTTTAGGGAGAAGAAGAATGGAACCTTGCATTTGTGTGTGGATTTTAGAGGGCTGAACACTGTATGCATAAATAATGTATATCCTCTGCCTTTGATCAGTGACTTATTGGCCACGTTGGCCACTGGAAAAATCTTCACGAAGTTGGATTGGTGTCAAGCATATTATAGGATATGTATTAAACAAGAAGATGAGTGGAAAACTACCTTCAATTGTCCCCTTGGTAGTTTTCAATTTAAGGTGATGCCATTTGGGCTGCAAGGTGCCCCCGCAGTATTCATGCAGTTGATTAATGAGGTGCTGCATGAACGTTTATATCATGGAATACTAGTGTATTTAGATGACATCCTAATTTACACACAGACCTTGGATGAACATATAAAATTAGTATGAAGCGTATTGAGAAAATTGTTAGACGCTAAATTGTACATGAAGTTGTCAAAATGTGAATTTCACTGCAGTAAATTGGACTATATAGGATATAGAATTTCCCATGATGGTTTCGAAATGGATCCCAATAAAGTCACCACTGTTTTGGAATGGGAAACCCCACAAACCCATAAACAATTGCAGAGTTTCCTTGGTTTCGCAAAATTTTATAGGCAATTTGTACCACAGTTTGCTAGTATTGTACTACCATTAACTGAACTACTAAAAACAAAGAATCAGAAAACAAAGCCAACACCCAGTCAAAAACTGGAGTGGCCCATCGTATGTCAACAGGCGTTTGACAATTTGAAGACATTGTTTTCCCAGGCACTGATTCTAAAACATCCTGACCCCATGAAAAAATATGTGGTTCAAGCTGATGCCAGCAATGTGGCTGTTAGCGCTGTCTTTTTGCAAATAAATGAACAAGGACTGTTACAACCTTGTGCTTATACATCCCAGAAATTCACCCCAACAGAGAGAGGATGGGCAATTTGGGAGAAGGAAGCATTTGTGGTGAAATGGGTGTTAAATACATGGAGACATTTATTAGAGGGCACCAAAGAAGTTTTTGAAGTCTGGACAGACCACAAGAATTTGGAGGCTTTACAAATGCCCCGTCATTTATCTCCCAAATAGATTAGGTGGGCTATGTACTTTAAGCGGTTTAATTTCCAACTGCACTATGTACCACGCGGCCAAAATTTTATGGCGGATGCTCTGTCCCGACTACCACAATACAATGAACCTCGAGGTGTGATTGTTCAGCCTCTGATCCCAGAAATCACACCCAGGAATACGGAACAGGCTACATGGTTAAAGGAAATAAAGGAGGATATGTTGCGAGAGGCAACTTGGACAGATACATGGCTTACCAGTAATGCTGACTCGGTTTACTATAGAGATAATTTGGCTTGGAAAGGAAACAGGATTTATGTACTGAAGAAATGTAGGAATTACATTTTGGAAAAATGTCACAATGACAAACAAGCTGGGCATTTCAGGTTTTTAAAAAACTTACATTTAGTTTGACGCCAATTTTGGTGGCTGAAAATGAGGTCCGAAATAGAACAATATATAAAAAATTGTCATGTCTGTGCAATGTCAAAACCAAGACTGGGAAAGCCACTAGGATCATTACGAACAGTGTTTGAACCTCAACATCCATGGCAGGATATTGCCATGGTTTTTATAGTGGAACTACCAACCAGTAACGGATATAAAGTTGTATGGAAAATCATTGACCTATTCTCAAAACAGGCACATTTTGTACCTTGTAAAGGGTTGCCATCGGCTAAATCTCTAGCCAATATGTTCATACAACATGTGTATAGATTACATGGAATCCCTCAAAAAGTAATTTGATAGAGGAGTACAGTTTACTGCTCAATTCTGGAGTGCATTCCTCCGTTTGTTGGGATCGTCTCAGGGATTAAGTTCAGCCTATCATCCAAGCACGAATGGTGCAACAGAAAAAGCAAATGCCATGGTGGGGAGATATTTAAGATCTTACGTATCCTATCAACAACAAGAATGGGCGGAGCTGTTACCATTTGCAGAAGTCACGTACAATAACGCAGTATACAGTAGTATAGGATATAGTACATTCTATGTAGCTAACGGCATGGAGTTTAGTCCATTACCAGATTTGAATAGCTATCCCAATGACCCAATCAGTGTCCAACAGTGGGCATGAGTACAAGCTAGTTGGATACATGTGAGAAAAGCCCTGGATAAAACGGCAATGGATTATAAAGTATATGCAGACAAGAAGTGGCAGGTTCATAAACTTTTCCAGGTTGGAGATAGAGTATACCTGTCAACAAAATATATTAAGTTGAAATTAAACAGTAAGAAATTAGGGCCCAAATATCTGGGTCCATTCCCGATAACAAAAATCATCAATCCTGTCACAGTAGAGTTAAAATTACCATTATTGTTGGGCCATATACAGCCAGTTTCATGTCAGTTTATTAAAACCCATTGACTCCCAGGTTGAAGTACCTGCAATAAAAAAAGGGTTATCAACATGATACGGATTACATTGAGATAGCTGGGATCCTCGACTCTCAAAAAAGAAGGAATAGTATCCAATATTTAGTACATTGGAAGGGCTACCCTTTATCAGAAGCATCCTGGGTGAAGGCATCAGATGTAGGTGCAGATCGTTTTAGTGCGTCGTTTCCATAATACATACCCCGACAAACCTGGGCCCACATTGCAATTAGAGTAACTGCCATGACTGTAAGTAATAACAATGTTTTTCCTATGTTGCAGGCAGAATCCTGGTAAGAGAGGCCGCCTGTCATGTCTCCAGGGCATGCTGGAGCTGTGACACCACGTGTTGTGCCATGTCAGATTATGCTATCGAGGGAGGAAGTGCTGTTAACCACCCAACCTGGGGCTTCAACTGCTCCACAGAGATAATGAGCCTTGCTGACATCACATGCTGAGCTGTTACAGCCTGCGGGCTGTTGTAGACAAAGTGATTTGGTTGCTGCTGTTGAACAATCTCAGGAGGGGTGGAGGGTCACTTCATAGGCATAAATACAATGTTGGAATATGATATTTGTACAGGTATAGTAAATAGGGGTAAATAATTAATGGATAAAAAGCACAGTGTATAGAGTGTTACATGGTGACTGGATGTGATCCAGTAGTGCTCACTGGATGGTGGATAAACTCATTAAGTTGTTAACTGGTGTATAAATACAGTTCTGGCTGCGAGGTGCGCCACAGCTGACTTTAATTCCTTTTGGTTACTCGTTGTTACCTGAATCCGGAACATTGTATGGATTAATAAAGACTCATTTGATCATTACCTTGAGACCTTTGTTTCCCTTCCTGCCTGGAATTCGGCGAAACAGCTGAGAAATACTCAGACACAGCGGAACGCTCGGTGTCACAGCTAATCAGGACTGCTATCCTCCCACTCTCTTTCTCTGAATTTCTGGTGCCTACCTTAGGTGAAATGGTTCTACCCAGACTAATAGTTTCATATTACCTGATCTTAATGGGGAACTGCCAATCCCGAATCTAGATGGAGCTGAAGATCTTTTGTTAAGACCAAACATAAATAAATAGTTCCCATTTTCCCTCTTAACCAAGGTTAGCAGATGTTGTACTCTAGGGCAGCGGTGTCAAATTCATGGCCTGTGGGTTGGATGCTGGCCCCTCCTGTGCCCGGTTTAGCAAAAGGGAAAAAAGTCCCAGTACGTCATGTGATGACGCAAGTTTGACACCCTTGCTCTAGGGTATTAATGTGATCAATAGAGCTAGAGTTCTTTTTTTTTTAAAAAAAAAAACCTGAAATAACAAAGAATTTGTTAAAAGGATTTTTATTTTAATAAAGGCAACATAATAAGGAGTAAATTGGTTAACTGCATTGGGTTCATACCGAAGCTATTGTTTTCCTAAAAATAAAACCTAACCGGAAAATAAGCCCTAATGTGTCTTTTGGAGCAAAAATTAATATAAGACTCGGTCTTATTTTGGGGGAAACATGGTAGCATTCAATCATCTGCAAACAAACTGAGTGAAGAGATAGAGGAATCATGAATGGAAGCAGAACTATGCAAAAATAGCTCCCCAAACAAGTAGCCAAGACTGATGAGAGTCAAACAAGTACAGGCCTTTCGCTCTTCCCTTAGCTCTCATTAGAAAAATACATGGCTTTTATTATATTTAGAGACACCCCCTAGCCTGCTGACCCCTAGATCCATTAAAACTACCATCATATTGAAAGCACATCCTGATATAGCAACTCTTTCCAATATAAATAAACTAAATGAAGTCACAGGAAGTTTTGCAATAGCAGCACATGAGCTGGAATGGAAAGATTATGATAGTTTGAGGATTTTAAAAAAAGAATGAGGGGGACATGGGTAGTTCTGGAAAATAATGAACATCATAAGCAGAGCAAACTGAAGTGTTCCAACATATTCTGCTGATGTGAGTATGAAGAGGCCCAATTAACCACAACAGCAGCAAATGCACATCTAGTAGCAAAGGGTATTTCCATATCATATCATTAACCTGTGAGGAACTCCAGGCAAATCGGGAAAATCCTGGAGACAGGGGCTTATTAAAATTCAAGCTAGTTTGCTCATGTATAAAACAATACAAGAAAGAAATGCAAAGTCCTTTCTCATTTATCTGACTCCTCTTTAACTCTGTTCACCTTTTGTTTTACCACTGATTAGGACAATTCCAGTGGGTACATTTCACTGATATAAATGATTGGTGTTAGGCTTGGATCTGTCACATGAATTTAATTGCCTGTAAGTAAGGCCTGAGGACAATAGCCCTATCTCCCTGCTAGTCCACAACATACTGCCTCTCTAGTAACCATCATGGCTAGTAGCTGTATCCTCCATGAAGAATTTGTCCACACTCCCTTAATGCAATCTAAATTCATGACAATCATGAGAAATTTAATTCAATGGTTTAACTCTATGCTGTTTGAAGAAGATGCACTTATCCTACCAAATCCCACTTCTGTAGATGATCCCACTTTTAAAACAGAGAGGGAAAGGGGCGTTGGTTCTTACCTGATACGCTTCTTTTCGTGGAGCTGCGGAGAGCGTCCAGGTTGGGAGGTGCTTCAGTCTCGGCTCCTACAGGCTAAGCTTGAAATTGAGGAACGCCTCTCACCATCACGTGGTCCTCCGGCGTCCCAGTTTTGCGAAGACGAGAAAGGAAGGCCCTGTACTCATACTAACTAAAGAACGTTAATGTGCTTGGCTGAACGGCGAGGTTCCCCACCAGACGGATTAACGGGTGGGGCTGGACGCTCTCCGCAGCTCCACGAAAAGAAGCGTATCAGGTAAGAACCAACGCCCCTTTTCCATGGAGCTGCTCCGAGCGTCCAGGTTGGGACATACCAGAGCTTGGCTAGTCCTGCGGGTGGGTTCCCGTCTGGGGTGGAACCTCTTCTGGAACTTCGATAACACGCTGAAGGACACGCCTGCCAAAGGAAGCCTCAGCGGATGCAAATATATCAATCTTATAGTGCTTGATAAAGGGAGAGGGGGATGCCCAGGTGGCAGCCCTACAGATGTCTAGTATGGAGGCTTGCGTGGCCCATGCGGCAGAGGTAGCCGCACTTCTGGTGGAATGGGCGGTGATGCCCATTGGAGCGGGAAGGGACTGAGCCTGGTAGGATTTGGCGATAGCGGCCCTAATCCATCGGCCCACAGTTGAGGACGTCACCTTGTGACCAAGAGAAGCAGGTTGGAAGGACACAAATAAGGCCTCTGACTTGCGAAAGGGCTGGGTGCGTGTGATATACACCCTCAAGGAGCGTCTTACGTCAAGAGAGTGCCACAGTCTCTCCTTCTCGTGAGAGGGATTGGGGCAAAAATCAGGAAGTATGAGCTCCTGATTTCTGTGAAATGCCGAGTTTACTTTAGGGAGGAAGGTGGGGTCGGGACGGAGGACGACTCTGTCAGAGTGAAAAGTACAAAGATCCTGTCTAATAGAAAGGGCCGCCAACTCCAAAATCCGACGGGCGGATGTGATGGCCACGAGAAAGACGGTCTTGAAGGTGAGGAGCTGTAAGGGAATCTCCCTTATGGGTTCAAAGGGGGGCTTGGTAAGGGCGACCAGAACCTTGTTGAGGTCCCAGGTCGGAAAACGGTGTATGGTTGGGGGGCGGAGATTGGAAGCTCCCCTAAGAAAGGTCTTGACAAGGGGGTGATGGGAGATGGATTCCCCAGCGTCTGAGGGAACAACAGTTGCGAGGGCAGCAACCTGGCGTCTCAGGGTATTGGTAGAGAGACCCTTGTCGAGACCCCCCTGGAGGAAATCAAGGATTTGGGGTATGGAAGGAGAAAGAGGATTAATTTGAAGTTTGAGGGCCCAAGAACGAAAAGCGGCCCATGTGGCATTGTATATGCAGTTGGTCGAGGATCGTCTGGCTGCCAGGATGGTGTCTATGGCCTGGTTAGAAATTCCCTGAGCCCTTAGGCGGCTCCGCTCAACCTCCAAACGGCTAACTGGAGCCATTGGGGTTTGGGATGAAGTAGAGGGCCCTGAGACAGGAAGATCCTGTCTGGGGGGATCCTCCAGGGAGGAGCCACCGAGAGGTTGCGGAGGTCCGCAAACCAAGGGCGTCTGGGCCAATAGGGAGCTACTAGAAGGATCTCTGCCTGCTCCAGAATCAACTTGTGGATCACCCTGGGGATGATGGATAGGGGGGGAATGCATAAAGGAGCCCTGGGGGCCAAGGGCAATGGTGGGCATTGTGGTTCTCTGCCCCGGGAGAGGGGTATCTTGAAATGAACCTCGGTAGTTGGGCGTTCAGAGGGGAAGCGAAGAGATCCACCAAGGGGGCCCGAAGATGGAGGCTGCTTCCCTGAAGAGAGAAGGGTGTAGGCTCCATTCCGCTTGGTCTATAGTGGCTCTGCTGAGCCAGTCCGCTTGAATGTTGAGGGCCCTGATATATGATCTGCCCTGATGGAGGCCAGATTTGATTCCGCCCACCTGCAAAGGCGCTCGGCTTCTCTCATGAGACTTGCTGACTGAGTGCCCCCTGCCTGTTGATGTGGGCCTTTGCGGTGATGTTGTCCGTGAGGACCAGGATATGACGACCGCGTACCTGGGGTAGGAAGCTGCGAAGCGCCAGGAGAACAGCGTGAAGCTCCAGCCAGTTTATGGAGCAGAGTTGCTCTGTTGGTGACCATTTGCCCTGTGACGATGTGGAGAGGACGTGAGCTCCCCAACCGAGTAGGCTCGCGTCCGTGGTGACAGATAGCCTGTCGGGCTCTTTGAAGTAATGACCTTTGTTTATGGCCGGCCTGGTCCACCAAAGGAGGGACGTAAGAACTCTCGGAGGAACTCTGACCCGAAGTCGCGAGTTGCTCCTTCCGGAACGTTGATACGGCAGTAGAAACCATTGTAGAGACCTGGAATGGAAACGGGCCCAGGGAATGATAGATATGCATGAAATAAGCTTCCCCAGCAACTTAGACAATTCTAAGAGAGAAACAGTTCCTGCCCTCCTGACCTCCTTAATTGATTGTTGGATGCTAAGCCACCTGTCTGGGGACAGGAAAACTAGTTCCCGGTTGGTGTCAATCACTGCCCCCAGGTGAGTAAGTTGGGTAGAGGGGGAAAGGTGACTTTTCCTCCAGTTGATAATGAACCCGTGGTTTTGCAGGGTATTAAGGGTGAGTTTGGTATCTCTTAGGGCGAGAGCTCTAGAAGATGAGAGGATGAGGATATCGTCCAGATAACAGTGGAGTTGGACGGGGAAGGAACGCAGGTGAGCGGCAAGGGCCGCCAAAACCTTCGTGAACACCCTGGGAGCGGAGGACAGACCAAAGGGAAGCGCGATGTACTGGAAATGTTGTCTATTATAGGCAAAACGTAGAAACCTGTAGTGGGAGAGACGAATAGCAATATGCAAGTATGCCTCGGAAAGGTCAATTGAGGAGAGCCAGTCCCCTCGCCGGGTTCCCATAAGTATCGACTGCAAAGTGTGCATCTTAAATTTGCGGGGGGCAATGTAGCGATTTAGTCTTTTAAGGTCTAGGATCGCCCTCCAACCCCCCGAACTCTTGGGCACTACAAACAGGTGGGAGTAGAAGCCTCGCCCCCGTTCAGAGGAGGGAACGGGCTGGATGGCCCTTATATCTAGGAGGTGGTGAATGGCGGCCTCCATGAGGGCCCGTTTTGCAGGGTTCCTGGAAGGGGGGGAAGACATAAAGAATTCGGGGGGGGAGGAGTGGAACTCGAGTGCCAGTCCGAGACGAACCGTATCTCTGACCCATGCGTCAGTAGTGAGGGCCTCCCATTGGTGAGCAAAATGCTTGAGGCGGCCGCCTATGGGAAGATTTGCCCTAGCGAGATCGATGGAAAGGTCGGTTTCCGGATCCCCGGAAAGGCCTCTTGAAGGAACCTCGTCTGGACCTGTCAGATGAGTCTGACCGGACCTGCGAGGAGGGGGTTCTGTAGGGAGGTTGGGAGAATCTGGAGGGACGAAAGGAGCCTCGACGAGGGGAGGGGAGGGGCCTCTGGGGTCGGGCCTCCGAAAAAGAGAGGGGAGGTACGTGCGTTTGTTCCGAGTCTCGGCCAGAAAGGGATCGAGGGCCGGTCCAAAAGTTTCCCCCAGAGATGGGGGCTGAGGCCAGCTTGGCCTTGTTTTGACATCCGCTTGCCAGTGGCGGAGCCAGAGCAAGCGGCGGCGGTGAGTTGGGAGGAAATGGCCTTGGTGGAGAACTTGGCGGCTTGAAAGGTGGCATCCGCCGAGAATTCAGCCGCGGCCATAAGTTTGGCGATGTCCTGTTGGGCTCTGAGGTTGGCCGCAGGGACATGTTGTTTGAGTTGTTGGAGCCATTTAATCGAGGACCCAATGAAGAAAGAAGCAGCAGTGGATGCCCTGACTGCCCAGGCGTCCGGAATGATGAGCGCGGCATAGGGCCAGCTCGGCTCGTTTGTCCTCGGGCTTGAGGGCCTCGAGAGCGTCGCTAGGGGTAGACCGGGAAGCTAGTCCTACAATGGGCTCGTCCACAGGGGGGGGAATCTAGCAAAAGAGTGAACTGCGGGTCAAGATTGAAGAAACGTTTATCCTGGGCAGAGGGAGGGGGGGGAGGCCCCGAGGAGGCTAGCTGCCTGGAGACCATGTCCGAGAAGATAGGTGGGACGGGGACCACATCAGTCTCCACCATGGGCTGGGAAAAGATGGAGCCGAGGGGTTCCCCCGAAGCCGCTGGTTGGGAAGGAGTGGGGGAGGTCAGGCCGGAGGTATTCTTGGCCTTAAATAGAATGGACCTAAACAGGTGCGGCTTGAACAAGCCCACGAAGGCGGGTTGGTCCGGAGTGAGGCCCTCGTCCTCCGACATGTCTCCCTCCAGTGGGTCTGCTCCCGAGAAGGGCTCACTGCCAGAAATGGACCCCAAGTCTAGGTCCTCGCCTTCCCCAAATTGGGTAGGATCCCCGAGCTCCTGAGTTTCTATCTCCTCCTCCAAAGACAGGGGGAAATTCCCGTGGGATGCTACCTGCCCGTGCGAGGCCTCGGATCCGGAGAATGAGTGAACGGAAGGTGCCTGCGCTTCAGAGGTCGCGGGCCGTGGAGCCGGACCGGCTATGTGCTGGAGCTCTTGCGTTATGCTTTGTTGGATGGCAAACTCCATCCACTGCCTGAGATTCTCCGGGATTTCCAGCACGGGAGGTGGGTGAGGCTCCTCTGGGCGTAGACCTGCAGCGATGGGAGTAAATGTGGCCTCAGGGGCCTGTCTAGGCTGAGAGTGAGAGGAGGGTGCCGGGGAGGAGGGGAGGGGGGGTTGGGTGGAGGTTGAGGGAGTAGGGGCGGAAGGAGCCAGAGGCACGGAGCCTAACTCTCTGGACCGCCTGTCGATCTCCTTCTCAAGTGCCCTGTGTCGCCTGAGGGCATCTCTCTGGGAGGCTTTAGAGGCTTCCTGGGTCTGTTTACGCAGGTGATGAGTCTTTGATTTGGCCTTCAAGGAAGGGCCACGAGGTGTTTTGTCGTCTGCCATCTGAAGGAGCAAAAAGAGGAATTTTGGGTTAGTATTAGACGGTTGGCACGTCTGGATGTGGCCTACGGAAGGCCAGGAATCCTAGCAACTGTTTCACGCCCCCCCTTTGATCAAAATTTTTTTAGTGAACTGCTATCGAGTTGAGGGCCTGGCCCGTGAAGTCAATCAGCCAAAAGGTGAACGCCCAAGCAGCTACCCTCTCCGGACGGACCGGGTGGGGGGATTGCTATGCTGCTACCTCGCCTGCTGGGTAGGCTGCGAAGCCAACGGACCCTTGAAGCTCTGTAAGCCTTGAGAGGCCTGGGAAAAACGAGCAGTAGTCTAGGTAGTCCCAGGGGCTGCCTAGAGTCTCAATTACCTGCAGCCTGTAACAGAGTGCCTCAGACAAGAAAGGTAGGCCAGAAAGCCACGTTCAAAATGGCGTCGCTGTCTGAAGCCACATTCAAAATGGCGGACGCCATGCGGTGAGGCCACATTCAAAATGGCGTCGCTGTCTGAAGCCACATTCAAAATGGTGGACACCATGCGGTGAGGCCACATTCAAGATGGCGTCGCTGGCTGAAGCCACATTCAAAATGGCGGACGCCATGCGGTGAGGCCACATTCAAAATGGCGGACGCCATGCTGAGGCCACATTCAAAATGGCGGACGCCATGTGGAGCCCCAAAATGGCGGCCACAAACAATCTGAGCTAAACCCAGCGGCGGAACTCTCCTAATGAAGGAAGAGGCAGGGGAGCAGTTTCCCCTGAGCTAAAGGCGTTCGTGGGGGGGAAACAGTGAGAAGAGAAAGTCAAGGCAGGCAAGGAACGATGCGTTTTCGCCGGGGCGAAGGAACGACGAGCGAAGGAGGGGTGGGGAGGGTGGGGGGGTGGCGTTCGGAACGCTAGCCTCTGCCCCTGAAATACGCGATAAAGCTCTCCCCCTTGTATCAGGGTACTCCCTTGAGAGTGCAAACCTCAATTTTCCTGCGCTGGTGAAGAGAGGGTCCAATAGAATGAGTAGAATGAGTAGAAAAACCGATCAGCCAAGGAGCTAAGGAGCGAACAGCCTGACTGCCACGAGGCTGAGCTAAAAACTGGGACGCCGGAGGACCACGTGATGGTGAGAGGCGTTCCTCAATTTCAAGCTCAGCCTGTAGGAGCCGAGACTGAAGCACCTCCCAACCTGGACGCTCGGAGCAGCTCCATGGAAAAGAGATCAATTTCTTCCTCGGCTTCTGCCAGCCCTTTGAGATAGGCTAGGTCAGGAAACAGATATTACAAGGATCACAAGAATGCTACTTTATTGTTGTAGGACAGGCCTGTACAACAACATGCAGCCTGCCAAGCAGCCTTGTGCAGCCAGGTGCTTTTTCAATCAATTCATCAATTCATTGCTGCCACGCCAGGAATGCTCTGCCATCACTTCCTGGAAAGATTCTGATGCCTGCCTGACAGGGTCAGCTTCCTCATTGTCACAAGGCTGTTAGCCACCAAACAATTCAGTGCAATAATTATTCCTTTATGGCTTGCAATTATTTTTAATTTATCAAAGTGGCTCTTCCCACTCTAACTTACATTAAGTTTCTTTCTCACATCTTCCTCTTTCCCAGGTCTGAGTACTCTTTTATGTCCTTAATGGCTCCTCAGGAGTACCTTGTAAGATTTAGATTTGCATTTCTCTACAGCTTCTCACACACCATGCTACTATACATTATGTATCTATTTTGCTTTTGCTCTTTTTTTTTCAAACAAAAATGGCAAAACATTGAAATATTTCCTTGTACATAATTGTTCCAACCTTTCCATCACTTCAGCTGCCCATTTCTGGACCACTGCCAGGTCCCTGATATACATTTCAAGGATCTCAGAAATAAAATGGTGCTATCTTAATTCAACAAGAAGATAATTTTCCCACATGTGTAGCAGCTGGGCTGCATTTGGGAAGATCTCCCAAACATCGAGCATTTATTGCACAACAAACAATGGCCTTTAGACACTCCTCTCTGAAATCTTTAGGGAATGAATCCTCTTTTGTTTACCAAAGAGTCTGGATTTCTAAAAGCTTCCTATTATCTATCAGTTGTAAAAACATCTGACACATAGCAAATGAAAGAAATGCAAAACAAAAGCCAGGTACTGCATACATACGACTGTGTACTAGATTCAAACTATCACAATATTAACATGAAGCTTTGGTTTTTTTTTTAGCAGATTGTTAAATTACTTGGGTTGATAGGTTAGCCAGCATAAAAGGTATTGTACAACAACAGAAATATGATTGAAATTAAAGGCAATACATAATGAAATATTGAGCATTAATATGTGCCTGCCTGATAAGTCATATTTTCCTTATATAGTACAGGAAAAAAGTACATTTTTACTTATGAATCACTGTTAGGTTCATATTGCTGCTAACCACACAGTTTAAGATGCCCATCCATTTCATAACATAGGGCATTTATTACTTCCCTAACTAGAAATGCCTAAACCCCTTTCTATTGATGGTAGCACTCTATTTTTATTATTCTTTGGCACTGTTTATAGTCCCTATGTTATGCGTGTATTTATGGCTAAGATCAAGTTAGGAACTAAGCTACAATTTGATAACTGTTTATGAAATATTTCACAATTGCCCAAGTTCATAAAATGTGCTTTAAGCTAAAATCAAACAAGTCAGTGAGAGGTATATATCAGGTCTATTTGCCTGTGTGTGCATTGGGGTGGGGTGGGGGGGTGTCATTTTCATTTACCTAAGAAATATTTGCTAGTGACACTCATTATACCTTAAAGTTGAGCTAATAATTATAATTAACAATTATTAAGCTTAATATATTGGTGTTGTGATATCTCCATCTAATCCTTCTACCAATTCTTCACCTACTTACAGTTGCTTTATAAGCCAAATATAATTGAATCTCTGTAGGACTATCAAGGATAAACACCTCTCATGCTTCTTATATGTGGACCAAACCTCTGGAAATGACTTCTAATGCAAAAGAACCACTAAGGTTGGTTAATTCTGGAGTGGAAGTATGTAACTGCAATTAAAAGCTGAAGCATGGTTCACACAAACATTCATAAACCATTATTTTGCAAACCACAGTAGCTTGGTTGTTACAAAACACTTAAGCACAAAGCAAAGAAACCATCCTAACATGATCTATATATATATCTGTAGTAAAATAAATGTATTCAGAAGTAAACACAAGGAGGGATTTTATGTCACCAGAAAGGTCCCTGGCAAAGAGCACTTAGGCATGCATGCAGTAACAGAAGAGGAGGAAAAACATAAGAAATTCACTTAGAGACTAGACCAAAGACTTGTCTACTGTAGTGTCCTATTTCTCACAGCACTCAATGCCTCTGGGAAGCTGAGAAATAGGAGGAAATAATCTCTTCTTGTTCCCTCCCTCCCCCCCAACTGGTTTTCATTCAGAGATTTTGATCCTTGAGGTAACATATATCATCATGATGCGTAGCCTTTCCTCTATAAATTTATCCAAATCCTATTAAAATATATTCATGTTAGCTAAGCATCATCTCCTCTGGTAGCAGATTCAGTATTTTATTATGAGTTTCAGATTGTGTATTCCTCACATCATCTGTGAAGAATTTGGAAGAAGTAAGTGGTTCTGTTGTCTCTTAAGGAGGCGCTGCATTGTTTAATATGATGAAAATCTTCTTTCTCAGGTACTGATCAGTAAAAAACCACTTAAGGATATTATTACCTAAAGCAATTTCTGTTACCTTTTGAAAATGTCGCATAAGATTAGATCTGAGAGAATTACTGTAAGGAACTGAGGAAGGAAGAACAGGAGGGATTTAATGACAACCTGAACAGGCAGCCTGATTTGATTTGATCGTGACTTAGTATAGAATTTAGAGAGCTAGTTTTCTGCAGTGGTTAAGGAGCCTTGGTGGCACATAAGTTAAAATGCAGTATTGCAGGCTAACTCACTGCTCACTGTGAGGACTTTGATTCTGACTGACTCAAGCTTGACCCATCCTTCCATCCTTCTGGGGTCAGTAAAATGAGGGCCCAGATTGTTGGAAGCAATATGCTAATTTTGTAAGCCACTTAGAGAGGGCTGTAAAAGCACCATGAAGCGGTATATAAGTCTAAGTGCTATTGCTATCATGCTAGAAACCAGCAGCCCATGGGTTTTAGTCCCCCCTTTGGCACAAAACCAGCTGGGTAACCTTTGGCTGGTCACACGTCCTCAGCTCTAGGATAAAGCATTTAACTCTATCTAGCAGTTCTGTCTGCTCTTCTATTAAAAAAAAAAAAAAACTATTGCAAAGAATGCTGCTCCTCTGCATTCTTAAACAACTATCTTTTCTATCCTCTTGGAGATAAAGAATTAATATGATCAAAGAAGAAAATGCATGAGATATATTGAAACCTACAAAACTGTTTACTAACTAGGGTGGGGTGCAACAGAGGACAGAGTTCATCTATCATTATTAGTCATCTTACAGAAAAGGGATTTGGGCAGATTCCAGGTGTCAAGTCCAAGCTGAGAAAAAGCACCAATTATTCCTCTTCTATGTACTTTACATTTTAAAAGAAAATTTTTGTCCTACTTGTCTCTTCTGATATCTATGTATGCTTTAGAGCAGGGGTCGCCAACCTTTTGGACCTCAGGGACCACCAAACTCATAGTTTTAAATCCCAGGGACCACTAACTGGTTCTTTGGGCATGGCCTAATTTGTGGGTGTGACTTGGTGGTCATGTGACTGGCTGGGCATGGCTTGTATGTAAATATTATAAATATTTATAAAAATATTGATTTTTTTATTTAAAAAGAGCAACTTTTACCCAAAATCAGGCAAAGCAGGCAGGCAGATTGAGTTGCTCACAGAATCATTCAGTGATCTATCTATCTGCCATTGGCTAGCTCAGTCTGTCACATAAAATTTGCTTGCCGTGAGTCTGCGCTGAATAATAGAACCTTCAGTCCTAGGGGAATTTCAACTGTGCTTAAGAGCAGAGCCGAAGAACTAAAGACTAGCTGGAAAGCAAGAAATCCAACCATTTCCTGCTTCTTAGCTAATCTAAATCTCCTACAGCTGATGGTCGGAAAAAGGAAAAATAGCAATTTAGAAGGCAAGTTTGCCAGGTAAGGAGTGAGTGGGCAGGGAAGGTTCCTGCGGGCCATGTGGGTGGCGCAGCCTTGTGTTTCTGCGCAGCCTGGATTAATTGCTTTGGGGGGTACTCTGGGGGTGAGATTTCTCTCCGGCCCACCAAAATTTTCTCACAGCAACTGCTGCTTTAGAGACTATACAATAAGTCAATTCATCCCAGCATAGACTATACACAACTGCATGTAAAGGTTGTAGTGTTGGAAGGAGAAAGTACCTAAACCTAAATGTGATAAACAGCAATATGGATAACTCAAAGGATTTGTGCAGTTTGTTTGAATGATGCTTAAGGGATCAGTTTTTTTAGGCTCTTGAAGGAAACTAGCAGTCTAATTAAATCTGTAGCCTCAGAAAAGTGAGCAAGGGATGGTGAATTTGCTTGCCTTTAAGGTGAAATTTATGCTGGTTTAGATCCAGTGTAAGTTCACTACAATCATTTAAGTGGAAATACTATTACTGTATTGATTAACTGAACATGGTTTTATAAACAGGTACAAGATAATCAGCAAGGCAGTTTTTAACCCCAGGAGTTACAACAAATTCGCAGCAATTGGTACTGTTGTTGAAAACTCTTCCCCTGGTTCACCCCCACCCACCCAAATTTAATGCTATAAGATTAAATAGGGGACATCTAAAACCAAGATGCATTTATCATGGGGCCATGAAGGTTCATAGGAACAATGACAGGTGGACCCTCCAAAACAAAAGTGCTCTTGCTGTTCTCAATGTTTTGACATCTTGATTTCATATCTCAATACAAATAGACAACAGGGATTTTATTTATTTTAATCCAAAGATGTACCAGGTCAATTTTATGTTTACTCAAAAGTAACTCCTACTAAGTTTATAGGACTTATTCCATAAAACTACCCAATTTATCCAGGAATAAATATCCATGAAATAATAAACAACATGCATTAGTCCCTTTTTGTCGTTTTTTTTTCTGTCCAGAGTTATTCTAATGAAAGCTAAAATTGGGAAAAATCAGTAGGGGGCACATGCACTGCACTTTTGGAAATAATTAGAAACTGTATTTCAAAACATTCATTTTTTTGGACATGCCTATGGCAAGTGAAAAGTCCCACGGCTGGTTATTAAGATGGGGCACCTGTAATCTAACAAAATCCTATCTACTAACCTCCAAACAACACATTACCGTAGTTTGTTGCCCAGATTTTGGAAGATACAACTGCCACAGTATTTTGTCTTGAAACTGTCTGAAATCAAATTTACTTTCCTACTTATGAACTGTATAATAGCTTGGAAACTTCCCCCCCTTAGTTTAGGTTTCAGCATTAGGCTGAGTAATAGGCCATTTGAAATATATGCATGCAATCAATTATCCAAGATTAGAGGAATTATCCAAGATTAGAGGTAACTATAATGTACCCTGGTAATTTTTGATGCTGCAATCATTTTTGCATATTCTTGGGCTTAAATTTGTAAACGTACATTTCTTTCACTGAATTAGTTTATCAACAGTTGAAGCCCAAAGGAGTGGTTTAATTTATTCTAGGTCAGGAAACCAGTTTCTAACGGGGGGGGGGGGTTGCTAAGGCTCATTTGCTTGTTTCCGAAGCTATTTTTACATGTATATATATTTAAAGATGTGACCTGATTTTATTCAAAAGGACCAAATACCCACGACTATGAATTTCTTCAACTTGTACATGCATGAAAGCAGCCCTAACAAGCCTGCCTCCTGCAAGTGAGAAGGATTTTGTTTTTTAAAATTTTTTGATGTGAATAATCATAGTGCCACAATAAGACTTAGGAGGGAGTTGTCATCTTTCTTTCTTCAGTCAAGTGTCTCAGAAGTGTCAACTGGAATTTTATCAATTTCTGCACACATACATTTTAGACACTTACTCCTGCTTCCTGGAAAAGCTGGACAACTGTCTCCCATCGGGTCATTTCTCTTGGCAACTGTGAATGGAACTGCCTCCTCAGTTATCAGCTTGGTGCCTCTCATAAATCACTGGGGCCAAATGGTATTTTTCCTAGAGTTTGGAAGCTTTCAGGAACAATGTATCAGGGCCACTAACCAAAAGACACAATTTATCATGAAGAATAGCTACTTTTCCACAGGTGCGCTGGAGAATAACTAGTACTATGTTCTTAATAACTAGTACTATGTTTTCTCTGAAGAAAATATACTTTCGGCATTACAGACAACTGCAGACTAGTGACATTTATTTCTAAGGTAGCTTGAAAGCAGAGGAAACTATTAAATCAGAGCTGCCGCACAGTTTCACAACAAATTATTTAGACTAGTGATTAGGAAAAATATGCAGGCTTTAATGCTTCTTTTGAGAAGCTAGGGTGCTTAAGTGTGTAGCCCAATGCTTAGAATACTGAATTGGAGTAACGTGATATAAAAATTGAGAAGGGAAGGGGAAAGAATGAAAACATTTTAATTCTATAGAAAAAGCATATAGTTGTAACTATAGAAACACACTAGGTACTTCTGTATTATACGTAAATATTCATCAATATTGTGATTAAATAAATCAGAAAATAAATTTGACTTCTTGGCAAATCTGTCTGCCATTAGTCAACTTTTTTGACAATAATGTGCTGCAAAATTTTTATTTTTTAAACTTTAAAAACTGTTTTGCAGTATTATGCATAGATAGTAACATAGGGAAGGACAGCAGTGCAGAAGATGAAGGAGAAACCTCATGCATTGAATACACAATGCCCCAAGTTCAATTATTTCTCCAAGCAGAATGTAACATGCTTCTAAAACTGTCAGTTAGTTCTTCTTGGAACATAATAACTTTAGAAAGCAATTACATATATTAATTTGAGTTTGAGACAAGGTTTAGTATTTTCAGTGTCCATATTCTTTTGAACTATTACATTGAAATTCACAGCTGGACAATGGAATTGGATTCTCCATTCTTATTGCTAAGAGGAGAGATTAATACTTTAACAGTTGAAAGATAAATTTATAGACCTAATTCATCAGTGGATTGAAGATCTGCTGTTACTTTGTAACTGGATGCATTTTCTTACAGACTTACATTATATATAGACAATTACAGTGAAAATGGTTATCTGTTCATGCGACTATAGTATAAAATTTGATACATAATTTTGTTATTCTCGTGCATTTTCCCCTCCTTTTCCTCCCTTTTATTAGTTTTAGTTTTTCCTCTTCATTAAATAAAGAAAAAAATAAAAACAACCCAACCCACTGCCAGTCAATTTAAAGAATACTAAGTTAGATAAACCAGTGGGTGGACTTGTTATACGAAAGCCCTCTGTATTTTGAGCCTATATGGTATAGTAGTTAAATTGCCAGATTAGCACTTGAGAGATCTAGATCTAGATTGAGATCATATTAATGTAAGAAATCAGATCAACAAGGAGAAAGAAACTAGGTTATTATTATAGAATTATTTCAAATAATACACCTGGTTATTTTTTTAATTCTGTTTTAAATGTCTTTGGCAGGTTGTTTATTTCACATATCCTCCTGTCTTAATAATGTAAAGAAATGTATAATGAATAGTGTTATGTCCTGAGGACTCAAGGAGTTCTCACTCAGGTCCACTCACTTTGTGTGGGCGATATTCCCCCATTCCCATTGGTTGGTTCTCCCCAGCAGCCAGCTATAAAAGCAGGCTGCGGGGTCCAACCGGTTGCTGATTGCTGTGAGCCAGTTCCAGGCTTGGCAAGCACGGTCAGCCCTTTATTTGTAAAATAAAGTACTGTTGCACTCATGCTCTGGTTCAGCCTCTCATTGCTCAAACTTAACACTGGCGACGAGGATGGGATGGCTACCAGATGCACCTTGCAACCGCTGAGTCACTAGCCACCGATCCGCAGCCCAGAGAGAGCGATCGGCTGGCGATAAGGGAAACGCTGATCCGCAGCCAGAGAGAGCGGTCAGCCAACAAAACGAGCGATCAAAAAGAGCAAACGCAGATCCGCAGCCAGAGAAAGCGGTCTGATTCAAAAAGTTAGAAGCGTCTGTAGCAGCTTGTTAGCCCCTTCTGGGAAAGTGAAGCGCTGCGAGCCGCAGCCGCTCTGCATTTGGCGCGAAATTCAAACGGGTGTCATTTGAATTTCGAGCCAGTAGAAATCACAGCACAGCGCTGTAGAGAGTCACTAACGCCCACTTTTTGGCGCGATTCAAGACACCTCCAACGGCTAGCAGCCAACGTGGTAACCCAGAGAGAGAAAGAGAGGGTAGCAAAAAACCTCTCCAGAGCTGATATCACTAGTAACTCACGAGCTCGTAGTCCCAGAGAGATTTTTCCGCAGGTAGCCCAGCCGTTCCAGCACCATGAGTTCCAACCCAGTATTCCCGGCGTTTAAACCAGACGAAGAGAAGTGGGAATCGTATAAGAACCGTTTCAATCATTACATCGATGCGGTCGGCCTGGCGGATGCGGGAGAGCATCGGAAAAAATCCTATTTCCTAATCTACTGCGGAGCCACCGTTTACGATACCGCCGCAGCACTCGTGGCGCCGAGAGAATTGAAAAAACGTTCCGTGGTCCGAGTTGCTTGAGATCCTCACTAACCACTACGCTCCCAGGCCTTCACAAATCGCCAGGAGGTTCACGTTCCGTATGAGGAAGCAATCAAGTAAGGAGACCATCAATCAATATATGGCCGCCCTCAGAACAGCAGCCCTGCACTGCGGGTTTGGAACATACCTGGAGGACATGCTCCTCGATCAATTAGTTTGTGGGGTCAAGGATCTCAACCTACAGAGGCGCCTGCTAGCAAAAAAAGACCTCAACCTCGCGCAAGCGGTAGAGGAGGCTCTAGCAGCCGAGCTAGCAACGAACTCAGCCACCGAAATTCAGGGCCCAAGTGCCAAGCTAGCATCGTTCCCAGTCCATTCCGAAGAGGTGGAAGCGGAGGAAACCCACAACGATGAGAACGACGTCCACCGCCTCACCAATGACAGACGGTCGCAGGTAGGGGCCAAACAAGAATACACCGGTCCACCCAAGCACATCACATTGTGCCTAGCCTGTGGGGGATCACATCAAAGGGCCACCTGCAAGTTTAAAGGAGCCGTTTGCAACAACTGCCATAAGAGGGGGCACATTGCGAGAGTCTGCCAAGCCCCCCAAAACGCTGCACACAGACCCCCGTCCTCGCACTCGGGACCACAGAGGCAAGTATTAAACTGTCGCACGCACTGCCTTGCCAGGCGTACTTGCCACACTGTTAGTAAAATTTCTCTCTCCGTTTCCCTAGAAGGTAAACCGTGCCACATGGAGGTTGACACAGGGTCAGCGCTCTCAATAATCTCGTGGAACACCCTCAAGAGACTCCACCCCAGCCTATCTACTACCCGGCTTCAGAGATGCCAGTTCGGTCTGAAGGACTACCAGGGGAAGGCCATTCCCGTGATCGGCAGAGGCAAGTTCTTTGTCAGTTTTAGAGCTTTTAAAGGCCACCTACCTCTAGTGGTAGTTAACGGCAATCTACCCACCTTATTGGGGCTCGATTGGTTTCCCCACCTCGGCCTAGGGTTAACAGGAGTCCATGCTGTCTCAACCTCAGACACTGACTCCTTATTCGCTGACTACGCAGATGTGTTCAGCGAGGAGCTGGGGTGTTATAATGGAACCCCCATCTCGTTCACTGTTGACCCCCAGGCAGTCCCAATCAGATTAAAACCACATAGAGTTCCATTTGCTATTCGACCAAAACTAGACGCTGAATTGGATAAACTACTAAAACAAGGGGTCATTGAGCCAACAGATTTCGCCAAGTGGGAGACGCCCATTGTCACACCCTCAAAAAGATGGTAGCCTGAGAATTTGCTCGGACTACAAGACAACAATCAATAAATATTTACAAGTTAGCGCCTACCCTGTGCCCGTCATTCAGCACTTATTGCACACATTCGAACCGGGCAGTATTTTTGCTAAATTGGACATGTCTCAAGCATATCAGCAGTTCCCTGTTGATAACCAAACAGCGGAACTTCAGACCATCGTCACTCACAGGGTGCCTTCCGATGCAAGCGTCTCCAATTTGGCGTAAGTGTTGCCCGGGTATTTTTCAGTCCCTCATGGAGCGGATTTTACAGGGCCTCCCTGGTGTAGTACCCTACTTGACGACATCTTGGTCTCGGCCAGGGACAGACCCCAACTCTTCCAGAGAGTGCGAGCAGTGTTAGAGAGGTTCAGACAGCATGGCCTCAAGTTAAAAAAAGAAAAATGCGCCATTGCCACTAGACAGGTGGACTTTCTGGGTTATAAAATTGACGCCTCTGGCATTCACCCCTGGAGTCCAAGGTTAGGGCGATCCACGAAGCTCCCACACCGACCTCCAAAACGGAGCTACAAGCTTTCTTGGGGCTGCTAAACTTTTATGCATCCTTCTTGCCCCATAAAGCCTCAGTAGCGAACCCCTACACAGATTACTAGACAAAAAGTCACCGTGGCACTGGGGGCACAAAGAAGACCAGGCGTTTAACGCCGTCAAATCACTACTTACGTCAGAGGCAGTGCTCATCCAATTCGACCCCAACCTTCCTTTAGTACTGGCAGCAGACGCATCCCCTTTTGGAATTGGGGCGGTCCTTAGTCACCGACTCGCCAATGGCGCCGAGGCCCCATCGCCTTTTCTCCAGGACGCTCTCGGCCACGGAGCGAAATTACAGCCAAATAGACAAGGAAGCCCTAGCAGCTGTTGCAGCCGTGAAAAAGTTTCACGAATTCCTTTTTGGCCACTTCTTCGAACTGGTCACCGACCATAAGCCCCTCCTGGGCCTACTGGCCGGCGACAAACAGACACCTCAAGTCCTCTCCCCTAGGATGACAAGGTGGACACTTTTCCTAGCGGCCTACTCATACAAACTTATCCACCGCCCGGGCAAAACTCTATCCCACGCTGACGCTCTCAGTCGCTGCCCCTTACCCGCTCCGGCTGAAGACCCAGCTCCTGTCAATGCCATTTTCGAAATCACCCAGTTGGACCTGCCCATCACCGCCCTTGACATCGCCGCTAAAACCAAGGCAGACCAAACGCTCGCCCAGGTGCTCGACTGGGTGAGGAGGGGTGGCCGGGAGGCAACGTTGATAACAAATTCGCACCCTTTAAGACTCGCATGCAGGAGCTGTCCAGTTTGCAGGGTTGTCTACTGTGGGGCACTCGAGTGGTCATTCCGACCTCGCTGCGTGCCCGAGTCCTGGAGGCGTTGCACGAGGGACACCCGGCATTGTGAGAATGAAGGCATTAGCACGCAGCTACGTGTGGTGGCCGGGTCTAGACGAGGACATTGTCAATTGGGTAAGTTCCTGCAGCATTTGCCAGGAATCCCGTCCTGCTCCCCCCATCGCCACCCCTACCAGATGGGAGAGCGCCAGCGCCCCTTGGTCTAGAATCCATATCGATCTGGCGGCCCGTGCATGGAAAGATGTTCCTAGTGGTCGTGGACGCTTATTCCAAATGGATAGACGGGTGCACAGCTATCCACGACCACCACACTAGCAATCACCAACGTGTTAACGCATCTGTTCGTTACACATGGACTACCCGACTCCTTGGTCTCCGATAATGGCCCACAGTTCGCATCAGTAGAATTCAGCCGTTTTGCAGCCAACCTAGGCATTCGCCACATTTTCACAGCCCCATTTCACCCTGCGAGTAATGGGTTGGCTGAAAAGGGCCGTCAGGACCACCAAAGAGGCCCTCGCTAGGTTTGGCAGAGATGACTGGCACCACAAACTCTCACGGTTCCTGATGAGCCAGCACTCAACCCCTGTGCAGTCACCAATAAGTCCCCAGCGGAACTTCTGATGGGCGGCGCCTGAGGACTGTATTAGATAGACTGCACCCACAATACTGCCCTGACTCTCCCTCGCTTCCACTTCGGGGTTAGACATTTTATGTTACAGGAGCCGATATTCGCAAGGAATTTCGCTGGGGACCCACTTTGGATTCCGGGCGAGGTCATCGCCGTCACCGGGCCGAGATCGTATAGAGTCAGGCTGGAGGATGGTCGCGTCTGGAGGAGACACATAGACCAACTCAGAAGGCGCCTCAGCAACCTTGCAAACAAGAATCCAGAGTCTCCAGTCGAAGGGGAACCGTCTCATCCGCCGCCCAGCCACATCGCACCCAGCGACCAGTCTGCGCCAGCGGTCGTTCCGGTCAGCCCAAACTCGGACAACAGCGCCCAGAGAGTTGACCAACCTGATCCAACCCACGAGAGCTCGACCCCAGTAACCAACCCGGTGGTTTCCGAGGATGCCCAGTCCAGAGAGAGTGTTAGCGACACTATGCCGGCTCAACCATCACAGACTGATACCGAACAGACAGACAATGTTCCCGAGTTGCGCCGCTCCGGGCGCCAACACAACCCCCCCGTCTACCTCAAGGACTATGCATGTTCACATCTGGGGGGAAGGGGTGTTATGTCCTGAGGACTCAAGGAGTTCTCACTCAGGTCCACTCACTTTGTGTGGGCGATATTCCCCCATTCCCATTGGTTGGTTCTCCCCAGCAGCCAGCTATAAAAGCAGGCTGCGGGGTCCAACCGGTTGCTGATTGCTGCGAGCCAGTTCCAGGCTTGGCAAGCACGGTCAGCCCTTTATTTGTAAAATAAAGTACTGTTGCACTCATGCTCTGGTTCAGCCTCTCATTGCTCAAACTTAACAAATAGGATATGAAATATTTCCATTACTCCATGCTCCGAAATGAAGGCAAATTAATGACAGTCCAATTGATAGAATAAACAGCTTACATGTGCCCTGTTTGAAATTTGGGACCATTATGAGGGTTTGCGCTGCCTATTAAAACAGAAGCAGAATGGAAAAGTCAGTAGGAATGATAAATCTCTGGTTTGGACAATTGTTTTTAGAGAAGACCTATGACATTAAATATGTTATAAAACATTTCTGGGGTCCCCTCCCAATGAGCCTTGTGAAATTATTGAATGGAAAGGCCACATTTTTTTCTACAGATGTACATGTGTCAAAATATCCATAGGACAAATGGTCTTGGAAGGGGAAAAAGGTAAAAGAAATGAATGGAAATGTTACAATTGGTTGTGTATAAGTCATGGTTGTTGATGACTTTTAATGGAGCTGGGATAAGGGTAGTGAGATGTCCTACTTGATCTATTAGTGGCTTTTAAGATAATGGTATCCTTCTGGTTTACCTGTTAGGATTAGGAATGCTCTGGTAGGTTTTCCTCTTTTTGCTGTGGTCAAATCCAATGGGTTTCAATGGAGGGGACAGAGTTTAAACCAGAGACCTATAGCATTAGGCATGTTTCAGGCTTTCTTGCCCTTCCTATTTAATATCTATATCAAAGCACTAGGTTGGGTCATCCATTGGTTTTGGGCATGATAGTATTAGCTCAGAATGGATGGTAGACATCTTGTGGGATATTTTTATTATTTAGTTATGTGAAATTTTCTCCAGATTTTCTTTGTGGATTATAGAATTTAGGTTTTTATTGTTTTTTTACTGTTGTATCCTATAAAACAGCTGCCCAAGTGGTAAAGACTAGGGCAGCCTATAGATTTAATAAATAAATATGATGCAAGTACAGAAAGAATAAAAAAGCATCAGAAGATAAATTCATCTCTCAAGAGAATGAATGGAGAGTAGACATAAGGAAAAAGAATGTGAAAGCTGCTTGGAGCAGAGTGTATTTTTTATTCCTTTGCTGAGATCTGTATAACAATGTTTATCCTCAAAAGGTGATGGATATTTACATATCTATGTGTGAACATTGTTGTAGTTGGAATTTTGAAAAGGAATGCTGAATGGATTAACATTCCTGAAATATTAACAAGGTTCCAGAATGTCTGGAAGTGAAAAATAGTGAACAAGAAAGCCAAATGTTTACACCCAATAATGACCTATTATAGGTAACAGAAGGTATCAGAGGAGAATATTTTGGTTTCTGTAATCCTGCTATTCTTTGAATCCCTTGAATTGGAAAGTGTTTGTTACAAAAAGGGCAAGAATATGGCCACAATATCACAATTCAAGTTCACTCTTTTGTGCATTTGTGTGAGGTTGATTCATCTACAAATGGTACTCTGGCTTGCACTGCAAAGCCACATGTACCATCCTGCTTGTTTTATCCCACACTACCTGTTTCTCTCCCTACTTGAGTGAATAGCTCACAGTCCCAGAAAGATAAGATTTTCATTCCAGAATGCACCCATGTCAGAAAGTTACTATGCTTACAATATTGGTTTTGATACATCCACACTCCCACACACCACTCCCACTTCTTTCTTTTCTTTTCTTTTCTTTTCTTTTCTTTTCTTTTTTTCTCTTTCTTTCTTTCTTTCTTTCTTTCTTTCTTTCTTTCTTTCTTTCTTTCTTTCTTTCTTTCTCTCTTTCTTTTTCTTTTCCTTCCTTCCTTTTTTTCTTTCTTCCTTTCCAAAAATTGAGTGGGGCTCTGCTTGCTCCAACCCTTTATATGCCTAAGGTAGTGAGCCACTTCAGGAAACTGCTGCCAACTTGTGTTTATGAGTGCTTCACAAGAGAGAATTTTCCATGGGGATATTTTAAATAACCAAATTCCAGGAGAGGTGTGATCCTCAAATACAATGAAAACAATTCTCTTTTCTTTAGTGTGCTGGGCTCCAAAATTATTTTATAAGCAATACAGATAATTTTAAAGGAAACAGATTTGTATCCTGCCTGAAATTCTTGGAAATTAATAATAGCAAGGCCATGGTTCACTAAGGCTAATAAGTTGGGCATGGTTGGCATTGTTGCTTATGTGATAACATAGAATGTGTGCACTAAAGATCTCTAGTAGTTGAACAATGTTCACTGAGTCTCTTTTGTCATGTGTTGTGTATAGACATAGCTATAGCAATAGCACTTATACTTATATACTGCTTCATATTGCCTCCAACAATCTGGGTCCTCATTTTACTGACCACAGAAGAATGGAAGGCTGAATCAACTTTGAGTCAGTGAGACTCGAACTGCCAAAATGTTGCAGTCGACAGTCAGCAAAATTAACCTGCAATACCACCACGGCTCAGTGTGTGCTCTGTGGCCAGTAGTAGTATTTCTTGAATTAATCTCTTGATTTTAATTTTGAATTACCTATGCTGTGTGTTCTACACAGTATCAGCCTTTCTCCCTTGGTTTCATTAGAGTATAGGATTTCTCCTGTAAAAAGGTCAACTGGTAATCTTATTTATAACAACTTTCATTGGCTTGTTTAAAATGAATCAGTTTAGTCTCCAGCTCCCTTGGATTTGCTTGACTTGTTAAAGGGTTTGGTCTTCCATTGTATAAAAGCAGCAGGGTATATTCTGCATCTGACTGAAACAGTAGTGGGAATAAATTATTCAGATTCTTAGTTTTTGCAAGTACTTTTGGTTCAAATGGCCCATAGGCCTAACACACATCCATAATTGTATCTCATCTCCCTACTCCAGTACCAAATGAAATACATTAACAGAATATGCACTTTTAAAAGGTTTTATATACACTCTTGAAACAATATAATAAGATAAAAAATAAGAACATGTAGTTAACATACCCAAGAGATTTAAATTCAGTGTAATCACAGGCAATCACCCTTCCCTGAGACTCCCACCAGCCAACACTATTGTGATTTGCTCTTCATCTCTTCTTAATTTATAAGCTTTTTGGAACAGATTCCTGGCCTGTTCCATGTGTAGCAGTGCCCAATTTTGCTCACAAATGAAAAACACTATAAAAACATACACAGAGACATGAACCATGTTACTGTGAATACCTGGTGCAGTAGTTGTCAAACTTTATTCTGTGGCTGAGGAAGAAGCCTAGCAGAACTTCCTCCAGGAAAGATAAATAATGGAGGACAAGTTTCTCTGAAAGGCAGCTGATCTGTTATTACCAATGTTTTCCTATGCAGTCATAGGAGAGAGTTAGTCAGGTCACAGTTGGGACAAATTAATGAAGTTAATAATCCTTGGCATAAATCCTGCTTGGATGCCAGTGTGGGACTTTTAATAAGCTTACCTCAATTGTGCACTTTGTTGATGTATTTTAGACAGATATTATTTATATTTCTCATAATTCCTCAGAATAGCTTTTTGCAAGCTGGGCATCTTCCAATCTTGGACATCAATTCATACAAAAACCCCAACATGGCTATATTAGTTACCTATTCTGGGAATTGAAGTCCACAGATCTTGGGAACACTCACATGAGAGAAGGCTGCCTCAGCATAATTCCATGTTGGAAGCACTGTTGGAAACCAATAACAACTCCAGATACTTATTTTTTAAAAAGTAGATGATTATAGTTGTTACTTACTACATTGGTGTGCATGATGTAATCTGCACCCCAAGGATCAGAAATGCACTAGGAATTCTGTGGAAAGAATTCACAGTATTTGCAGTGACTGATATTGATGTTAGTTGGCTGTCTTCTCATAAAGTTGTCCTGCTTGAATGGCAGAATCAATTTTCATTGGGTTTATCTACAAAATATTTATACTGAAGAAAATTTAATTTGCAAGTTTCAAATGCTGGAGCTCCCTAGGACCTTGGAATAGTCCATTTTCTCATTCACAAGGAAATCCTGCTGACTTCTTTAGTAGGTGCCAGGGGCAACTTCATTAGTGAATCTGAACATAGTCCTTTTAGACAGCTTTACAATCCATATACAACAACACTTAATTTATTTTACAGCTAGTCCTCAATTTATGGCCACAATTGAGCCCCAAATTTCTGTTGCTAAGCAAAACAGTTAAGTGAATTTTGCCCTATTTTACAACCTTCCTTGTCACAAATGTTAATTGAACCACTGCAGTTGTTAAGCGAGTAACACAGCTGTTAAGTGAATCTGGCTTCCTCACTGACTTCACTTGTCAAAAGGTGATCACATCACCTTGAAACACTACAACCCTCACAAATCTGAGCCAATTGCCAAGTGCCCCAGTTTTGATCATGTGACTGTGTCAACGCTGCAAAGGTCATGTGAAAAAGTGTCATAAGTCACTCTTTTTAGTGCCATTGCAAATTTGAATGGTCACTATATGAAATGTTGTAAGTTGAGGATTACCTGTATATACAATTTGTAGGGTAGGAGTATTTTTCCTATTTTTGTGTACAACGGGGATGAGAAGACTTTTGCTATTCCAAGAACCATTATTGCTCAGAGGGTGAGGAACTGACTGCTTGGTAGTTTTAGTACTCTGCTATTGGTCAGTTGAAAGATCACTAATTGGCTCATGGTGTCCCATGCCTGATTTTCCTGTGCTGAAATGATCGGGCGTAACAATAATTGCAAACTGTTCTCAAAGTGAATGGATTGGGGAGTGAAAACAGTAAAATGTGGAAATATGGCACATTGGCACAATAGGCAGCCCTTTTAATTGACATTTAAAACATGTAAGTGGCTGTTGCTGATGTAATAAACTATAACACAATCCTTTCAGTCATTTCTAAATATGCCTCACTTAGTGAACTGTGTATATATGCACGTGAATCTCTTGCACAAATTGAAGAACAATGTCAAGGATATTTATTAATAGTTCAGGAAAGGTATGAGCAATGACATGGCAAATTTTGCTGCTGGCCAAACAATTAAGGTTAGGCAGAAGGAAAGAAAGAACTCTGGAAAAAAAGAGAAACTGGGCAAGACATCAGTACAAGAAAAATACAAAGAAATATACATGACTAAATACAATTCACTTCTGACAGCCACAACTTTTGCTTAATGTACCAAGGAGCTGGGGCAAAATAATGATAATAATATATGCTATTGGATTACATCAACATCTGTTAGCAATTTAAATGTTGATAAGCAGGTAACAATTCCTGACAAAGAAACAGTGCAGTGCAGTTCTGGGTGGAGGCGAGTAGGAATAAAAAAGAAGTTGAAAGAATTTATAATAACAGCAGAAATAGTAGAGAAAAAGACAAAGAATATTAAGAATTGGTCAGCACCAGGTGAAAATGAGCCAAATGTTTTTTGGCTGAAACACATGACTGGTTTGCATCCATTGACTGCCAAGCAGTTTAAGAACATACTGCAAGGAGGTGAAGTTGAAAATTACTTAACATCTATCAAAACCTACTTGATAATGAAAGATCCAACAAAAAGGGCATCATCAAGCAACTACAGGCCAATTACCTGCTTACCAACAACTTCCAAATTGCTAACTGGAGTGGTAGCTGATGCAGTCCAACAGTATCTATTTGAAAACAATCTCTTTTTAGCTCAACAGAAAGAAAACTGCCGAAACAGTAGAGAAACAAGAGATCAGCTCCTAATTAATAAGATGTTTTTGGAAAATACAAGAGAAGAAAGATCAAACTGAATTTAGCTTGGATTGATGGGAAGAAGGCATTCCTCTCCCTGCCACATGATTGGATAATGAAGTGCCTAGAAATAAAGAGTCAATAGAAACACCAAAAGCTTTGTGCAAAGATTAATGGCTTGATGGAGGACATGATTGCTAGTCAATGGTGATAGACTGGGAGAGGTTAATATCAAAAGAGGAATCTTTCAAGGAGTCTCAGTATCATCACAACTATTTGTCATTGGACTGATTCCTCTGTTAACAATACTGAAAGCATTGAGCCATGGCTATCAAATATCAAAAACGTCTGCCAGGCTCCGTTATATGGATAATTTGAAACTGTATAAAAAAACACCATTTGAAACAGAATAGCTGCTCAACACTGTTAATACAGCCATTGCAATGGAGTTTGGAATGGACAAATGTGCCTGTGACAACCCAGGGTGGGATACAAAACAAACACAGTCACAGAAAACAGGTGAAGCCCCTTTTATTCCTTCACTTTGCTTCCAAGCTCCGAATATCTTTGACGGAAGACAAAAAAACCTCCCACACAAACAGTTACATGAAGAAGGAAAAAAGCAACACAAATCAGGCAAGATAAGGGCTGGAGGACATCCATAGAGAACACACACTGGGAAGGATGCCAAACTCAGAGAGGAACTATAAACTAGAAATATTTACATGCTTTGTTTCCAGCGTTTGCCAGTACGCAGGTCCAAACTCTTATTCAGTTGTCACAGTTGCAGCCCATGAAGAGGATCAAGGCCCTCTCCTCCTGAGTAGATCATGTCTCCCTTATCCTCTCCTCCCTGCGTGCCCTAGGATGGATAGGAGATGGGCCTGGGTCCTCCTCTGACTGCTCACTGGCCTCTGCCCTTCCCCAGCCTCCTCCACAACCTCTGGAGCCACACTTCCATTCCCTGTCAGCTGTTCCTCCTCTCCCTCAGAGTCAGTCTCCACCAGGGGCATGACAGTGCCACTCTCAACATCAACAAAGGAAAAAGAGTGAAAACTGAAGGAATCGAGATGCCCTATGGAAATGACCTCAAGAATCTGGATGAAGACAATGACTGCATACAGTACAATACCTGTACTGTAAACCAACAACATCAAGTACACTGAAGTCTAGAAAAAGTTAGGGTGAACATAACATGAGAGAGAAGAAGAGCTTAAAGTCCAAAAACTCAGTGGAGAAATATCATCAAGGGAATTAACAACTCAGTAATTCCAGCCCTTAGCTAAATATCTAGAATAGTGGACTGGACTCGAGTAGTATTAAATGTCCTTGATAGGAAGATCAGAAAAATGACAATGAATTATACCCTTCATCCATGAAATGATTTTGACAGACTTTATTTATCAAGGAAAATAGGTAAACACAGAATATTTCAAGTACATCACATAACTGAAGAAGAAAAAAGGGCATCAAAAGAATACATGAAAGGCAGTGAAGAAGTTAGTATACCATGAAGGCTTACTGAATATCAGAGATACCAAACTGACCTACAAGATAGATCAAATGAAGGATAGAAGAGACACAGCAAGGCAAAGTATTATATGGCCACATAGTATGTTAAAAAAAATAGCAGGCAAAACACCAATACCTGGCAATAGCTAAGAGCAACATAATGGAAGAAAGAGAGAGAATTCTGGCAGCACAAGACCAGGTCTTAAGAACAAATGTATACAAAGCTAGAATTGAGAAAACAGAAACAGACAGCATATGCTGCCTCTGCAAACAAGCTGAAGAAACAATGGACCACTGCTTAGCTGCTGCAAGAAGATCACACAGACTGACTACAAACTGCAGCATGACAAAATAGCAACAATGGTCCATTGGAATACATGCCAGGCAACAAGAACTGGTGGCACCACAAAAATAGAAAATGAAGAAGCTAAAGTGCTCTGAAACTTTAGAATTCCAACATACTAACACCTGCCACATAGTACTGCAGACTTAACAATTGTAAGGAAGACAAAAATGTCTGGAGAAAGCAGAATTGAAAAGAAACAGTATCTGAAGAAAGCAGAATTGAAAAGAAACACTGGAGAAAATCATAAAATATAAAGACCAGGAAATAGAAGTAAAACTACTGTGGCAAAAGAAAGAAAATATACTATCAATAATGATAGATGCCTTGGGTGCATCCTACATTTACTTTTTATTTGTACCCTGCCCGTATTATTTTTACAAATAACTCAAAATGGTGAACATAGCCAACACAGCTTCCTCCCCCTATTTTCCCCATAACAATCCTGTGATGTGCTGAATGAGAGAGACTGGCCCAAGGTCACCTAACTGGCTTTCATCCCCAACATGGGACTTGAACTCACGGTCTCCTGCTTTCTAGCCTGGAACCTTAATCACTAGACCAAACTGACTTTCAAAATGCTGCATGCTGCAACGATACCTTTAACACTATCAAACAATATCTTCCTATTCCAGGTCCTTGACAGGTGGGTAAACATGCCAAATCTAGTTTAAATATCTTGCAGATTAGGTGATAAAATGTAATGATAAATAAATTAAATACCATATTATTATGAGACTTAGATAAATTGCAGAATGTGAAAATAGGATAATGTGCTTTTAAATACTAGAAAATATTCTGTGTTTGAAAATATTTGTTACAGAATTTGTTTGGTTACTTCCATATAAAAATACTGAAGAAGAGAAGAAGGCCAATGGTTTATTTAACAATTCCCTAAAGGATTTCAGATGAAGGAGAAAATAATATATTAGAGGCCAATTTATAATTATGATGTCTCATAAAAGCCAAATACTAAACAATAAACCAAAAATAAAGTAAATTTAGTGGATTAGTATGTTTCAAGATCAATGAATAGAAGACAAAGATGTTAATAAGAATATAGAAATACAAGATTGTTGTAGAGCGGCGGAGGAACGAGGCTGAACCAGGGTGCAATGTAAAAGGCTTTATTACTATGAATAAAGGGTTGCCGCGTCTGCCTTCTCACTAGGCAGACTAGCTAGCGACAACGGGCTGGCACTGCTCGACAGCCGCCTTTTATAACCGGCTGTCAAACGGTGCCAGCCAATGGGAGCGGCTGGTGCTCCCGCTCAAACAGCGGACCTGGTTGGGGACCCCAACCAGTTCCAAAGACATAACACTCCTTTCCCCCAGCTGGGAGCATGCGTAGTCCTTCAGGTAAGTTGGTTGTCTGAGCTGGCAGCTGGAACGTCGCAACCCGGGCAAGCTGCTGGCTGGCGTCAAGTCCTCGCCCCCAGGCATCGTCTCGGAGGTTGTCGGGAAGTGGGTTCGGTCAGGTGTGGTGCTCTGTGAATTTGGTAAGTCCACATTTTCGGGCTGACCTTGCTGAGTTGCTTGGTCCGGCCGGCAGGCTGGTTTGCTTGGCTGTTGGCTCGATGTCTCTTGTTGACAGCTCGGACCCTCCAGCAGAGCCTCCTGGTCGATGGGGTAGCTCGGATCCTGCAGGGAGCTCCCGACTGGGCAGGCTGGTACCGGCAGGGAGTCCTCGGTGCTAGGAGGTCGGGTTGGGTTGGTATCAGTTGTGCTTCTCCATCGTCTACGGAGCTGGTCCACGTGTCTACGCCACAGGCGTCCATCTTCCAAGAGGACCCTGTAGGATCTAGGACCTGTGACTGACACAACTTGACCTGGTACCCACAGAGGATCCCCTGCATAATTCCTGGCATACACCAGGTCATGCAAGGCAAAGTCCCTGACCAAACTGTCAGATCCCAAAGGGGTGTCTGGGCAATAGTGGGGGTGCAACCTGTCCAGGGTGGTCCTCAGGCGTCTCCCCATCAAGAGTTCGGCAGGGGATTTATTAGTAGCGGTGCATGGCATCGTATGTTGGCTCAGAAGGTAACGTGACACTTTAGTGTGCCAGTTTTCCTGGCCAAATCTGGCGAGTGCCTCCTTGGCTGACCTGACTGCCCTCTCAGCCATCCCGTTGCTAGCGGGGTGAAAGGGGGCTGTAAGTATGTGTCTGATGCCCAAGTTAGCAACGTACATACTGAACTCACATGACGTGAACTGCGGGCCATTGTCAGACACCAGCGTGTCAGGGAGTCCGTGGGTAGCGAATAAGCGGGTCAGAGCCTTAACTATTGCTTGAGTGGTAGTCGAGGGTAGCAGGGCCAAGTCTATCCATTTGGAGTAGGAGTCCACTACCACCAAGAAGGTCCTGCCATGCACCGGTCCAGCCAGGTCGATGTGCAGGCGAGACCAAGGGGCACTAGCACTCTCCCACTTGGTAGGCGTGGCTGCTGGTGGGGCAGCCCTGGTTTCTTGGCAAGATTGGCATGAGCTTACCCAGTTGGAGATTTGGGCATCCATGCCGGGCCACCAAACGTAGCTGCGGGCCAGAGCCTTCATCCTTACGATGCCCGGGTGGCCCTCGTGAAGTACCTTCAGGATGGGTACACGAAGAGTGGCTGGAATGACTACCCTTGTCCCCCACAACAGACATCCTTGTAGTTTCGACAATTCCTGCTTACGGGTTTTGAAAGGAGCAAAGTCAGCGGTGTATTGCGTTTCCGGCCACCCCCTTCCCACCCAGTCCATAACTTGGGCAATTATTCTGTCTTTTTTTGAGTGCGCAGCAATGTCCTCGGCTGTAACCGGCAATTTAAGTTCGTTAACTTCAAAAATGGCATGAACAGGTGCTGGGTCTTCGACTGGGACTGGTAGGGGGCAGCGACTAAGGGCATCGGTGTGACTCAAGTTTTTTCCAGGGCGATGCACCAACTTGAATGAATAAGCGGCCAGGAACAAAGTCCACCTGGTCATTCTAGGTGATAGTACCTGTGGGGTTTGCTTATCCCCTGATAACAGCCCCAGGAGTGGTTTGTGGTCAGTTATAAGTTCAAAATGGTGTCCAAACAAAAATTCATGAAACTTTTTTACTGCAGCTACTGCAGCCAAGGCCTCCTTATCAATTTGGCTGTAGTTCCTTTCTGCAGTAGAGAAGGTCCTAGAGAAGAAAGTGATTGGTGCCTCGGAACCGTTGGGAAGCCTGTGGCTCAGAACAGCCCCAATCCCAAAGGGGGATGCATCCGCAGCTAGGACCAGGGGAAGTCTTTGATCAAATTGGATTAAAACTGCATCAGATGTGAGTAAGGATTTGACTGCCTTGAAGGCATAGGCTTCCTTGGGTCCCCAATGCCAGGGGGATTCTTTGTCTAACAGTCTGTGTAAGGGTTCAGCAATAGACGCTTTGTGCGGGAGAAATGAGGCGTAAAAGTTTAGTAGCCCCAGAAAGGCTTGGAGTTCCGTCTTGTTGGTTGGTGTAGGCGCCTCATGGATGGCCTTTACTTTGGATTCGACTGGGTGAATGCCAGAGGCATCTATCCTATATCCCAGAAAGTCCACTTGTCTAGTGGCGATGGCGCACTTCTCCCTTTTAAGTTTGAGGCCATGCTGCCTAAACTTCTCTAGGACTGCTCTGACTCTCTGTATGAGCTGGGGTCTGTCAATTGCTGAGACTAAAATGTCATCGAAGTAAGGGACAACCCCTGGGAGACCTTGGAGGATCCTTTCCATGAGGGATTGGAATATACCCGGGGCTACACTTACGCCGAATTGGAGGCGTTTGCACTTGAATGCCCCTCTATGTGTGACTATGGTTTGTAACTCAGCTGTCTGATCATCCACAGGGAACTGTTGGTATGCCTGGGACATATCTAATTTGGCAAAGATGGTGCCGGGTTCGAAGGTGTGTAACAGGTGTTGAATAACAGGGACAGGGTAGGCGCTGACCTGTAGATAACGATTGAGGGTGGTCTTATAGTCTGTGCAGATTCTTAAACTGCCATCTTTCTTGAGTGGGGTGACTATGGGGTCTCCCACTTGGCAAAGTCAGTTGGTTCTAACACCCCTTGCTTTAGTAACTTATCTAATTCTAAATCTAACTTTGGACGGATGGCGAAAGGCACCCTGCGTGGCTTAAGGCGAAGGGGGATTGCCTGGGGGTCCACAGAGAAGGAGATGGGGGTGCCAGAATAACAACCCAGCTCGCTGCTAAAAACATCAGAGTAATCTGAGAATAGGGCGTCTACGTCAGAAGTTGAGACAGCAGGGATCCCAGTTACACTAAGGCCGAGGGAGGGGAACCAATCTAGCCCCAACAGACTGGGGAGGGCACCATTAACAACCACCAAAGGCAAATGGCCTTTAAAGGCTTGGAATTGAACTAAAAACTTGCCTTTCCCGAGGACAGGGATGTTCTTGCCCTGGTAGTCCCGCAGTGTCAGGTGGCATCTCTGCAGCTTCTTCCTCACAAATCTGGGATGGATCTTCTTTAGGGTTTCCCAGGAGATGATTGAAAGTGCAGATCCTGTGTCTACTTCCATCCTGCAGGGCTTACCTTCTAAAGAAACAGAGATAGTGATTTTATTAGGAGTCTGGGAAGTTTGGTTAGCGTGGTAGCAGGTATAGCAGTCCTCCACTTGCCTTTGGAAAGTAGTAGGTGGTGGAGGTCTTTGAGGAAAAGTTCGCCCTGCTTGGCAGATTCTAGCGAGGTGGCCTTTCTTTTGACAATTCAGGCAGATGGCGTTCTTAAACCTGCAGGATGCCCTAGAGTGGGAGCCCCCGCAAGCTAGGCAAATGGGAGGTTGCTTGGGGGCGAAGTTGTTTCTCTGCCCTGCTCCTACCTGTGAAGGCTTTTGTTGCTTAAGGCGGTTAACGTCTGTTGAGTCTATGGGGTCTTCTTCAATGGAAACTTCCTCTGAATGGATGGTGGAACTGCTGGGTTTTACAGGAGTTTCTTGAATTTCAGCTGCTGATTGGGCAGAGAGTTCAGCAGCTTGGGCTTCCTCCACGGCTAAGGCTAGGTTTAAGTCCTTTTTTGCTAGCAAACGTCTTTGCAGCCTAAGGTCTCTAACCCCACAGACGATCTGGTCTAGTAACATGTCTTCTAGGTAGTCTCTGAAACCACACTGTAAGGCAGCTGTCCTCAGAGCTGCCACATACTCGTTAATTGACTCTCCCTCAGCCTGTTTTCTGGTTCGGAAAGCATATCTTCTGGCTATCTGGGATGGCTTAGGTGAGTAGTGGTTGGAGAGGATCTCTTGGAGTTCATCCCACGGGACGCTCCTGATAGCGCGAGGGGCGACTAGTGCTGTAGCGGTGTCAAAAACCGCAGCCCCACAGTAGCTGAGGAAGTAGGATTTTTTCCTGTGCTCAGCAGCATCCGCTAAACCGATGGCATCGAGGAAGTAGCTGAAACGATTTTTATATGAGTCCCACGTTTCCTCGGCTGGCTTGAATGGCGGGAATGTCGGATTGGCATTCATTCTGGAAACGGCAGTGCTCGTCTCTTCAGTCTTGATTCAAAGTTCGCGCTCTTAGAAGAGCGCTTGCAGCTGCGCTATCCGGCGGTGTCTGCCTCTCCGGCTACAGAGGCTTTTTGAATTTCGCACCCTTTTTGAGCGTCGGCAGCTGCGGCTTCAGCGCCCGTGACTTCGCTCTAGTGACTACAACTCAAAGCCCGGAGGCTTTTTTGAATTACGCGCTCTTTGTGAGCATCGGTGGCCTCAGCTCTTCGGAATCGCACTACTGGTAGCCTCTGATCGCATCCCACCTTCGTCGCCAGTGTTGTAGAGCGGCGGAGGAACGAGGCTGAACCAGGGTGCAATGTAAAAGGCTTTATTACTATGAATAAAGGGTTGCCGCATCTGCCTTCTCACTAGGCAGACTAGCTAGCGACAACGGGCTGACACTGCTCGACAGCCGCCTTTTATAACCGGCTGTCAAACGGTGCCAGCCAATGGGAGCGGCTGGTGCTCCCGCTCAAACAGCGGACCTGGTTGGGGACTCCAACCAGTTCCAAAGACATAACAAAGATCAAATAGAATTGATGGATGAAATGGACTTTAAGATTGAGAAGAACATTTGGGTACTCCTGTGACAAATATAATCTGTATGCTATTTCAAAATAAGTATGTTAAGACATGGAACGAAATTTAAAAAGGTAAGTTAAGATGGGATAAAGTACAACTGTTATTCTTGGGAGAATCTCTGTGATTTAGATGAATGCTTTATGTAGAATGTTATTTTTGTTTCAGACAATACCTGTTTGACAACTGATGTACTGTACTATTTAAACCAGTGGTTGCCAACCAGTGGGCCAGGGACCACTGGTGCTCTGGGAGAAAATTTGGGTGGTCTGCAGAGAAATGTATCCCTCAAAGCAATTAATCCAGGCTGCATGGGAATGCAAGGCTGCGCCCCCTACATGGCCCGTGGGAACACAAAGCTTGAGTCGCTTGCATCGGGAACAACATGAGGTAGTGAGGGGAGGGGGGAACTTGCCCCACAGGCCCCATGCGCCTGGTCTAGCCACCGGGCTGCTTCTTTCCGCTTCTTTCTTCTGCTTTTGGCTGCACACAAGGAAAGCAGCAAAAGTCTTTCTTTCTCTCCCCCAAACTCTGCCAGAATGAGTCTTTGGGACCCTGCAAGGCATCTTTCTCCAAGAGGCTGTGCCAGTGCAACAAGTCTCACAAGGATTCATTTCTGCCAGAGTTTGGGGGAGAGAAAGAAAGACTTCTGCTGCTTTGCTTAAATGAAACCAAAAGTCTCTCCCTCTCTCTCTCTCCCCCACACCCCCACCCCCGAGAATGGAGCTGGAGACAGGATCCTACAATCCCAAATAAAGAATGATCAACCAGTAGGAAAATGGGGTGGGGAATTCTCCTGCAAATTTTTTGGGGGGATTTTTCCAGGGTCTCTGGTCCACAGGATTTAAAATTATGAGTTTGGTGGTCCCTGAGGTCCAAAAGGTTGGTGACTCCTGATTTAAACAATGGCAGAAGGATATATCTAGCATGGTGGAAAAACCATGAGTTAAATACGAGATATTACAAGATACAAAGGGAACAGGAGGATTTGAAGTTATACTTTGCCTCTGCTGTTTAGTTTGGATGAAAAAGTAGGTATTGCTGTAAAATAAAAGGCTATTGAAGTTAAAAGAATATAATCTGAGATTTGGATGTCATTTATGGTACAATAAAGCTATGGTTAATGTGGATTTTAACAATCATTATATTTGATGTACCATTTTGACAATATGGAACAAAATCTAGGTTGTGCCCCACAAAACACCTTTGTGGTTTTTAGTATCAAAAGAATTTTATAGGTGTGAAATTCTAAGCAAATATAAATAGTTGTTGTGATCTACTAGAACTTTTTCAAATCAAAATCTAAAATGAAATTAAGAGAATATCTGATAACAGAATTATAGCAATAGTAGTTAGACTTATATACTGCCCCATAGTGCTTTACAGCACTCTCTGGGTGGTTTACAATGTCAGCATATTGCCTCTAACATTCCAATCTTGGAAGAATGGAATTTTGTGTCAACCTTGAGCTGTTCAGGATCAAACTCCAGGCTGTGGGCAGAGTTAGCCTGCAATACTGAATTCTAACTTCTGTACCCTCAGGGATCTTGCAATATATAATTATCAATGGTTTTCTAACAACTATTAGAAATATTCAAAGGATAAATATTTTATACTCTTGAACAATGTAAAACTGAGATTGAAACAGAATTACATGCAATATGTACATGTTGCTACTAAAATGTATAAACTTGTTAAAACTTAAGATAGAAGAAGAACAAGTGAAATAACGTATGATAAAATTGGGCTAAAACCATTGGTTACAATGTTCAGCTGAATCAACGGGGTAAAAAGACTAAAAAAACCCTCATGTTCTAATTTTAAAGAGAATTTTTATAAATGATATACTGTTGGAATTTGACTTGAGTAATTCTCTAGAACAGGGGTGTCAAACTCGATTTCATTGAGGGCCACATCAGGTTTGTGTTTGATTTCTGGGGACTGGGGTGAGTATGATCAGTGTGGATGTGGCCAGCTCAACATCACTTGTGTCGGAGGCACCTGTGTTGGCCCAAGTGCTCAGCCAGTGAAAACAGGCTCCTGAAATCCATTTTCAGCTGTGACGGCCTCCTGCAACCCTCTGCCAGTGGAAATGGAGCTTGTGGCCCTCCCGGCATCCGGGCCGGTCCTTTGCTGTTTCCAGGGTGGCCCCGTGGGCCAGATTTAAGTACCCTGTGGGCCTCGAGTTTGACACCCCTTGGTGTAGAACGTATAAAGATATTTGAAATTTATACTGGAAACATGAGCAACATGAAGAGACATTTTAGGTTTTGCGGACATGTAAAAAAGCCATAAAAATTTGGATTTAAATATAGGAAAACTAATTCAGAAAAAATTAATGATGAAAGTAAATTAGAACCAAAGGTTATTCTTTTGGAACAAATAGACAGCTAGAAAAAAAGTCACGAAACTTTTTTATGTATATAACAATTATAGTAAAATTATTAAATGTTCAAAAGTGGAAAGATTCCACACTGCCCACAATGTAGGAATAATTGATAAGAGAATGAAATTTGCAGAGATGGTTACATTGACTTCCTTGATTAAAGAAAAGACAATATCTACTTTTATTCTTAACAGTTGATTGGCCCAGATTCTGGCAAATGATTCTTCCCAGTGTAAAGTGCCACGTGCCACACTATGGCAGTATAAATATTAAACAGATTTAATATTTAATTCACTTGTAGGCCTTATGGAGACAAAACATTTCAATGAAATTCACAAAAAGGGCAGACATTAATGTGAGTCCACACAGCATTAGCAATGACAGCTGCTATGAATATAGCATCTATCACTGAATAAAAATTGTTACTTAAAGATTAGAAACTTCCCCCAAGAATAGCAGATGGGTATTGTGTGCTTTGAGATTTCTTGCATGTTTTTCCCAGCATATCAAGAGGTGAATTTGTATAATAAGTTTCTTGTGGAAAACTACAAATATGAGAACATTAAATATTTCATAGTTACAAAATTAGAAGCTGCAGGTTCAGTATTTGCAAAAGATTTTCTGTTCTTTAAGAATGAGAACAATGGTTGTAGGCTTTGGAAATGTTAACGTGTTTACTTCTTTGCTTATAGGGCTATTGTTTGTTTCATCTATTTCTGAATGCTTAATCCAAGATCGCTTTGCAATTTATCTAATAAACTGACTCCTTTTATCATTGTGGTTAGAGGCAAACAAGCAGCTGGTATAGAAGGTTTATTCTTCCTCATCCAGTCTAGTCCCAAAACAAGAATAATTATTTTGTGTTCCTATGGCAAGACAATAAAACATGGCTGTAATATTGACAGCTTTAGTAAGTGTCTTGAACTTAGATCTGAACCAAGTCACTGATAATATACGAGCCTGAGGACAGAAAATGTTCCCTAACTGAAATTGCTTTAGACACAGGTTAAAATTTTGTATCCAATCCTTCTTGCAGGACATCAGAAATATGAATGGAGTGCTTTGAATGGAGGAGACATGTGATTCTTTTAGAGCCCTCATTAGAAAACAGAGCCCTGTAAAAATATTCTGGCGAATATTCTCCTGCAGCAAGCCTGATATAAAATAAACTTCTTTTGGTTTGATTAATATTGATGCAAATGAGAAAATCTTATGAATTTGGAGTCTGGAGTATTCATCTTCAGATAGTAATGAAATAATAGAACTCCACTATGTTTTATACCACTACGGATCACAATACACATGGCCCATGAAAAATGTAATGCAATCCATTGTAGTCTTCCAGATATAATTTGCAGGCAAAAAATTATAAGCAGAAGACAGCAGTGACTATATAAGCTTCTAATAAAAATGCAGAAGCTGAAATCATCCATGATTTTCTTTTAGGATATTTTAGACTGTTGGATATAGTTGAATAATATTTGCTGGCATTGTTTGGATAGAACCTGCACAGACATATGTTTCTATTGGCTGTCCTACTTCTGGGAATTCCGTCAATGCTTGTAGCCGTTTCACTTTCTAATGACCAGAGTGCAATTTAACAGCATGTCCTGTTACTAGAAGTTTTTATAAATGGTATTGTGGACATTGACATCTCTACTGTAGAAAAATATTTAATCGTTCCTCTTTGTTTGATATTTTTAAAATAGTTACTATACATTCATTGGCATCCTTTAGTATACAATACCAATTCAAGGTTGGAAATGTTCTCTGAATTCAGAAATATTTTGGAAGACTTTTAAGTCTTGTAAGAGTTATCAGTCCCCTTCTTCAGTTAGTAACAATTGTTTCCCTACTTCAAAATGTAAGCCAAGCCTGTTATATTTGGTCACCTCGTTGCACCTTCCACTTAGCTATTAATTTATGTTCCAAAGCTCCATTCTTATGGCATTATTAGATATTTCTATCTACCTTGTATTTTATGTCAGCCTAAACAGCTTAGGAGCACACCAGATACCTTGGATTTCCTGCTATTATGGCACAGAGGCTTCTGCTCCTTCATGTTGTGTAGCAATTCATGTTAAAAAAATGCATTTCCTGTAATTTATGCTAAGAGAAACAGATCTATCTAACTCTGTTCCCATTGCCCTTAAAAATCTCCCAATCTTCCTTGCTATTCCTTGCTAAAGCAAATTCAATTTACAAATAGTTTGTAAACACTTTGCATTGCTCTACATGGGACTGCCCTTAATAAGCATCCAGAAGCTTCAGTTGTTTCAAAATGTAGTGGCCCACATGGTTTTTTGCAGACCCAGGTGTGCACGTGACAACTCTCCTCTGGGAGCTGCATTGGCTGCCAATTTGCTTCCAAAACTATCTGCAAAATTTTGATTGAGAACTGGAAGTATCCTAGAATTCAAGGAGAGAGCTTTTTCAGGAGATATTTAGAAAAAAATCCGTTGCCTGTGACAGAACTGAGGAGAGCTACTGCCTTCTGGAAGGTCTTACTGCATGATTCCATGATTCTAATCCAGTATTTCCCAACCCTGGTAACTTTAAAATGTGAGGACTTCCAGAATTCTCCAAATAGCCATTTTGGCTAGGGAATTCTGGGAGTTAAAGTCTAAACATCTTAAAGTTGCCATTGTTGAGAAACAGTGTTCTAATCAATTGTCAACCATAAGATCTATCAGCAGATTGGGATTTGTCTGATCTGGATTTTAGATTCCTTTATTTACTGGACAATTACATAGTTTGATGATTCTTAATTAGATGGAGAAGGGGCGTTGGTTCTTACCTGATACGCTTCTTTTCGTAGAGCTGTTGAGAGTGTCCAGGTTGGGAGGAGCTCCAGTCTCGGCTCTCACAGGCTGAGCTTGAGATTGAGGCACGCCTCTCACCATCACGTGGTCCTCCGGGCGCGCCCCAGTTTTGCGAAGACGAGAAGGAAGGTCCTGTTCTCATCTTACTCAGGAAAAAAATATTAGTTTGCTCGGTCGAACAGCAGGGTTTCCCACCAGACGGCCTACGGGTGGGGCTGGACACTCTCAACAGCTCTACGAAAAGAAGCGTATCAGGTAAGAACCAACGCCCCTTTTCCATAGAGCTGTCTCGAGTGTCCAGGTTGGGACATACCAAAGCTTGGCTAGTCCTGCGGGCGGGCTCCCGTCTGGAATGGGACCTCTCCTGGAACCCTGATGACCCGCTGGAGGGCACGCCCAACAGGAGAACCCCTCGGAGGTTGGAATGCCTCAACGAGAGGGCCTGATGAAGGAGACGGGGCTGTCTAAAGGTAGCCCTGCTGGGGATGCCACGGATGCTTACTGAGACCGTGGGGCAAGGAGACTAGGTAGAGCGGCCAAAACCTTGTTAGGGACCCGGTACGAGGAGCCCGGGCAGAGGCGAGGATGGAAGTTCCCCTGAGAAGACCTAGCCAGAGTGAGGGGAGGCGCCCTCAATAACCGGAGGGTCACCGTTGCGAGGGTGGCGATGGGACGCCCTAGGGTGTTATGGGATAGACCCTGTTGGGAACCCCCCTGAGAGAACTCCAGGTCAGAGTGATGGAGGGGAGACGTAAGGAGTTCCCAAACTGTGACCTGTGCTAGTGGGGACCAAGTTTGGTTCCGCCCAGAGCGAGGCGGTCAGCCCTGCTCAAGAGCCAACTGACCGAGGACCGCCCCAGAGGGAACTAAGGGTAGTAGTGAGGACCAGGGCAAGGGGTCCGTGTATCTGGATTATGAGGCTGTGGGCCGGGGGCCCAGAGAAGGAACCCCAGCTAACATGGGGTGGGGATAAATGTGTTGCCAGCCAGATGCCCTGGGGCAAGGTGAGGAGGACAAGGGTGCTCCAGACTATGAGCCTGCATCCGGGAGCCGTATGGTCTACCGGGAGTCTTGGTATGGAGAGGTAAGGCAGATATGAGGATTAGGCTTCCCCAACGGTTTGGGCAAGGCTGAAGAGAAAGAGATTTTGCAGGAGTTAAGTGTCAGAGTGGAGCCAGACTAGGCGAGAAGCCTGAAGAGGATTGGCTTTCTCGCTCTCCTTCTCCTCGTTTTTATACTTGTTTCTTTCTTTCTTTTTTTTTTTGGGGGGGGGCAGCCACCTGGGGGCGACTGCATTATCGGGAACGACGGAACAAACCTCTCCCGGATCCCCGGGAGGGCTTCCTGGACGAGGTGCCTCCGGACCTGTCTGGTTCCGATCGGTCAGGAGGCCTGTAGGGAGATGATTGGTAGTACCTGGGGAAGGAGGAAGAGCGGGAAGAACCTTGGCGAGAAGAGGGAGAGGAACCTCTGAAATCAGACCTCCTAGCAAGAGAAGGGAGATATTTGCGCTTGTTGCGGGTCTCGGCCAGGAATGGGTCGAGAACCGGTCCAAATAGCTTCCCCCAGAAATGGGGGCTGATGCTAGCTTAGCCTTGTTTTTTACGTCCGCCTGCCAGTGGCGGAGCCAGAGAAGGCGACGGGCAGTAACCTGGGACGAGATGGCCCTGGTGGAGAATTTTGCAGCCTGGAAGGTGGCGTCTGCAGAGAACTCGGCTGCGGCCAGGATCTTGGCAATATCCTGGTGCGCTCTGAGATTAGCTGCGGGGACGTGCTGCTTGAGCTGCTGGAGCCACTTGATGGAGGTTCTGGTGAAAAAACGCGGCCGTGGAGGCCCTGACCGCCCAGGCATCAGAGAGATGAGCGCGGCGCAGGGCCAGTTCAGCTCGTTTGTCCTCGGGCTGGAGAGCTTCGAGGGACTCGCTGGGAGTTGAGCGGGAGGCCAGACCTACTACGGGCTCGTCCACAGGGGGATCGAGCAAGGTAGAGAACTGCGGTTCAAGATTGAAAAACCGCTTGTCCTGGGCGTTGGGAGGAGGAGGAGGCCCCGAGGAGGCTAGCTGCCTTGAGACCATGTCAGAGAATATGGGTGGGACAGGAATCACTTCGGTTTCTACCACAGGCTGGGAGAAAATGGAGTCGGGAGGAACCCCGATGCCGCTGGGTTGGGTGGGGGGAGGGTTCAGGCCCGAGGTATTCCTGGCCTTGAACAGGAGGGACCTAAATAGATGTGGTTTAAACAGCCCCAGAAACGCGGGCTGGCCTGGAGAGAGGCCCTCGTCCTCCGACATGTCCCCTTCTGGGGGCCTGCTCCCGAGAGGAGTTCACTGTCTACGACAGACCCCAATTCGAGATCCTCCTCGTCCCCAAAGAGGGTAGGGGTCCCCGAGTTCCTGGGCTTCCATCTCCTCCATCTCCAAGGGCAGGGTCAAGTCCCGTGGAGAGCTACCTGACCATGCGAAGTTGCTGATCCTCGAGCCTCGGGGCCTCAGGCCTAGGGGCCAGACCGGTCAGCTGCTGAAACTGTTGTGCTATCCCGTGCCGGATGGCCAGCTCCATCGCTCGTTTGAGATTTTCGGGATTTCCACCGTGGGGGTGGGTGAGGCTCCTCCGGGCGCAGACCTGCAGCAGCGGGGGGAAGGTGGCCTCAGGGGCCTGTCCAGGCTGCGATGAAGAGGCAGAAGCAGGGGAGGAGGGAGGATGGGTGGAGGTAGAGGGAGTGGGATTGGAAGGGTCCAGAGGCACAGAGCTTGACTCCTTAGAGCGTCTGTCAATCTCCTTTTCAAGGGCCCTGTGTCGCCTAAGGGCATCCCTTTGAGAGGCTTTGGATGTTTCCTGTGCTTGTTTGCGCAGGTGGTGAGACTTAGCCTTGGCCTTCAGTGAAGTGCCACGAGATGCATTGTCGTCTGCCATCTGGAGAGGAGAAAGGAGGAAAAGTTCTTGATTAACGTGAGGTGATTAACAAGGCTGGACACAGCCTAAGCAGGGGCCGGAAACCCAGTACTCGTTTCGCACCCCCTAGGTCAAGGGCAACAGAGGTGCTTTGCACGTTGTTGAGAAGTAGGGCCTAGCCCAGAAGCCAATTGCCAAAGATGGACGCCAAAAAACCGCCCCTGCCGGGCGGACCGGGGAAGGGGGATGGCGGAGCTGCTACCTCCCTTGCTGGGGAGAGACTGTGTAGCCAGTAGACTCCTATATCTAGAGGAGTACCAAGGCAGGATTGCAAGGTACCAGCAGGGATTTGGACATTCCAAGGATCTGCCCAGGAATCAAACACAATGCGGCCTGCAGGTAGGCCTCGAGCAGTGGCAGGCGTCCCTGGGGCTACCAACCAAAAATTTTAAAGTAAAGTGCCATCACGGGTCCTCGGACAGTTGCACGTTTGGATGCGGCCTACGTAGAGGCCGGGGATCCTAGCGCACGTTTCGCACCCCCCTTTTTGATCAAAAATTTTTTTTGTATTTAAAATAGGAGGCTGTTGCACAGCAGGGCCTAGCCCAGAAGCCAATTAGCCAAAAGTTGAACGCCAGGCAGCTACCCCTGCCGGACGGACCGGGGAAGGGGGATGGCAGAGCTGCTAACTCGCCTGCTGGGGGAAGGGCTACAGAGCCAACTAACCCTGGTTAGCCTGATAGAAACTAAGTGCAAACAGGCAAGGATATAGGCAGTCCGGTGTCTGCCTATAAAACCTTAAGAAAAACCCTGTTATAGGCCTCTGAAAAATGGCGCCCGGCCATGCGGCCACACACAAGATGGCGGCGACTCCTGCCACTCCCAAGATGGCTGACGCCACAGGAGCCCAAAATGGAGGGCGCAATGACGAGGCAATCCCCAGCGCGGCTATCACCCAGGAGAAGTTAAAAGGCCGGAGGCCACAAAGAAGTACCTGGGAGAGGCAGGGAAGCATCTCCCTGGGTTAGAGGCGTTCGGGGAAAGCGGCCAAAGAACAAAAACAGGCAGGAAAGAAACGATGCAGCTTCGCACGGAGCGAAAAGGCAGCAATCGGAGGGGGGCAGCGCTCGAAGCGCTGGATTCTCCCTTAAAAGGATAGTGAAACAATTCCCCTTAGAAGAAAAAGGCTCCCTAGGGAGCTCAAACCTCAGTTTCCTGCGCTGTCTGAGAGTCCAAGTTGATCAAAAAAAAGAAAACACGAGGTGCTAGAACGACCAGGAGCAAAAGGAAAACCAGCCTGACTGCCACGAGGCTGAGCAAAAAAACTGGGGCGCGCCCGGAGGACCACGTGATGGTGAGAGGCGTGCCTCAATCTCAAGCTCAGCCTGTGAGAGCCGAGACTGGAGCTCCTCCCAACCTGGACACTCGAGACAGCTCTATGGAAAAGAAGTGGGTTAATATCACTGTTAAGGTAGAGGTGGGAAGAGACTGTGAACTGATAATATAATTAAGGAGACAATTTGAAAATTATGACAGTTCATTTGGTAAATAGGTTGCTACTGAGGATGAAATGTCACCCTTGGAATATTATCACATTCAAAAGCTCTCCAATGATACTTGGCCAAGACATGAAAAGTTTGTCTATAGCTGTCCTTCTCTTTCTTAGGATTTTTGCTAAATTTATCTTTGACAATAATATATCACCATATCTCCAAACAAGCTTCTGAGGGATCAGACCTCTCAAAGAGCTTTGACAAAATCCTAATGATAATCATACCATGGCTCTACAGCAGTAATTACTAAGCCACAAATGCTTTATTGCTTTTGTTGAGTTGCTGAAGCAAAACAATAACTTTAGGGTAGGGGTCATTTTGTTTTCAGGAAAGAGCCAGGAGGTGTGAAAAGGACTTCAAGAAAGAAATCTGCCTCACTGATGCTTCAGAATGGTGTTTGAGTATATATGGTGATCATCTAGGTATCAAAAGATTTTTTTAATGTGTATGTGTGTGAGTTGTTTAAAGAGATCAAGATGGGGTTTTTATTGTGGATGTTACTTATGCTTTTCATTACATTTCTTAAAATATTTTTATCCAAATAGATCAAAGAGGAGTTAAAACAGAAACAGCAGCGTTGCTGTTCCCCATATACCAATCTCTAAAATCAAGTCCTCTCAATAAACATTTAAAGAATAGATTATGGTGCAGTGTTCGAATGGAGTATTGCTGGCTCATTCTGCTGACTGGTGACTGCTAGCAGTTTGGCAGGCAGTTTGATTCACACTGGCTCAAAGTTGACTCAGCCTTCCATTCTTCTGAAGTCAGTAAAGTGAGGACCCAAATTGTTGGGGGCAATATGCTGACTCTTTAAACTGCTAAGAGAGGGCTGTAAAGCACTGTGAAGTGGTATATAAGTCTTAAGTGCTATTCTATGTACTTACTTTATGTTTATTTATTTTGGAAAAATGATATGGCTCTCATCTTACCTATTATAACTCTGGTCACTTCACAGCAACAACAATAAAAACATGTTTTTAAAAAATCTCCCAAAGAAACAGCAGTAATAACAATCACTTGGTTCCACCTTCACCCTTTGAGGTCTCCCAGTCACTAGAAGCATGGCTGCCAGAGGGGCTCTCAGGGAGAAGGATGTTCAAAGGGCAGGGGGCTGCTAGGAAGAAGGTATGCATCTTTTAAAATGATTTTAAAAACATTTCTGAAAATGGCAGGTCATTCTTATAGGAGAATAGATAAATATCTGTTACATTCTGTTATCCTAAGAAAACACGTGAACTTATACATGTGGACATACAACTTTTTTTTTTTTACTATGTAAAGTAACGTAATCAAAAAAAGTTACTTCAAATAATATTCCAAGAATGGAAACAGAAGGGAAATAAAAACAATGGCACAATGATTGTAGAACAGACACAGATTCACATTCCTATAAGAAATTTATACTGGATGATTTTGAGCCCAGACCTATTTTCAGTTGAAACAATCTTAGTTTTAAATAAAATAAATAAATTTAAAAAATGGGATTGGGTATATTGAGGTATTCAATAATGTGAGAGTCTCAGGTTCCCATTTCTTTTAACCATGAAGAGTAAACGCCTTCAGCATTCTCTCAGGATGAATGCAAAGAATAAGCTGGGTGGCAGAGAGGGCTTTGCGGAATCGTTAAGTTCAGATAAAAGTCAAGACTGAGAAACATGTATCCCTCAAAATGCTGCTCAACCACATCTCCCAACAATTCCCAGTTAACATGCAAAGGGTGATGAATGCTAAGAGTTGTAGTTCAACAATCTGAAGATACATAACTTGTACAACCCTGTCTGTCTTCAATTTCTATAGCTGTCTTAGCAAACAACTCTGGGTGGCTCACAATTTCAAGCATATATTACAAAAATATATTTAATTATTCATCAAATTTTATATAGCTGCTCATGTCACCAGAAGTGCTTACAACAATCAAATAAATATGTCAGGGGTGTCAAACTGGTGGCCCGCAGGCTGAATGTGTCATGCGCAGGCCATGCCCACCAGTGGCGATACGTCACAATACATCACGTGACACAATTGAGTTTGACACCTGTGCAGCATGTAAACAAATATAAAAATAATTATAATAAAATATGGACAATCATTTGTTTTTTTTAAAAAAATATTAACTATTATAATGTACAAACCATAAATGGAGAGAATAAGTTAGAGAGCCACCTTAAAATATTACTGGTTCCCTCAGACCTCTAAGCCTGGTGACATAACCAAGTTTTGAAGGACTTCCAGAACATTAACAGGGATGGAGCTAAACTGACATTGGGGTGGAAAATGTTCCATAAAACAGACAGAGAAGACCAACCCCCTGGGGTCCATCAACTGTTACCTTGCAAATGGAACCCATAGTATGTCCTCTCTGCTGGATCAAATGGGGTGGGGTTGATGTAATCAGGAACAGGCAGCCCATCAGATATCCTAGTCCCATGCCTTGAAGGGTTTTAAAGGTCAAAAGCACCTTGAATTGGACTCAGAAAGGATTATCAGATAATAATCACCATACCCTACACTCACCCATGTTTTACCAAAACCCATCTAGGATGTTCTCTGAAAGGGTTATCCCACCATCCGGCCCTAGCAACAGCTCAGTGAACAAGGAGCTAGAATAAGAGACAGGCAGGATATAAATGTAAATATATGTATTTTGTGTTATTTATTGCCAATTGTTAACCCTACCTTGTTTGTTTGGCCACCACATTTTGTATTAACTGCAGCTGGGGAGTCCTCTTAAGGTAGCTCCATGCACAATACATTCAACGTAATGATGAAGTTGTGAGTCACTATTATCAGGGCTTCACAAAACAGGTAGTGTTGTAACCGTCATGCAAGTTTCAACTGGGCAAAGACCCCTGGCAATGGTTTCTACCTGCTACTCAAGTAGAGCTATAAGTCCAAGAGCAGCTACAAAAAGTCCCTTGCAAAGCTATCATTGGGATCTTCACTGAACCAAGATGTCTTTGGACAAACTGTAACAACATCTTGCTGGGAGTTAGTGTCAACTAGTTTCAGGTTCTCTTGCAGAAATCACCTATCCAGTAGATTCCACCTTCAATTCATAGGAAGCACTTCACTTATTCTTTTGGGGACAGCTTTCTTTTTTAAAGTGTACATTTCAGATTTGCCACCAGTACCCAGTCAAGCTTCCAGCAGTTTCTACTGTCACCAGATTCTTGCCAACCTCTCTCTCCCATTACACTTCTGAGGCCAAAGCTCAGAAGAGCATTTTCCACACACATGGTTGGGTACTATTTCTGGATGTGATGGCTTGGTAGTTTAGAACTGGAGCCTTCCATCTGGGTGACAGATGCTGAAAGCAGTTCTTGCTATTGTTCCATAAGGCAGGCAGTGGAGTGAACAACAGTAGAAAGAGGCACTTGTAATGTTCTCTGCTTGGAGCAATTTTGGGTAGAGCTTGTGTAGATACATGCACATGTGCGTATGTCCTTGTGAGGGGGTGGTTTTTACTAAAAGGCAAAATGTTCCAAAATGGTTTTTTTTAAATTACATATTTTTGCCTTTTTCTAAGGGAAAGGAGAGAAAGAAGGAATAAACCTGACTGGCATTTTGAAATATAACTCAAATTATGGAAACCAAAAAGAGACTCGAGCTCCTTATGGTGCCATTGGCTCAGTGTCAGCTGCACCACTGCTCCCCCAGCTAACCTTTAGCATGAGGATTGAAGAGAGAAAATTAGAGAGTATGGGGATGAAGTCTCTCTTCTTCCCTTGTTTCCTTGGAAAGAAAGCTTCTAAGTAGAAGCAATGATTTGTCTTGTCCTGATCGCCATGAAGTATATCTTCAGCAGCAAGTGACATGATGGCAAGCAGCAGTGTACTGAACTGAAATGCAGAATGAAATAGTCCAAAGGGGGGCTAAAGAGATCAGATCTATGGGAGTCTACTTGGCCTCACCTGACCGTTGAATATCAGAAAAGCTAAATGGGAGATGACTTTTGAAATGGTTACTATATTACATACATGTAAATGTAAATTTCATACATGAGAAGATTTCCAAGTGTGAAGAGACCTGATAGGAATGAGCTTCAGAGTTTAAGCAGAATGTGGCATCCTCTATCAATCAGACTTCTCCACAGCTTATAGCTATGTATTCATGAGACTGTTGTAGAATATTAACCAGGGGTGGGATTCAAATTTTGTAACAACTGGTTCTGTGGGCGTGGCTAGGTGGGTATGGCCATGTGACTGGGTGGGAGTGGCTTTTTTAGGCAGCACCCCTCCCCCCATTTTTGGGCCTGCTGGGCCTCAGGGAAGCTTCCGGGGGGGCATTTTTGCTCCCAGAAGGCTTCCCTGGGGCTCAGGAAGAAAAAAGATGGAGCATAGAGGGGCGCATAGCACCCCTCTGCACTCCATTTTGCGGCCTTCAGGAAAGCCTCCAGGGGGGTGTTTTTGCTCCCAGAAGGCCCCCCTGGGGTTCAGGAAGAAAAAAATGGAGAGGGGCAGTGGGGAGCTGCACCCCCCTCCATTTTTTGCTTTCCTGGGCCTCAGGGATACCTCCTGGGTGAAGCAGTAAGTAAGCGAGGGGAATCCCGGCACAGCTGATCATAGGAACAGCTGATAGTTGGGAGGGGAAAAAAGAAATGCCTTTGTTGCAGCTGTAACTGGGCGGGGAAGAATGCAGTTAGTGATGTCGGACTTGTGTGCAATGTTGCACATGCACGATAAGAACTGACTGGGTAGAGGGGCGGGCAGAGAGGTGCTGGCCCAGCCAGGGGCACAATTTGCCTGTTTTCCGAACTGCGCAGAATCATAACAACTGGTTCTATAGAACCAATCTGAAATGGTAGAATCCTGCCTGATATTACCCCTCACCCCTGTTCAATTGTGTCTACTTCTTGGACACTGCCTGGACAAGTCTCTGCAGTTTTCTTGGCACATTTTTTCAAAAGTGCCATTGCCTGTTTCCTAGGTCTGAGTGAAAGTGACTGGCTCAAATTCAATCAGATGCTTTGTGCCTAAGGCAAGACTAGATCTCATGATTTCCTGGTTTCTAGCCTGATGCTTTAACTACCACACCAAACTGGCTCACACATTACTACTGGATGTCCCTATGTATATTATCTGGCTTGTGATCAAACACCTTGCCAAACAAATAGCTAATTCTCACAAATGTAAATGTATTTAGATTCATCCAACTCTATTCATCATTAATATGAAAACAGGTCCAGATTCTAGAAAGTATACGATGAACAACTTATGATATGTGGAATAATACAAGACATTTTTTTCAGAATCTATCAAAATCCTTAGCTTTGAATTTGGTAAAATTTCATTTGTGTACCTAGATTTTGGCTCCTCATTTATTTCCCCATTTTTTTTATTGTTTAAACAAATAAAAAGGCAAACACTGTGTGAATGCCTCTTTGCTTATCTTGCACCTTCATTATTTCATGTATTTTTAAAAGATGCAAAAATATCCCATCACGATGGGGCTTCTGTACAAGTTTTTCTGTTTCTAAAAGAGTGTTTGTTCTTTTTCCCCATGATTATTCTATTACAATCATTATAATCAATCAAGGAAAGACATAAAAGTTATTTCAATGAAATTCAGGTTCTGTGATGCAATTGAAGGCAAGATCAGTTTACAATTCAGGCAATCCATATATAGACTTCTATTCTGCTTTCTTCTTATCCGAGTTAAAGCCAGCCACATGAGGCCACTGCCTCTGTAGTGAGGCATGGGGAGAACTACGCATAGAACTGACAGTGTTCCATCCTTTCATCTCTGGATTCTCAGGAAAGTTCTTCTGGGTTTTATGAGGCTAGAATTTCTTCTATTTAGATGGGCATATTCTGACTTATATTCTTCAATGAACATTTAACAGAAGCATAAAGTGGACCTGATCTTGCAGATACACTATACCAGTCTTCTCTACCTTTTCCCTCCAGTAAGTTTATCTAAAGTTTACAAATGCAGAGATAGAAAACTAATACAAACTGAGAAAAATATAAAAAATATTGAAATGAAAAAGTTGAGATAGAAAATAGAAGGTGAAAAAAAAAAAGCAGAAACGAAAGAAAAGATATATAAAGGATGACTCTCCCCTCCCTCCAGACAAGTATAAACAACTAGCTCGATACCTGTGTTTCGCTATGAAACTATGTGGTCGGGCTTAGTTTTTGGGAGGAAAATAAGGGGGAAAAATTCTGCCTCTGCTTACCAGCATCCATTGGTATTCATCTGGCTAGCATTCTGTCAGTATGTGAGAGAGTTCAGGACTGTTTGGAAAGTGAAACAGTATTTGCTGTGTGAGTAAGGAGACAGCAAGGAGCCTGGGTGTGGCTTAGCTCAATTGTTCTTTTTACTTTTTACTAAAGCTACTTGATGCAGTGAAACTAAAACTGAAACTGAAACTCCTCTCCTCTGCTTGTGTTTTGCAGGTGGGGAGGGGGAGTAGAACTCCTTAGCATCAGAATGTGTCAATAATAATATACAAAATACTAATGCTCTGATGGTCATTTTGAAAAATCTTTTCTTAGCAAGGATCTAGAAGCCAAAAGGAACATATGTGCCAAATTTCAAGTTCGTAGGCTTTACCGTTCTGGAGATTTTATGATGATGTGTGAGTGCTATTTCACTCTTATACATAGATTAGGCTAATTTAACACCTTCTCTAATACTTCCATTTTTAAAAAATCATCCTTTACTCACCATAAAATTACAAAAACACATCACTCAATCCAAATCAGCAAAAGTCTAATCGGAGCTAGAAATATTAACAAATTTATCATAGTATTCATCAAAATATTCAACTGTATAATCCAAACTTACCCTTTTATCTTTACAAAAGGGTTATTAATACAAAAGTTATTGCCATGTAATATGACTCTGAAGTACCTGGAGGTAACCCTGCGCAGGTCATAACCTTCTGACCACACCTGGGAAATACCAGCTGCAAAATTGAAAAGCTGCAACAATTTACTGAACAGCCTGGCTGAAACATCCTGGGGTGCTGATGCTAACTCCCTACGAACAACAGTCTTGGCATTGGTTTACTTCATAGCTGAATATTGTGCCAGCACCCACAACCAAATGGTTGATATCCAACTCTGCCAGACAATGTGTATTGTCTCTGGCAGATTGCATCCCACTCCTGTGTACTGGTTACCAGTACTTAGCAATATCATCCCACCCCCATATCAGAAGATAACAAGCTCTTGTTTGCTGAACAGTAAGGTCTTCCCTATTCGCCAGGACAAGGTCCATCACAAGATTAAAATCCCATTGGCTTGGTTTTTATCTTAGAAGACCCTTTAGAAACAGCACCAAAATTATTGGAAAAGATAGAGGCATATGGCAAGGTGGCTGGTTTGAAAATTAACAAAGATAAGACAAAGATTTTGACAAAGAATATGTTATCAAGACAAAAGGAAGAATTGGCAGATCTATTGAAAATTCAAGTCACAAATAAGATTAAGTACTTGGGGATACATCTCACAGCAAGATGTCGTACATTAAAAAAGGGGTCCCCAACCACCAGTCCCCGGACCAGTACCGGTCTGTGGATCATTTTTTACTGGCCCGCAAAGCTTGGGCGCCACAAGGGAGAGAGAGGGAGATAAGAGTGCTACGGTATGCCCAGTGCTAGTCTCCCTTTTCCTCTCCTTCTCCTTCTCCCCCGTCAACCACGCACACACGCAGATAAAGCTGTTGCTGTTGCTGCTGCTGCTGCACCACAACCCGGAGGAACAGATTGAGCACAGGCGCTGAAGGAGTGCCACGGCATCCGTCGCCAGAGCGCAAGGAAGCAGCAGCAGCTGTGGCGGCGGCTGCTGCGCCTCCGACTTTACTGGGGAAGGTCATTCCCTGACCAGACATGCTTCCCAGCCCACGCTTGCACCCCTCGCCCCCCCCCACCACCCACTTCCTCACAGGCGGAGGCGGGAAGCTGCGAGGAATTTGGGCATGCTTTCTAGCCGGCTGTGCCAAGTCTTTTTTTTTTTTGCCCGAAGCTGGAAAGAAGAAGGGCGATGGGTCACTGAGGAAGGTGAGAGAGACTGAGAAGGGAGAGAGAAGCCCGGCTAAAGCAGCTCTGTGCTGCTTTAGGAACTAGTAGTAGAAGGCGGTGGTTGGTGGCACTTGCCACCAGGCGATGCTTCCAGGTTTTCAGTTGGAAAGCGGCGTTTGGGTGCTCACGCCTTAGTTTCGTCGAAGAGGGGTGGTGGCTTCGAACGAAGAGCCGTCCCAATGGCGGTGGAGTCTCGCGTTACTCAGGTACCAGTCCGTTGAAGAATAAATAATCGTGAAACTGGTCCCTGGTTCAAAAAAAGTTTGGGGGCCACTGCATTAAAAGAGAACAATTATATTAAACTTAAGCAGCAGATAGCTCTTGACTTGGCGAAATGGGAAATTTTACAACTGTCATTAATAGGGAGAATTTCAACAATCAAGATGAATATATTAACCAGAATTCTATATTTCTTTCAAACAGTTCCAATTAGGCTTGGAAAAGACTATTTTGAAGATTTTAAAAAAAAATGTGTTCAAATATATATGGCAAGGTAAGAAAGCGAGAATAAAATTAAAACTTTTGCAAGACGCTAGAATTAGAGGAGGATTTGGCTTGCCTAATTGGGAGTTGTATTACTAAGCTACAAATTTGATGTGGGTCAAGGAATGGATAACGTTAAGAAATACTAGATTGTTGACATTAGAAGGACATGACTTGTTGTTGGTGTGGCACGCTTTTTTATGGTACAAGGGAACTAAAATACAGGGGTATTTTAGAAGACACCATATACGGGAGTCTTTGTGGTTAAATTGGGAGAAGACTAAAAGACAATGTTCTTTGAAAATTCCAGTCTGGTTATCGACTATAGAAGCATTTTCTTATCCTATAATATATAAGAAGGAACAAACAGTTAGATATAGGTAAATATTGAATGAAAAGGGTGAACTTAAATCGATGCAAAATCTAGAGGAACAAGGTATAAAGATGAATTGGTTTTCATATGCGCAAATACATTCAAGGTATGATAAAGATCTCAAAACAGAAGGACTCTATGACAAATTGACTGACTTAGATAAGATTTTGACAGGTACTGATGAAAAGGTGATTAAAAAACTGTACGGTTATTTATTAGAAATTAAACTAGAAGAAGAACAAGTTAAAGAAACTATGATTGCTTGGGGGAAGAATTTTGGATATGGGATTGATTTAGAGAAATGGCAAAAATTGTGGTCTCAAAATTATAAAATGACAATGTCAACAGCATATAAAGAAAATTTGTATAAGATGTTTTACAGGTGGCATTTTCCCCCAATAAGAATAGCAAGAATGTTCAAGAACAAATCCGAAAAATGTTGGAAATGTCATCAGACACCTGGCTCATATTATCATATGTGGTGGACTTGTGCGGATGCTAGAAAATACTGGACCAGAATCCACATGTGGTTGGAAAAAATGACAAAAAAACATATAGATTTGAAACCAGAGATTTTTTATTGGGAATTTTACCTGGTACATATAGCAAAGATTTGAAATACCTGATTGTAAATGTATTAACAGTGGCTAGGATTGTATTTGCTAAAAACTGGAAAGATGAGAAAATACCATCGCAGGAGGAAATCATTAAGAAAATATTGGAATGTGCTGAAATGAGTCGATTGACATTTGAAATTAGAGAGCAAGAGGATAAACAATTTTATAAAATTTCGGCCCTTTTCTATCAATGGTTAGATAATAAAATACAATAATGAAATATGTAGAATCTTAGAAAATAATAAATATATAAAGATGTATTTTTTTTCTTTTTTACTATATCTATAAAAAACTTTTAGGATAGATTCGGGAAGATTATATGAATTGTTAAAAAATGATACTAAGTAAATTATAGTTATCTTGAAAAATATGAATGAATAAAATTATTGTCAGGTGATTGATTAATAATGATACTAGGGTTCTTAATTTTTGACTGAGAATATGAGTTAATATGCAATGTAACTGTAATTGATGACTATGAAATGGATGCACAAAAAATTTGTAAACCAACCGGCACACTGCTTGTATACTCATGGAAGAAAGGTTAATGTTTTTATGTTTTGTTTGTTTATGTTTGTCTTTAAAAATCAATAAAAAATTTACAAAAAAAAGAAAGTTTAAAATCCCATTGGCCAGGATGGAAAACAGCTATTAACTTAACATCTATGCAGTTTAATCCTGAGAATGCCTGGAGAGAGGAATAGTCCAAAGTACCTTGATTGGCCTGATTATTAGTGACCTAATTATTAGTGATCCTTCTACCAAACAACCTGGTTTTGACATGCCTGGCTCTGAGTGGACAAAATTGAACAGAATTAGGTATGATACTGGAAGAAGGGCCTTTGCCCTGTACTGGTGGGGATGGAATGATCCCCCTTGTTGTGATTGTGGTGCTGATGCGCAAACTATTAAACATATTGTACAAGATTGCCCATGACATGCATTATCTAGTTTCCTAGAAAAGTGTTCCCCCAACCACACTACCAGTCTGTGGCCTGTCAGGAACTGGGCCGTGCAAGTGGTGGAAAAGTGAAGCTTCAGCTATGCATGCACAGGATTTAGGTTGTATGTAAACCCCACCTCCTGGTTGGATAATTTTTCTTGTGAAACCGGTCCCTGGGGCCAGAAGGGTTGGGGACTGCTGCCTTAAAAGATCTGCAGAAAACAACACCAGAGGCAATTGCTGAATTGAACATCCAGCTGTGAGGCCACTGATATACCCCCATAGATATTTTGTATATAATTACATGAATTGTGTGTACATGTTTACTTCTCTTCTGACATGTTCTCATCGTATGCTAAATAAACAATCCTTTTGTCTAAAAAAATAAAACTTAAGAAATATTTCCCCACTGATAAACAAATCTTTAAAGATCTTGTCATATAATCCTAGTAAAAAATCTGATTAGTAGAAATCAGAAACCATAACATACATTTTAATCCTTATCCCAAAAAATCATTTTATAAATGTCCTTTTCATTTTTTTTAAAAAAATAATCTTTACTCCCATCAAGGTGTGTCCCACAAGCTGATTTCTTATCACTTTCTATTTGTCTATTTCCAGGAACAACTTGAGCAATTTCTCATTTTAACAAGAGTTTCTTTGATTCTGCACATTCTTTTTGTATATCCAAAATTAAGAAGGCTTTCTGAGTCATTCTGTGAAGATAGTTCATGGGGCCTCAGGGGCTCACATAGCATCTCTGTTGTGCCAGGTGGTTGCCACTTTGTTTCCGGATCCAATTCAAGTTATTGTTATCATCTTTAAACCCCTTTATGGCAGGAGTCTGGATTGTTTGAGGAACTGCCTCACTTCATTGGTCAAGAACTTCCACCTGGTCGGTCTAGAACAGCCTTTTCTGCTATGGCTCCTGCCCTCTGGAACATCATGCCCTTTGATGTGAGAATCACCCCTACCCTCTAGGCCAGAGGTCTTCAAACTTGGCAACTTTAAGACTTGTGGACTTCAAGTCCCAGAATTTCTCCTCCAGTCATGTTAGCTCAGGAATTCTGGGAGTCAAGTTTGAAGACCTTTGCTCTAGGCTTTCCAAAGAGTCTTAAAAATGGCTTTTCCAATTAGCCTGGGATCCCCATGGAAGGCATTCGATACTGGAACTGGTTAGTAGATTTAAGAGAAGATTCCACCTCCACCTCACTTTATATTGCTCCGTCTTGGCTATTTTTGTTAATAGTAAAATTTATTGCTTTACAGTTCTTAAGGCTTCTTAAACCCATGGGAGAACACTGTTTTGTAAACTCTTCATAAGGGAGAATCTGTACGAAGCCAAACATGAGGAGTCCTCATTTTCTCCTTAATTGGGAGAGGAGTTCTGAGGAGCTCTTATTTCAACTCCATTCAGCTATCACCTTCACAAAAAGCAGAATCATGCTCAGTTTGCTGTATTGCTCCGAAAGCCTTCCCTGTCTTGAGGCTTTGGGTATCAACTCCCAGTACTAAGTTGAGAATTGATATTTGGAACATTTGGATGGAATCAGTTTAAGGAAGGCTGCCCCATTCTGCCCCGATGAAGCAAACAAAGTCTCCCCTCCATTAGGCTTATATATTATAAAAACACACACAAACACAAATAGAATAAAGAATAAATAAATGTGTCTTCAAAGCCCAGCTCCCATGTCTTTTTTAAACATGGATTCAAGGACTCAAAGTAGCCTGAAAATTATATTCCCTACCCTAATCACCAACTGCATGAGAACAGGTCATATCTAGCTGCACATGGCACTACATATTCTCAGCCCATTCCCTTTTGTTCCTTCCCAATGATCGAGGATTATGGCGACTAAAACTAAGCTCTACACACTATGGGAGAATGCTGATTTTGCTAGAAAAGCATTTGAGGTATTGGAGCATGGGAATCAATTGTCTAGTAGTACAGAATAAAGGTCCGTGTTTTGTGTTTCTGGACTGAGTTTTCTGAATTATGAGGCACAGGATAGCTTCTTTTCACAGTCCTTCTTCTCAACTCCTTCACAGCATTTCCAAACCATTATTCTTATTACCAAATCCAATATTATATTAAATCATTCTGATATAATGCTTCTCCTTCCTCCCTAAACCTCTCAAACTGCATTTATTAATATCAGTTTCTAATTTAGAGAATTACTTTTGACTTGACTCTCTGCTGACTATCCCAGTCTCCCATAATTCATCCCTTCATTAGATGAATAGCTTCTCAATAGATAGGAAAATGGCCACTTTTGTGAACTGGTATAAATCAGAGGCAAAAGAAATATATATGCTGCAATATAATTGAAAAAATAATGTGTATCAAAGCCATAAATAGGGATAATCAGAGAAAAAAGTAGTTATTAATTAAAAAACAGTACTAAGATTCATCTCTGGAGGAGAATGGATGCAATTGCATTCCAGAATATAGGAATACAGGGGAAAATGTTTTTCTGGGCTAGTTTCTTTTAACAATATAAATAGCTCTTCAAGAAAAAAAAGATGGGAGTGGAACAAATATAACTCATCTATATTATCCTAAGTCCACACATTGTTTGCAGGGCTATAGGAGAAATAATAATTGAACAAAAAAGCCCAGCAGCTTTCCTATGATGTGATGGGACTGCAGACATATTATAGCACAATTCCCAGAATTTCTATTCAGCATGGTTTTTGGCAATTGTGTGAGTTGTAGTTCTAAAACATCTGTAAGATACCAGATTGTAGAAGACTTTAATATAGCATCCTATGTTGGTGTGGTAGGAAATACATGATTTCTCAGACAAGATAATGAAGCAGAGGAGAAAAAATATATGCTTGATTAAGTACTCAACTCCTTCAGTGTTATTGCCAATGCCCATGTTTCAACAGATACTTTCTTTCCTTTAAAAAAGAAAAGGTGTAGCGATGGAAATAACTGTCTTTCAGAGAAATGCAGTAGACCAGCTCATTGTAATAGTTGTACCATAGGCTATTATGATGATAGATATTTCAGATAAAGAAGCTTCTCATTTGTCTTCCCAAAGAAACTAACGCATATATTAGTATATGTAAATATTGTATGTACGTGTGTGTGTAGTTTCTTAATCAGATCAAAAATAATGAGCCTTTGTGTAGAACATACTTAGTAACAGTTGCCTGGAAAGAATTTAGACCATCCCTCAATTTTAAATATTTATAACGTGAAACTAAATAAGATACTATAAGGGTAATTCAGTAAAACTTTTCTAGCCTGCATGGCAGAGTCAGTAGAAGTAGGCAAGAATCACCCATCTCTCTCCATGGTGCTGATCAAAGACTGTCAGTACTAAGGAACTAAGTGGTCTCTGCTAATTGGGAAATAGCAGAAAACTGAATTCTGTCCATGGTCCTGAATTAGTTTTTTTCTTTCATGCAAACAATAAGATCTAACAAAATTCATTTTCAGCAAAATGCCAAGGTGATATTGGAACAATTACCAAAGTTCTTTACTGACCAGCAAAGAAGTGTCAGTCTCTCTGCTCTGTCCATTACTATCAAAACACTAGATTTTATCAACTTCAATACATTCTGTGGTTCCAAAAGCTTCCCTTCTTTTCCTTGCAAACTGCTTTCATTTGATTATCATGTCATGATTAAACAGTGATGCATAAAGGAAAATAGCTATTTATGTAATAGTGATTCAACAGTTTCACTCAACATCAGGGCCACTAGTATACATACATGCTGGATTCTGTGCAATCGTTGTGGAATTTTAATTTATAATAAAGCTAGAAAATAGAGATCAGAAAAATGAAAACTGCCAGAAACTATGCTCAGTTCCTTCAATTTATTACCCATAGAATCTCTGTTATGTACCACCTAAAGAGTGTGTGGCATAACTAATACATCTTTTATCCTCATAGATAGGTTAAACATCAGCTCCCATAATTTCCAAGTAATCAGAATAGCCATTTTTGGTAGGAATTGTGTGACACTGAAGTCCAATTCACTCAGAAGTGACAATATTATATGTGAGGAATTCTGGATAAGTGGGATAATGTAATGTGGTCCCATTCTTCACGAATGGATAAAGACAATCCCAGAATTATCAATCAATAAATATTATCAATATCTGTAAAGATATTGGAGCAGAGAATAAATTAGGACTATGTAAATTTCTCATAGGCATGATTGCTAAATTGCATGTTCTTTGACAAAGTAAATATTTTAGTGGACAGAGGGAACATAATCTCAGCAAAGCATTTTGACAAATTTCTACATGACATTCTTTCAACCTTCCCAGGAAGACCAGACAGGAAACATGACCAGATGAGTTCAACTTTATTGAAGGCTATCTTGCAAATCTGAAATTACAATATCCCACTGTCTGCTTTCTATTCTGAGAATTTATGGGGGTATGTTCCCTTCTGCGCCTCTTTCTTCATCCAATATGACAGCCCCCAATCCCCAGGATGCAGCCCACTACCAGGCTGTGGTCTATTTATTTACAACCACGGCTTACACAAGTGGTGGCTGGTGCATGCGAGAGCCCAGCCCAACTCATGCAAGTGGTGGGGCACTGCCCACATGCATGTGTGTATAGCTCAACTTGCAGTTCAGCTGCATGGGCATGTGCATGTGTCCCAATCTTCTGTTTTTGTGACTTGAGCTTGTGTGGCCTTGTTCCTCTCTCCTCCCCAGCCAGGATTCCAAGCCGCAAAGGTTGGGGACAGCTCCATTATGCAGCTGAGGAATGTAAGCCTCTCTTATATGACTATTCCCTGGGCAGCATCTTCCCCATCTTGCAATGACATTTCCAGATAATATTATATGGTTTCATTGACAAACAATTAAATACAATTTGAATGGTAGATTCACACAGTAAGCATTAATGATGCTACATTGAGCAGGAAAGCAGTAACCAGTGGGACCCCTATAGGCATCTCTCTTGGGAACATGTTTATTCATGATCTGGACAACAGAACTGAGGACGAGCCAATAGTGTGAGACAAATGCCAATAGGCTGCATTATACAAAGCACCATACCAAAGTTCTTATTCTCCTGGGTATTGTGTGCAACTCTGAGCACTGCATATCTGGGCACTGTATTGACAGGTTAGAACAGGTTCCAGGAGAATGACAAAGGTAATACAGAACAACAACTTGAAGATGTGCAATAAGAAAATAAGCTGAATGAATCTGGAATAATCAGTCTGGAGAGAGGAAGGAGGAAAGATACAGTATAAGCACACAGGTACATAAAAGGCAAAATACCTAGCTACCTAGATCTCATTTAAATATAAGGTAAACTTTCTGACCATAAGACCTGTACCACAGTGTATCTGTCTGTGGAGGTTTTTAACAAGAGACTGGACAGCTACTTATAAAGAAATTTAAACTGATTTTTTTCTATACACTACATCACAAATCTTTATGGTTCCTTCCATCCTGGTTAACTAATTGGGGGATATTGGTATAGTTATTTTTACTAGCAAGAAAATATATTACAAAGGTCATCATATATGATTCTTTTCTGTAAAATTAAATTGTGTTACTGTAAGATTCTAATTTTATTCAATCCCACTGATAAGAATATCTCCTGTAAAATCTATTAGCTCACTTATCCATAGTTTAAATAAAAGTTATTGTTGAGCCTGACAATAATTCATAAAACTCAAGCCTGGACAACTCCTACAGTGGACTGATAAATGTCAACAGGCTTTTGAAACCCTGAAACAATTGTTTCCCATAGAACCTGTGTTAAAACACCCAGATGATGAGGAGAGTTTTGTTGTATAAGCTGATAGTAGCAATGTGGCTGTGGGGGCTGTACTCTTGCAAAAGTACAAGCACGGTGACCTACAACCTTGTGCTTACACATCCTGAAAACTGAATCCCACTGAGCGAGGTTGGGTGATTTGGGAGAAGGAAGCGTTCGCAGTACGGTGGGCATTACTCTCTTGGCATCATGTGCTGGAAAGGGCTGTCAAACCTTTTGAGGTTTGGATGGACCATAAAAATCTGGAGGCAGTACAGGTGCCCAGAAAGTTGTCCTCAAAACAAATCAGATGGGCCTTATATTTTAGAAGGTTTTCGTTTACTCTTCGGTATGTTCCTGGAGGAACATACGTTTTGCTGATGCTCTCTCCTGATTGCCTCAGTATAACTATAAAAGAGAGGAGGTTATACAATCCATAATGCCCGACCAGACAACTCCAATCCAGGCAATGTTGGTGCAATCAGAGGAACCATGGATACAAACCATACGAGAGGCTGTAGGAAGTGATCCATAGGTATCACAAAATAATTCACAGTGTATTACTCAAGATGGATTGATATGGAAAGGGGATAGGTTATATATTCCAGAATCCTTGCATCCTATGATACTTAAAAGATGTCATGATGTAAAACAGACTGGACACTTTGGCTTTCTAAAGACTCTTCACCTTGGTTGACAACAGTTTTGGTGGCCGTGAATGAGAGCAGAAATAGAGACATATGTAAAGGGGTATGCTATGTGTGCCATGTCCAAATCGAGGATCAGGAAACCTTTAGGTCTCTTACAAACTGTGTCAAATCCAGTGTGGCCTTGGCAGGATTTAGCAATGGATTTCATCTTTGAGCTGCCAGACAGCAAAGGGCACACAGTTATCTGGACAGTAATTGATCTGTTTTCAAAACAAGCCCATATTGTGCCATGTAAAGGGTTACCATCAGCTTGGAAATTAGCTGGACTATTTGTGAAACACATCTACAGACTCCATGGTGCACCCAGAAGAATTATTTCTGATGGAGGGGGGTGCAATTTACTGCCAAATTTTGGCATGAATTCATAAAGTTAACGGGATCTTCGCAAGGATTAAGTTCTGCTTTCCACCCTAGCACCAATGGGGCATCCAAGAGAATGAATGCTATGATAGAGAGATACCTCCATGTGTCTTATCAGCAACAGGACTGGGTGGATTTTATTCCTTTTGCGGGGGTCGCATACACCGTACACAACAGTACTGGGTTGACCCCATTCAGAATAGTGCACGGTGTTGATTTTGTACCCATACCTGAGTGGGTGCTTGAGGAAATTAAGGGGAGAGACCCAAAGGTCTGGGGGGCATCCCTACAGAATTTGTGGACTAATGTTAGAAAGACATTGGGCAAGGCAACTGAGCTATATAAAAGTTATGCAGATAAGAAACGTGGTGACCATAAGACCTTCAGGGTAGGGGATAAAGTTTATTTATTCACCAAATATTTGAAGCTCAGGCTAACTAGTAAAAACTTGGAGCCAAATATATAAGCCCCTTTCCTATCAAACATGTCATTAACCCAGTAACAGTAGTGGTAAAACTCCCACCATTGTTGGGTCAAATACACCCAGTATTCCATAGCAGTCTTCTTAAGCCTGTACCACAAGAGAAAATACCACCCTGATTCTTCAGAACCTGGACCAGTAGAAGGGGATTTTTATGAAGTGGAAGCTATTTTGGATTCCCGCATGCATCGGGGCAAGATCCAATACCTGGTGAAATGGGTAGACTATCCAATCAACGAGGCATCTTGGGTAACACACACAGAGATGAGAGCCCACCGACTAGTACAGCAATTTCACTGTCAATTTCCAGATAAGTCAGGGATAAGGTGACAGGAACCTATTAGTTACGAAGTTATAAAATCTATAACCTATGTCCATTTTCATGTCTTACAGGTGGATTCCTGGTAGGGGGAGCCACCTGTTGAGCCTGACTTATGGTCATGGACTCACCACGATAAGGGACCAGGTGGTGGTGGGTGATGCATGCAGGACTGAGAAGATGATGCCACTGTTGGAGGAATGCTGAAGGGAGAGTAACTGAAGTGGCAGGACTGATCCTGCAAACATCCACAGGTCTGGATATTGGCTTTGTTTTCTTCTGGGGATTGGAGGAGGCCAAAGTAACCTGCAAAGGGGGAGGGCTCCTGAGTGGGTGGACTGCTGGATGGGTGGTGTTAGACATAAAAGCAGCACTGGTAGGCAAAGCTCCTTGGGCTGGCTTTATATGTGACTCACTGTCTGTTGTTGCTGCTTTATTTGCAAACCAAGGTGGATTAAAAGAAACCCTACATCTATGTGAGTGCTCTGAGTTCTTCCTTGTCTGCAGGAGTCAGCCAATGGCAACTGGAGAGTTATTTTATTTATATCATTGCTATTTATTTGAATTCTTAAAGGTGAATAAGAATAAAATATCCTGTACTGCCATTCTCTATAAATCAAATCTTCAGACATATTATAGAATCATACTGTTAAAGTTCAATAAAGCCCATTCACATCAAGTGGCATAGGCCTTTCTTTTCTTTTTTTCATTACAACACTTATTCATATGATTTGTATGTTCTCCATACAAATTTTCCAGGAATGGTTTAACTAAAACTAAGATATCTGATTCCTCCTGCCCCAGATACATAAGCTTTTTTCTGAGTCAGTTGGACTGATGGTTTAGATATTTTTCTTCTCCTATCTTACAATAACATTGTTCTTTTTCTTGCTTGCTTTCTCTCTTTCTAATTCAGTCTCTTTTAACACAAAGTATGTGTCTCTTTCTTGTTGTCTACATATTGCATACAGCAGCATGAATGATACGAGATAAATGAAGTAGGAACATCCAAATATAGAACAGGGATGAAACACATATTGCTTATAAAGTAGCTTGTAATTCAAAAGCACTTTTTGCACAATTCTGAATGTTTAATAGAATTTCCCTACATTTCTTTTGAGAAAAAAGGTACTTTATATAAAAACAGCTACGGAATCCGACAAAAGTTATGATGACCTAAATTTACTGATTTCTAATTTAATAATTAAGATTCTTCTATTATTGATTTATACATGTTTACTTTGAATGTAACATTTACAAATGGATTTTAAAAAAAACTGCATAGAATACACTTGCCAAATATAGTTTGGTCTTAGTCAAGGTTATAACATACAATACATATTCTGCATAACTGTGCAAATAATATAACCACAGCATCAAGCAAATATTTTCCCAGAAGTCTGAATCACCTGCATACAATGTACTCTTTCTGAAAAAAAAGGGTTGGTACTATTTACATATATTTCAGCATTGCAGTCCTGTTTTGTATCCATGGAGTTGAATCAATAATATTTTCCTCAGAAAGACCTTATAGTTTTTTTGGTCTGAGGAACAGGTGGATTGGCAACTCAAAAGTAGCACTAATTCAGATTGACTTAGAATTTCTTTGTTTGCTTGTTTGTCTTCTGTCTTAGATTTCTCATACATACATTCTGTAGACATTTAGGCATCTGGCTCTGTGTATGTACCACAGAATAGTCTATAGGGATCTACAAAGATGGCTGATGAGTAAATGGTCTATGTTACTGAAGGACAAACTCTAGGTCCTTCACCATTAATTCAACATCTGGAAGGCCACCCAGCACTGCAATAATTTTTACCCTGTAAATTAACATTAACATTAACCTAACAATAAGTATTCAGAACCTTTATTTGGATGACACTCAAGCTATGTTGCCTTTGCAGTGAAAGTGAGACAAGTGCTTTGCCCAAATGCAGCAGCTATTGCTGTATTTTATATTAATTTATATATTATATTGCTACTGAGATGCATTAGAAAAGATTCCACCCAGTCATCCCACCCCACAATGTATTTTTAGTAGCAGGGTGGGACACCTCTTCTGCCAAAAGAACGAGCTAGGGAAAAGTCATCTCCAAAAAGTTGATTGCTTTGGAAATTTATCAAATGCTAAAAGTAGAAAACCTCAAAAAGGAACTGTCACACAGGCAATAGCTACACAAGTAAGAATTCTAGGTAACAGATTAAATGAGACTAACTCATAAGGTTCCATTTCTTAAATATATTCTGGCATATGTGTGGTGTGTGTGCATGAAAGAATTGAATCTCATAAAATCTTTTGATTGCAGAAAGGTAGCCGAGCAGCAATCTCAAATGAAGGATTATGAATGGATGAAAAGAGCATGACCCAGAAAGACAAGCCAAAAGATTTTGCCTTCCATATCCTTATGGCTTCAGGGTTCTTTAAACATTCTCTATACCATGCAGAAGCTAATTTTCTATGCATCATTTCCCGCATAACTAGAATAATGCTTAAATGATCATATACTCATGCTTTCATACTTACAAAGCCATAATTCAGAAAGGTGCAAAGCACATGGAAAAGACCCATGCAGCGTGTTTTGGCTTACTGTAACGTTTAAAAGATTTTGACCCATCAATGCCTGTGTTCGAACAATAACATTCTCTAAAGATTAAAAATTAATCCTATAATAAATAAAGAAACCGTTCTGTTATGCTGTCTATAAAGTTTCAGTTGGCCCAGAGTGCAGTTATACAGGTAGGTATGTGTACAATCTCAATATGCCCATATAGCACAGCTGCTTCATAATCCGCATTGGTTTCCAACAGACTTCCAGGTGTAATTCAAGGTGCTGATTCTCACTTTTAAAGCCCTAAATGGAAAAGGACTTGTGGTTTTTGCTCTAGTCATTAGGGGCCAGTTAAGTGGAGTCCTCCCTAGGGGTGGGATTCTACCGGTTCGGACTGGTTCAATAGAACCGGTTGTTACAATTCTGTGCAGTTTGGAGAACTGGCAAATCGTGCCCCTGACTGACCCCTTCCATCTCCTCCCTGCCTAGTCAGTCCTTATTGTGCAGGCGCGACATTGCATACATGCCTGACATCGCTGACTGCACTCCCCCCGCCCAGTCACTCCTTAAGGTATTTTTTCCTCCCAACGATCAGCTGTTCTGACGATCAGCTGTGTTGGGATCACCCTCGCTGTCTTACTGCGTTGCCCAGGAGGCTTCCCTGAGGCCCAGGGGGCAAAAAGGGGCATGTGGAGGGTGTGTGTGCTGTGCTCCCTGCATTCCGTTTTTGGCATCCTGGGCCTCAGGGAAGCCTCCTGAGAGCAAAAACGCTATAATGTGTGTGATCTTTTTAGTTTATTGTTTAGCTTTTGTTCTTATTGATGTTGTCAAAGCTGCATTGTTTGAGTTTAGTGGCCTTGTAAATCTAGTTAATAATTAATTAATGAATTAATAAAATAGAATCTATTTCACACTTTGAGAGCCAACATCAAAATAAATCTATAAGTGAAAATAAATGAAAAAAGCATTGTAAAGCAGTATATAAGTCTAAGTGATATTGCTATCTATCTATCTTTATCTATCCATCCATCTGTAAATTGAAATAAGTAATAATCTGTCACATGCCATTTTATTATTAGATTTTTGCCATTAATTTTTTTCTTCTGAATTTCTGATGATTATATAAAGGTTCTCATTATTATTATGAAACTAAAAGTTGGATTTTGAAACAGCACTATAGACAAGTGTTGATGCTTTTAAACTTTGATGCAGGAAAGAACTCCAGATAATGTCTTGAATCTACTAATAAATAAATGAATTTTAGAACAAAGCAATCTGGACTTTTCACTTGAGGCAAAAAATAACCAGTCTCAAAACTATCATATTTGGGGCACATTGTGCAATATCTCTCTGTAGAGTCAATCATGCTGGGAAAGGTGGAAAGAAAGAGAAGAGGACAATCAAGGTGGATGGATTCAGTTATGGCAGTGAAAGATGTAACAATGGAAGATCTAAGGGGACAAATCATTCTGGATAAGTTCTACCTAAATGGTTACTAGGAATCAATATTGACTTGATAATATACAAACAATCAATCTCATTACTATTGCACAGCAACTGAACTGACACATATTCATTAACAGCTCTATGATCACCATTAATGCTCTTGAGTATATAGAAACTGGTGGCTAGATTGTCTGCTGTACGGAATATTCACTCAGATGTGAAAACTGAAATATGTCAACCAGGGGTGGGGAAACGGGACATATTGGTTCATTCATAATATGTTTTACTACCCATCTATTTGTCAAACTTTCCTATTTGCAGAAGAGTACAAATTTAAATCAGTTCCATAGTAACACTCTTCTATACTTTACTATATCCCCAGTCTATTATGAGTAACACCAGAAACAATCCTGCATTGAAATAATCACAGATGCTTATCCAAACATTGTGTATGAAGATCTCCTACTAAATTTGTCGAGTTATAAGCAATGGATTCAGACACTGTTGAAAGTCATCTCTGGTGGGTAGGATTCTTCTCTGCTACCCAACCAAGCCATTCACCTTGACTGTGCTATCCAATGCATATATTCATATGCTCACCTTTTAACTTAGTTATTGAATTAATCCAATTACTGGATTCACAAAATATACTGGATCATAAATTAATTGAATCAGATCAGCCAGGCTTGCATGATACACGTAGATGCACATGGGCACACACACAAGCATATCCACAAACACACTAGCAATAGCATATATGGTTCAGTCTGTCATATGAACCCATTTATGGAGAAAGCAACCCTCCGCATAGGCTCAATTCTCTGCAAAAGAGAATTGTCTGTTGGAAGACACCTTTTGTTTCAGAAGCAGAATTATAAGCCTATATTTAAGTGATATGCTCTCTATGTCAACTTTCAAGTAAAGCACTATTATGCTAGGGAGAGCTAGATAATATGCTCATTTTGTACATTACTGCTTCTTCATGACAATTTTTGCTAGGCTGTACTGAAATAATCATTACGGAAGCAAAAGCAACTCTATTGCTTGTGGCTGCTGCACTTCAGATCATGCTTAAAACAAGCCAGAAAGGCAATAAGAAATATGCATTCTTTTGACACATCAGCAAACCATTTAGGGTTTGATTTAAAAGGAGAGAAAAGCTTCAGGTGATATAAAATGTATCAGGGATGTCAGTTATGACATATTTGATGCTTCTCATGTGGACTACTTCTTTGCAGGGCTGGACACAAAATGTGTTTCAGAGCTTTTTCTGGATCTTTCCTTCAAATTTCACAGTGAATTAAAAGAGTTCATTTAGCCATCCAGACTTGTCTGAACAGCTTTTCTTACTATTTCCTAGCATTATTCCTCTTTAGATTACAGTGCAAACTAGTTGCCCTCAGATACTATTGGGGAAGAATACTTTCTATACTATCCTAATTGACATGAGTAATTCTTGCATAGATTACCATTTGATCAATTAACTGAAACGGCTGCATAAATATTTATCAGAGCTGTTACAATGCAAATAGTAGGATACATTGGAATTAAATTACATATAAAGAAAGCACCAGGTATTTGGAACCACATGCTGAGAAGCTGTTTCTCATCCATCTCAGTGTAAACATTAAATTATTCCTTCTTTCTACACAAAGAACCAATAGTCTATTCCTACTTAATTTTAAAACATGGAGGAACACATTTTAGGTATCTTGCTGCACTCATATCCTATTAACATATAGGATGATATATCCATAATATAAAAGCATAATGTGATACTTTTCCCTTTCCCAACTACCTAAATATATAGATAACAGATATCTGATGGCAACATAATATGGACATAATGTGTGTATGCGTGTTAGATAATTTGATAGATAATTTGTATAAAATTTGCAGCAGCAGTTTCATGTTATATACATGCCACAAAGTTTGATGTTTCATGTCAAATGCATGGAAGTTTTATGCTGCAAAATCTATAAGCTAAGTTCCCTCACCTTTGATTTATGGTGATAAATATATACACAGAAACAAGAGAAGACAGAAACCCGGTGGTAAAAGTAAGACAAAAAATTATTCCACCTGAAAAAAAAAGAATACATTCGATTTGAGTAAACTTCATAATCTTCACAATAACTTCCTAAGTAGCCTAGAAAATAAATAAAAACGTAACAACCCAAAGAAATCTATATAAGATACTGAAGCTGAAAAAACATACATATCCCACATCAAAGAGAACAATATGTAAAAGAAGGAAGGCCCATTGCTCAGGGCACAGCATCATCTTTGTATTCTACATCTGGGCTCTGGAAAAAATCCTGGTCTTCAGCTCTGGAAGCTCTGAAAAAGATCTTGGTCTTCAACTATTACTCCATACAGTTATACAGACTTCTTCTGATGCCCAAATACATGAGCTTCAACTTCCCAATTGGCAGAGGATACTAGGAGCTGCAGATCGACAAAACTCAGATGCCCATTCCTAGTCCAGATGCCTTCTCATTTATGCTGTTTATTCACAGGCTGTTTTGCACTCTATGAAAAATTTAGATGGAGCTCTCTGAGCTTGGTTGTTTGCTTGCAGAGGTTTCATTGCCTGACTAGATAACATCACCACTTCTAGTATGCAGTGGGGTTTTCTCCTTGTTTATATACAGTAGCTTGCCTTGCCAGTGTTGATAGGGGTGTGCTTTTCTCCTTGATAGTTCCTTGATTACTGTATTATTTTCTGTTACCTACTCAGGTAATGAACTGTCTGCAAACAAACAATCAAGTATCAAGGACTCCACAGTTCAACCCTGAGGTGGCTATATTCTCTTCTATTGAAAATTTAGATATTTCAAGTAGGATTCAGATCAGAGCTTAACAATCCCTTTGTGCTCATTAATCCTATTAAGCTCATTCACGCAAACTAATGCATTCAGATGGATCTGTAATAATCCTAAATGTGGTTATATCTCATTTCTATCTTCCAGCAATCTGCATGATAAGGAGATGACTTACCACTTCACTGGTAGTGGGAACTAGGAAAAAGAGCTAGCTACAGCTGAGATGATGATGAAGTATGGAGCGCAGAACACATAAATTTAAAAAGAGGTGAAAGAAAAGTGAGGCACATTCCTGAAATTGTGCTTTGTGATTAGCAGACCCAGTCCTAGTTGAGAACTGAGAACATAAGTGATCTTATCTGAGTCTTGTGTTAGTAGGCAAATGGCAAAAAAAAAAAGCTTTTTTAACAGTCAATATATGTCTCTCATCACTTGTGGAAGAGAATGGCTTGCATATATTGCTCTCAAAAAGTGTGGTTTGCTCCACCCCTTACTGAAAATCTGGAGGAGAATGAAGGGAACTTGTTACCTCTTTTAGCAACAGCAGACGTCAAACTATCATGGGATGCTCTGCTGGGGGAAATAACTAAATTAGAAATTATAAGAACAGGTAATTCATCCATCATAACAACTTTTAATATTTAAATAATTGAGGGAGGAATTTGACAGTATAAGCCCACTCTGCTTGTGAAGTAGAGGCAGCTGGCTAATCCCAGGGCTTTAATGCCTGGATAACTATAGAATCAGAAGTGATACTATCTGCTTGCACTCTCTCTTTTTTCTCCCCATCTCCCCCTCTCTCTTTCTCTCTCAGCAGCACATTAATGTCCTCTTTTCTCTCATGCACACATGAACATTCCCTCACACTCACATATATTACACCCACACACAATCACTCATAGAGTAAGAAACATAAACATGCCCTCCTACACTGCACTTATAAAACCTGTATTTGACGCCCATGTGCTTGGCTCCAGTTTTCTGCTGGCAACAAATATGCTTGTCTTATGCTACTCTAGATGTGGAGGAGGAAAATGTATGGCATGAAGCTTGGACACTGCACTGAGATTGTGTCAGAAGTGCCTCATGTGAGGCTGAAAGGAATGCATAAGAGTCTTGAGCAGCACCCTGTGAAGTTGTATAGCAGAGTTGAATAATGTTGCTCTCCGGGGCATTGTTTCACTTACATGCTTCCTCCCTCCCCTCTGTCCTTTTCTTCAGTAGTGCTTTTGCTGTATCTCGGTCCCCAGGGCTTTCCAGTCTTAACTGTAATCTCAGAACAACAGTGATTTGTCATTCCTCTATTGTCCTACTCTGCATGATTTCTCTGTACTTGAGAATTAAAGGTACTCAGCATTAAAAGCTCTCATTTCTCAAATCCAAGAAATGAGACATTACAAATTTGAATTGCCATGTATCTGACTTTGGCCTTCCTGCCCCCAAATTTCTCACAGTCAATCTCCTCCTCTTAACTTTACTTGCTAACTAGAGCAGAGTTGTATTTGTGCAAGAATGCAGGCAGGCATGAAGAAACCGATGCTCAGGGTTAACTAAGTGCTCAGATGCCAACAATGTACTAACTAATGTGAAACCAATTCCTACATCTTATCTTAATGGAGCTGCAGTATTATTGGGGTTAATTGGCCTTGGCTTGTTTCTTGTACTTGTTTCCTCACCCAAACTGTGCCATGAGTTCCAGATGAGTATTCAATTAGAAGAAAAATGAACAATAGAGAGTTGTCTGTTTATAATGCAACCCAGGAATAGAAGGAAAGCTGGAGCAGAAGTAAGATAAGAGGACCTTTTCTGATCTCTAGAGGTGTAATGGAATATAGTCTGGATTTCCAGGAGGAAGAGGCTGCATTCCAGTAGCCAAGGAGGCAGCAAAGGTTGAAATTTTGGTAGGGAGGAAGAAGGTTAAAATGGCTCCTCCCTGGCCATTTCCAGAGTATATTTGTAGTTATGCAGATGGCTGCTTTAGTCTGGCAAGATTCTGTTTTTAGGTGAAGAAAACTATTCAGAAATAATTCCATGTGTCATTTTTGGTTCTTGGGACCTGACAAGAGGAGTTTATGTATTTACCTTCCTGTTGCCTTAGTACTGACCATGTATGATGGCCAGAGTGCTTACAAACCTCTTGACAGTATGAACTGGAAAAATTCTAAGTTGGGAATCTCTGGATATGAGGTATAATAATACCTTTCATTTCTTTATCAACTGAGGCTGATGCTAATATGAGAGGTAAATAGCAAACTGAGTGATGGTTCATGCTGACAGTTATCACACCTCCAAAGTGTTCCCAAAGTTTGTGTCTCTTGAAGGCGACTGTAAGCCCTGTGAGATAGTCCAGATAATCAGCATAACCAGGAAAACTAGCTCTACTGTAAGGTTAAAATAAAAGAATTTTGTAAGACTGAAAATATTTCTCCTCTACTAAGGAGGATCCGTTCCAAAACATTTCCTTCACTATTCCCTCTTCTATGGGCTCACAATATGTTTTACATTCCACCTAGTGAGTGAGCCGATTGGGGGGGGGGGGGCAGCTGCTGCCTAATAGCCAGAGAAATAAACTCAGAAAGGAATCTCTCTAATGGGGCTGTGTGTAAAACTCAAGGTGGCCCGCGGGGTGCTTAGATCTGGCCTGCAGGGCCACCCTGGAAACAGTGAGGGATCTTCCTGCTGTGCCTCTGCCACCAAAAATGGGCTCCCGAGCTCTTTTTCTGGCTGGGAAGGCCTCCTGCAACCCTCTGCCAATGAGCTGACAGAAGGTTGTAGGAAGCCTTTGCAGCCAAAAATGGAGCTCGGGAGCCCATTTTCACTGGCAGAGTGCTTGGGCCACCACAGGCACCTCTGACATGAGTGACATCGAGCAGGCCTTGCCTACTCTGGCCACACCCACTCCAAGTTCAAATACAACCCTGATGCAGCCCTCAATGAAATTGAGTTTGACACTCCTGCTCTAATTTATGAGGCGGCAAAAGAGATGGAGGTAGATTTGTACTTTCAAACTTGCAAGATTCTGTAGCCTTATAATAAAGTAGAATTAACTCATCTGACCATGTTTCCTATCTGGACTATCTGGGAAGATTGACAAGTACAGAGACTGAGAACCACTTTTTTTTTCTTGTTTCCATACCTCAATCATAGGATTGCAGATGAGACACCTATCTAAAGGAGATGTTTTTCCCTAGAAGTAATAGGACCCATTGTTTTAGATATCCAATTGATGAGTAACTGAAGTAAGGACAATAGCCTATTGACTAAATTCATCAAAGGGAACAGTGGGATGTTCCCTTTGGGTTGATAGCCTCTAATTGTGAGTACCCATCCAATCAACCATATAACTCTGAAGTATTGTATTTATAAAGCTTATCACTGCATCATTGGATTACAATTTTTTTTAAAAAAAACACGTCCATGCAGAAACAGTGCTGAAGTATGAAGTCTGGTAGTTTGGGTTTACAAAGATGTTGGCTCCTGTTTGCTTCTGGGGAGTTCTCAGATATTTTGTAGGGCATTTCTGCAACAAATGAGAAGCTCTACCACATACATAAATCTCTTCAAGCAGAAAATGTTTTATGGTAGAGTAAATCTCTCTCTCTCTGTATGTGTGTATGTGTGTGAATAAATTTCCATGGATGAATGTCAGTGAAATAACAAAATGTCATGACTAAATCTAAAAGGATGTGTCTCTCTGTGTGTGGTGCTGTAGTCATACAATATTTTGTGTACTTATTATCTAGGCTGAACAGCATTCTGCCACACCCTTTCACAAAAACAGAAAACAATGTAAATAGAAGAAGGCATTTCAAAAGACTCTTGGATTATTTTCTGAGAAAGTATTTCTGGTGTCCGCTGCTGCTCTGTCTTCTCTTTCCTTCCCTTATGCAAATCAAAAAAGAAAGCCTGAGAAACAGAAGTAATTATAGAGAATGAGGCATGTGAGAGGAAGAGGCTAGTAATGAGGAATAGCAACCCCTGATGTGATAATAAGATGGAAGACAAGAAGACAGGAGTTGGTGAGCCCGTAACATTGATTAAGGTCTGAAACATCATTTTTAGTATGTGCTTGAGTTCTTTTTAGACCAAGTCAGCAATTTATGTGAAAATCCTCCAATTCACTAAGGAATTCCAGGTTTGTAAATTAGGTTTGCATTTTTTAAAATATCCCAGAAAAGGGTAACGGCAAACCAGCTCCATGTTGTAACCAAGAAAATGTCATAAATGTATCCATGAAATCACCAGGAGCTGACTTGAATACTTAAACAGCATCAGGATGCTGATTTCTGGTCAAGTAAGCAAGTAAGGAATTGTAGTTTAATCTTCTTCCATCATTCTTGAACAGACTGTACTTCTCTAGCATCTTCTTTTGTGAACACAATTATTCTAACATTCTAGGACATATATCAGACACTTGTCAATCATGCCATATATTTCAAAGCCATATTTTTTCTTTTGTGACCTATGGGCAAAACTATTAAACTTACATTGAAGCAAAAGCAGTAATAATAATGGACAGTACTTAGAAAATATGCACATTGACAAAATTTCCATCCGTCAGTTGCAAAAGGCTACACAGCTTATATCTGTACATGTAGTAACCAAAACATTACGACATCCTAGGTTCTTGGAAATAACTCAGTATGTATGAAGGCCAACACCAGCTAAAGAACTTGCAGCTGTGACTCCATATTGTTGTGAACTGATTAATAAAAATAATTACTACAAATCAAGTCTCAGTGGCGCAGTGGTTAGAGTGCAATACTGCAGGCTAATTCTGCTGACTGCCAGCTGCCTGCAATTTGGCAGTTCAAATGTCACCAGGCTCAAAGTTGACTCGGCCTTCCATCATTCCAAGGTCAGTAAAATGAGGACCCAAATTGTTGGGGGCAATATGCTGACTCTGTAAATTGCTTAGAGAGGATTGTAAAGCACTGTGAAGCAATATATAAGTCCAAGTGCTATTGCTATTGCCAAGTCCGACAAGAGGCATGACAAAATCACCACCAGTCAATTGCAAAGGAAGCTTTACTTGGAATAGCTTATATACTGCAACGATACCTTTAATACCATCAAAAAAACAATCTGCTTCTTCCAGGTCTTTGAGAAAGACTTGATAGTTACATAAAATGCCAAATCCATCCTAAACATCTGGCCTACTATATGACAAACCAACATTCTATTTTCCTTTGTTGACTTTTGAGTCTCTTGTAGCCTTGCCTCTCACTCTACTATAGAATCGCAATAAAGCTAACTAAATATCACTAAAGGGCCATGATCCAATAGAATTGTAGTGTAACTTCCAGATACAATGAAGAAGGTTCTTCCCAAACTAGACACTGGGTGACCCTGCTTTACTATTTCTCCATTATCATTTTTTGGCTGGGTCACAGAACATGCTAAGCCTAAGTGAAATCAATCACATAAATGGATCCATACAACTTGGAGTGGGATTCTCCTGGTTCAGTCTGGTTCAGGCGAACCCCTAGCCATGATGATCAGCTGGCTCCGAATTGGCTCGATCTGACAATCATGTGGGCGCACCCACCCGCCTCTGCGCTGTACTCACCTATATCTGCTCAGCTGATTTGTGTGGCAGAGCGGATTGCCCCACCTCGGCTGTGTTACTTCCCTGAAGTAACACTGAAGGTAAGTAACACGATTAGCAAACCGGTTGTTACACCAGGAGAATCCCACCCCTGCATATAATGTGTCTATATGAATTGTAGACAATTATAGTTTATTCAGTAAAGCATAGTGGGACATGTAATCTGAGTAATTACTTAAAATTACAATATAGAATTTTCCTAACATGATTCTCTGACACAGGTAGAATAGTAGCACTCAACCATTTCACTGTTAACTAATTCACTTAAATGCCTTTTTGAAATAATTCTGTGATTATAAGCTTTTGGGAAACAATTCAGTGTGCCATCCATGTAGCCCTTCTTCAACTGATCTCAGAATCAGGATGTTCAGCTCCTGTTGAAAGCTATTCATTGATTATTTCCTGAAAAAAATTACATAGTTAATCATTTCAACTTTTCCACAAGATTGTTTCAGTGGAATTTGATGTATTACAGAATTATCTTTATGGCACTATAGTCAACTCACAGTATGACAGATACAAATTCCCAGAGCTCCTCATCGAGTCAATTCCTATTAAGCACTGTTCTGGTTTCTCACTTTAATAACATTACAAACATAAACATATAGTGAGGGGGAAAGATGCATTCAATTCTATCCTTTACTATCATCCTACATTATTCCCCCATTAATTAGCCTTAACTAATTCATTTGTGAACATGTTACAGTCAAAACCACTTACAGGTATTGCAATTCTATGCAAAGCTGAACTAGGTTTCCTGCAAAAACTGGATGGAAATGCAATTAAGTGCAGCAACCTATTTGGTACAGCTGTCAAATGATCAGGATATGTGGTCTTTTGTTCCACATGGCTTTAGCACATAAAGATAAAGACACAATCTACTGGTTCCTAGGGGAGATGTTGTCAAGAGGAACTAAAAAAGAGCCACAGTTAAGAAGTATCTGAAAGCAATATAGGACATCAATATAGGAACATTTCTAAGGTAGGCATGGCGAAGTAGAGACGTAAGTGGAACTGAAGTTTGTGACAAAGATCAAAGAAATGATGAACAGACCAGTTCTTTGGAACCCCTCCAGATAAAGAAAGAGTACATACCCACATGTACTCTGGATGACTATTCCTTGCCGGGACACCACAGCACAGTGGTCTTCTATGAGTTTGAACACCAGGTGATGAAGAAATTAGCCTTCTAACTCACAATCATGGTTGAGCCTCTTAAAGGACACTAAGTTCTCAGGCCTTATTTTCTAATCATTTTTGGAAATTGCTTATTAACCATCTTAAAGTTATTGGAGACTTTCAGAATGATAACTTTAAAAAATTACAACTCTGAACAAAAGAAAAATTAATTACAAGCTTAAGAAATGAAAGAAAATAGAGTATAAATAAAATATAAAATATTTTTCAAAAAGCAAAATAAGATTTTGATCAAAAAAGTTACATTAAGGGTCCGATCAAGTTTGGAACATTGACTTTTATTATAACATTTTGAAATCAACTACAAAAAATAAATAGGTTATTTTGGGATCCAGAGTTATTTTGGCTGCCTTGGCTCTTAACAAAAATAAGTGGATTATGATTTTAGAAACTGGACACTAGAAGGGACTAAAGATTCTAAGTAAAAAGCAAAAACTTACAGGGTATATCTTTTACTTATGAAGATAAGTGCTTTAGTCAGGCATGATTTCTGTCTATACGCGAGCAGCAATAAATAAACTCTGAAGTAACTACTCATGTCATTCTTGGTTCCCGAGGCCTGACATGAAGCCAGAAATTACTAGCTATAATATCAGCAATGCCACTGATGATGTCTGATTATATGGATACATTATGTCCAAAAGATGCCAATGAGGCAATGACAGATGTGGAAGAAATTTTATCTGACAAGACAGAGAAAATACCAAAAGTGGAACTACAAATGACAGGCCATGGGAATGATTTAGAAAAGGATTCTTTATTGTACACACAAAGGAAAGTGACAGTTTTAATAATTAAATGGAAAATGCAAATGACATATCAAAAGAATGACCTGGAATATCTACAAAAGAGACTCGTTAAAGCCTATAAGGAAGAACTGAAGAGAAATCAAATCCTTTGACAATATTTGAGTAAACTAGAGATTAAAATTGTTATAAGTAAAAGGAAGGAATACAAAGTTGGTTTATTTGCTCAAGTTTAGAATAAGACATTTATTTACATAGTTCTCCAACCCTTTAGAGACTTTTTGCTGATACTAAGATTGAATAAAAGATGAGATATGCTTGGAAGCAATGCTGTTTGTAACCTTGTAGGGGTTGACTTTGATCTGTCTATAGTTGTAATGAAGGTTGGAAGTTACATATATACACATACTTTTCTTTTTTGTCATATTCTTTCTTTTCTTTTTCTTGCACTTTTTATTCTCTTTTACTATTCTCTTTTCCTAATTTGTATTAGTTTTTACTATTGTAATCAAAAACCTTAATAAAAATTATAAAATAAGGAAATAAAATAAGTACCTCGAAATGAACTTGTTTGAGAAGTTCATTTTTGAAATGAACACAAATATTGAATCTTGTCTTTAGAACAAATGTACAACAGGGTCATTATTATGTCATACATAAGAAGGCTCCAGTCTATGAATGGAGAGATCTGTATCTAAAATCAAGGATGAGAAATGGTATAGAAATAACTTTTTAAAAGGTACCATTGTAATCTTTCTACTGGACCAAGCAATTAATAAATCTTCACGGGTCCCTCCTAGATATGCCATCTAATTAAAATCATCCTAGAACTCTTGTGAGTGCTTTTGTAGTAATATTTTATGTCGCCATTTGAATATTTTATGTACTGAGTTACCATTGGTTACCATTATCAGTGTGTATGATTTTGCTAGCCCAGTAACATGGATTTATGTTTATCACTTTACAAGCACAGTCCTATTCAATAATTATTAGTCCTTTGTTTTTGAAAAGTGAAGCTCATTAACAGTCTATTGTTACTTAAAAGTAAATCATTTACAGTATAATCAGTCTTCTTTTCTAATTAACAGCATTACTTTCAGATAAATATTTCACTTGCCTTTTGTGTCTCTAAGCAGATACCATTTTGCAGTGCATCTGGTCTGTGGCTAAAATGGACTGAATTTTATTACTAGGGCAGGTAAAACTTCATTTAACAGCAAAGCAAAGATTAGCATTACAGTTAATATGCATGCTTATTCAGGAAATACATGAACTTCAAAATTAGAAACTTGGTCTAGATACTTGATTTATTATAGTCCATTACATTTCCAGACAGTTCAGATTATTGATTATGGAAATTCACAGGCAGAAATTGAATATTTCTGACATGTATTACAAAGGGGAAAGGCCTTTTTTAAACAGCAAGATTGCTTACTACCTGAAATCATAAATCACTTTGTGCCATGCTGGTTATATGGAAATATAAGAAGCTGTCTTTCCCATGTCATCTTCATTCATAGCATTCTAGTAGATGTGAAGTCTTTAAGTAGTATGATTTTTCTCTTTCTTCATTCCTATTTTTGATTTACATCCCTCCATTCTTCCTGGCTATGCTGATATTTATATGTTTGCTTTATTATATAATGCCTGCCTATGTTCTAATGCACACATCGGATTCTAATGGGAAAGATGGCTTTAAAGCAACAGTTAACAGTACCACAATCATGTCACCAGTCTGGAAAAATGAAGACCCACCCAACCTTCTTCTCTTGAAAGCATTGGCTGAAAATTCTAGAATTCCAGTCCTTATCATATGCTTAATCTACTGGATTAGGGAAAACTGGTCTAACCTCTATTTTCAAGGGTGGAGGTAAGCATCTCAATATAAAATATGGCTTAACCATTGATCCCTTCAGGTAGAGGGGCACAGTGCATCTTAGCTCTAATTTGTGCCATGTAGCCATGGGGGGGGGGGATCCAGATAGATAATTCCTAGCAGTACATTGAAAGCCCCAGGGAAATATTCTATCTTTTCCTCCTCTTTTTCTATTGTGTAAAAAAATAGTTGGAGGGAGGAGTAAATATTTCAGGGGGTTCCAAATGGAAGACCCTGTACAATTCTATGCATAGGGTTCACCCCAAATGTATGTTTAATTTCATTTTTATCCCACTACTCAGAGCAGTCTGCATGTTCCAAACACAACTCCTCTATTTTATTGTCATAAGAACCTTGTGAGTTTGGTAAGACAGAACAAGTTCATTCAGCAAATTTGTACTAGGTTATTCAGACTTAACCCATTTATCAAGTCACTCAAGAGTTTGGGTGGAAGGAAATAATACCCTCCCCTCTGCTTCTTGCAACCCAGAGGATCTTGCCTTCCCAGACTCTTGTACTTAGAAGCCCTACTCCAGGGACAATCTATATACCCCTTGCCATAGAAAAAGAAGATAGTTGCTTTATAAGGACTCACATACCAGATAAGGCACCAATGCAGCTCCAACTTGCACTTATTTAGTCTCATAGCTTAACCACTATTAGCCAATGGCAGTATTTGAATGCACTCGTCTTTGCTTGCATCACCCTAAGGGGTCTCTCTGTCACATTTAGAAAATCATTGCTCTATGCCAGGGCTGTCAAACTCGTGGCCCATGGGCCAGATGTGTAACACACTGGCCATGCCCAGTTTAGCGAAGGAAAAAAGTTGTGATATGTCACGTGACGCAACCATGACGATGCAACTTTGACACCCCTGCTCTATGCTACATAGAAATGTTTCCAATACACAACAACCTTCAGTCATCAGATACTGGAGGTCTCTCTATCTGTGGAGGTCCCTCTATCAGCATTATAGAGCTTGGGGGAAGCATAAAAAACAGCATCCAAAGTTCAGTTTTAAACATCTCTGAAGACCAAGAGCAAGTATGCATTCCAAAAGATCAGGTTTGCCTTTAGTTTTAACTACTAATGTTTGTACTACCACATCTCTATGTCAGAATAAAATAGCTGGCATCAGTTTCAAGAAAGAAAATGTATAGCAGAAAGTTGTTGCTGTGTTACTGCAAAGTGGCTTGTCCTTCACAAAATGTGAACATTTTTATAAACAGCAGTGATTCCACAAGGAAAACTTTACCTTATCTTGTTTCCTACACCTTTTGGAAGATGAGAATTGGGCGCTGCAAATGACTATATGAGTGTAGAAAGATAGGCATCTATGCAATTTTTAAAAAATCTTTACTTGGTGTTTTAAGGTTTTAAAGTTGGGCTTGAAGTAACCTACTTAAGCAGCTGAAAAATTGACAGGATCAGGCAGGAACCTCTCTTTTAGCGCTAGAACCTCAGTCTCTCTTATATTGGAACTATCTGCCTTGAAAGCGCCACTGTAAAATGATGGGATCGTGAGTAAGCAGATGAAGTTTGGCATTTAGATCTCTGGTGGCCAAGTACGGTAAAGAACTTCACTCTCCAAAAATGGACATGCTTTTGGCCAAAAGGAGCTTGTATATTGAGGAGTAGCTTTCAATACAGGGGAGATACCTTCCTCCCACTCATCAAACTTTCATGACAGAGCATGTCTATTTCAGTCTCCCATCACTTTTACACTTATGTATCTTTCTCTGTTTTATGAGGGAAAAATAAAAAGCAAACAAAAACAAAACAGCAAAGAAGGGAATATTGAACCATCAGGAGGAAAGGAACAGAAGCAAACTGAGAAAGTGTGCAGGCCGCAGCAAAGATGTCATGCTTAGGTTGTTCATAATAATGTTCAGATTGTCTGCAAGAGTTGATTCACACATGAATGAATAATGAGCAGAAGCTAAATATGCAGACCAATTCTATTAAAAAGTATTATATGGCTTTTCAGTTGGCCAACCCGCCCATTTTTCCAAATCTTTAGAATGAACCAGTAAATGATTTCAAAAAGCTATCTTTACCTATTTTAGAGCTATGCTGACATTTATAAAACTATAATTACGGACATGTATATAGTTATGTGAAACTAATGGTTGTGGAGATCAATGCAACCTATTAATGCTTCCCCTACGCAAGCAATAAGGAGTGCTATGGAACCTGCCTGCAAATTCCTCACCTACAACAAGTTGTGAATTAACCAAAGGAAAAAAAAACAAAGCTGAATTTTATCTCTTTTTCACAAAAAATAAGGCAATTTGTTAGCATTGACATTTCTCCCCCAATCTAAATTTTTGTCTACCTTTGTCCAGTAAATGTATAAACAGGGTAAAGGCTTGAAAAGATACTATGTGAACATTGGTGGTTAGGAAAAACCAATTATAAAATATATAAAAGGACAGTCTGGACACAGAAGCTTAATGACCATAAGGATATACTAGTAAGCCTGCATACAGAAACATGCCATGGTGATATGATAGCATGTAGAAGTATGAGAACATTGGAAGCTCTATGGGAAGAGGGAAGAAGAGATTGATTGCCTATGGCTGTAATGTTGATTTTACAGAATGGAAGCTGCTAAGGAGTAGGGAGGGAAAAGAGGGGTCAATACATTGATCCTATGTGCTACCACATACTGCTAATGCACAACTAATGTTTTCACTATAACAAAATTAATAACCTCTCCCTCTTTCTCTGCTATTACTAAAGATCTTTTTTAAAAGTCTGCATTCTGCTGGCAGAATAAAAAGTGAGGAATGCCTCTAATTTTGGGAGAATACCAGGATATTAGGAATCCTGTACTATAGGACTATAGATGAAGTCATTATTTTGTGAATGTAATGGAAACTGATTGTTTCTGTATGTTTCAGAACTCATACAAAAGAGAAGAAAAAAATGTGTTCTGAAGTCCAGGGAGGCAGCATCTACTGTTACAGGGATGAACATATGACAAATAAGGCACTTGATTATAACCTTCTTTCTTCTTTCTCCAGCTCTCTCAATAAATTTCTTAAATCTGCTCAGGCAGACAGAATCAAAGTACAGGTGTGAGAAGCAGCAAGCTCTGGGGCTTGCAAAAGTCAATGAAGATCTGGGTGCCAGATTTAGTGGCTGCTGGTTACATGATTTAGGTTGCTTGCTTGAGACAGAATGCTATGTCCATTCAGTCAAGGAAAAATTCCTTGCAATAGTAGGCTACAAATGGTTCCATAGCTAGTGTAGCTTCCCTCCGTGTTATTTTGTCATATAAACTGCCCCTCTGGCACTGCCTGATACACAGAGAGTCTACCCAAGTGGTCTCAAATAGGCTACTGCCTCCTTCCAGAGACCAGATGAAAGAGATGAAATGAATGAAATGCCTGAGAAAAAGACTGCAGAAAGCAGCTGGAAAGCTTTGGAATCAGGACTGGTTTTGAAGGAATATAAATCTGTTTTCACTGGATCTCCTCCTTTGTTAGTTCTGCAAAAGCTTAGTACAGAGCTTTCTAGCTATTGTACTGTATACAATTCACAACCAATTAGATGTCAAATATTTTGCATTCCCCAATGTTGTCTTAAACTACATCTTAAATATTTAGATTCATCTTCACTCTTCTGTTTGCAAGCAAGTAACTGGGAAAAAATGGACAGAAAAAAGAATAACTATTTGCATAAATCTGCCTGATGTCTTTCTGATGCAGCCATTTTGACACCCCACAGATAAAATTACCAGCAGAGATTCATACACAGAAATTTGCACATGGTTCTTTAAGCACCAATACTTGTTCTACTTTGCCCACAAGAAAATTTTGTGCGCCTAATGTTTCCTTTTGTTTTTTCAACCTAAAAATTCTGCATCAAAGCAGAAATATGAATTCTATTACCAATAGAAATCCAGTAAGTTAAGATACTTTCCATATGATTACTGATTGTGCCTGATATATTTCACATTTGCCAGACTAGCATAAGAATAATTATGCTGAACCCCAATGGCCCATTCTAGATTTCACAGTTTCAACTACTCTCAGTTCTTATGTGTATAACCAAGAAGCCTCACACTACATGATTCTAACATGCTAATAGTGAATTATCAATGACTTGGCAGTCATAAATTATATCAATTTGTACCCCATGCAAATTCTGGATCCTGGAAAACACAAAAACACAAAAACACACTATATGTACTAAAGCTAGGTGAAGCAAAGGCAAGTACCAGAAGATTATATAAACTATATAATTACAATTGCCCAGGTACCTTCACCTGCAGACTGAAAGTATCTTAGAACAAAAATACTCTCAGTGTTGATTTGTGGTGTGAAATTGTAGGGCCTTACAAAACCTATCTTACTTGAACAAATTCAGACTCTTTTTTAAAGAAGCATCCTGGGAACTGACAAGAACACATCAGCTCCCGTGGTCAGAACAGATACAGTTATCCACAGCATATATAGCCACTCAGTAATTAAAGATTTCACATATTGGGCAGAGGATCCATTCAATGGTAGGTTGAATGGACAGGTTACCCAAAATATGCTTAGCAGAACAAATAAGTATGGTTCAGCTCACCTCCTGGGTAAGCTGACTTATCTAACTTATTTCACAGCATGGGTTTTCCACCTAGTGTTTATTGTCAACAGCCTCCCAGGAAAAGAAAAAAATTAAACAGAGTCCTAGATATCAGTACCCAAGCAGATGTGGAGCTATTTTGAAAAGAAAAGAGATTTAAATTGGATGACTAAGAACAAAATAATTTTCAAATTAAAAAAATAGCCCTCAATAAATTTGATGCAATTCTTAAGAAAGGTCTATTCTAGAGCAAGATTTGAGTTGTTGGGTACAATAGCCAAATACGGGTGCTTTCATCACTTGTCATACTATGAGAGTATGTGTACATGTGGATGCCCTAGTCAATGAAGATATTGCTCATGTTTTGTTCGATTGTCATCTCGATGCCCATCTTAGATATTTAATATCCCTACTTGAAAGACCAGCCCACTGGAACCTGGATCACAGATAGTCCTATTCCCTATTGGGGTCTAATATATACATTGTGAACAGAACTGCTAATTTTATAGTCAAGACAGTTCAGCTATGAACCCATTATACTGAACAGATCAGTGTATCATGTAAAGGCAATATATTTAGAAATTATATGTAAGTTCCATAATCTCTGATAAGACGAGGGAGAAGTGGCTTTCAAGGAATCTGAATCTGCCTATTTCTCATTTATGCCAGTATACTGATGAAATGAAGTCAGTTACTACCATTACTAATTAGGTATTATTTCTTCATTAAAAAGTGCTTAAATGGATGGATAGACAGGCTGAAAGTGCCAAAAATAAATGGACAATTCTGTCCTATATCTTCTAAGATTTGGTGATTTTGGAAACTTTGGGGCATTCTTGTGTGTGTGTGTGTGTGTCAAAACCTCAACAAGTTATTAGCTTCATCGTTATTTGATTCAATAATTTGTGTGCTTGGCAGTTGATGATATGTAATAAAGGGGCGTTGGTTCTTACCTGATACGCTTCTTCTCGTAGAGCTGCGTAGAGCGTCCAGAATGGGAGGTGCTCCAGTCTCGGCTCTCACAGGCTGAGCTTGAATTGAGGAACGCTCCTCCCCATCACGTGGTCCTCGTAGCGTTCCCCAGTTTTGCAAAGACGAGAAGGAAAGGCCTTATTCTCATCCTAACTAAAAACGAATCTATTGGCCGAAACAAGATTCCCCACCAGACGGGTAAATGGGTGGGGCTGGACGCTCTACGCAGCTCTACGAGAAGAAGCGTATCAGGTAAGAACCAACGCCCCTTCTCCATAGAGCTGCTACGAGCGCCCAGAATGGGACATACCAAAGCTTGGCGAGTCCTACGGGCGGGATCCTGTCTGGTGCGGAATCTCCTCTGGAACCTCAAGGACCCGCTGAAGGACCCGCCTGCCAAAAGAGGCCTCAGCCGAGGCGAATACATCGATTTTGTAATGCCTGATAAAAGGGGATGGGGATGCCCAGGTGGCAGCCCTACAGATGTCAGTTATTGAAGCTTGGGTGGCCCATGCGGCAGAAGTAGCCACGCTTCTGATGGAGTGCGCGGTCATGCCAGAGGGAACAGGTAGGGCCTGTACCTGGTATGCCTTAGAGATGGCGGCCCTAATCCAACGGCCCACAGTGGTAGGAGTCACTTTGTGGCCGAGGGACTTAGGCTGAAAGGACACAAACAAGGCCTCTGACTTCCGGAATGGTTGGGTGCGCTTGATGTATATTCTTAGGGCGCGCCTCACATCAAGGGTGTGCCACTGTTTCTCCCTCTCCCGAGAGGGTCTGGGGCAGAAGTTCGGGAGGATGAGCTCCTGAGCTCTGTGGAAAGCTGAGTTGATTTTTGGTAGGAAAGTGGGATCAGGTCGGAGAACGACCCTATCTGAATGGAACACACATAAGTCCTGTCTGATGGAGAGGGCTGCTATCTCCAAGATCCGGCGAGCGGATGTGATAGCCACAAGAAAAACAGTTTTGAGGGTCAGGAACTGGAGGGAGGCCTCCCTGATGGGTTCAAAGGGAGGCTTGGTAAGAGAGACAAGGACTTTATTGAGATCCCAGGTGGAATAACGGTGTATAGTCGGAGGATGCAGGTTGGAAGCTCCCCTGAGGAAGGCCCAGATAAGGGGGTGATGAGAGAGGGAACCCCACTATTGGAGGGAACAACGGTTGCCAGGGCCGCGACCTGCCGTCTTAGGGTGTTAGTGGATAGACCCTTATTGAAACCCACCTGAAGAAATTCCAGGACCTGAGCAATGGAGGGAGAGAGGGGATTGATCTGGAGTTTGTGAGACCAACTGCGAAAGGCGACCCACGTGGCATTGTAGATTCGCATGGTCGAGGGCCGTCTGGCTGCCAGGATGGTGTCTATGACTTGGTCGGAGAAGTTTTCTCTCCTTAAGCGGTCCCGCTCAACCTCCAGATGGCTAATTGGAGCCATTGGCGGTTCGGGTGTGTAAGAGGGCCCTGGGACAGGGAGATCTTGTCGGGTGGGATCCTCTGGGGGCCACTGAGAGGTTGCGAAGGTCCGCGAACCAGGGACATCTGGGCCAATAAGGGGCCACCAGAAGAATTTCCGCTTGTTCCAGGATCAGTTTGTGGATAACCCTGGGGATAAGGGTTGGGGGGGTGAGGCGTAAAGGAGCCCTGGGGGCCAAGGGCAATGGAGGGCGTTGTGGTTCTCCGCCCTGTGAGAGGGGTACCTGGAGAAGAACCTTGGTAGCTGGGCGTTGAGGGGGGATGCAAAGAGGTCCACCTTGGGAAGTCCGAAGATTGAGACTGCCTCCCTGAATAGGGACGGGTGGAGGCGCCATTCTGCTTGGTCTGGGGTGGCTCTGCTGAGCCAATCTGCCTGGATGTTTAAAGCCCCCGAGATATGGTCTGCCTTGATGGATGACAGGTTTGCTTCCGCCCATCGGCACAGACGTTCGGCCTCTCTCATGAGCCGTATCGATTGGGTGCCCCCTTGCCTGTTGATATGGGCTTTTGCCGTGATGTTGTCTGTAAGGACCAGGACGTGGTGCCCGCGTACCTGAGGTAGGAAACTGCGAAGCGCCAGGTAGACGGCGTGGAGCTCCAGCCAATTTATGCTGCAGAGTCGTTCTGTTGCCGACCATTTGCCCTGGGACAAGAGGGAGTGGACGTGAGCTCCCCATCCAAAGAAGCTCGCGTCTGTGGTGATGGTCAGCCGGTCGGGCTCCTTGAAGTAGTGGCCCTTGTTGATGGCCGGTCTGGTCCACCAAAGGAGGGACATGAGGACTCTTGGAGGGACTCTGACCAGGAGTCTCGAGTTGCTCCTTCCTGAACGCTGATGCGGGAGCAGGAACCATTGAAGGGACCTGGTGTGAAAACGGGTCCAAGGGATAACAGAGATACATGAAACCAGCTTCCCCAACAGCTTTGACAGATCTAACAGAGACACTTTTTTTGCCCGCCTGATGTGCTTGATGGATTGTTGGATGCTGAGCAACCTGTCCGGGGACAGGAAAACTAGCTCCTGAACCGTGTCGATCACCACCCCCAAGTGGGTAAGCCGGGTAGAAGGGGAAAGGTGACTTTTCTTCCAATTTATCAGGAACCCATGATCCTGAAAGGCAGCAAGGGTGAGCCTGGTATCTCTTTGAGCCTGATCTTTTGAGGAGGACAGGATGAGGATGTCATCCAGGTAACAGTGGAGACGGACCGGGAAGGATCTCAGGTGGGCGGCCAGGGCTGCCAAGACCTTGGTGAAAACCCTGGGAGCGGAGGACAGACCAAAGGGAAGTGCGACATACCGGAAATGCTGTTTATTATAGGAAAACCGCAGAAATTTGTAGTGGGAGGGTCGAATTGCAATGTGTAAGCATGCCTCTGAGAGGTCAATTGAGGTGAGCCAGTCCCCTCGTCGGGTTCCCAGGAGGATTGATTGTAAGGTGTGCATTTTGAATTTACGGGGGGCTAGGAAGCGATTCAGCCTTTTTAAGTCTAAGATAGCCCTCCAACCCCCCGAGTGTTTGGGCACTACAAACAGATGGGAATAAAACCCTCGTCCCCGTTGAGCTGCGGGAACGGGTTGGATAGCCTTTATGTCGAGGAGATGACTGATGGTGGCGTCCATAAGGGCCCGCTTAGCAGGGTTCTTGGAAAGGGGGGAGGACATGAAAAAATCAGGAGGGGGGGACTGGAATTCAAGGGCAAGGCCGAAAAGGACCGTGTCCCTGACCCATGCATCAGTAGTGGTGGTCTCCCATCGGCTGGTGAAGTACTTGAGGCAGCTGCCGATGGGGGGGGAAAGGTTGAGTTATCTTGAGCGGCGGAAGGGCCTGTTCCCGGATCCCCGGAAGGGCCTTTTATAGGGACCACCCCTTCTGGACCTCTCGGTTGTATCCGCCCGGTCCTGCGGTGGAGGGGGTCTGTAGGAGGGAGATCGAAGGTACCTGGGGGGAAAGAGGCCTGGAAGGAGGGCCGAAAGGAACCTCATCGAAAGGAGGCGGGGGCTCTGGAGTCAGATCTCCGAAAAAGCAAGGGAAGGTATTTGCGCTTGTTGCGGCTCTCAACCAGTAAGGGGTCAAGGACCGGGCCAAACAATTTACCTCCCAAAATGGGAGCAGATGCCAATTTCACCTTGTTTTTGACATCCGCTTGCCAGTGGCGGAGCCAAAGCAAGCGGCGAGCAGTGACCTGAGAGGATATGGCTCTGGTGGAGAATTTCACGGCCTGAGAAGTAGCGTCGGCCGAGAACTTGGCCGCGGCTGTGAGCTTTGCGATGTCCTGATGCGCCCTGAGATTGGACGCGGGGACATGTTGCTTAAGCTGTCGGAGCCACCTGATTGAGGATCTGGTGAAAAAGGAAGCGGCCGTGGCCGCTCTAATAGCCCAGGCGTCGGATTGGTGGGCACGGCGCAGGGCTAACTCGGCTCGCTTGTCCTCTGGTTTCAGGGCCTCTAAGGCATCGCTAGGGGTCGAGGAGGAAACCAGACCCACGATGGGTTCGTCAACAGAGGGGGGATCTACCAGGAGAGAAAAATCAGGGTCAAGGTTGAAGAAACATTTGTCCTGACTGGAGGGGGCCGGAGGTGCCCCCGTAGAGGCCAGTTGTCTGGAAACCAGATCAGAAAAGATAGGTGGGACCGGGATGACGTCGGTCTCTACCACAGGCTGACTGAAAATGGAGTCGTGAGGGCCCCCCGAGGCTACAGGCTCGGGGGGGGGGTTGGGAGGTCAGGCCAGAGATGTTTTTGGCCTTGAAAAGGATCGACCTGAACAGGTGCGGTTTAAACAACCCCACAAAGGTGGGCTGATCCGGGGTGAGGCCTTCATCCTCTGACATCTCCCCCTCTATTGGGTCTGCCCCCGAGAGGGGTTCGCTGTAGATAATGGACCCCAAGTCAAGGTCCTCCTCTTCCCCAAACTGGGTAGGGTCCCCATGCTCCTGCTCCTCCTCCTCTACCCCAAGAGAGAGGGGCAATTCCCTCTGGGATAGTACCTGACCATGCAAAGCATCCGACTTGGAGAGCGATCTGATGGATGGAACCTGGATTTCAGGGGCCGCAGGCCGAGGGGCCGGACCGGCCATCTGCTGGAGCCCTTGTCCGATTCCCTGGCGGATGGCAAACTCCATCCATGATCTCATATTCTCAGGGATTTCAGCCATGGGATGTTCCTGTGGTTCCTCCTGGCGCAGGCCAGCAGCAGTGCGGGTGAAAGTAGCTTCAGGGGCTTGCCTAGGCAGCGAGGCTGAAGATTGAGCAGGTGAGGAGGGGGGGGAGGTTGAGAGGAGGTTGAGGGAGTGGCGGGAGGAGGGGCCAGAGGCACGGAGCTTGATTCTCTAGACCGCCTGTCTATTTCCCTCTCTAGTGCCTTGTGGCGTCTGAGGGCATCCCTCTGAGAGACTTTGGAGGTCTCCTGTGCCTGTTTGCGCAGGTAGTGGGTTTTGGATTTGGCCTTCAGAGAAGGGCCACGTGAAGAATTGTCATCTGCCATCTAGAAGAAGCTGGAAAGAAAAATTATTTAAATTAGTATGAGACGGTTGGCTCGTCTGAGTGTGACCTACACCAAGGCCGGGTATCACAGCGGTTGTTTCACGCCCCCCTTTTAGTGAAAAAATTGATATTTGATTCGTAATTTTGCTCTATATTATTAATGTTTTCTTTCTTTTTTTTTTTATATTGGAATTACAGTCCGATCAGTTACAATGCTTATGTTAATTAGAGCGGTTTTGCGTGAAGCCAATTAGCCGAAAGAACGCCAGGCCTATGTGTAATGGAAAGGCCTACAGCAGCTGTCCCCCAGAGCGAAACCAGGGGGGGTGAGAAGTGAGGTGCTGCGACGTCGCCAGCTGAGGGGGCTGCGGAGCCAATGGACCTTATGGGAGCTCGAGAACCCTCGAAAGAAACGGCCCTGAGGGAGCGAGCTATGGCTTTAGGCAGTCTCTGAGGAGCTGCCGAGTGAGAGTTTTCAGTCAACGCAGTCCGGCTAATTATTAGAGAAGGCCCCAAAATGGTGTCGGCCATGCGGTCGCTCCCAAAATGGCGGCCGCCACGCGGTGTCCAAAATGGCGGCTGCCACGCGGCACCCAAAATGGCGGCCGCGAGTGCACGAGGGGGCTATCAGCAGCGGTTACTCTCCCAGAATGAGGGGGCCTATGAAGGCCCAAGAAGAAACGGGAGGAACAGGGGGAATTATCTCCCCTGATTACAGGCATTCAATGGGGGGGAAACACCGTTTTTAAAAGGAGGCAGGAAACGAAAGTGGCGCTCAGCGGTAGAGCAAACGAAGCGGTAGGCAGAAGCGGTGGGGGTGGGGGGTAGGGGGTGGGGGCGCCAGCAGCTCGACGCGCTGGAACTTGCCCAGGGTAAGGAATTAAACTTCCCCCATTCCCAGGATGGGGAAAAACTCCCCTAGGGAGCTGTAGACCCCAGGGCACTGCGTAAATAGGGAAAATCAAAGGTCCAACCTGATAGAAGTCCTTTTGAGGAAAAAACCTGAATCGGCCACGAGCTAGTAGAGAACACAGTCTGACTGTCTCGAGGCTGAGCTAAAACTGGGGAACGCTATGAGGACCACGTGATGGGGAGGAGCGTTCCTCAATTCAAGCTCAGCCTGTGAGAGCCGAGACTGGAGCACCTCCCATTCTGGGTGCTCGTAGCAGCTCTATGGAGAATTTCCAGTTTATTTTCACTGAAGAAAAACTATTTTGAGTATTGTGTGCTTAATAAATTAATAAATCAGATCGCTCTTGCTGTAATCTCCTGTAAAATATGCAATACAGTATTGATTTGATTTTTCACCTTAGGCTATTTCAAATGCAACCAAAGCCTTTTCTCTAGGAAATGCAATAACCCTGAAAAGTGTTTGTTATTTTAGATATGAATTATACAAATATATATATATATATATATATATATATACATACATACATACATACATACATATACATATATACATATATACATATATACATATACACATATACACATATACACATATACATATACATATACATATACATATACATATACATATACATATATATATATATATATATATATATATATATATATATATATATATATATTTCTGAGGTTTTCTGAGGTTTTCGCGGGTATTTATATGGGGATCTTTGGTTATTCGGGTTTTCTCCCGCGTAAAATTGGAAGTATCTAGGCGAAGTTTCGATGAAGTCTCATTCATCATCTTCAGGCTTGTGTCTTCGGCTTTGTGCTTCTCGGAGTAATGTGAGCTTGCAGCTGCTTCTTCCTTTTAACTGCTATGGGTGTGTGACTTGATTGGGTGGGGGCTGGCTTGACCCACAAAAACACACTGAGACATAATGGAGACCTAGAAGATGAACAGACCTATGGAACAGCTGTCCTGCCCTACATAAGAGGTACTACAGACAAAATCAGTAAGATACTACATAGGCATCACATCAAGACTGCCTTCAAAACAGACAGAAAAATAGCAGCCATCCTAAGAAACCCCAAAGATAAAATTGACCTGGAAAACCAAGGCATATATGAAGTCCCCTGCACATCATGCCCTGCCACATACATTGGACAGACCAATAGAAGAATAAGTACCCGCCTAGATGAAGACAAAAATGCAGTAAAAAAACTGGAACACACTTCCTCACTAGTCCAACACATGAAAGCCACAGGTCATAGCATCAACTTCAATGGCACCAAAACCCTAGCCACTATAGAAAACCTCAGCTACAGAATTATCAGAGAAGCCATAGAGATTGAAAAAAGACCTGAAAGCATGAATAGAAGAGATGACTCCACCAGACTGTCAATTATCTGGAAGCCTGCATTCTCAACACCTGGGCACAAACAGACTCCCCCTGATACCTCCAGCTCAAACACACCCCAACCAGGCACCCAGATGAAACCTAGCTTCCTAATAAATGATAGCCGTCCGTTTACTCGGAGTCAAGCCGCACTAAAAGCCTCCAATACAGGAAACACAAAGACAATAAAAGCTACAAAACAGACAGAAGATATTAGAAACACCAATCAAGCAGAACACAGCAAACTCCAAGACCAATAAACACAGACCAAGAGTCCCAACCAATCAGGATGAAGAAAAAATCATTCTGGCACAGCAGTAGGCTAGCACCAAATTTAAAACAGAAACGGCTGTGAAAGTCTGACCCACAGATGAACACAATACAGAACCCTGATGATATATATATCCTCAGGCTGGTGCTTTCGGCTTCATGCCAGTGCACAACTTTAAAAGCACAACTATAATGACGTGGGAAAATACCCGAACAAAGCTGAATACCATACATACATACATACATACATGCATACATACATACATACATACATACATACATGATATACCACTCATGCGTCATGACAAAATCTCCAGAATTGTAAAGCCTACCAACTTGAAATTTGGCATGTTCCTCTTGGCTTCTAGGTGCTCACTAAGAAAGGATTTTAAGAAATGACCATCATAGCATTAGTATTTCATATATTATTATTAACACGCTCTGATGCTAAGGAGTTCTACTTCCCCTCCCCACCTGAAAAGAAATCTATTCCAAATGTAAAACACAAGCAAAGGAGAGGAGCTTCAGTTTCACAGCACCAAGCAGCTTTAGTACAAAACAGTTGAGCTAAGGCTCCTTGCTGTCTCCTTTTTGCTCACACAGCAAATACTGTTTCAGTTTCTCTCACACATTGACAGGACTGTAGCCAGATGAATACCGATGGATGCTGGTAGGCAGAAGCAGATTCCCCCCACCTTATTTTCCTCCCAAAAAACTAAGTCCGACCACATAGTTTCGTAGTGAAGCACAGGTATCAAGCTAGTGTTTTATATATGCAAGATCCAACTAATGCTCTTAAGAAGATAGTTCTTTGAAGGTAATTCTGAATAGGTAAATCACAAATACACATATAAATAAACAACTCTTTGGATCTCATTTGAACCCTTCTATTTAATCTGATATTCCAATGGTGTGGCTTTGATCTTAAAACAGGTACTCTAAAACAGGGGTCTCCAACCTTGGCCGCTTTAAGACTTGTGGACTTCAGGAATTCAGTTCCCAGAATTCCTCAGCCAGCTTGCTGGCTAAGGAATTCTGGGAGTTGAAGTCCACAAGTCTTAAAGCGGCCAAGGTTGGAGACCCCTGCTATAAAAGGAATAATGTTTGTTGATGAAATGCAACCACAGTATACTGTTGTATCTAGCCAAACTGTAGATAATTCCTTTCAGGGGGAAAATAATAGAGTCCCTACCCAATAATGACCCAGCACATGAGAATCTAATTGGCTTCTTCTCTGTAAAAATGAAGTATCTTGAGCATGTTTGCAATGCAACTGCTTATTAATATGTTACTCATGGAACAAAATTTGTCAGAGCTTGGTATATGATGCAGAATTGCTTCAAGGTAGAATTATGGAAAAATGCTTGCTCTGTTTTTTTTAAAAACACACTCAAGTGTTCAAAGATAACTCTTTCCAAATGAGTGTTTCAATTTTTTTTACATCCAGAATGCCTCCCATTCTGTGCTATCCTATTTGGTAGTATAAGATTTCAAAAAGGCATTGGATCAATACACAGAGGACAGAGACACAAGCTTTCAATGAGAAAGGGATATAAGTATAGTCAATCTTTTCTAAAAAAAAAAAAAAGTGTTTTAAAAATTGCTTGCCCCAGGGGTGCAGAATATTTATTTTTAGAAAAAATATCTAATCTCATCTTCCATTCAAGAACACATAGGACATTTTAATAACAGAACAAGAATACCCAAATTTGGGGAACTGACTGGAATATTTGCAATTATTTGTATTGTAGAAACTCTCACAAAATGGTTGGTTGTTCAATTACTGGCACAGGAGAAGAGGCCAGCAATTTATTAGAATGCTACTTGGTAAATTTTATGCTATATTACAAAAAATTATATAGTGCATTCAATTTCTTCCAGAGACTCAACAACACAATGTTTCTAAAAATTTGAACTAAATAGCTTACATATTTAGCCAGGTGGTGTGCTTGGGGAAAAAATGGCACATATTATTTTGAGATATGACACTGGAGAATTGCAAGTACAGTTCTGAAACCAGATTCATACGCTACGTTTTTCTACATGAAAGCAACCTGAATAAAGACGCAGGTGGGAGAACTATATAGAACCCATCTATGATTCATGAATAAGCCTCAAGGCCAATCAATCCAACTCAGTGCTGATTTTTATTAGTTCAGAATCTGTTTTAAGTCTCATCTCTATTTGCAAAATCTAATAATTTGGATTGTAACTCATACTCTACACATACAGCTGTTGCTTATGGGCCCGCAGAATGAGAAATACAGTGCAGACATTATATTTTATTGGACCAGTGTTCACAATGAATATTAAGGCTTTACAGATTCACACATACTTTGCAGATGTTCTGAAGCTTGATACCAATATACAAAATTTGAGTGAATAGAGATAATAGAAGATAACTGTTACCATCCCACATCCAGATGCCTCTTTCACAGCAAGTCCAGATTGTTCATTTGGAGGAAGGAAGAGAGGAGAGATTCTGGATTGAGTATTATCTTTTAATTGCATTTAAAAGCTTAAGCATAGCATCATCTAAATCTATAAAAGCACTGTAAGAAAAATAAATAAATAACCTACTGTCTTATTTGCAAGTCAAAGATATTCAACTATGGCTGTTAGTTCCTTGTAACAAGCTGATTAAGGCTGATAAAAAAGAAAGGCTCAGTGTGCCACTTTTCCATAGAGAAACCCACCAGGCTACAGTAATACATTCAAGTGTTCAAGCTACTATGTGAATTATTTGGCAGCCGCTGTTAACCCCCTGAAGGCAAAAGCAGGTCCTTCAGCTTATTGCTGTAGAATCCAAGATCAGAAGGGAGGCGCTATTCACAAACACAAAGTATACAAATGGAAGGAATTCTCTCCATATCAGCTGCAAAGCATAACTAGGACAATTCTCATAGCTAATCAGCATTCTGTTGTCATTTCAGTCACCAGCTCACATTATTCTTGTTATGTATATATCACACCAGTAGGAAAAAAAAAACCCTCAAAGGTGCTTATAGGAATCAGAATAAGAGACACAAAGCAGTACAGAAATCTTTTTATAAACTCCAAATATTTCTGTTTGACTACCACTCATGTATTAATTAAGTTAATGAAAGCAATAAGAGTAACAATGGTTTTTGTACATACATGTTACTATGCAGAAAGTCACATGATTATACAGTATTTTATAATACAAGTGACCCAGCAGCAGCAGAATAACAAGTTTTGCCTTAAGTCTATTGCTGAATGAAAAACAAGTCATATAAATAACACAAGAACAGTTGTATGTATATACAGCAAACAAAACATTGTAAAGCATTATTACACACTATTTAAAATGCCTATGTAAATATATTAACACACTAAACTACATGGAACAATAAACGCTCTTCACAGATTTCTAAGAAAAGATTAGCAATTGATTTCTCAATATTGAGAAGAGCCCAGCTAGATTCACCCCACAGACCAACCAGTCTGTCATTTTATATCGCATTTTACCCAGTCAGTATTCAAGAAGACCTCAATCCAAATAGCACAATAATCTTTCTCAACCTGATGCAGAAGATGCCAGAGGTGCTGTCTCTGCAGTTCCCAGAATATTTAACCATCATGGTTTCTAACAAGATTTGAAACAGACCCTGCCTTGTAGATATGAAATTCTGACAAATTTCATGTTAATTGAGATTTTCAAGCATCTGTACATGTATGCACACACACACACACACACACACATGCATATACAGAATTAATCTCATTGCTACAGCCATGAATGCTAGCCTCTTAAAATTAAACCTGGAAATATGTTCCATTAGATGCAGCAAAATGTTCTTGAAATAATCGTTTGAAAAGTTTGCAGTGCACATGATTAATTCAGCCTTTAACGCTCAGAATCCTGAGCTGAATCTAAACGACCCCAGAGCACAGTGTGTTTGAGGGAAAGAGGTGGGAAAGATCTCTTGATGTTCTATTTTACTGATATTATTTTTAAACAAAAGCCCTCTGTGAATAAAAGCAGGTCCTCAGCAATGACAGCACTCAACATACCCCCTCTTCCCAGATACTAATCATACTGGGAAAGGATTACAACCGAGAGGTAGAGCATCTCTTTCACTGTGGAAGATCTCAGGCATTTCCAATTGACAGAACCATGTAGCCCAGGGGTGTCAAACTCATGGCCTGCGGGCTGGGTGCATCATGCAGTGGGCACGCCCATCCCCATTGTAGTGAAGGGGGGGGAAGTCACGATAGGTCACATGCCAACAATGTGACACGAGTTTTGATCCCCGCGATGTAACCCAAGTCCTTGTAAAAGAACAATAGACAGACAATACTAGATAAGGTAGACAAGGAGCCTGGTCTGGTACAGGTAGTCCTCAACTTACAACTGTTGACTTAGTGACCATTCGAAGTTACAACACCACTGAAAATAGTGACTTATGACCAAATTGTCACACTTACGACCATTGTAGAATCCCCATGGTCATGTGATCAAAATTTGGATGCTGGGCAACTGGTTCATATTTATGATGGTTGCAGTGTCCCTTTATAGTCTTTTGATAAGGAAAGTCAATGGGAAAGACATTAACAGCCCTGTTCAACGGTGGGATTCAAATTTTTTTACTTCCAGTTCTGTGGGCGTGGCTTGGTGGGCGTGGCAGGGGAAGGATACTGTAAAATCTCCAGCCAAAGGTGATATTTGCTGGTTGTCCGAACTACTCAATATTTCCGCTACCGGTTCTCCAGAACTGGTCAGAACCTGCTGAATACACCACCTCTGGGTCCCTGTAATTTAACAACTGCAGCAATTCACTTCACTTCACAACTGTGGCAAGAAAAATTGTATAATGGGACAACACTCACTTAACAACTGTCTCACTTAGCAGCAGAAATTTTGGGCTCAATTATGGTCATAGGTTGAGGACTACCTGAAATTCCTGTGTTAAAAACAGCCATCCCAGTGCACTTACTGGGCTGTGAAAGGCTGGTCCTGCGTAAGAGAGTTCCAGGAAAGAGGGCACTTGCAACAAATATTTACAAGGCCTTTTTCCCAGTGACCCCCCCCTCCCATTCTGAGACAAAACTCCGATTCATTTCTTCTCTCATTACAATCCAAAAGGCTCCTACTCTTCTTATCATGCTGAGCCGGCTTTATAATTTTAAAAATGTTCTCCCTCACCCTCCCCCCTGGAAGACTTTATTAATATTACCTCCCATGGTCTGATGAAGCTGGTGTTTTCAGAGCAGCAGGAAATTTTAAAGGAATCCATAACAGGGAACAGAATGGGCACATTTACCAGGCTGGAAAGCCCCACAAGTAATGGTCTTCATTTCTTAGTTTTGTTGAAAATAATATTTAAGAAGTCATTCAGGGTTTCACAAAGCCTGGTTGTTGGTGAGATCAATGGTCAACTAGCCATCTTAATATTTGTTAGGCTAGTCCAATTACATGCTACATCTAACCAGGTGAGAGTAAAAACTGCGGCATAAGCACAAGGAAGCTGGAAAAAGTCACTCTGAAAAATGTTGAGACTGGCATGCAGGATTAATGTGGCAGAAATCTTAAAACATCCTTTGTACTTTCTTCCCTACCTCTTATAACAGAAGTGCATGGCATATAACCCAAAATAAACATTACTCTCCTTCAAAGAAAACTGAGTATCATTAACAATAGCCTAAGGCAGGAGTCCCCAACTCACAGGCCATGGATCGGTATCAGTCTGTGGCCTATTAGAAACTGAGCTGCACAAGCGATAGGCGAGTGAACAAAGCTTCAACTGCACATATTTAGGTTGCATACAAGACTATTCCCCACCCCCCAGTCCGTGGAAAAACTGTATTCCATGAAACCTGTCCTTGATGCCAGAAAGGTTGGGGAACCGCTGGCCTAAGGCCAGAGATCACTGTGGATGGGGTGGGTGGCAGACATCAAAAAACATCAGATAAAATAATGGATGTGGCTGTGCAACTGAAGCCTTGTCTGTTAGTAATTTGCATGTGTGACATTTATTTTAAAAAAAATGGCGACCACCATCTTAATTTTTATCACCATCATTATCACCCAAGGCTATATATAGATCCAGTTCATATTTTTGCTTCCCTAATAAAGAAATTAAGTCTGACCACTAGAGTAAATGGTGGAAGAGAAGATGTCAGGTGGAGAAGAGAAATGTAATCCTTTATTTGTCATGTACTGTACTGCACAATCTGCCCCATCACTCATAATGTTTGTGACACATACAGAACAACACACATATCTTAGGTGGCAATATTTGTGCCTGAACGCTGAACTGAATTGCCTTTGCCTACTTTGTTGAATGATACATGATTAATTAATCAATACAGCGTATTTGCACTGCCAACTGTCCCGTTGTCAGAACAGTCTAGCAAACATTTTTTAACATTGCTGCATATTCACTCCACTTGATCAGTCTCTTCTGAGAGCACTTTTCTGATAGCGTTTTAATATATAGATGGTCTTTGCTTACCGACTGCCTCATTCAGCAACTGTTCAAAGTTATATTGGCACTGAAAACCAGGTTTATGACTGTTTCTCAAACTTGTAACCATTGCAGAATCACACAGCCATGTGATTTCCATTTGCAAGCATCACAGCTGGCTCCTGATAAGCAAAGCCAATGGGAAAGCTGTCAGTAAATTGTAAGTTGTGGTTACATGGTATCTTGCTTAATGACTACATTAGAATGGATGTAGTAAGTCTGGCTCAGTCATGTGACATTTCCCTTAATGACTTAGGGACAGTTGCTGGTCCCAGTTGTCGTCCTTAAGTGGGGACTATGTCTACTTCTTTAGCACTTCTACTCATTTCTCCCTAATATTGCCTTGAATAGTGCTATTCAGTTTGGTACCTTATTAATTTCATTGCAGGCTAATCCATCAGATCACTGGCTACTAGATAGAGGCAGGATTGTATGGTTATGATGGTCTGCAGTGTGTACTATTCTTTATGAGGAATACAATAATACAGTAATAGTTACTGTACAACATTTGCCTTGTAAAGGCCAAGCTGTTGACTTTGAAACTGAACAGAATATTTTTTTTAATTCCTATTTTTCTTTCTCTGAATTAGCTATTTTTCCTAGATTTTTTAAAATAAATCCAGCAGTGCACTGTTTCATTATCTTTGAGTCACAAAGAAAAAAGAGTTTCTCCCTCAGCTCTCAAACTATTTTCACTCAAATTAATGGAGAAATAATGAAACAGCACCTTAGTGGACTTTTGCTATTACAGTATTTTTTTTGGAGTGGTGTGGGGAGATAACTATACAAAATCTGAAAGATCGACAGGATATCATGAAAGGATTTTTATTGAAAGTTAGCTGTTGTGCCGGCATGTACATTCATTTTATGCTTTTGTTTTGTATATGTGTTTTAATGGTTTTTTTGTGTGTGTGTGTGTGTGAGTGTGTGTGTATACACGTATGCATGCACATAAACATATAAAGGTATGTATATCCAGTGAGACTTACACTCAGGAATTCGGCAATTTCTGGAACAAAAATGAGAGGGCACAGCTGCAGTGAAATTGGCAATGAGATGCTGCTGTTCAAATTGATTATCTTCCAACCTGTTGCAGTCCAAGTAAGATTTTCTTAAAGCCATTTTAATCAAATCAGCATAAGCTCAAGTTAGGAAATGCTTAAGAGTACAGTGCAGATAGGCCATTAATATTCAGAATCCTATGCTGAATCTAAAAACTTAGGAACAGCAGCATGTTTATTGGGAACTGGTTTTGAAAAAGGACTCTTGAAGTAAGAATGATTGAAAGATAGAAACTTCACTCCATCTTCATTACTTTTTGACCACTGGATGCACTGAATAATGGTCCTATCAATGAAACCCTTAGGGATGACTGATGGGGATACAGAAATGAAGAGAATGGCAGTGCAACACATGACTCAATGGAACCTAGATGAAGGACAATTTTATAATTGTTGTAACAAGGAAGAGATTAAAATTCAAGGACACTTCTTTCTCTGCTTTTCAAAATGTCAAGAGATATCAGAAGTATTCCTGGGCAATGGGAGCAGCCTTCCCCTGGGCAGAGAAAAGGGATGAAGCAGTGAGAAGGATGTGCATTTTGGAAAAAGTAATGGAGACACCAGACAATACTCATTAATTTGCCACTAGCTGAGAAACAGACTTTTTGTAGGTAATAGCAGCTCTAGCTGGAAATTTTAGCCTGTACAAACAGAAAAGTATGTCTTATAGGATCTGTGCCAAATAAAATCTATTGCCAAATCATTAACATTCAACAATAAACAATAAAATAATAAATGAAAAAAAAAATACAATTGTTCTCTATTATGCTCCCACAAAGAAGGTACATAGACAGCTACAACTTTTCTGAAATCCTTTGCATTGTTTCTATTCCCAACACAATACAGGTATTATGCTAACTGATGTATGTATGTATGTATGTAATGGGCTAGGACTTGGCATAGATAATTATCATTATGTACTCATAAAGAGTCAAGTTTTACCTTTAAGACTAAGTAATATAAACATGTCCAATAAATTATTACTTTGTAGGTAGCAATAGAAAGCTTGGAAAATATATTCAGATGCTATGCTGTATCTTTACTTTCAAAGACCAGCACTCTGCAGGCAATGGTATTCCCAGTGACACTCTATGGATGTGAACGTTGGACTTTGAAGAAGCAGGCTAGAAAGAATATTAGAGCTTTTGAACTTCAGTGTTGGAGAAAACTCGCTGAGAAGAGAAGGTACACCCAAGAAAACAAACAAATGGACCATAGAATAAAGCAATTCAGAGTTTTCATTCAAGGCACAAACAATTAGGCTCAAATGATAAACATACTTTGGATATATTAAGTGAAGATTAATCTCTCTTGAAAAGTCTACAATGATGGGAAAGATAGAAGGAAAGAGGAGAAGATGGCGCCAGTAGCATGATGGATGGATTCAATCACAGTAGTGAAAAGATCTGAAAAGCCAAGCTGGGGACAGATCATCCTGGATAAGGTCTATCCATCTGGTGTCAACTCATAAAACATTCCTATGCCTTTTTTAGTAGCTGCCATAAAAGGGGGGGAGGGGGAGGAAGGAAGGACTAAGAGGTGACAAGATACTGCTGCAAACGCTTTTTCTGTGCAGGATCATCTTCAGCTTTGTATTTTTCATACACCTCATCAATTTCTTTCAAAGCTTCTGTTGAAAAGCATCACAAAAGTAAATCATAAATTCAAAGTTCCTAAATCATTGTTTTCTATTTTATCAATATTAAATATAAAATGTAAATTATAGTAATAAGCCAGGACTAGCTCCATAGACGTCTGACAAGATCAGCAAACTGCTATTCTACTTCTGTCCTGCTATGGAACAGTGAGGCACTTTAAATTGCTTTTGAGCCAATGAAACAGTATGGTCCTTTATTACTCGCTTTATTACTCGCAGATAGCATAATCAATCAATCAATCAATCAACCAAGGCAAGTCTGCTGTAGTATTGTAGAGAAATAATGGGCAATTGCTGGTAATTACCATCCAGAAGTACTCATCAATTTTCTTTTATCCAGCAAAGCTATCTTTATTATAATGTTTTTAAGTCCTCAACTTATTACCTCTTTATGAGCATTCATTTAGTGACCATTCAGATGCTGAAAAAAAGTTTGGTCCTCCCTCATTAATGACCGGTAGCAGTGTCCTACAGTCACATGATGAAAGCAATCTCCCCTTCCCCACCAATTCCAGTAAAAGAAATGCCCATTTGGGAAAAAATGGGTTTGCATTTATGACCGCAAATTCGCTTAGCAACTATGGATTTGCTTAAGGACCATAGTTAATAACCACTTTAATACAGTCATTAAGTAATTTGCTTAATGACTGTGTTAAAATAATCATAAAATTGTGTACAACTCAAGTTATGAGTACCACTTATAACTGAAATTCCAGTCACAATTGTCATCATAATCAAGAACTACCTGTAAAGAACAAGGCAAATAAAAACAGTATGCTTTCTGTTAGTGATCACAAGAGGAATGTGGTCCCATAAAGCACGGGTGTCAAACTCACCACGTCATGTTGCTGTCACATAACATTTCATGAAGTTTCCCCCATTCGCGGAGTTGGGGTGGGCATGACTTGCACATGACACCTGCGGGCTGCCAGTTTAACACCACTGCCATAAAGCAACACATTATGTGATTCTGGACAAAATTAAGTTGACCTGTAAGAGCTATAGTTGGAGAATAAGAAAATAAAATTTTGTCCTATTTCCCTCAACTTGCTACATTCCAGGGTATACCATTCAATCATCCATAATTCAGCATGAGCACTGCTCCTGTACCAATTCAATTGAAAAACAAAAATTGGGATCTCTCCTGTGAAGATTAGACCTAAATTTACATCTCTCTATGTTTAAGAATGCTTCAGTGAGCATTCGAGCTTACTCAGCATCATTTATTGCTAAGTTAGTAGGCATTATGGAAAACAAATTAAAACATGATCCAACATATGATTTCAAACATCTGTAATACAGTCAACTGTATTTGTGTAATAAATCTCACTTCTGTCTTAGAGAACACCTTCTAAAAATTCTTTTATTGTTCTAAGAAGTTTCCAATTTCAACATTTCTTGTTGCTCAAGCAGCCCACGAGCAAAGATGGGAAGAGAACAATCAAACAAATACTTTGAAAATATACCAACCAGAGGAATTACCACACCAGCCAAATGCTGTATCCTAGCTCAGTGGAACAGGTATGCTAATCACATTTTCTTGCCATCTGAGACTTTATTGTAAAGAAAGTAGCTCCTGGGTTCAACAGCAGATGACTGCAGAACAGATGGAGTGATATAGTTTGTGCCTGCTCAGAGTGAGCTGGTGGGCCAAGAGATTGCTCTTGAGTGTTCAATAGGCCTGGCTCTAATTTGCTTCATGCCATCATAAAATGATATAATTAAAATACATAGTTCTAAAAATCACACAAATAAATAGGGGCAGAATTTAAAGTGCATAGTTCCTCCAAGCTTGTTTTTGTTTCAGATCACTATAATTGGGAAATTATATAGATTAGCAAAGAAATTTGGTAGCCTTGACTATGGGACACTACATTCAGATTCACCATCAAGGCTGATTTTGTAAAGGACATTTTTTGAGGTTTAGGCTTATTTTTGTTGAATGGGAACCCCCAGCCATCATTTTTCTGAAATGATTATAATGCTATTAATAACTGCATGACATAAAAACACCCCCAAGATAAAATGAAAACACACAATTCTCATTTGAAGATCTGTATGCTTGGCTTGGAAGAGCAAATACCAGCTGGAGATGAATTGCATATTTATCAGGAAAATAGCATGGGTCAATCAATCCTCTCCTCTCACACCATAAACCGTCTCATTCCCCACATACTTATTTATATTTTCAGACCATCTATTCCTTGTCTACGTGATTTAATTTTGCTTACTCATAAAATGCATCTCTCTCTTTTCCCCGCTTTCCCTTTCCCTCTCCTCCCCTCCCCCCTCCCCTCAGCAACTAGCTGGTCCATAAGGAGATTTTTTTATTGTTAGGTTCCCCCTCCCCCAAGTTCAAATTAGTATTTTGGGGGATTCTCTCACTTCCTCCCACTTGACTGGGGAATAGAAGACTGGAGGCTAAAACATATAAAGAACAGTTGCTGGAATTGGGTATGTCTAATTTAATGAAAAGAAGGACATGACAGCAGTGTTCCAATATTTCAGGTGTTGCCATAAAGAAGAAGGAATCAAGCTTTTCTTCAAAGCACCTGGAGGCAAAACAAGAAGCAATGGATGGAAACTAATCAAGGAGAGAAGCAACCTAGAACAAAGGAGGAATTCCCTGATGGAACAAGGTCCCTTCCAACTCTGATATTCTATTGTTCTGTTATATGGGGGGAGGGGGTGGATATATCTTTCCAAGTTGGTGTAGGAAATAACAGAATTCTATTCCACCACAAAACATTCCATGTTGGAATCTAGTCCTGGGTGAAGATTAATAATTGCACCTATATCTCTAGGGAGATGCATGACTTTGTATCACCCAAAAGTCATGTCTGATTCATCATAATCCCACTTAAACAGCACTAAGAGGAGTGATTAGGGTTATTTTAACTAATCTTGGCCGATTTTGAAAAAATTGAAGGAAGTGTCTCACAGTCAAAGCTCTGCCTCTTCTTCCCTATCTTTAGGATTACTTTTCCAAACAACTACATACTTGCATGTATGCACATGCATCAATTCACATGACCCATTAAATCTGCACAATCTCCCCATTATACCCCACCATGGACCTTCGCAACATACCAAATGCTTGCTACAGTTCTTTTCACTGCAACACTCGTTTTCTTCAGGATTTTTTTTTCTTATTTTCTCTAAGCATTCCCATGCAAATTTACAAAACTGACAGGTTAATTAACATTTAATACTCTCACACATATTGGTATAATAGATTTTAAACCCCAACTCTATATAAATTAGATAAATGAACCAATTCCCTGCAAATCAACCCTACATTGGACTTTGGCCCCACCCTTTGGGAAATACAGTATAATTCTTTTAAAATAACACAAATTATACACCTCCAACCTACATTTTGGGGTGTACAGTTTTTTTATTATTGGAACTGTGTGCTTAACCACTTTACTCCTCTATCCTGTTAGTATCCCCCCCATATATCTATATAATTTTTATCTGGTATATTGATAGGTATTACTTTGTAATCGTGTGTGAATTTGTCCTACTATGTGTGTAGACTGTTTGGAAGTGTTTACTCTTTGTTTAACTAATCCTACCTATGGGAAAATAAGTGAAGTTGGCAGAATTCCTTTGCATTAGTAGCCTACCAAGAAACTCAAAATGTTGGAGATTTCCTCGCTCCAAAGTAGATTGGTACCCTAATCTAGTGTTTAAATTTCCTGTATGCAGCATACCTCACAACGTGGTCTGCAGATGGATGGAGACACACATCCCCTTCTTCCATTACAGTTTAAGAATGAGTCAGTGCCTGGATCTCTGGTGACTCTCATATAGTTGTGCATACAAATTCCTGCACCAATGTTTATATTGTCACACATGCTTTGCAAATAATTTAAAATAGCAATTAACTTTTAAGTATATGAATTCATACTGTCATCACCACAGGCAACAACATATGAAGAAATGACTAATCTTGTTATTCTGCATACACTTCCAGAAGGCATCCTGGGGTTAGCACAGAGCTGCCTATTAGTGACCTTTGCAAAATGGATGATATGCCAATGGGATGTCACAGTGCTGCACATTATTATCAGGGATACTGTACATAAGCAGAAAGTCCTATACAATTTATTTTAAAAACTATTTATTGAAGAATCATTCTCTCCTTTCCTAAGATGGAGTAATATTATGGACTTTTTCCTACAGTTCACTTGATGCTATATATCGGTCCTTGGGCCAGCAGAAAATTAAACTGGTAGAAAATTTGTTGCAGCTCTATATCCCGCCACAGGTACAATGCCTGCATATATCACTGTCTTTACTACCTGAGGGCAAATTAAGGAATGTGGTTGCACCAGCCTCCTACCTATAAAATATCACTAGCCAGTAGAAATACATCCACCAATCTGGGTGCTTTACAGGACTGAGGAGCAGGTGAGTTGATTACTGGGTAGATCACAAGTTTAACCATCTTTCAAAAGTCACTCCAGGTGATCAGAACTAGGGGTGGCAGCAAGAGAAGCCAGAAGCAGATTCACCACTTCTCTTGCCACCTCTCCTAACCTGAGATCACCTGTGAATTTGGGGTCAGGTAGAAGGACAAGAGAGAGTGGTAAATCTTGGTTTGAAAGTCGTCTGAACAAGGGATGTGGGGTGGGGGGCACTAAAGAAAGTGCTGTGCAGGGAAGATCCTGTTCACCACATAGCCTTCCAGCATTTGCAAGCTGTTACCTTCAAACATGTAGTGTACCACTGTTTAGAAGAATGGTGAACCCTAGCCTAAAACTAGCCTATCACCAGATAACAAGGAAAATTGTTTGATGTAGTGAGAACCTAATTTCCCAATTCATCACACAATCCCCCACCCCTAAATTTATTATCCATTAAATTAAATTATTTTCACACATGAGCAGTAAGCCTATGTTGAAATGTAAAGAACATATGAGATGGCTCGGTTGTGCCATGAAGTAGCAAAGATAACATGACCGCTCTTTCCATTTCACTTTACTTTATACCAGCGGTGTCGAACTCAAGTCATCATGGCGGCATCACGTGATGTATTGGGACTTTTTCCCCCTTTGCTAAACTGGGCATGGGCACGGCCAGCGCACGATGCATCCGGCCCGCGGGCCAGGAGTTTGACAGCCCTGTTTTATATCCCCCATCATCACCATCACTAATCAATCGCTAATCTAGGTCAGCTTGGAGCACTGATGCATATGGACGAGAATTTGAAAGATTTGGACTCTCCTGCTACCTAAAAAAGAATGTCCAAATGTCCCTGAATGGTAATGCGTGGGAACCAGAGGGAAGTGTATATTTGTCACAGCCTACAGTGATTTATAGGTGCTCAACTAATCCTACCTCCTGGAGATGACTTGGCTTGAACACTACCCAAATGGTCAGTGAAATTGTACTCTCACCAAAATCATCATGACCTGTTAGTTCCAACTTTACATAAAAAACCTCCATTTTAACCCCAGATAACTGAGGACAATTTAAGGTATTAGGTGGGGATGAGGTAACAGTATCATCATGAGTACATGGAATGGCAGATACTGGGGCATTTTTATACCATAGATAGATACAATTGCCCAAAATCTCCATTCAACTGCACTTCACTGTGGCTTGTCTAATGAACACATCAATGTACTTTGGTTCATTACTGACCTCTGCAAAGGTTTTTTTTTTCCTCCTCTAATTCTGCATCTGTCTAATAGCTTTGGGATTTTATAGTGTCTTTGACTTTTCAATGTAGTTTATAGCCTCATATGTCCTGTAGGTCATCCATCCAAGAACAAACCAGTCTGCTATCCCATTTAATTTTTCAGGGTCCTCTAAGGTTAGATGGTGCTGCCACCTATGAAAGCCTTGAGCTATAAAAAGATGTGGTTATAGGAGTTACAAGTCTGTTTTTTTCTTAATGCCGTTCCTAGATTAACCTTACATATATTCTTTTCAACACACAAATAAGACAATAAATATTAAAAAGATTTGTCCAGAAATATGAAACACCATGTTTTAAAAGTTAATTATTTTAATGTGAGTTAGATTAACAGATTAATAATACCACCTTGCCTTTGCAGTGTCATTATCTAACTGTTTCTGATGTTAGATAAAATTTCTGATCTGTCAATGCAGTAAGAGTGGGCACTTTCATGGATCTCCAATATTAGGTGGGGGAAAGGATGCTATTTTTAAATATTTTAACAAGAGCTTTTTGTTACAACTATTTAAAGAAATTCAGTAGCAGTCTCATTGAGAGCTAGTTTGGCATCAGGCATTAGGCCTGATGCCAAAATTGGGAGATTGTGAGTTCTACTCCCAACTTGTGCACAAAGCATCTGGTTGATCTTGCGCCAGTCATTTTCTTTCAAACCTAGGAAGAAGGCAATGGCAAAGTGCACACACACGCGCGCACACACACACACACACACACACAGACATACATAACTCCTCTAAACTTTCTATACTCTGAAATAGTACAGTAGCGCAAATATCGCTCCATTACACATGCAGTGACGTTTAGGCAGTGACATTTTCAAGCAAATGTATTGTTTTTATTTGATTTATAATAATGGCAGAAAGTACCATTCATTTTGCAAAAACTAGACATAAGGCATAGCAGGGATTGTAGCAGACATTATCCACCAAGCTTTGAGAAGGAAATGATAAAACAAACATATTACTGTGTAGAAATATTATTTCTATTGATGGGAATTGCCGCAAATAGTTAAGTAACTTTAGAATGTACTTAATGATCTTATTGTGGTGGAGGAACAGTATATAAGATATATTTAGCAACCACAATTGAGACTAACAATTCCATGGCTAAGCACCATGATTGCTATGCGAAAAAATCACATGACCACTGTTATGTCTTTAGGACTGGTTGGAGTTCCCAACCAGGTCCGCTGTTTGAGCGGGAGCATCAGCAGCTCCCATTGGTTGGCTCCGTTTGACAGTCGGCTATAAAAGCCGGTTGTCGAGCAGAGCCAGCCGTTGTTCGCTTGCAGTCTGCCTTGTTAGCTAGCAGACGCGACAACCCTTTATTCCCTGAATAAAAACTGTTAGTTGTATGCTCTGGTCTAAGCCTCGTCTGTTCCTTCGCTCCACAACACTGGCGACGAAGGTGGGATGTGAACGCAGGCTAGCCAGAAGCACTCAAATTCAAAAAAGCTGAAAATCACGCCAGCGAAGCCTCGGAGCTGAACCGTAGCCGCTTCGCACTGAAAGCTCAAGCTCATCCGCTGCGAAAGAGCTGAAGTCACGGCGCTGAAATCTCAGCCACCCACGCCCCCGAGAGGGCGCAAAATTCAAACCGCTGTCGTTTGAATTAGTTACTCAAGCGAAGTACGGCACTGTAGCCACAGTCGCCAACGCTCCCCAGAGAGCGCGAAATTCAAACTGTTATCACTAAGCTGAAGTCAGTTAAGGTGCTGTTAGCTGCCGCCGCCAACGAGCGCAGAGAGCGCAACGCAGGCTGCTCTTGCAAGGGCCGAGTCACGGAGCGAGTCGAGGGCGTTGTAGCCACAACCGCCAGCACTCCCGATAGCGCAGCCCCAGGGCCACGACCAACCTGAGAGATAGCCCGGTCTACCGACGACACCGAGGGGCCCAAGATGAACGCCAATCCGGCGTTTCAACCATTCAAACCCAACGAGGAGACATGGGACTCCTATAAAAATCGCTTTAGCCATTACATCGATGCCATTGGGTTAGCCGACGCTGTGGAGCATAGGAAGAAATCATACTTCCTTAGCTACTGCGGGGCTGCAGTTTTCGACACTGCCACGGCACTTTTTGCACCACGTGACATCAAGAACGTTCCATGGAGTGAGCTACAAGAAACACTCTCGAACCACTACTCCCCTAAACCTTCCCAGATCGCAAGATGCTACGCGTTCAGGATTAGGAAGCAAGCCGAGGGAGAATCCATCAACCAGTACATGGCCGCCCTGAGGACAGCCGCTCTTCAATGCGAATTCAAGAATTACTTAGACGACATGCTTCTCGACCAACTCGTCTGCGGGGTAAGAGATCAGAGGCTCCAACGACGTCTGCTGGCCAGGAAAGATCTAAATCTTTCCCAAGCGATGGATGAAGCCCTAGCTGCTGAACTATCCGTCCAGTCAGCAGCTGAGATTCAGGGCACCGCACCAAAGCCTGGTACTTCCACCGTCCACTCAGAGGAGGTAATGAGCGAAGCTGACCCCTCTGAAATTTCAGATGTCCATCGCCTCAAGCAACTGAAACAGCCACAGGTAGGAGCGAGGCAGAGAAACAGCAGTGGCCCACAACAGATCCCTTTGTGCCTAACCTGCGGGGGTTCCCATTCCCGGGCATCTTGCAGGTTTAGAAACGCCAGTTGCCTAATCTGCCACAAGAAAGGTCACCTTGCAAGTCTGCCAGGCAGCACGTGCTCCTCCCCAGAAGTTTCCTTCATCTCCTAGCCTCCAAAGGCAAGTAGAAGACTATTACACGTGTTACCACGCCAACCACACTTCCCAAACTCCAAATAAAATTAAGCTCTCTCTTTCCCTAGAAGGTAAACCTTGCACCATGGACACCGGCTCAGCGCTCTCAATCATCTCCTGGGATACGCTGAAAAAGATTCAACCCAGACTGACCAGGAAGCAGCTGCAAAAGTGCCACCTCACCCTGAGAGACTATCAAGGCAAGAACATCCCTGTCCTCGGGAAAGGCAAGTTCCTTGTTAAATTCCAAACCTTCAAAGGCCATTTGCCTTTAGTGGTGGTTAATGGTACCCTCCCTAGTCTTTTGGGGTTAGATTGGTTCCCCTCTCTTGGCCTTAGCGTAACAGGGATTCATGCTGTCTCAACTTCTGATGTAGACACATTGTTCTCTGACTATTCCGATGTTTTCAGTAGCGAGCTGGGTTGCTACAATGGCACACCCATCTCCTTCTCCGTAGACCCCCAGGCAGTTCCTGTCCGCCTGAAATTCCGTAGAGTACCTTTCGCTATCCGCCCCAAATTAGACGCGGAATTGGACAAACTTCTCAAACAAGGGGTAATTGAACCCACAGATTTTGCCAAGTGGGAGACCCCCATAGTCACCCCACTCAAAAAGGACGGTAGTTTGAGAATTTGTGCTGATTACAAGACGACCCTTAACCATTATCTCCAGGTTAGTGCATACCCCGTTCCAGTCATCCAGCACCTGTTGCACACTTTCGAACCCGGCACCATTTTTGCCAAGCTAGACATGTCACAGGCATATCAGCAGTTCCCTGTCGACAGCCACACAGCAGACTTACAAACCATAGTAACTCATAGAGGGGCATTCAGGTGTAAACGCCTCCAATTCGGCGTTAGCGTAGCCCCAGGTATTTTTCAGTCACTAATGGAGAGAATTCTCCAAGGTCTTCCAGGAGTAGTCCCATACTTTGACGATATTTTGGTCTCAGCTATGGACAGGCCCCAGCTCCTCCAGAGGGTTAGGGCAGTATTGGAGAAGTTTAGACAGCATGGTCTCAAACTCAAACGGGAGAAGTGCACCATCGCCACTAGACAAGTGGACTTTTTAGGATATAGACTAGACGCCTCAGGCATCCACCCGGTGGAGTCAAAAGTAAAAGCCATCCACGAGGCACCCACACCTACCAATAAAACGGAACTACAAGCCTTCCTGGGTTTATTAAATTTCTACGCTTCATTCTTACCACACAAAGCTTCAATCGCTGAACCTTTACACAGGTTATTAGATAAAGACACTCTGTGGCACTGGGGCTCCAAAGAATCCCATGCATTTAAAGCGATCAAATCTCTGCTCACTTCTGACGCCGTTCTAATTCAGTTCAACCAACGCCTTCCCTTGATCTTGGCCGCTGACGCATCCCCTTTCGGGATAGGAGCTGTCCTAAGTCACAGACTCCCCAATGGCACCGAGGCGCCAATTGCTTTTTTCTCCAGGACCCTTTCCATGACTGAAAGAAACTACAGCCAGATTGATAAAGAGGCTCTGGCTGCAGTAGCAGCAGTCAAAAAATTCCACGAATTCCTTTTTGGCCACCATTTCGAACTCATTACCGATCACAAGCCACTTTTGGGACTTTTATCGGGGGACAGGCAAACTCCACAAGTGCTGTCCCCCAGGATGACTAGATGGACATTGTTCCTGGCGGCCTATTCGTTCAAGCTGGTCTATCGCCCCGGTAAGACTTTAAGCCACGCAGATGCTCTCAGCCGCTGCCCCTTACCGACCCCAGTTGAGGACCCAGCTCCGGTGCACGCAATCTTCGAAGTCAACGAACTTAAGCTACCTGTGACTGCAGATGACATCGCGGCACACTCCAAGAAAGATAAAATAATCGCCCAGGTTCTGGACTGGGTGGGGAGGGGGTGGCCGGATACAAAGTGTTCAGTTGACTTTGTCCCATTTAAAATGCGTCAACAGGAATTATCAAAACTCCAGGGATGCCTGCTGTGGGGTACCAGAGTCGTTATCCCAACCACTCTTCGCGTGCCCATATTGAAGGTGCTGCACGAGGGCCATCCGGGTATCGTGCGAATGAAGGCATTGGCTCGCAGTTACGTATGGTGGCCGGGGATGGACGATCAGATCGCAGAGTGGGTAAGCTCCTGTAAACCCTGTCAAGAATCTAGGGCAGCCCCACCAGCAGCCTCACCCACTAAGTGGGAAAGCGCCAATGCCCCATGGTCACGGTTACACATCGACCTGGCCGGGCCTGTGCATGGCAAAACTTTCTTGGTGGTCGTGGATTCGTATTCTAAATGGATAGACGTTGCCTTGCTTCCCACGACCACCACACAGGCAGTTTTTAAAGCCCTGACCCGACTTTTTGTAACTCATGGGCTTCCAGACACAATAGTCTCCGACAACGGGCTGCAGTTCACGTCCTGTGAATTTAGCATGTATGTCACGAATCTGGGCATCAGACACGTCCTCACGGCCCCCTTTCACCCTGCTAGTAATGGGATGGCGGAGAGAGCAGTCAGGTCGGCTAAGGAGGCACTAGCCAGATTCGGTCAGGAAAACTGGCATTCCAAGTTGTCCCGTTTTCTCCTCAGCCAGCATACAACTCCATGCACAAGCACTAACAAATCCCCGGCTGAACTCTTAATGGGGAGACGTTTAAGGACTACTCTTGACAGGCTGCACCCTCATTACTGCCCGGATACCCCCTTGGGATCGGACAGCCAGGTACGAGACTTTGCCTTGCAGGACCCAGTTTTTGCAAGGAACTACGCAGGGGATCCATTGTGGGTGCCAGGACAGATCGTGGCTATCACCGGTCCAAGATCCTACCGGGTCCAATTAGAGGACGGTTGCGTGTGGCAGAGGCACCTGGACCAACTACGCAGGCGGCGGAACGACCTGACCAGAGGTGAGCCGAACCCACCAGCCAGCCCTCAAGTCCTCGCCCAGGTTCCAGAAGGGAGTTTCCTGAGGGACCAGACATCCCCATTCGAACAGAGTGAGCCGAGAACGGAACCGGACTGCCGACCCGAACCTCCATCACATCCACCCAGCAGGAACACCAACCATCCAGACCGAGCCGTTCTGCCGAGCCAGCCCGAACGAGGGGAGACATCTCATTCCCAGGATCCAACGCCAAGCCAAGATGACACCCCGGCGACCTCGGAGTCTTGCTCCATAGACTCGATGCCCACCAGCAGTCTCCCTGAGCTACGACGTTCCGGTCCCAGCGAAGTCCACCCTCATACCTCAAAGACTATGCATGTGCCCAGCTAGGGGGGGAGGAGTGTTATGTCTTTAGGACTGGTTGGAGTTCCCAACCAGGTCCGCTGTTTGAGCGGGAGCATCAGCAGCTCCCATTGGTTGGCTCCGTTTGACAGTCGGCTATAAAAGCCGGTTGTCGAGCAGAGCCAGCCGTTGTTCGCTTGCAGTCTGCCTTGTTAGCTAGCAGACGCGACAACCCTTTATTCCCTGAATAAAGACTGTTAGTTGTATGCTCTGGTCTAAGCCTCGTCTGTTCCTTCACTCCACAACAACCACAATGGACTTATGACCTCACTTCCCCATCAGCAAAACATTACATGTCTGTGACTTACAATTTTACTTCCCCCTTTTCAATTAACTCTGAATGTTGCAAGCCAGGGGTAAAGTGCCCAAATAGTGATTGTGTGACAGCAGGGTGCTGCGATGTAGATAAATGTAAGAATTGATGAAAGGGCTTTTTTTTTTTACATGTCATAACGTCCAACAGTCACTAAACAAGACAGTTGGTAAACAAGGACTACCTGTAACAAGCATCAATTTATTTCAAAATGTGATAATACTGAAGTAGGCTTTCTTCCTTTCTCCCCCTCCCCCCAAGCACTGAGCCTTCTGGATAGGAATGAGTTGACTGTGTGATTCCCTGTTCTAATTTCTCTTTCAGATGAAAGGCTATTGTTGTCTCTTTCTGTGCTAGCAAGATGGTCAGCCTTATAGTAAAAAATCTGGAATGTAACAGGTATAGATGCAAATCTTATTACCATGAGGAAAAGAATTTATATTATTTAAAATACAGAGTAATATTATGAACAGTATAAGCTATCCTTGCAGTTTCTAGAGCTAATTCTAGCATTTAGGATAATTCTATTCATCTGAAAAAAATGAGAGAAATAGCAGACAAAACATGAGATAAAGCAGAGAGGATGTTTAGATGCTATTTCCACACTCAGTCTGAAGCTAAGTTAGTAGGTCTCTTGAATTCCTGCATAAAACCTTGGGACAAGTAGAGAGGATGAATATCAAAACCATCAAATTCCTCACAATGCAATCCAGCAACAGGCCATGGAAAGGGAATAAACGCAGTCGTGCAACCTAAGGGGTAGCTTAAAACTGTAGCTATCATTGTAGCTAACTTTTTCATTCATCTATTTCTCCACCTCCTAGAACAGAACAGGGCTTGTAAATAGATGCGAGACACAAAAACAAATGGTGCAGGGGCACTTTGGTGCTGCTCCCTCCCTCTTTCCCATGTGGAATCAAGTCTGGACAAGGCCACAGATGACAGACACTTTTTTCTCTTGGCTGGTGTGTGTGGTTGCCAGAGGGATAATTAGAACAAGCTTATTTGTGTAGTCTTCTCACCGTGGGGACAGAGAGGGCAGGTGGTGACTGGAGCATAGTTAACTCTTAATTGGACACACCAGTCTTTCACTTCTGCCCACTTTCATCACCACCAGGGAATTGGCTTACCTCATCTAGTGTTCTCAGAGCTTCCTTCATCAGCACCATTGGTTCTGCTGCACCCTGGCACCAACATACCTTGTTCTTTATATCCTTAGCCATTCTTTTTATCTTAAGAACCCATCTCTCTCTCTCTCTCTCTCTCTCTCAGAGAGAGAGAGGGAGGAGGGCAAGGTGCTTCTCAGTACTGTTCTCACTTCCTATGTCATGAGAAATGTCATACTTTATTTACATCCTCAGTTGCAATCGAGCACATATCAATCATGACATCTTCTCTGCATTGCTTAGGGTGATCTTCCTAATGTAAACCGGAGAGAAATAAACGTTCCATGATTTGTCCACATCAGTAGTTAATATTGAAGGCCTGATCACAAGACAGAGGTGCTCCTGTTTCTAAAGAGTTGGCCTGCACTTGAATAGGCCTTCAGTTAAGTCTCACTATTGCCACACATTTATTTTTGTGTAAGTTGATGTTCTTGAACTACAACATAAGAATCCTATCAGCCTGTGTACTAGTTTGTAAGACAGACAAGCAAGAAAGATTTCAATTTATTTCTTACAGCAATCTAAACACAAGGTTCTAGGTGCACGCTCTGGTAAATTGCCATCACAAGACTATATGTGATAACCAAACTCTGAAAAAGTGAATGCAGTCAATGAATGTCATGTTCCACTTACATTTTCCTTGTTTTGAGAATACCAACACAGAGACTGTTTGGTCCTTGTTCTAAATTTTACCAATGAAGGATAATTTGTGTTCAAACATGTAGGATCTAGTAAGCATTTATTCAATTAATTTTTATCTTCACATCTGACCATAATAAAGTATACAATCTAACATTCTCTATATCCAGATTTTATGGAGACCTCTCTGAAGAAAAAATAAGGTCTAATTTGTCCCCATCTGCATGTGTTGAGCCAGTTGTTGCTTGGGACGAGCCCATGGAGGTAATTAATATTGTCATATCAATGACTGCAGGAGCTGTCCAGGGTAGATGATTGTCTTTCCCAAAAATATCTCCTTATGACAGGCAGTGAACCTGAACAGAGAGAATGAATGAGTGCGCGTGTGTGTGTTCAGAAAATCTTTATGTTCTGTTAAGGTTTGCTATAGGATGTTTTTTGTTCTGCTTTGTAGTATTTCTAAGCTATCTTGTATGGCTTAGAATATATATGGTAGTATACTTTGATTTTTTTCCCCTTTTGTTGCTATGGCTTCTAGTTTATTTATAAACAAGCTATTACTATATTTATGCCACTGTTCCTAAGTCTAGGATAAAACTTCTGTACTGTTGCTAAAAATGTGAAGGCTAAATGAACACTTTCTCTAGAAACCACTTTCTAATTGAGATTTTGTTTGTTGTTTGTTGTTTATCAGAAGCAAGTAATATCTGCCTTTATGTAGAAGCTAAGAGCTTTCAGCTGTAACTTCCATTTCAGTTTCTTGGATAACCCAGTATCGTATCCTTGCAGCTTTATCACCTTGGGCTGTGATACTGTCATCTCTCATAAACTGTATAGGGAAGTCTGGTCGAGTTCGGAAGTCAAGAGGCCCCCAGGGAAAACATGAGTGGTTAAAAAAAATGTAATATTGGTGCTTCAGGTGATTGAATTCATTTCATGGCATTCACCAGGACTATTTGCCAAGAGATGTTAAGTTTATATTCTTAAGAAGAAAATTGGGCATAATGAGATACAGTAACCTTCTTACATCACTGACATTAACTCTGACTCATTTAACTGTCTATGAAAGTTCCTGAAAGACATAGGTTCAGTTACTTTACAAAAAAACTATTTCTGTTGCTATTTTCAACTCGGCTCCATATGGAGTTGGCAACATTATGTTGTTGGATTGATTGAGCTCCTTTGAGATGCTGACTGGTTCAATTCTTCATTCAACTACAGCTGCCAAGATGGCTGAGCAGAATTGGGAGGAAGGTGGGGGGAATATCACTTAAGTTCTTACTCTGCACAGGAAATAAAGGCCTTGTCTATGCCACAATTTAGCAAGTCATTCATTTGAAATGGGTAGGCAATGGACTACCTTTATGTCTCTTTGTGTCTATTCTCCTTAATCGTTGTTAAATTACAGATGAGTTTATAGAGCTCTGCCCTCCTATACAGAGAGAATTCTTCTCAACCCAGAATATAATATTGGAGGATAGGATAGGGCTGGGGGTTGAGGAATTGCACTTCAGTGAGTAGTTGGAAACAATCCCTGGCAGGGAGGAGGAAAACTCAAGCTCCTTGACTTTTACAAATATTCTATTTAACTTTTATATGAAGTCACTGGTTTTTTATATTACTAATAGCATAAAAGATGAGCGTACCAGAAAAATCAAATAACCCCGAGATTCCTAATCTCTCTTTAAATATTCCATGACACAAATACAGTGCTCTTAAACACATCATCATGGTCTTATCACTACTGTCAAAACTATGTAACTTACTAGCTCTTCAAACAAAGGATTATTGCTTTTAAAAAAAGATGAATAGTAAGCATTGAAGATAAACATAGTTTAGCTAACACCCACTACAATTTGTAACAGCCATGCTTAGGTGCAGGTTACAAGGACATACATTTAATTTCGCAATCACTAAGATTGTTATCCAGAACAGTATAAAGATAGCCAGGGAGATGATTGAAGCCTGGGAAAAAGTGGTGGTATTCAAAAATTTTTACTACCAGTTCTGTGGCCATAGCTTGGTGGGTATGGTGTGGCTTAATGGGTGTGGCTTGGTGGGTATGGCAGGGGAACGGTACTGTAAAATCCCCATTTTCACCCCACTCCAGGAGAAGGATATACTGCAAAATCTCCATTTCCACCTCACTCTAGGGGAAGGACATACTGTAAAATCCCCATTCCCTCCCCACCCCACTAACCTGCTTTCTTGTTCCATTCTCCTGTGCAGGGCAACAAAAGAAGACCCAGCTGATCAGCTGGGACTCAGGAGGCAGTGAATAGATGGGGGAGGAACAACCAGAGGTGGTATTTACCGGTTCTCTAAACTACTGAACATTTCCGCTACCAGTTCTCCAGAACCTGTCAGAACTGGCTGAATACCACCTTTGCTGGGAAACTCTCCTTACTTAACAGGAGTGCTGATTTACCACTAGCTTATCAGGTACTTAGGAACTGAGGACTTGGCAACACAAGGAAATAACAGCCAACAATTTAATAGCCAACCATCAACATCACAATCAACAAATAAAAAGACATACACAAGCAGGCACACATAAATACTACGCATAGAATAGCCCAAAGCACAGATTCTGGTAGTGAGAAGTCCTCTGAGGATGGGCTCTAGACACAAGTCCAAAAGCTCAAAAGACTAAACCTCTGATCCCAGTGACCAACCCAGATTGGATCCTGAAAGTTACTGTACTGATGGATGCTACTTTGCACTGGAGTCGTATCATGAAGTGACGCTATGAAGCAGGTATTTTATTTGCTCTAATGTTGACACGAAGGAGGAACCAGTATTTTTTTTTTATTGTTGTAATGAAATGGAATACATTTTTAAAACTGTGTTTCCTGCTCCATGGTCCTCACAGAGCTTTTATTTTAAACACACTGAATTTTAATTACACTTCCTTCTTTTATTATAAAAGTTTAGAATAAAATATATGTCATAGAAAATATAGCATCTGGAAATCGAATGTCAATATTAACTGCTTTTTATCTGGACAGGCCTGTTCTTTGTCAGCATGCTGCTTCTTTTTATCATTTTGAGATTTCTTTATGGCCAGTTGTAATTTTAAAAAATCATTTAAAAATGAAGAAAAAAACTGAATGCTTCTTAGAATGTATGTCAGGTGACTGTCTTCTTAAGGCAATTCAACAGATTTCCTTTCATGTCTTCATCTGTCAGTTGTTGATAGTTGTGGATGGGCATAATCTACAAACTCAGTTGTTTCCTGTTTTTGGTGAAGTAGTAACTGTGTAATAGCATACAAATGAATTCAGTTTCCTTGAACTGGAGGTCAAATCTCCATTTTGCTTTTTAAGTGGGAAAGTACAAAGGAAAGTAAAATGGGATGTGAAGTTACATGATAAGCAGCTTCAAAAGATAAAGATAGCAAGGGCAAGGATAGAAAGTGATTCCTAGCTCCATTGTACAAATATTTTCATATCCAGTTAAGTTTCTTTAATGTCAAGTAATTTATAGAAAAGTTTATTTAATAATTGACTTACCTACCTATATTGATTGTCAACGAATTAGGGAAGAAGTCCAAAGTGGAACAATTAAACCAGGAAAAATGTGAATTTTCCCTAGCATACTTCAGTCCATTACTGTATCCCATAATCATATAATCAAATGTATGGATTTCCTATTCTTAATGCTAAATTTAAAACAATTTTGATTTTATCTAAGTTGAGTGATCTTGTTACAGTTGAGAGTTTTAGACAACTCTCACCCGGTTTCCCTTTAACTTTGACTAAACTGCCTGTAGTAAAATAACACAATATTTTCAATATCAGTTATTGTCATTATTTTAAAAGATCCAAATAAACAAATAAACCATTTATTTCCTATATTAGAAATATTTATGATTCTAATACTTAGCATCTAAACAATCACACAATCCCAAAGTTTCTTCTTTTAATAAGCTTCAGTCTAACTCCTTCATTTCTAGTCATAGAGAGGTATTCAGGAACAAAAATACCAAGCAATTGCCAAATATTATTACCACTTCATTTTGGTGGCTTCTAATCATATCTGACTAGTAATATCTCAGCTGTAAAATTAACCCTATTAGATAAGGGTTTCTCTACGAGAATACAGAAAAGGTGTGTGTGGATGGTTAGTATTAGGCACCAAATAAAACAAAACAAAGACCTGTTTGAAATAAATTAAAAGTCAGTGAAGGATTTTGATAAAGTATCTAGCTAATCTTGTCTCTAGTTTCTTAACTGATAAATCAAAACAGGGAAAAATATTTTTGTTTATTTCTAGATGTTTGGAATTTTTAGTCCCTAACAATCATAGATACAGAAGTAGTTGGAGGATATCAAATTATCCACACCTGATCTAAACTATGGCAGTTATTACCATATTTAGCACATGTAATTTAATATTACCATATTTAGTATATTACATTGCATATATTATGTACATTGTATATGTATCATTAGATATGTAATTAGATATTCAAAATAACAATGAAAAAATCACAATCACAGAACTCAGAAGCAAAACTGTGAATAAATTATTAATTTACAAGTCTGTAGCTTGAAACTGAATAATTTTATTTAATAGACTTCACCATGAAAAAGAGGAACTGAATTTCAAAAACAAGATACAAAAAATTATTGAGTTAATTATATTACTAACAAGCATATGTTTATATGGGTAGTATTGCAATTAGTCCTCTTGTAACAATCAAAATATGACTTTTCAGCCAGTTCAAGTAACAACATTTCTGATGCACAGTGGGAGGAATTCATAGCTGAAGCATATATTGAACCGTGACACGAAAACTTTATTAAGTCACGCTTCATTATCACTGCATATTTCTATTCTTGTGTTTTAAAAGTCAGGTCAGGAATAGATCTGATTTGGAATACATGGTAGATAAGCTGGAGCAATTACTGAATACATGACAGGGAGGAGTAAGGTTGGGAGAGAGCAATAGAAAGAGAAAGAAAAAGAACAGCATGCATCACACAAAGTAATAATGGACCTTGAATAGTTTAAAAAAACCCATAAATAATGAAACCATACTGAAAATCCTTTTACTTCTAGGACAATGTTTCACAATGTGTGCTCTGGTAATGAGAATGGTGATTCATAAAGGTACAGCAGATGATCCCTAATGTAGGTACCAAAATAATGTTTTCATTCATCCAGTTTTAAAATATTTATGTCTATAATTTCAATCTCGTGTCTCTAAGGCAGCTTACAATACAAACCATAAAGCATATAATATAAAACTAAAGTGGCTGCTCCTCTAAAAATTATATCCCAATTAAACTCATATGTGTCAAGCTCTATTAACAAGGTCCTTCAGAAATTGAAAGAAGCTTCAATATTTTCTGGAAGGCATATACTATATGTTTTGTAGGGTAAATGCCTCAGCACAAATGGGACACTTTCTGGATCCCACTAGGTCATCGGGTCCCAACCTTTTGGGCACCAGGGACCGGTTCTGTGGAGAGAGGTTTTTCTGTGGACTGTAGGGGGTGTGGTTTAATGTGCTGCCTGCATCTTGCAGATGGGGTTTTGCTTGTTTGTGCAGCCCGGTTTCTGGTATGCCATGGCCCAGTGCTGGTCTACAGACTGTGGGTTGGGGACCCTGTACTAGGTGGCCTTTTTAATGGTCAAAATCAATAAATTTCACCCCAAAAATCTGTCATAATTTTTGGGCATTAAAAACTGGTGTTTAATTAATGTGTATTTAATTTGGGCATCCCTCTAAGAACTAAGAATTGACAATGAATATATTTAAGTGATAGACTTCTGTGTTTGAGGATCAATCATCAACAGTAAAGAACAAGCAGTACAGACATACACTACTTAATAGAGTAACCATGAAGGCCTTGGAGAAGATATTCATATGCTGTGATGTATCTATAACTATAAAGTTCAAAATAACACCAGGAATGAAATTTCCTGTGACATTATGGAAGCAAAAGTTGGAATTAAGGAAAAAAGAATAAAACCTGTGTTGATGACTTTAAAATTCGGAATTGAAGAAGATTCATGGGAATCCTATGGATAGCCAGGAAAAAAACAAATGGATCATTACATGAGTTGATTTTTATTCTCAAGACACAAATGACTGGGCTTAAATTATATTTCAGATACATTATGCAAAGATCTAGTAGAGAACACTTTAAATGCGGAAGAGATGGGAGGAAAGGAAAGAAGATAGTGACCAGCAATAAGGTAGGTGGATTCAGTTTTAGTGTCAATAGGTGCATCACTGGAAGGCTTGAAGTGACAAGTTAGGGACAGATCTTCATAGAAAAAAATTATCCATGAAGTTACTAAGAGACAACACTGATTTCATGGCAAATAATCATTCAACCACTAAGACCTTACAGTGCAAGTATGTACATTAATCCTTAAGTAAACCTCAACTTCTGGTGACCACCTTTATGATGTTTCTTTGATGATATTATGGAAGGGAATTGCTGTTGTCTTTTTCCACAAGATTTTTTTCAATGCCCCAAACCCCAGTCTTGCCAAAAGTCCTGAAATTTCTGGTGGGTTTCCAATCTCTAAAATCAGTCAAATTTGTGAAGATGCTGCGGTCAGAAGCTAACGTAACAGGATAGTGGTCCCTCCAGGATTTTCTATCTTTAGACTTTAAGATACCTGACTCTGCTTCTCCTGATCTAATAATAGTATTTAGGTCTACTGAAATCACTACATTTCATACTGACTTAATGGTGTAAACAAAATAATGTTGGCCAATTCTCCTCCTTTTGGTCTACTTTACTGAGAATTTAGCCCTGTAAGTGGACAACCAATGATCACAGCATACCGTATCTTTGGCAGAAATTCTGCTCTCCTAACCCTAGAGATAATAAATGCTCTTTTCCAGCTTTTCCTTCAGTGTAAAGGCTAATCATAATGGTTAATGAAAGCTTGTTAGGAATTTTTCAACATTTCTTTAGGGTCCTTTGAATTCTGTGTTACATTCATCAGCATTTGCAGTAATATGCACAGTAAGGGAAAGGGAATAAAGGCATGAAAAAAGGGGAGCCCAGAGACTAGGCTGGTAATCAGATTTCTTCCACCCAACTCTACATTGCTTAAAGTCTCTACATTTTAGAAACATGTGAATTTTTACCAGCTTTTGCAAAGAGATCTTTGCTTTAATCCCAGGCAGAGAAAGCTGTGATTTCTTTTGGGATCTACATGCCATTAGACACCTTGTTGCTTAGTGTTGACTTTACAAAGACACCCAAAATAAACACACTAATTAGAGCACAGGGTTTTTTGTTCCTGCAGATCACTGGTGAGTTTAGAGCCAGTGGGGATTGTCTGTATACATATAATGTGACAATAAGTATTTGTAACTGAATGGTATAGCCATATGTATTGATGCATATATCTTATAGCATATTAGTTATCTTTTTAGGTACCATTCTATTATTTAAAAGTGGTAAATACCGAAAGCAAAGGTTTTGGTCAGATATACATAACTCTCCTAAAAAATTATTCTGGTAATTTTTGGTAGTTTAATTTACAAATTTATTCTTAAAAACTGAATTTTGAGGGGTATTGGTCACTATGTAGTGGCTGACAGTGACACATATTCTAAATTGAGAAAGGAAACATATTAAGCTTTCAATGGTATATTTTAATTCAAAATGTACCCTTTCATAAACTGCTATTGTTAGGATAGCAGCATGTTTATCATACCATTTTATTTGTCCATGACATGTACAGTATTGTCTAAATTGTATAAAATATGTTTACAATAATTCATATATTCAGGAGTTCTATACACAAAAGGTCTTGACTTCCTCGTTTATTGCTATCTTTTTATTTCACCTTTTTTCTGGGAGTTCAAGATCTCACAGGAATTTTTCACAGCAGCAAAGTGCTGAGGTCGGTTAGTTGAGAAGTAGTGAGCTCCATAAAATATCCCTGCTCTAATATCTATAGTATATATGTGCCAAATGTAATGAAGGCAATATATTAAAGGCATATTGTTGTCTGTAAGAATAGTAATAATATTGAAGGCAATTAGTTCTTCCAGAAGGATGCTCTTTCTATAGAAACATTGCTATCATGTGTATGTCAATAAAGAATCCTCAAGTATCTTATCTTGAGGCCCTGAAGATATAAAAAAATGACCAATGAATGGACATTACTTCTCTAAGAGGGTCATGCCATCTTCTTCCACATATATAAATCAGAGGTCTCCAAACTTGGCAACTTTAAGACTTGTGGACTTCAACTCCCAGAATTCTCCAGCCAACATAGCTGGCTGGAGAATTCTGGGAGTTGAATCCACAAGTCTTAAAGTTGCCAAGTTTGGAACCCTGGTATAAATGGTCAACTTCCAAGTGTGATAACATTGTTTCAAAATGTGCTAGCTACATTTAAGAACAAATATCTTCAACTTCAGTTGAGAAACTAACAGGACATACTCATGTAATCAATTCTCATTTAGATCCATTCTCACTTAGATCCATTTCAAACATCTATCATTAAAGCTTAGGTACTTTCAAATTCACTAGAAAGCTGAAGAAACAACTGAGAAGAGAGAATCTTGTTCTACACTTCTGGGGATAATGTGTACTCATCCACAATGGTTGTCACAACCTGCAGCCTTTTCTTGGGAATAAGGGAGGTCTGGACATATGAGAGAACCAAGTAAAGTCTAAGACATCTATCGTGAGCAGCTCCAGGCAAACAGTAGACAACTACCAGCAGGAGGAGACTAATTGAGTAAGCGAGCTTAAGATAAAAACTGAATCTTAGAGCAAGTGGGAGTAGAAGGGTTCACATTAAATGGTAAAAACAGAAAGAGATAATTTTCTCTACTGCTTCACAGCACAACTCTCCCTGCTCCTTGTGAGTACATTGCTGATCTGAGCAGCATTAAACCAATGTTACAAAAGATTTTGACTCTCAATTGACTCTAGAATTAGGGCCCTTCTGCAATACAGTAATATTAAACTAGTAAAACCAAATGAAAACTTTCCCATCCCAGTCCATGGTCATCAAGATTAATGGATTTTTTTTTTACTGGCTGGTAATATTTTGTGAGAGGAGAGAGAAACAATGGCATGGAAATTTATTTCCTTGATGTGCCCTGTAAATTATAAATAAGGACAGCATCATGTCTTGTGGTAGAATAGAGATCACCAGCAGAGACTGCAAATTTTATGCCAATATTGTTTTTTTTTCTTTTTTCTTTTGCAACTGAAGAATCCAAGATATAAGCGATCACCAAAGATTCACTTCTTAATTCAAATTAATATATGAGCATCAGCTGATCATTGCCAGATGTCCTTCTAACCACCGGTCTCTCTTTGATAAGCAGATAGGGAAGAAAAACATAACCGCGGGTCATTTGGATGGATCTGTTTGGAAGAGTTGCTTTTGTTTTGGCTTTTGATACGCTGACAAATAAGTCAATCACTGTCTGACGCTTTAGCAGTGCTACTAGCACTGCATCTTCAGAAAACCTCTGTGCATTACCCTATAAGAATACTGATGGCAGAAAAAGTACAGAATAACTAGCCTGGTGACCTTTGAAGAATTAAGTTAAAATTCTAACTTAGTGCTGAGGGAAGCAATTATTTTTCAGCCTTGATTTCCCACCTGTAAAATGGAAATACAGCATCCAACTCACAGGGTTGCTTTAATGCTAAATTAGATAAATATGTCAAGCACTTGGCACATTAATGATAAATAAGTATAAACTCTTCTAAGTTCAGGTCCTGTCTATGTCTCTCCAAAGAAAATTATTCCCATTGCACAATAAGTGTCATGATTTATCTCTCAGAGAACTGAACTTTCCACTTTTTTGTTCCAATACTGAAATCTGCCAAGACAGTGATTCCCCAAAGATGTGTAAAGAATACACACATAGCATTTCCTCCTTCACTAGGCTAATAAAAGAGCAATCTATTTCAGACCTGTATTCTAATGAATCTTGAATCTGAGCCTTTCCTCACTTACATCTACCTGCAGCACAAACATGCCTAACATGTCCTCATGTTGTTACCTTCATCTGATCTCAGACCAGAGATAGATTTAAGTCCAAACCAGAGATAGATTTAAGATGTCCTTACTTAACTTTAAAGCATGGTTTCCTCCTTATCTCAAATATATTTTGCCTTGGACAAAATCTGATATGGTTCTCCAGCCTTGTGCTAGCGATACAGTTCAGGTGATTCCCAGGACTCAATTTCAGTAAATCCAGGCCTATTTGCCCACTTTAAGCTGGAGGGAGTATACTGCCTCCTCTTCATTCCCAGTCTGGGCATTATCCTCTAGAATCAAGAGTGCCAAACTCAAGGGGGGCGGATGTGGCCCGAGGGGCTGCCTTGGAAACAGCGAAGGATTGGCCCGTGGTGCCTCTGCCAGTGAAAACAGAACTTTGGAGGGCCCCTCACTGGCCTCCTGAACTCTGTTTTCAGCTGGGACGACCTCCAGCAATCCTCCGCCAGTGAAAATGGAGCTCAGGAGGCCCCCCTGACATAAGTGACATTGAGCTGGCCACACCCATCCTACCCCCGAGGTCAAATACAACCCTGATGTGGCCCTCAATGAAATCAAGTTTGACACCCCTGCTCTAGATCTATTTTACTTTAGGCAGTAAAAGAACCTGGTTCTTTCAAACGGATTCACCCCCATAGTACACTGCAGGTATTCCTCTATTTACAAACACAGTTGAGCCCAACATTTCTGTTGCTTAGCAAGGCAGTTCAGTGAATTTTGTGACTTTCCTTGCCACAGTTTTTAAAGTGAATCACCGCATTTGTTAAGCCAGCAACATGGTTGTTAAGGGAATCTGGCTTCCCCATTGATTTTGCTAGTCAAAAGGTCACACAGATAAGCCTATGGGACACCGCAATTGTCATAAATACATGCCGGTTGCCAAGCATCAAAATTCTGATCATGTGACCACAGGGATGCTGCAATGGCTGTAAGTGTAAAAAATGGCCATAAGTCACTTTTTTCAGTGCTGTTGTAACTTTGATCACTAAACAAACAGTTGTAAGTCAAGGACTACCTGTATTCTTTAAGACCATCTCTGAATCAGACACCTGAATCAGCCTGAACAGAATTCTCCCTACATTGTCACACCAGTGATGAGATTCAAAAATTTTTACTACCAATTCTGTGGGCGCGGCTTGGTGGGCATGGTGTGGCTTGGTGAGTATGGCAGGGGAAGGATACTGTAAAATCCCCATTCTCTCCCCACCCCCCTAACCTGCTTTCTAGCTCTGTTTTCCTGTGCAGGGCAACAAAAGAAGACCCAGCCAATCAGCTGGAACTCAGGAGGCAGAGAATAGATGGGGGCGGGGTCAGTCAGTGGTGGGATTTGCCGGTTCTCCAAACCAGGGGTCGTCAACTTTTGGGACCTCAGGGACCATCAAACTCATAATTTTAAATCCCATGGACCACTACTATGAATTTTGACTGACGGTGGCTTGCTGACATTTTCACAGGGTCTCTGCAGAAAGCAGTAGAGACCCTGGGAAATCCCCCCAAAAGTCTGCAGGAAAATTCCCCACCCCATTTTTCTATTGATCCATCATTCTTTATTTGGGATCGCAGGATACTATCTCTAGCTCTGTTCTCAGGGAGAGAGAGAGAGAGAGAGAGAGAGAGACTTTTGGCTTCATGCAAGGAAAGCGGCAGAAGCAGCAGAAGTCTTTCTTTCTCTCCCCCAAACTCTGCCAGAAATGAGTCTTTGTGGGGGTGACATTTCTCTGCAGACCACCAAAATTTTCTTGCGGACCACCAGTGGTCCCCGGCCCACTGGTTGGTGACCACTCCTCCAAACTACTCAAAATTTCCGCTACTGGTTCTCCAGAACTGGTCAGAACCTGCTGAATACCACCTCTGATTCAGACTCTTTTTGAATACAGTTTATTATTCCATTATTAGAGCACTAGAGTCATGTTCAAAAGAAGCCCAAATGTCATCTGGCTGCTAGTACAGCCATGTATCAAAGCTCAGTCCTTCCCCCAACCCTGATCCTAGCACACATTAAGGAGAGGGACTGGTGAATATTTTCCCACTGGCTACTAATGTTTGGTAGAAGTGGAGAGAAACAAAGCTGGTAGAATCCATGAATCCATGCCATTAATATGTAAATAAAGACAGCACTAATTGCTGGCACTGTGCCTGTGGCAGAAGAGACATGGCAATAAGGGCAAATGTTACATTGGTATAATTTTTCTGCCAACTCAGGGACTGAGAAATAGCATTTTAACTCAGCTGCAATGAAAAGTCCCTATGACTCTTTCTCTCTTGACTGCCTCCTTGCTGAGTCCTTTATGTTGCAAGGACAAAGAGCAACGTTGCCCCACTAGCTCCAAGCTGTGCTTCTGTGTTGCTTAAGGACCAAAAATAGGTAAAGCTTATTACAACAATTTGAATCCCTCTCAGGACAGATCCTGAATTTCTTGATTTTCGGACCACATCATCTTATGTTCTGTGCACATCCATACAACACAATCATGTCACAGAAAACGGAACTTTCATTGCGTGTGTGACTTTTAGTTTGCCCTTACTAATACCACCAAAGGATTTTCAAAGAGGAGCTCAGTTCCAGGGGTTTCTCAGGAGCCCCTAATGACTGTGCTTATACAGTGGATGATATCCCTACCAGCAGCGGAAGAGGGGGAGCATGCAGTTTATGATGAGTCAGAAACACATGACTGACCAGTGACACTCTTCTTATGTCCTTCAACAGTCCATTTTGTACTATAACTGAGCTATATAACAGCCTCTTGCATTTGCATGCAGGAAAGAACAAATGGAAATGATTTCCACACTCATCCTTTACCTTTGGCTGCCACTTACGGTATCAAGAAGCCAGTCGCACTGGAAATATTCTGTCAACTTCAAATCACAGGTGGTTTCTCTGATTTTGCTTAACGGAATGTGAGCTGTATGCATAATGACTGATGACTGATGACTCTGTATAAACTCACAGATTGTAGTTTCTTCAGCAAATTATGATTAAGATAAATCATGGCGTAATATGATATACAGGAAGCCCTCAACTTACAACCACAATTGAGCCCAGCATTTCTGTTGCTAAGTGAAACATCCGTTAAGTGAGTTTTGCCCCACTTTACAGATTTTCTTGCCACAGTTATTAAGTGAAGTTAATAATATGGTTGTTAAGTGAAAACTGGCTTCCCCATTGAGTTTGCTCATCAGAAGGTCACAAAAGAGGATCACATGACCCCTGGACACTGCAACTGTCATAAATATGAGTCAATTGCCAAGTATCTGAATTTTGATCATGTGACACTGGGATGCTGCACTGGGCATAAGTGTTAAAAATAGTCATGTCACTTTTTTCAGTGAAGTTGTAACTATGAACGGTCACTAAATGAACTGCTGTAAGTCAAGGACTACCTGTATATAAAATATAAAATAATAGAGTTGGAAGGGACCTTTGAGGCTTTCTAGTCCAGCCCCCTGGCCAAGCGGGAGACCTTATACTATTCTGGACAAATGGCTCTCCAATCTCTTCTTAAAAACCTAGAGTAGTATGAACCTAGGTACCATCGTTTATTAACCAACATTTGTAGCTTAATATTACTGTGTTTGCAAACCATTATGACTTGTTCAACATAACTTAGGGTGATGCTTGGGCAATGTCAGCAAGAAAAGATTTTTGGAATTGTTTAGGAATTCAGAAGACCAATAATTTTGCTTTTAGGTTAAAGGTTTATGGTTCCATATTCAATTACATCCCCAGGATCCCATCTACAATTTCTCTTTCAGCTGTAACAGTTAGTTTTCTATAAGGCTCTTACAGCAATTAATAGATGGCCCATACAATATATGATAATCCTTGTTTAGTGATCAAAATTGGGACCAGCAACCTAGTTGTTAAATGAAGCAGTCACTAGGTGAAACCACAACTGTGCTTATGATTTTATTTCAGCTTTCTTTTGCCTGTGAAGGTCGGAAATGTGAGAATTGGTCACAAAGTTACTTTTTCAACATGATTCTAACTGCAAAGAGTAGCTAAATGAGGCAATCACTAAATGAGAGATTCATTACCCTATTCAGATTTAACATTCATTATAACTTAAAGAGGCATATAACTATAATACAGAGCCTTTGAGGATTAAACTTTCAGTCTGGACCTGTAATTCTTAAACCGTAATGATGTTATGCCTCTCATTTTGATCTTAGTAAAGTCTCTGCTTCTCTAAAAAAATATTGAAAGGGGCCTTATTAACATTGTTGCATCAAAATCTATTGAAGCAAAAAATCTGCATTTCTAACTCACACAAACATCACTGGAAACAGCTTTTATCTCAGTAAATATGCTTGTAATTGTATTGTTGGGGACAAGTAGTTTTTACCACTAAGGTTAGAAATGTATCTACTTGTATTAAAAAAAAAACAAAGAACGTTCTTCAATGTTGCAACATGCTGCTGTTTGGAGTAAAGGAAAATATGGTACCCTAATTTCATTCTATATTTATACTCACATGGAATTAAGTACATCATAAACATGGTTTGGCAATATCTTCTTTCTTCTGTTGCTGGGTCTCCATAATGTGGAGACCAAGGACCAGAAGATCTTGTTCCCAGCCCATGAATAAAGACAGCTTTGGCAGATTTTACATACCTCAAAGCTGCCCCAAAGTGTTAGAATAAGGGCGAAATTTCTACTTGAGTTCAGGCCTTTAGCTTTACATGTGTTGAAATAGCATTTCTCTCCTTAGTTTAACATTGTTCAAGGGCAACCTTGAGCTTTGTTAAAATCTGACAAGCTTTCTCACTCATTAAAGTGGAGAGAAATTAGGTAACTGGCACTGTCTAAGAATAGAAGCAACAAGGACAGGATAGGGATTGGCAATGGAAACAGTTTGTTTCATGCAAGAATAGTTTTCTGTCAACTTAAAGTGGGTGGAGTACAGTGTAATTTGATAGTGGGGAAAGGCCCATAGAAGCCGAGTAACTGAATTATACTTCAGCACTTGTGATTTTCTGGATAAGTAAATAAGGGTATGGTTTTTCAATCAGCTCTTTTTTTTTATTTACTATAAACAGTTTTTTTGACATGAGTGCTATACCATGCTTTGTGATAACTAAGTGGCAAATTAACAGTGGCACTATTCACCCTTAATGTTGCAGGATCTTGCCCCTCTTCTAATATAAACAATTCTCTACACAAACCAAGTGTTCATGCCAGAATTATCCACAGAATTATCCACAAAGTTCAAATGTTCAAAATTCAAACGGTGAATCTTTCCCCTGTCAATAAGTGGACAAAAAACATGACTCAGTCCTAAAAGGTGATGTAATAGCTGATTTTTAAAACAAGCACATTGTGTGTGATTAGACTACAATCAGGAAACAAGCTCTTTCTAAGACTGAACATCTGAGCAATATGCACAGGAGGTAAAGTCCTCCAAAGAGCCTCAAAGAAATTACAGAAATACTCATTCAATCATTCAAATCTGTCAAAAGTATACAGGTGGAATAAATTCCAGTATCACCAAAGGGCTTACTGATGACTCTGCCAGGTTTAGTATATTCACATAACCAACCTGTCAAAAGCATCGTGGTCCATCTGTGCTGGCCAGAATTTTTCCTATTGTTTTCTTTCAATATAGGTAAAGTGATGAAAAGGATAAAAATATAATTCTCCATTGCCTCATCTAATCCCAAAATATAATTCCAGAAGCTAAAATGAATTAACTGGCATGTGCAAAATCCAAGTGGGGCATTTACAACTCAATCAAATCCTGCAATCCTGCAATCAGTCAAAAGAGAAATTGATTGATTAAATTTGTATGCCACCCAGATCCCCATAAGTCTGAGTTACTGACAAATAATATTTTTTTTAAAATACAATAAGAAACAAAAATAAAGAATAAAAGACACCTACATTGTCCAAGAGGGCTCCATTCACCCTTGCTAAAGGCCTTGGAAACCGTACTCAGTGAGTACTCCTTAATGGGTCTAAGTCTACATGGAGGGAAGTAAGCCCAGTACTCTTCTATATCTTCATTAACAACTTAGATGAGGGAATAGAAGGGGAACTTAACAAATTTGCAGATGATACTAAGTTGATAGGAATAGCTAACACCCAAGAAGATAGGCATCTGGATCTTGACAGACTAGAACACTGGGCAGTATCTAACAAAATGAAATTCAATGTAGAGAAAAGTAAAGTCCTACACTTAGACAAGAAAAACCAAAAGTACACATATAGTCTGGGTGAAACCAGGCTCAATAGCAGTAATTGTGAGAAGGATCTTGGAGTCTTAGTGGACAACCATCTAAATATGAGCCAGTAGTGTGCAGCAGCAGCCAAAAAAGCTAATGTAATCCTAAAGTGCATTAATAGAGGGATACAATCAAGATCAAGGGAAGTACTAATACCACTCTATAAATTCTAAGTAAGACCACACCTAGAGTACTGCATCCAGTTTTGGTCACCCCATTACAAAAAAGATGTTGAGACTCTAGAAAAAGTACAGAGAAGAGCAGCCAGGGTGATTAGGGGACTGGAGATTAAAACATATGAAGAAGGGTTACAAGAATTGGGCATGGCTAGTTAGTGAAGAGAAGGACCAGGGGAGACATGATAGCAGTCTTCCAATATTTGAGGGGCTGCCACAGGGAGGAAAAGGTCAAACTATTTTCTAAAGCACCTGTAGGCCAGGCAGGGAATAATGGTTGGAAACTAAATAAGGAGAGATTTAACCTGGAAATAAGGAGAAACTTTCTGACAGTAAGAACAATCAACCAGTGGAACACCCTGGCCTCAGAAGTTGTGGGAGCATCATCACTTGAGACTTTCAAGAAGAGATTGGACTGCCATTTGTCAGAAATGGTGTAGGGTCTCCCGTTTGGGTGGGGGGTTAGACTAGATCAGGGGTCTCCAACCTTGGCAATTTGCTGGCTAAGGAACTCTGGGAGTTGAAGTCCACAAGTCTTAAAGTTGCCAAGGTTGGAGACCCCTGGACTAGATGACCTACAAGGTCTCTTCCAACTCTGATTATCTGTTATCTGAATAGAGCTGCAAACCCCATAAGGGTGGAGTACAAATGGATCTGGATGGAGCCTCTTTGGTTTGCTTATATGTTTGCACAGGAATCAATTTACAAGTTCGAACTGAGATATAACTGTTGAATATGTATAATGTCTTTTTCCAAGATTAAATGCCAAAAATATTTAGTAGTTCAGTGATAATCTGATAAATCAGTTCCTATGTGAAATAGCTTTAGCCAGGGAAACAGTCAATATGAAACAAGATTAGAATTCAATTTACTACCAGGAGCTGATACTAAGGCTGGCAGGGTAAAATGCTTACTAGAGGTAGCAACATGAGTTGTTTTATAACTACTGCCAGTAAATGACTTGGCACCTGTCTCTGTTGACCCTTGCTGATGTAAGAACAGGGGGAAAAGTCTTCTGTTTTCACCTTTCACCACAATTCACTCACAGTTCCTCTGTTTCTCTTTTTTCATTACTTGAAACATCTGGGATATTCTCTAAAGGATAATTTTAAGTCCAACCAACCCATTGATAAAACTACGAATTGATTTGTCTCGTTCTGTCTCATCCCAAAACGGAATGCAGTCAAGAATTCTGCTTGAATTTCTGCTGTTGCAAGGCAAAATCCCACCTAGGCCTCCCTCATTCTTGGGAAGTAATGTTCATCCTCGAAGGATGTCTAACAAGAGTTACATGGTCACTTTTCACAAATACCCGATTCTGTACTTTTACTTCAAAAATATATTCTGGACTTCAAGCCACCTGACTAGCTAAAGCTACAGCTTATGTTGATAGGTTTTTAGACTTTCTTCTGTGCTGGCCACCCCACTACCTTTTCCTAAGTGCAATGTTCTTATGCAGTCCAACCATTGAGTTATAATGCACAATCCATCTACCTGTAATATAGGATGCTGCAACAATTATATATATCAAGGAGTGCCTGTTATTGCATTCTTGTAACAGAAAAAGAAGCAGACCCGTAAGGATTACAATGATGATAACCAAACAAACATTTGAGAAGTATAATATATTGCCTGTTCCTAGTTGTTTCTATTCAATACTCCCTGCTTTATTTCCTCCGGACCTATAAGCTTTACATTTCCCCTCTTCCTAACACTCCAAGTTCCTGTCTGAACGTCCCAGATAAGAAAAAAACAAGAAAATAAAACTTGCTTTAAAAATCCTGCTGCTTTTGTACTATATAGGAAAAACCAACACAAATAACTCAGAGCTCAACTTTTTAACAAGACATAGTATTATGGTACTTAAAGAATGGTATCTCAAACAGACACCCCGGGGTATGTGAGGGAAAGCAGTTTTTTTAAAATCTCCAATTCATTTTTAGAAATTCATTATTAGAAGTGACCCAGGCAGTTTCTACAACACATTTTTGCTTATATAATCATAACTTTCAAGAAGAATATTAGTGACTGCTTTGAAGCCTTGAATCATATTGAGAGGGGGTCAGAGGAACTGTTGGTCATACTCAACAAAGTTATTAAGGATGAATGTGTAAAGTGACTGCAAAAGACCAAGAGACATAAGAAACCAGATTTAATATCTAATAGATGGAAAGGAATAAAACAAAATATTAAAAAGTTATGCTATTTATGTAGTTACTTACCAAGCACATCTAAATTATATTAAAGTAACCAAAATATCTTACAATCCCCAATGCATGTCACAACTTTTGAGCACCCCTAATGTTTGGAAATTGGAAGCTGAAAACTTTGACACAACCTAAATTGTGTGGATGACTTTGGGGATGAGGGGAAAGAGAATGCTGCCTAGGAAATAGTCAATTATTGGGGGAAGAAGCCCCCAGTGGCTTAATGGTCAGAGAAAAAAACTTAGGAAGGACTTGCCTTAATCACGGATCAAGCAGTTAAAAGTGGCAGCAGGAAGTTATATTTTTATTTATTTATTTATTAGATTTGTATTGCTGCCTATTCGCCATGGTGACTCATTTGCAGACTTACAAGAATGATGTCAGCCATCCCAGGCAAACCAGACAGGAAACACCACTAGATGAAGGAATTCTACTTTATTGTAATCTGGCAAGTGTGAAAGTACAAACTTCCTGCTGGGTTTTCACTTGTAAACCACTCAAAGTCATTTAGATAGTGAGATGGCTGGTGTATAAATTTTATTAATAAATGAATAATAATAATCTCTCCTTATTTATTCAGTCTGAACGCTGAACATACAAGAGAAGCATTTTAAAATTTGAGGATAAAACATTAGTACTTCCACTGTGTTGATGACACTACTCTAGTAGTTGAAAATGTGAATAATCTGGAAATTCTAGTAATGAAAATCAAGGATCACAGTGAAAAAATGGGAAAAGAAAGGGAAAAAATTAAATATAAAGACGACTAAAATAATGAGAAGCATCACCTCAAAATTCATAATGAAGACATTGTACTGGTGAGTAACATCTATCTTTAGGACTCACCATCCACACTGAAGTATAGAGCGATCAAGAATAACTCCATTGATTAGCACTTGGAAGAGTACTATGAAAACCTTGGAAAAGATATTCAGTGGCCATGATCTGACTGTATTTATGAAGCTTAGAATTATTCAATGTCTTTTCCTAAAACATTTTATCAATGTGAATGTTGGAATGGGACGAAGCACAATAGAAAGCACATCAATGTACATGAACTTTAATGCTGCAGAAGTCTTTTAAGGATTACTATTAATATAACCAGGGAAACCAATAAATGGATCATATAAATCACTCCAGAATTTTCACTTGAGGCATGAGTGACCAGCTGTAAACTATCCTATTTTTCACACATTATATGAAGGCCTAGTTCCCTTGAAAAGTCTTTAATAGAAGGAAGAGTTGAAGGAAAAAGGAGAGAAAGACCAGCAGCATCTTACTAGGTTTGAAATCCAGATGAAACTTTGGATCCAGATGAAACTATGATTTCTTATGCTTCCTGATCCATAGATCAATTTTTACATTTTGATTCTCACTACCCACTGGAACACAAAATGGGAGTGACCAGAACACTATATCACTAGGCTGAAGATTTGCCTACCAGCTTAGAGGGAAAAGAAAAGGTACTAAAACACATCAAAGAAATAACTTGTAGCTTTCCCAACTTGGCCTTCTTCAAAACTAGAAAAAGGCCCAGCAGGAGCTCCTCCAAAACAGACAAAGAAGAGAACAACAAACAATGTAACACTGTCACTCCATACGTTGCAGAAATATCTGAAACGCTCAGGAGGATTTTAAACCAACACCATGTACATACACACTTTAAACTCAAGAATGCACGAAGGCAGAAGTTTGTCCACCCCAAGGGTAAAACATCTAGACCCAAACTGAACAATGTGATTTGTGTGATACAATGCAGTGAGACATGTGCAGATCTGTACATTAGAGAAATGAAACAACCACTTCACAAACACATAGCACAACAGAGGAGAACAAACCCACCAGGACAAAATTCAACAGTCCATCTGCATTTGAAAGACAAATGTCATTCTTTTGAAGACAGCGGAGTCCACATTCTGGACAGAGAGGACCACTGCTTTGAAAGAGAAGTAAAAGAGGCATTTATGTTAAAATTGAATAGCCCTTTCTCAACAGAGGGGGAGGGATATGACAGCACCCATCTCCTACTTACAACACAGTCCTTTCAGCAGTTCCATACCCATTTGCATTGATTCAGGTGACCCCGAGGGCACAGATAGCTCTCAGAGAGCTAATGATTCTCCTTCAAAATGATAACAACCAGATGACTGAAAAGAATGTAAATCCTTCTATTCCCCATAATTATATATTCAGGGAGCAAGAGAAATGAATGAAATAATACAATTCTCATCTAATACAGGCGGACACAATTGGGCTTTCCTAATATAGCCATGGATTCTGAGCTTAATTTATAAGGAGGGGCCAAAATCAAAACCATTCACTTAATTCCTCAGTTCTCTATTCTGTTAACTTGATTGAGCAAGACCTCTGTCATTCGAGAACAGGGGTGTCAAACTCGCATTGTCACGGCGCCGTCACGTGACGTATCAGGACTTTTTTCCCCTTCACTAACCCGGGCGGGGGTATGGCCAGCATGTGATGCCTCTGGCCCAAAGGCAGTAAGTTTGACAGGCCTGTTCTAGAACAATGTTTTGGTAGGCAAACTTAGCAGGCTCCCTAAAGAAGGTTTCGCAAAAGAAAGGAAGAATGAAATATTAGTACCACTTTATAAATCCTTAGTAAGACCACACCTCGAATACTGCATCCAACTTTGGTCACCACATTACAAAAGAGACGTTAAGGCTTTGGGAAAAGTGCAAGAAGAGCAACTAAGATAATTAAAGGTCTGAAGACTAAAACATATGAAGAACCATTGCAGGAATTGAATATGGCTAGTTTTAAAAAAAGGACCAATGGTGACATGATAGCAGTATTCAGGGGTTTGGATTCAATTTTTTTAACAACCGGTTCTGTGGGCGTGGCTTAGTTGGTGGGTGTGGCTTGGTGGTCATGTTATTGTCTGGGCATGGCCAACTCAATATCACTCACATTGAGGCACGCATCTCCTCACCTGGCCTCTCATGACTGTGGGGATGCTGCAACAGTCGTAAGTGTGAAAAATGGTCATGTCACTTTTTTCAGTGCCATTGTAACTTTGAATGGTCACTCCACACAAGCAAAGTACCAGCAAAGGAAGGGAAAAAAAACTCCAGAGAAGTTCCTGAGACAGGAAGTCTAGTCCTGCCAAGAATGTAATAAGGGTTAATGGAGAGGCAGTTTCTGTAAGCAACATGAGAATGTTTCCTTCCTGCCTTCCTTACAGGATTAGGCCAGTAATTTCTTCTAACAACCGGTTCTCCAAACTGCTTAGAATGTTAACAACCAGTTCTAGTGAATAGGTGCGAACTGGTAGAATCCCACCCCTGGCAGTATTCAAGTATTTGAGGGACTACCAGAAAGAAGAGGGGTTCAACCTATTTTCCAAAGCACCAGAAGGCAAGACAAGAAACAATGGATGGAAACTAATCAAGGAAAAAAGCAACCTGGAATTAAGGAGAAACTTCCTAACAGTGAGAACAATTAACCAGTGGAAGAGCTGGCTTTCAGATGTTGTGGGTGCTTCATCATTGAAGGTTTTTAAGAAAAGGTTGGATCAACTGTTTGAAATGGTATAGGGCAGTGGTGGCAAACCTTTTTTTGTTCCCATGCTGATAATTGCATGCACGCTTGCGTGCCAGCACCCAGAAGGCAATGCATGCTGGCTCCCCCCACACCCCCTGCGCCTGCGTGCACAATCCCCTCGCAGTGCGCTCCATGTCTGCGCCTGCATGCACAATTCTCTTTGCTGCGCACCATGCGTCTGTGTGCGCAATCACCTCCCATGCACCATCCATCTGTGCATGTACGCATGGTCCCTCCACACTCTGTGTGCCTCTGTGCATGTGCCTGTGACCCCCCAGTGCACACTGCACATCTCTGCACATGCGAGCATGTTTCCCGTGATCCCCCCGTGCATGTGTTCCAGATACTCAACAATCAGTTGTCTGGCGGCGGCAGCATGCGCGCATGTGCAGTGGGTGAGCCCTTGCATGCCGGGGGAAATGGCTCTGCGTGCCACTTCCGGCACGTGTGGCATAAGTTCTCCATCAAGGGTATAGGGTCTCCTGCTTGAGCAGGGGGTTAGGCTAGAAGACCTCCAAGGTCCCTCCCTTCCATCTCTATTCTGATTGATTGAAAGGTATATTTTCATTCCATAGTTGCTGCTTTTGCACTAGTTTCTCACACTTGCATCTGAGAAATGGCACCTGCCAAACCAGAAGAGCATGCCCAGCTAGCTGTTTCCATTAAGGAATAACTGAGCTGCTCAGTTATTGACATTACTTTTGACATTATCATGCTTAAATTTCATGAATATTAACTGGGAAGTTTATCATCAATTTATATGCAACCTGCAATCCAGAGCAAGAAAAATGTAGTAAAATGTTATGAATATCTTGGGATTAGCTCCCCCAAAGTAGTTTTCACATCAATACAGATACAGACATACCATCTTGTATTTTTAGCACAAAATAGTACACTGAATTGATGTTAGTGTGACATACGTTTTCTTGCTTTGTCAGCGATTTTATAATCCTCATAATTAATTTGGGGTTGAGGATTGTCTTCCTGTATAAACGGGTGAGAGTTACCGTTTAAATAATGAATATAGTTTTTGCATTTTCTCTTCGAGGCCTAAATTATACGTCATGAAGTATCTTCTGCAAACCTAATTTTTATCCCATCAGTGTATACACTCTAAAGCTGATTTTCCCCTGCCTCAGCTCACTCTCCTTTGGGCAGAAGATCTCACCTTTGAACCTTGGGAAATTTCCTGCAATAGACCTTTATTTTCAATGTTGGGATTCAGCAATGTTCTGATGCATTCAATTTTAGCACAATTATCTGAAACCCAGCTAAAACAGACTGAGAAAGATCTCTAAAATGAATTGAGTAATGGCATCATAAGGCATATCAGCTAATAAAAGATTGGCTCTCGGCAATCCCATTGATACTTTATTGCCAGATGCTCAAGAGAAAAATAGTAACCTGCATCCAGACAAACCACATCTTGTTCTCTTTATGATTTCCTTCATTCTTTCTTCTTATTTCTTTGTGTGTGTATGCATGCTTGGGTCAGACAAATTTGTTGCAACATGACTCAGGTCAAGAAACAATTTAAAAATGATGCTAACTATCCTTGATGGAATTTCAAGTAACTATGCAATGCATGTTTTGCCGGGAATTTTATTCTAGCAACTAAACTTGAGACACAAAAACTGACAAAAACGGTCTCTTCTTATCTTGGCTGTTCTTTCCTTTCCCTCTGCATGTGACTTTGGTCTTTAAAAAGCTTCAGCAGCAACAGCTATTACCTCAAAGTGTCTCTCTGTTCCTAATAAGGGCTTTTAACACCTTCTAAAGAACTGTTGATTAACAACAAATGGAAATGGAAAGTGGTAAATTCAGAACTGATAAATGAAAATATGACTTCATATAATTAGTCAGCAGAATTGATTGTTTCATCATTGAAGCAAGAGATTAACAGCATTAAATAAAGGGATAAAACAATCCTTTCATCATGCCTGTCTAGCTATAATGGCAAAATCTCTACTTCTCATCGCCAACACTCTCACCAAAATGCTGATATAAATCAGAGCTGAAATACATATAATAATAGATAATTGTGTTATCTATTGTAATTATTCTGGGAAAGTTATAATCAAAATTATTGTATTTTGAACATTTACAGGTCTAAGGCTGAATTAGAATCATTGGCTTAGATCTGGAATTCATTGCTCATGCAAAACTGATTATCCATTGCCAGGTGCCTGAGAAAATGCCCCAAGCAAAAGATTAAGTGAACCCAATGAAAAATATTGACTGTGTTCACATAATACACCAAGTTAAAGCTGGCAGGCTAATTTGTGGTTGGTTGGTATATTATATATAAACCCAACCATGTGTTTAGTGTATGGCTCACTGTGTTTTGCACATCTGGGTAACTGGGTTAATTCAGTAAGTCAGTTAAACAGGTGATATGCAAAGAAGTGATATGGCAAAGTATGGCAGGGAAACTGCCTCCATGTAATAAGCTCATTTTTATATAAAGATTAGAGAACATTTGCCTGAAAGCCAATTAAATGGCTGAGATATGGCTTCTTGCTTTTTCATCCAATGATTATTTATGGTATTTCGGTGGTTCACCATATATGAGGAGAACTAAAGAAGGAAGAAGCAAAGAAAGTAGGTGCACTGCAGGGAAGTGTTATTTAGAGGATCTTAAAAGAAAAAGAGAAAGCAAAGAGCTTGTGGCAAAAAGAATACACAGAAACAATAAAAATTAAAAGGTCCAACAAAGAATTGCTAGAGAATTTGGGCTTGTCTAAAGAGGCTGTGGTTCTATCTCAAGAAAATGAAAATAGATTTGTTTGAAAACATAGTTTTTCTTCCTTGGGTGTGGAATGCTCAATGAAAAACACGGAGAACTCATTTGGACATTAAGTTGGAAAGACCACTTTAAGGCATCAATTATGTTTTGAAAGACTAACTCCTTTTAGAAGCTCAGGAGGTCCCAACCGTAGATCCAAAACCTCCAAAAAGTTTTGTGCTAGGCGCTCTGCTAGTTAAAGTTCTTGTAATAAACAAGCTTAGTCAACCAGAAGATGTAGCTGCAAGCTAGTTAATCAGCTTGTCTGAAATATAATTTGAGTATGGCCATTTTTGCCTTGAGTGAGAACTCTGGTTTGGTTGGTTGGATAAATCATTTGCTTGTTTCTTTGTCTGTCCATGGGATACTTAGAAGTCTTGAACACTGAACACCAAAGTTCAAAAGTATCAATGTGCAATGAACAAGGACCTACATTCAATTTTGCAGCTACTAAGATTGTTGGATGAGCAGGCACAAAAACAGCCGAGGAAGTGATTGAAAGCCTGGGAAATGGGCTTTCCTCAGTCAATAGGAGTGCTGATTTACTACCAGTTTATCAAGTATTTAGAAAGCATGGCTGGGCAGCACAAGCAAGTAACAGCCAACGACTTAAATGCCAGTCATCAACACCCAAATCAACATCTAAAAAGCCACATACAACAGGCACAGTGGCGGGATTCAAAAAATTTTACTACTGGTTCTGTGGGCGTGGCTTGGTGGGCGTGGCCATGTGACTGGGTGACATGGCTTTTTTGCAGCCCCCACCCGTTTTTAGGAGCTTCTTAGCCACACAGAGGCTGGGAGGGTGTTTTTGCTCCCCTAAGGTTCCTCTGGGGCTCAGGAAGAAAAGGAACAGAGCATGGGAAGGGTTCTGTGCACCCCTTCAAAGCTCTGTTTTGGCAGCTTCCTAGCCTCAGAAGAGCCTCTGGGGGGCGTTTTTGCTCCCCTTAGGCTCCTCTGGGGCTCTGGAAGGCAAAAAATGGAAGGGGGGGACCTGAGCTCCTCCCTCCATTTTTTGCCTTCCTGGGCCTCAGCAACGGGAATCCTGGCACAGCTGATCTTATCTACAGCTGATTATCGGGAGGGGGGAAAAAAGAAATACCTTAGGCAAGTGTTAGGCAGGAGGGTGGGGTGAGCGAGCATCGGGCAGGAGGGCGACCGGGTGGGGGGGCATGGCCAACCAGAACTTACTACCGGTTTGGTGACCCATGCCAAATTCTTGCTACCGGTTTGCCCGATCTGGTGCGAACCGGCTGAATACTACCACTGAACAGGCGCCATATAAATACCACACACAGAACAGCACACTCTCGGCTCGAGAGAAGTTCCCTAAAGATGGGCTCCAGCATGAGTCTGAAAGCTTGGAAGACAAAACCTCTGGTTCTGGTGACTGACCCAGATTGGATCTTGCAGTTTCAATGTTCTTTCTCTCCTCTCTCTTCAAAGCCCAACTTTCACTTCCATAAAGTATCAAGGGGAATTCCACTCCCTGTACTGTTCTGATTTTGTAGTTATAAATACATTGCAGTAATCCCTTTTCCAAGGCCTTCATGACTTCCTTCCCAAGTGCTTGTTTGAAGCAAATTTCTTGAATACTTGTTTCTTTACTGTTGATGCTTGAATCTCACAGGCAGAAGCTACCCACCACTTTAGTATCTTCATTGTTAATTCTAAGGTTGATGCACCTCTCATCATTAGTCTTTTTTATATTTAGTTTTAGTTCCATTTTTAACTGTACTCCTTGACTTTCATTATAAGAACTTGCAGATTTTTTGTATTTTGGGCTATAAGAATAGCATCATCAGCATAATATAGGTTATTAATGTTTCTTCAACTAGTTTTAAAAACATACCCATCTTCTTCCAATCCAGCTTGTGTTAATATACTATATATATATATATACTTTCTTTTTTTTAAAGTTACGTTTGAGATTATTTTGGATTTGCTGGCTATTCTGGATTTGCTGACAAGCAGAAACATTTTTTTAATTCTGTCTGAAATAAACAATAGGGGCGATAATACCAGCTGTACCTCAATGACATCAAATGAAGGTTTTTGAACCTGAATCCTTGGTGCAATTGCATGTGGAAAAGACCTTGGGAGACAAAGCAAAGAGATGTAGCCAAGGAAATGATCGGATAAACGGCGGCTAAGCCTACTGCAGGAATGAGGGCAGGGCAAGAGGCTCAGAAGTGGCCTTTCCTAGTTTCTTGGGCTGTAAAAGAGATGGGTAGGTGGAGAATTGTCCCTTTAAACTGACAAGATTCTGCAAAAGTAGCTTTACAATAAAGTAGAATTAGCTCATTGGATTATTATTTTTATCTGATTTAACCTGAGAGGCTGACATACATACATACATACATACATACATACATACACACACAAACACACATACATAGTTTAACAGTTAAAGATCAATATCATTTGGGGTGAGGCATCTGAAGGTCTACTTTCATTCACACCTCCCTAGAATTCACTGGAGACAGTACAGATAGTCCTCAACTTAGAGCAGTTCATTTAGTGACCATTCAAAGTTACAACTGCATTGAAAAAAGCAACTGATAACCATTTTTCACAGTCATGACCTTTGCAGCATCCCCATGGTCACATGATCAAAATTCAGATGCTTAGCAATTGGTTCATATTTATGAGCATTGCAGTGTCCCGGGGGGGGTCATGTGATCCTCTTGTGAACTTTTCAAAAGCAAAGTCAATGGGGAAACCAGGTTCACTTATCAACTGGGTTACTAACTTATCAACTGTGGTGATTCATTTAACAACTGAAGCATGAAAGGTTGTAAAATGGGGCAAAACTCAGTTAGCAAATGTCTCACTCAACAACAGAAATGTTGGGCTCAATGATGGTCTTAAGTCAAGGACTACCTGTAATAGCAGTGATTCCCACCCTCCAGATGTTTTAGGTTATATTTTCCACAAACCTTTGCTAGTTAAGTGCGAAAGATGGAAGAGAAATTCAGGCAGCCTAAGCCTAAAGTATTAACATCCATTGGAAAGCTGCAGAAACAACCCTTCCTTTTCACCCAGGCTGTATGAAAACTTAAAGAGACTTTCAAAGGTTTCAGTTTGAAATCATTAAATCTGTTTGCTGTGATGATATTAATTTATCTCTACTGTATCTTAATTTCTTTCTCTTTTTTTGTAACTTTAAATACTTCTATCTGTCATTAAGAAACACTTGGCAAAGGAATAATCAAAGAACTGAATACATTTTAAACCAGGGGTCCAGAAATACGGCCCACCAAAGCCATTAATCCGACCCATGCAGGACCACAAGGCTTCCTCCCCCCCACCTTCTGGAGGCCGGGGAGGCCAAAAACAGGATGCACAAAGGCCCCGGCTGAGAGAGAGAGAAAGAGAGAAGGAGGGATGGAGGGAGGGACAGAGAGAGGCGGGGGGAGAGGGAGAAACAAAAGTCCCTCACACACACACACCAAGGCAGTCACATCCCTTCACTAACCTGCTTTCCACCCCCAGAAGCATAACACATTAAAAGTTTAATTTGTGTGTATTGTTTGGACTGTTAAATTGCCCATGCCCACCTAGTCATGTGACCAACTTGTCACACCCACCAAGCTGGTCCAGCCCACCAACAGTCTGAGGGACCATGAATTGGTTCCCTGTTTAAAAAGTTTGAGGACCCCTGTTTTAAACCGTCACATCCTAACCTTGGTCTTCAGTGAAAAAGGATAAACCCCCACAGGATTAGCCTGTGTCTCTGTGACTGACCCTGTCAATGAAGGCACATGCTCACAGTCACAAATTAACCTCCTTCTCCCCGCCCCAGTTCATTAGCATTCATTAGCATGCTATGGCAAAACAAAACAAAAAACCCATAACCCACTTTGCTTTAGTATGGCAATATGATTAATGTGCATTAATGTGTAATTAATGTTTACTTAGTGATCTGTCATCCTCCATTCTTACAAGTGGAGTTGGAAGTAGAGTAAGGTAACCATTCAGGTAGCACTGCCTGTTTAATTTGTTGCTGTTTCATAAGAAATTCTGGAGGATGGTGCAAATTGAATGGATCGTTTACTTTCATTCAATGGTCCACTGAGTGCAAATGTTTACATGAATGCAGGAAATGAACTGGAACACCACACCCAAGCTACTAAAGTCAGCCCTTTAACTGACTTCACAAGCAATGCAGTATCACCTCTAGCTTAACAGCCAAAAAGGCTACAGTGCCCGATTCAGTGTCAGTTTATAATGTGATGTAAAGTGTTAGTTCCAAAGCACAATGTCAAAATTAGGGGTGGAAGGAAGATTTGCCACAAACAGCTCTAAGAAATATATTTCAAATTTTAAAAATGGCATTGGCCAAAGATTCTTTGCATACAAATTAATACATCACTGCTTTGAACACAAATCAGACAATTCCCATTTTGATCTGAAAAACCAGTTATTTAAAATAATTTTCAAACCAATCCTTGCTTCATTGGTTCAGCTCCCCAAAATAATGCTATCCTCTTTAATTGCTTGTGATGCCTTTACAGTTGGCCAAAGTTGGCTTTACCTTCTAAAATTTTCCCAGGTGGTACCCATTAGTTTAAATAATAAATCTTCGTCTAATCATTTATGGATTTTGTTTCCCATTGGATCTACATGATCATCTGTCTCTCTCCCTCTCTCTTCAAGGCTTGTGCTTGTAGAATATCTAATGCCAACAGTGAATACTAATATGAATGTGGGGAAAGTTCTAGGAATAATTTTAAATCCCAGTAAAATTGCATTGTAATGAGACCAGTCATAATTTCAACATGGAATTTTACCCAAGTGTACAGAATGAGAGGTCTTAAAAGGTTTGCAGGATGCAGCAGTCAAAACACCAAACAAGAATCTCTCTCCCAAATAACACCAGGAGACCATGATTTCACCCAAACCAAAATTAATCTTAGTGAGTGATTGTATTATAGTATTCAAGACTACTCAAACACTGTAATAAAAATATGTGCATTTGAATTATATATTCATGAGAGTCAGATGTATATATTTGTCTGCCATAAGAAATATTCTTAAATGTATGCAATTTAGGAGGAGTATTTTTGTCCAAAAATAAAAAATTCTTTAAAAAGAAGGAGTATTTCTTTTTCTTGTCCTGGTTCCCTGAGGAAATGGGCCCTTAGGATTTCTAAAGGAATATTCTTGGAACACAGCTGTATCTTAGAATGGTTCAAAGAAAGAAACCCCATCTCTTAAGGCCATTTTCTTGATACATCAAACACCCACGATTATAGGGATAAGGGGTTGGTGCATTTCTATCTAAAAGTGCCCAAGAATATGCTGCTATGTGCAACAAAACTGCAAAACAAAAACAGTAAACTATGCCACATAGAAGCAAGCAGAACTATAGAGGCAAGACTGTCATCATCCTGGACTTGAGCAACTGTCATAATTTGGATAAGCAGTGTTTAAATATCAATGGTCCCTATTTTGATTACTGGTTCTGAACCCAAAATTAAAAAAAGCAGTGTCTTTAGAGTTTGAGCCCTAATATCTGGAGTCCAAGATTAAATGAACACCATTGAACCCCAATCCATTATTTCCAAATGCCCATCTCTTCAAGAGTAGCACTAGCAAGAAAGCTCTGGTCCCATCTTGCAGACTGCCCTTAACTATCTTCACTGAGTCAGGGGTTTAGCGAAATACTTCCTATCTTTTTTTTTAATGCTTTCTCCATTCTACAGACCTATGTATTAGCCCTTTTGTCTCTGACTACATGTATGAAACTCTAAAGGCCTTCTCCATCAACCATTGTAGATTGTGGACTGGATATCACTTCCTCAATTGTCCTGTGAGGTCTGCTTTCTCAGAACCCAAGGCAAGGAACAGCTGCAGAAGGCACAAGGCTCCTTATTACTATTGTCAAAGTTTAATTGTAGTCCTGAGAGCAGTTGTAGAGCTTGCTTGCTTTATAAATATTAATGCCCTTTTTTTTGGCATACAATCACTCCCATGAGGAAAGGGCTTTTGGGTAACACCACAGAGTGAGCCATGTGTAAAATCAGTGACCTATGAGGAAGAAACTAGTCCTCTGATTGTGATTCCTCCAGCTTTGCTCGGTCAGGGGCCTCATTAAACATTTAACACAGCTTCCAAATAGTCTGCATATTTTACTGTGAGAGGAGGGAGGTAGAGAAGCAGACTACAGCACTTCAGATACAACTTGCGTCACCATCCCTTTAGGGCAAAGTTTTGAGTGAAATCCTTGCCCTGCTGGACAGCTCTCTAAATGGCTTCTGTGTGATAGGAACAGCCAGAAACTGCCAGCTGCCTTGGACAAGCCCTCATACCTTGGCAGCATTCAAAATCACTTTTCCGTTCTGCTTCCAAGGATTTCAATTATTTATATGCATTTATGGTGAGAGAGTCAGGGGTAGCGGAGGAAGAGAGGGAGGTGTTAAGCTGAGAAGAACAATTAGAGATACTTCCTGATTTCTTAAAGAAGGATAACCTAATCCAGAGGATAGACTTATATTTGAAATCAAGCCTGAGCTGCCAAGCTTGTTTTTAATGCCATAATAATAACAACATCAAAAATATTCCTGACCAAATGTCCAATGTGCTTCCATCATTCATCAGCAATTATGGGCATGTCTTATATTTGGTGGATTAGAAAGCAGAATAAAAGACCTGGTTTTCAGACAGTTTAAGCCCAGCTTTTTTAAAAAAAGTAAATTAACTATTGCTTGTATACAGCTGCAATAGACTATGCTCTTTAGTCTCTGGGTCTTTTTATGTGGCTGGGAAAAAGCAGCACTCATTCAAATATCTGATTAGCTCTGTATCTTTGCCTACACTAGGAAATACTATCTTAGAAGATGCAATTACAGCCAAACTTCCTTTCTATGTCATTGTGTTCTTTACCACCCCTTGTGTCTATTTTTCTCCTTGGGTAGCAAGCATTTTAGGCCATTAGTCTGAGCCGACTGGCAGAAATACGGGCTCCTGTTTGAAGTGTCCACAGAAAACAGGGATCTTCCTTCTGTGGTTTGCTTGTCGCGTATGAATTGAACGACCATGCTTCATAAAATATGCAATCCTGCAATCATCCAACAGTTTCATGGGACTCATGCTCCAGTTTCTTCCCCAATTCCTAATGATGTAAGATTGTGCTTAGGTTTTAAACAATGCTCTGAATCAAGGCTGTCTATTTTCCATGTTTCATCCTTATTCTAAGCATTGACCAAAGATTCATGGCAAATTTTCTAGCAGAGAATTAATTTTATATTATTCATGTCCCCTATTAAAAAGGCATTATTGCCACCCAGTCAGAGATGTGATGAATTAATATGAAATTACATGCACTGTAGGGAACCATGCCAATAATATCAAAGGAAAGGAGATCATGAATCTTAACCAGGTTGTGTGCTGCTGGAAAAAATTATCACTAAATGTGATCAGTTCAGACTTTTTACCCAGCTAGTATCAAGAACTGAGAGTGAGTATTTTATACTCACAGTAAGTCAGATCTATCAAGCAAAGAGGCCAAAGGGATCATTGAAGACAGTTCCTTTGAAAGGGAGACTAGAATAGTTCAGAGTATGGATTGTTGCATCAAGGAGATTATAGAATAAGAAAAGGTGGCAACTTGCACATGGATATCTCAACATCTCTCACCACATGGTAACAACTTTGAGTTATTATTAATTTTATTATGTTTATATATTTTCAGTATGATTTTAGTACCTGGAGGTACAAGGTAATACTGCAAGATGAAGTGCCTTGTATATGAATGCCTTGTAAAGCATGATCAAAATTGAAGAGAAATAAGATGGAGACATGGGATGAAAACTACTGGATGGAGGTACTGATAATCTTGGAAGAGATGCTTCATCCTGCTTTAAATAAATTTGCATTATCTAGAAGAAGAAAAATTGCATCTTGGAATTGTTCCTCAATCAATCTGTGCTTATATAATTGTAAGTTACAATGATAGAAAAATACGCCTCCGATCAAATCTATCTACTACAGATAATTGATTTGTTAATGAATCATTTTTTTTCTCGAAGATCAACTTAGTTCTGACTATTCATACTGCAGTCACGTCTACATTGGATTATTGTAAGGCACTTAAAATCAAGCTGCAATTGAAGTCAATCTGGAAACATCAATAGTTTCAGAAGACTGTGATTACATTTAGTGTGGAATCCGCGAGATAACTCATATGACAAATGACAAATTCAGTTCTGGGCTCAACTTAAGGTGTCAATTACACTTTTAAAACTTGATATGACATAACGCCAGTTTATATTCACATCTGAACTTCTTGAGATCTGAGGCTCTCTACAATATAGTGTCTCATTAACAATCAAATAAGAGTTGGTAAAAATGAATAAAAAGACACTTTCTCTTGGACTGCTCAACCTTCTAATGGAGGTTTATTTGATGTCATTATGGTCTATTATCAGTCTCTTAAATTCATCTTATTGCAGTGTGCATTATTTAATTAAAGTGCATGAGTGTGTTTTATGTATTATTGAGAGATTTTGCTGTCTATGTATTATTTTATGGTTGCATTTTTACTTGTTTTGGGGTTTAGATTTTTATTTTGTAAGCCACCTTACAAAGATGTGCTTCTGAAATAAAGTAATATAAAAATGTGAAACTATTGGATGAATCAGATAATTTTATAAGGAAATATGTTCCTTGATTCACTCATGTGCCTCAATATCCTGGAACAAAGATTAGTCAATCTCTCTTAGGTCATTCATATTCATATGTAAATCGTGCAAATATTGTCCCAAATATTAATATTCATATGTAAATCGTGCAAATATTGTCCCAAATAATGCCAACATCAAATCGAACATTTACAATATTCAGTCATGAACTATCAAGAACATGGCTTCCAAATAACTGCCAATGTCTTATCTCTCTGCTTCTCCCTTAGTGCTAGCCTGAAGATACTTTTAATTGCCATTTTTCAGTCAGATCTTTATAATGCATACTTATAATTTCCTTCTTATGTGTTCCAAAGGTGCTTTTTCAAAAGGCAACTTTTTCCTTGAGCTGAAGAAGCTTATTGGATGAGAAGCAAAACATCTTCAAGGAAAAACAAAGGAAGTCCAGTTGCCCTTTGAAAAAGTACCTTTGCGACAACCATGACCTGGATGACTGAGAATCTCCATAGACAGTCCTTCTCATATATTAAGAAGACAAGGGGGATTCATTTGACCAGACTTTCTAATAACTGCTTTGAGTCTTGGGTATTAAATTTTGTGTGCAATTCCAATGATTGGTTTTACACACCCTACAAATTATTGCCAATTATTGGTTAGACTATGAAAAATATGGTAACATTTCTAACATGCATTCTCCTTCCATTTCTGGGAGGCTCCCCCAAGAATGGTATGAATTTAGCCAAAGCTTCCCAGAAAATCATTATGACATGAGTAGGACATTACTGCAACTCAATCGTAACAAATAATGTAGTCTGATAGAAAGCCAAATCCTGAATTTATATTTTCCCTGGCTTCAAAAATATTTTCTCCATGTGTGTTTCAGTGTATAATAGCAAATTGGTTATTGTTTCTTTTCTCATACTTGCTTATAAATATTCTGCATTCTGGCCCTGGAAATTTACCGCTACTAATGGAACCTTGACAATTTCCGAGACAAGATGCTTTGGGGGCATAGGAATAGCACTCATAAAATTTTATCCTTGATGCCAATGTAAGTACTACATTCTTTAATTTTTAACCCACTTCAAATAGAAATATATCTATTAACTATAAGTTAGATTGATCTTCCAAGGGGAGGAAAAATTGCTTGCACCTGCAAGCAACCAATTCCTCTGTAATTATAGTTTTCTTTTTAAAAAATCCATTTATTGTGTTGGAATGACATTTTTTGTAATTAAATTCCTTTGCATGTATAAATATGCATTGTATTAGCATTAGTGAATATTTCCAGGTTTTTGAAAACATACAATTCTTGCCACAGAATCATTACTGTTAAATGCTGCAGTGTTTCAGTCATGTAAATATTTGTAAGGGGGGGTGGGGAATCTGTAAAAAGGGACAAAGAAAAAAAGAATATTTAAAGGAGCATGAAAATTCCCACGTCTGTTCCACCATCTCTTTGATAAGACCTACCTTATCTGCTGTCATGCAGTTGGCCATTTTCATCCAGACTTGATTATCTTAATATAAGGTCACCTTTCCCTTCTATAAATCCTTTGTATTCTGCATTGTTGTGGGCAGCAATCTCACCTGGGCCCATCCTCTTCATTGCAACCCAAATAAGTTAATTACAGATTAGAATTTTCAGGAAGGCAGAGAAAAGAAGACACAGGAATAAGATAGATCAGGATAAAGGTGCCCTGGATGAGATGAGGAGGTGCTTCATAGGCCTGTGCAAAGCAGGCATTGCCTACTGCTAGAATTTAAACTTCACTTTAAGTTCTAGCAGGAACACAACCTGCCTTTGTGTTCAAAGAGAAGCATTAGAGGTTGGACTGATTCACCTCAACCATCTTTTTTGTTTTGGAGCGAGGAGCTTTTATGCACAGGCAGGAGATCCCCGAAGGGCAGGAGAAGCAACTGCAGGATGCATGGATGTCTCAGTCTGATAAACAAAATACGGCACCTCTTCATTTTACAAATCTGCATCAATGTGATGTGATGATTTGATCAAATAAACTTCAAATTGAATTAGCCCATCCAAACTCTGTATTTGTTTTTTGTTTTTAATTTATAGTAGTGTATATATGTGTACTTGAACTGTCTTTTGCTCTTTGAACTGGTGAAGTGGGGGTTGATTTTATGAAGAACTACTATGACTTAAGTTGGAGATCATGAAATAGATATGAGCAGTCTGGACAGGAGCCTCTTTTAATTGCTTTAATTCCTATAAAGTCTGATGACTCAGAAAGGCAGATCCGTTAACTCTTAAGATGAACTTCACCAACCTTCAGCCTTTCAGATGTTTTGAACTATATTTCCCTTTATCCAAAATTAATGTCTACGCCAGCCAACTGTTGTAATAGTTGTAGTCCACAATGTCTGGACAGTGTAAGATTATGGGACACTGAGCCATGCAGAAACTTCACCTTCTTTAAAGTAACAACATATTTAGAATATGAAAAATATTTTATATACAGGTGGTCTTTGTTTAACAACCACTCTTTCAGTGACTATTCAAACTTACGATGGTGCTGAACAAGTGGTAGTTTTGTTTTACGTTGAAAGCAGTGCCTCCACAGTCTTTCAACTTTCTGTGTTGCCTTTGTACAAACTAAGCCAGAGGACGTTGCAAATGGTGAAGCCCTCAATTAACAACCCATGGTGATTTGCTTACCAAATATAACCAGGGTTGTCTCCATCACAAAGCAGTGCAGTCAAGTGATGCTGTGGTTTACAATTGCATCATCACCTTGTAATGGAATTCTAGCAGCCCTGGTTGCCATTAACAAAGAATTACCTGTGTAGTGTTTTTCCCCTGTGGAACAACCCTTCTACACATTATTATTATGGAGATGCACAAGATCACATCACAGGATCCCTTCTCACTTTGCAATTCCTGGCTCAAAAGTTTCTACTCATGTCCCAAGGAGATTTTTCTTCATTGCTGGCAGTTAAGATCTAGTAATGTTTTAGTGAGGTTTCACTAGGAGTCAGGATGTCCCTAACAGACATAGATTAGGTGCCAAAAAAGATGGTTCATTTTTCTTGCCTTCACGACAGAAAGAAGTGGGAAAGCAAAACCAGTGTGGGAAGGTCAAAGTTAATCTGATTTGAAAATAAGTCCGAGGAAGAAATAGTAAGCCAACTCTTACAGGAAATTATACAACTGTCTTATCCTAATGGGAAAGGCATCTACTTGGCTTTTTGCCTGAGTATAGACTCTCCAGGACTTCCTCATCCCTCTAGGTTGGAAGATCAACTGTAATTTGGCTGAAAGTCAAGAACAAATAACTTACTATAAAAGGTGATATTTGCATCTGTCCAAAATAACTTAATGAACTGGTTCTGGTTCTGTCTCCATATTCAACGTTACTGGAGCCAGTTTGGTGTAGTGATGAAGGTGCTGGCCTAGAATCTACGTGACAGGGAGTTCTGTGCCTCTTTTAGACATGAAATCCTACTGGGTGAGTTTGGGCCGGTCACACTTTCTCCACGTAGAACTCACCGTTACAGTTGTAGTATGTAGAATAGTGAACAGGAATGTCTGATATATCTGCTGCCTTGAGTAGATGAAAATACATAAAAAGTGGAATAAAAATCTAATGATAATACTAGGTAGATAAAAATGCCAAATGGAGCTTGAATACCTGTCTGACTATGTGATGAACCATAATTAACAATAAAGTTGAAGAAAGAGACAGAAGGGCTAATTCTGGCTGCACAAGATCAAGCCTAAAGAACAAATGCATACAAAGCCAGAACTGAGAAGACAGCAACAGATAGCAAGTGCAGCTTCTGCAAGGAAGCAGAAGAAACAGTGGATCATCTGATTAGCTACTGCAAGAAGATGGCGCAGACCGATTATGAACAATGGCAAAGTAGCAACAACAGGGCACTAGAAGATCTAAAAGAAATACCATTTGCCTGCAAGCAAGAACTGGTGGGATCATAAAATAGAAAAAATCATAGAAAATGAAGACGATAAAGTGTTCTGGGACTTTGCAATTCAAACAGACAAGCATCTGTCATATAACAAGACACCAGATTTAACAATTGTTGATAAGAAAGACAAAAAAACCCAGACTGGATGGTTCAGTGCCTGGAGACAGCAGAATAGAAGAGAAAGAACTGGAGAAGATAACAAAATACAAAAAGCTGCAAATAGAAATGGAATGACTGTGGCGAAAGCAAAGGCAGAACCAACAGTAATAGGCGCCTTGGGTGCAATCTCAAAACAACTGGAGCACCACTTGAATACCACTTGAATTGATAAATTCACCATCAATCAATTGCAAAAAAAAAAACAGTTTTACTCAGAAGGAACAAATTACACCCTGTGATGATACTTGTAACACCCATAAAACATCCACATCTGCCTATCCCAGGTCATTGGGAAGGACACAATAGGTGGATAAAAATGGCAAATCCAGTCTGAACATCTGGCTGACTATGTGATGAATCATAATACTATTAATAATCCAATTTTCGATTGATTGATTTGAGCAGCAGCAGAAAAAGGCCCCCCCTTCCCACTTTTTACTGCACTTTTAAGATTCGTAATTTCTAAGCACAGTAGTACCACTGTGGCAAACTACGCTAAAGAAAGTATTTTTAAAATGAAATTTTTGGTCCAAATCTTTCCAAGGTAAATAACTCAATGGATACTGAGGTACACTATCTCTTAGTTTCAGGAAATCTTGCATAGAAAGAAGTAATGTGTCTCATTCTGCACATCTAAAAAAAGAAACAAAAATCATATTTAATGGTATAATTTAAAGCATTCCATCTTAAAGCAGATTGGCAAACTAACTTCTTTCCAAAGTAGAGAGCAAATGTGAACAATCCCAATGAAAACAGAACTGGCCTTGCATTTTAGCTTTTGCACCATAAACTTCTACCATCAGAAAACGAGTTCTGTGGAGAAAGAAAATAGCTTATAGGTTTTCTTGTTCTGAATGTCCACATCTTCTTCAGTGATGTTTTACACATTGTGGAGTACCTGTTAAAATGTAAACTTATACAGCAAATGTCTCTGAACTGTAGCTTATAATGTATGAAGTGGTATAAATTGGGGTGGCAGGGTCAATTGCAACATGTTTCTGCTTGCAATACCATGTGAAAAAAATGCACAATAAGCATTGCACTTATTATGGGTCAGTAGCCCTACCCATTCTTATAGAAATCTGAACTGAATTAGACAAAAATATTTTATGCTTATATATTCTTAACCCCTTATGACTTATTTAGCTGCTTTTGAAATTGATGGACATTGTAAAGCAATTTCTAAGTATGGCAGAGGAAAGTACACTTTTTAAAAGGGATTAAACTCTAATGAACGAGTGAATAAATAAACAAGTAAACCTTCAAGGTCAGAACTCTACTTTGTTCAAAGTACATATGATTGTGCATATCATTAGCCAAAGCAACCTCGGAAGACTGAATCTGAGTGAGATAAAGGGATTGTGATAAAGTGCATATATTCAAAATTCCTTCTTTTCCTCATATATACAATGTTTGTACGTTGTACAAACACAATCACAGAAAGGGCATTCTAGATGCAAGATTTTAATGTCCCACTCTAATTGTTCACCAGCTGATTATTTTGCTCTGCTTTTGCATGCTATTTACTGACCACACAATACAATTCTTCCTGATGGTGAGCTAATGGCTAATCTTTATGGATATTCTACTAAAGCAGAAGTGGTTGTAAATTTGGAACCAATCAGAAATCTGTATCTTAAATGCACATTTGTCAATGCTCAAAGTACTAAGAGAGGCAACAGAATTATATTCTGTTTACTTTTCTCTGCTTCTCCCTTTGATAATGCTTTTTACAGAGTTACTGGTAGCATGAGTGGTTCAATTTTGATAGTCTTGGAATAATAACAATTTCAAATATCATTAATACTTTCCCTGCACTGTCAAGCTTTTATCTTCTCATTAAAATGGGAAAGTGCCCAGCATCTTTCTTCTTTCTATACAAGTTTCCCTTAAGATTTGTAGACTAATTGAGAAGAAAGCTAGGGGAGGAAGCCCCTCCATTATCCACATTCAAACAGGCACTTCTCCTCTTACGCTGCTTGTCCTTTTTAAACAGAGTTTCTCCATAGCAGCCTTACTGCCTGTCCTTTAAGCCCTGGCTCCTGTTATATATAGTATAGTAGTCAGATCCTTGGGGACTTGAAAGACGGCAGCAATTATATTATCTCCATCAATCTTTATCACCATGTCAGTCTCCTATTCTCTCTGGAAGATTAAGAGCTAAGAGGTAAGTCCAGTTTTTTTTTCCCCCTGTTCCCACCCCCTTCGGGTGAAGAAACCATCTTCTGATTTCAAGTCTGCACCGCACCCCTTACATGTTTCCGCGATGGAAGATTCGCTTTAGCAAGAATGTGTTCCGTCTTTCTACCCCAAACTGGGATGGATTAATTTTAGCTGCCTGGCCTCACCTGCCGCTCGACAGGGGAGGACACAGGCAGGACGCACGACAAGAGCTATTCCGGGAGACTGCTAACACCTGACAGCATCAAAGGAATTTTACAGCGAGGGGGCGGGATCTAGACCACAGACTGGAAGGAAAAGGCGAGCGGTCTGGGGAAGCAACAGTTTCGTTCTTCTTGCGCCCCAAGGACTCTTGGCCTCCGTCCCTTGTTAAAATCCCAAGAATGCGAGCTTCTGGCGATCCTCCCTGAATAGTCCGTGCCCCACAGCTTAAGAAGAACAGAAAGCCGAGGTGGTTTGCTCAGCACCCAGGGATCGCTATAAAGATCCAGAAACAGGGGGGAAAGCATCCTGTGCCACAAGCTTTAAAAAAGGACACTTTATATGTGTGTGTGTGTATATCAAATATATATCAAATATTTTTCTATAGAAACCTAAAAAGGAAGGAGCCAATTCCGAGAAGCCATGTGCGTGAAAGAGCCACCTTGGTAGTTATCGCTGGGACCGGCAGAGGGCGTGCCACTCAGCGAGGCAAAGACGGTACCGCGGTTGCAGTGCCGGCTCCGCCCCGCAGGCGAAGTCTGACCGTGCTCGAAGAAGCGCCTAGCCCGCCGCAGCGAGGAGGAGATGCGCTGCGCACGCAGACCCTTTTCTCTCCCGGGAACCGCGCACCATTTCCGAAAGCCCGCAGGGAACCGCTGCCCAGCCCTTCCTCTTGCTAGCCGGCCTTTCCATCGCCCCCCACCCCACAACACCTCCTTACAATACAAAGGCGGCCAGCTACATTTCTCACCCCTCCCCCGGTGTTTCCGCCTATTTTGAACCAGCCTGCCTCGAAGCCCCCTTCTTGTCCACTCTCCCTCTGACGCTTTGCAAGAGGACTCGGACCCTGTTTTTCCTCAGGGAAAAGAAAGGAAGAGCGGGGGTCGATTCGGGCACCCTCCAGGCACTTGGTTGTTCCACAGCCGCTTCCCCACATAAGCTCGGGTCAGAAAGCCTCTTTGGCCCCTTAAGGGCAAACAGCGGGAACCAGCCACGATCTGAGGGGCTCGCCGTCCAATACCGGTGGAGTTGCCTCGGTTGAAGCGAGCGCGCGAGCGTTTGTCTTGGCTGGGAGGACCCTCGGACATGAGGTGCCCTCTTAATGAAAGGAAACTAAAGGGAGAGCAAAGCGACTCCGATAAGGTGGCCTTTATCCTGGAGAGAGCCGGGCAGGGGTGGGGCAGGAAGCCCACACTCTTCTTTTGCGTACAACAATCCCTAGTGGGTTGCTACACTGTGCTGCCTCTCTCACGTATACATACACCCTGATTTGTCTCCTGGAGTCTGCCGAGCAAATACCCCCCACCCACCATACCGATTCAAATAGGCACTGGTCGATTGCCACACAATTTGCAGCAGGCACGTCTTTCCTAAAATAGGCAGCATATGAATAAGTAGCAACTCGCCCAAGGATTGTTTCAATTTGTGACCATCCAATAGATATTGGGTTCCTCAATATGACTACTACTCTCTCTTTTTTTAAGCAATATTTTAATTAAAAGGTATGTTTCTTCTGGATTCCTTAATCTATAATAAGGAGCAATCTTGCCAACAGCTAACTGGTTTTTTGGATCCTGTAAAACATTACAGTATAAAGGCATAAGTGTCAATTAAACCTGTTGTCCCTAGACCACTTCGTCATAATTTGGCATGCCCTTGCTCAAGCCATTTCAGGCAACATTTATGACAATGTATGCATCCATTAAGTACATTTCTTGGCAATCATGCACAAGAAAAGGAGTGGATTTATTTTGATTCATAAATGAGGGCAACAGATATTAATGCACATGTGACACCTTTCCCAGTAACATCCTCTCGTTCATTCCCATATGACTGGGGAAACTTCAGGTGAATTTCTAACCATCCAGCCTTACCGTTTTCTAAACATCTGGTCAGATAAGGACTAAAGTATTTTTAGAAAGTATAGCTAGCAAGGGGTTGAAACCAATACTGGTATTCTTCAACTTACAATAATGTGCTTAATTACAGTTTGAGGTTATGTTGGCACTGAAAAAAGTGACTCATGACCCATACTCAAAGAGTTACAACTATCTCCAGGGTCGTGTTATCAGGCTTTGGGCACTTGATAGTCGATTCACATTTACTATGGTTGCAGCATCCTGCAGTCGCCTGATTGTGACTTTTGCAACTGACTTCCAACAAGTAAAATCATGGGAGAAGTTAGATTTCCCTAACAACTCATTTAATGAGTGCATGATTAGCTTAATAACTGTGGTAAAAATGAGCATCCAATAAGGTTCAGTGATGATTTGCTTAACAACCATACCACTTAGCAACCAACTTTCACTTGGTCACACCACTTAGAGAGTGGGTGGATTTGGGAAGAAATTGTTTGCAGGTATGAATTGGAATAGGGGTAATCCTGAGTAATGCAAGTGAGATGCAATCTCCCTTTTGCTATGTAAGATCTTGATTATTTGTCCATTAATGTCACTGGTTAGCTTTTCTATTAAATGTTTGCTGTCTAGCTTAGTGACAGCAGTGCCACTGTGGCTCTGTCCATTACACATCTTCAAACTTTTCAGAAGGTTGAAAATCTGAAGCAGCTTTATGAGTAAGTGTCAATAGTATGCCTAGCATCTTCTTGTCCTTTCAATTTATTCTTCACAAAAGCAAGTCTGCCAAGAATCTAAAAGGGATGTAAACTCAATGAGATGGTCATGTCTAGCTTCCATTTTCTCCATGCAAATTACTTTCCCGCTTCTACTCCTGCTTATCTACTTTTGTGTTCTGCATATGTGTTCATTCTGTGGTCAAGTTTTTTTTTCCACATATTGCTTTCTTCCCCTCTCCCTTTACATATTTATATAAACTATTAACTCAATTGGCTCCTCCTTCTTACCTAAATCCCACAATTCCCACAACTCTTCTTGTGATAATTCTGTAATTAATTTGCATGTAGCCTGCAACTGAGTTCACCCTTACTTGTTGCTAATGCTTCAAATAAACTCCATGCCACCACATTTTTGCAGATACTGAAGTAGTATGAATTGAACCACATTTCCAATTGGCATACAAGTGAAGCTAAAATTAATAATACAAAGCCTTGGCATCTACAAAGACCCGAAGTTACTGTATAATATTTTCTGAGAAATGCAAATATAATACTGGTAGTCCTTGGCTTAAAACCATTCATTTAGTAACTGTTCAAAGTTACAAAGCACTGAAAAAACTCACAACCGTTCCTTGCACTTTCAACCTTCACAGCATCTGCATGCTCATGTGATCAAACTTCAGGTGCTTGGTAACCAGCCTGTAATTTACCATTGTTGAAGGGTCACATGATGCCATCTGCGAACTTCCCAACTATCTTCCATTAAGCAAAGTCAATGGAGGAAACTAAATTCATTTAACGACCACTTGATTTACCTAACAATTGTAATGATTTGCTTGACCATGGCAAACAAATGTCATAACAATGCCATAATTCACCTAACAGCCATCTTGCTTAACAAGGAAACTTCTAGTCTCAATTGTGGTTATAAGTTGAGGACTACGTGTATTCATTTCAGCCTTGACCACAGAATCTGTATGCCAGATAAAGACCTTTTAATCCCCAGTGAATTTAGCATTCTGTATTCACTTGTGACAATGCAATGACCACATTACCACAAACAAAAGGACATCCATCTGCTGTGTCAAAGATCAAATGAGGACAAATAGAATTTGGAGAAACAATTCTTTTAAGCTAGAAATTCACAATCTTTGAATAGGACTGATGTGACCTCTCCTGACATTTTATCCTCCAATTGTTGAAATGAAATATCAATTATCCCCATCCAGAATAACAAGGAGAGGGTGAAAAATGGTACTTTTTTAATCAGTTAACAATCATCAACTGATCAATCAGATCAATTTCTTGCTTTAGAATAATAATTGTAATTGAACATATTTGGAGTCATCAGATGGGAGAGGCTGATCAGTTTTTAATCTACAAATCTAGAATGGTTGTATATGACACCACACAGCCTATATCCTGCTCTCTTATTGGTGGCAGTTACATTTTATTTTCCCACATGCCCACTGAATTTGTTTCTGAATAGGTCAAGTTATCTTATATCCCTGCTGTAAGAGATCATGCCTGCAGCTCAAAACCAATAAGCAGCAAACAGGTCATAGGTGGGAGGAGGCAGCCCTGTTATTTCCCTTTCTTTCCAATAACCAGGCTCTGAGTATGTCTGTATAAAAGAGAGAAGGCTGTTGCACTGTATGCATTTATGATAGTGTGTGTAATTTCTATGTAACAATGGAGCAATCCATGAGGGAGAGAGAAAGAGAAAGAGCAATTACAACTGGATACAGACATGTACTCAGCCTCTACCCCGACCCACTAGCTCATAGTCCTTTAGATTAGAAATGTTGGCCATGCCAGTTCTTCAAGGCTTCAAATATATAATTTAGCTGTCACAACGTTAAGATTTTCAAATTCATTATTTTGTATTGGATCATCTATAATATATGCTGTGAAGACAGTTTAAACTTAATTCCTATCTATTCCTGATGGATTTTCAAGGTCACAAACAGAAATGTGTAATACATTTGGAGTACTAAATTGCAAATAATTCATGCAGAAGGATGAAGTTTGTTTCTGTTGCCCTACCAATCTTTTTCCCCGTCCCATACACTTTCTGTGCTAGTGCATTACAAACTCCATTTTCACTTGTATGTCTCTCTAGAAGAAAGTTTCACTGAAATCAATAAGATTTATGAGCAGAAAAGCCTAGAACTGGTGTACACAAAATGAGTTCTGGAACTCAGCTATCAACCAGAATTAGACTCATTAAAAACATTAAACCTAAGATTGCTTATATAACATAGGAGAATGAAATAAAAGTGGTTGGCATTAATTAAGGCACAATGCTCCTAGCGCATTGATTTCTATGCGATTGATAGAGTGCATTGATTTCTCTGGAATACTACAATTTAAAAAACAGATTTCCTTATGTTACAACTTTTAAAGAATCTGTGTGAGGACACTTGGAATTCTGAAAGAGATGGCATACATTATAAAATTCTGAAAGAGATGGCATTACAAACAAACCTATGGGTTAGTTAAGATATTAGTTAAGATGTGGGAAGGATCTGCAGGTAAACAGGTGGTAGAAACAACTTCAGTTTTCCACAAGATTTGAATACATCAAGGAAGATGAACAAGCATCACTATGCTATGAAATTCCCTTGAGCACAGCTAGTGATTGTCCACAGCCACTATGCTAAGTACTGGCTATAGAGTTAATATTGGAATAATTATCTTTACTGAGAAAGATATATGCAGACTTTAGAGAACAGAGTCTGACCTTCTTCACTGATAAAAGGAAGGAAAGAGTTACGGTTTATATACTTACAGGCCATGTATATGAGGAGCAGAGCAAAGAGCCAATTCACCTTAATCTGATCTTCAACACAAGTTTTTTTTTTAAGGAACTGGGTTAAAGAAACAGGATTGTGCTAAATGACACCTTTAACATTAAAACTTTCTCTGCATTTCTATTTCCAGAGCAAGAGATCCTCATGGCTGTAATGGTTTGAAAATGAATTGCCAATTTAGTTATTGAAGTGCTACAATCTGTAGAAATAGGAATATATCATACACAAAAAACTACTTGAGACAACACAAGCTAACTTAACATACTTTTCTAAATTGTGTAGTACAACTGTGAAAAATAAACTGGCAGGAACATGGAAAATGTGAAAATACATCTCCATGTTCTATTCTTCAGCAGGCTCCCTTCTGACTTGGCTCAGTACAGAGTTTTGACTTCTCTATTTTCCAAAAGAACAGGGAAAAAAAATGAATTTAGAGGCCTACAAAAGCTGAGCTGAGACTGGTAAGAAAAGAACAGCTGTTCTGAATAGAAAATTATACACATAACACTAGCTATTAATGATGAATACTATAAAGGATGGTTCCAGGGTGTTCTTTCTGCTTCCACCTGAATAAAAGTAAAAGCAAGTCTGGAACATTCAGATTGAAGTATATACAATATAATTATTTTGTGTTAATGGTTGCCATACGATATTGCCAAGGATGATTATGGATTACAGTTTTTTCAATGACAGCATAAGAATAGCCTTGCTGGAACAAACTAAGTTTTATCACACTTCCAGTAGTGACCAAATCTGATACATACTGTATGTAGCAGCAGACAGGAAGCCAAGACTATCCATTCCATCTAATCAAGTTGTTGCTTTTTCAAACAGCTGTGGTATATATATTTTTCCTCTATTCATACATTTGTAATTCCATCAACTCACTACAAGTGTATATGTATATTTTCCCCTGTAGCCTGTTTTACCATTACAACAATCTACAGATGTAAACCAGGCCAGTGATTTCATCACTAGGGATTCATAGCATCACCCAGTCATTCTTGTGCTAATGTTAAAAGTAAGGAGCACAGGCTTTGTTGATCTTCTTGTTGATGGCTGCGTAGTGATAACCTCTAATGAAGTGTCCTTTGAGATGATTGTAACCCAAGGAAATTCATAATTCAGACTCATGTTCTAGCTCTGTTTTCTTCAATTTGACACACTGATCACCTCACTCTGGCATGCCCATCCACTCGAAGGGCACCCACGTCATGAAACGAAACAAACTTTTTTTTGGCAATTCAGTAAGTCACTGTGAAATCATATGTAGTCTGCCCTTGCAGATGTTGTTGTGAAATACTAGAAGAAGCATAAACTTGCAAGATACCCTTAGATTTTTCACAGGCTGATCTGTTATCATAAATCCCAAGTTTCAGCATTGGGGAGAGAAGCCTTACACTCCCCAAGTCCTTTCTGTTTTGAAGGCCACATAAAGAAACCACTAATGACCCTATCAGTGGGTGAAGCTTCTTTTAGTTTCGGATTTTTACACACACATTGATAGCAGGAGCAGCCCACCTTCAGGACTTTCCATACTTTTGATGCCACTTTTAATTGGGATCTAATCTTTCTCTTTGACTATAGAGGCAGATAGCCGTTTGGCTGGAGCAGTACCCCCAAATTAAAACGGGGGAGGGGGAGGGGAGGTAGGATTAAATGCAAGTATGATTTGCAATTCCTCCAAATTAAGCTCACCGACACTGCCTGCTAACAGCAGGGCAGCGGTGGTCGCTACATTCCTGGAAAAGCAAGCATTCAAGCATCTCAGGGACACACACACACACACACACACACACACACACACACACACACAAACCGTGTCGCTTGGAAAAAACAAGAGCTGGGGCCAGCCAGAAGCCTCTCTCAGACCAGGAGGAGAAAAGGCGAGGCGAGGCTGCTCGGGTCAAGCACTCGCGCTAGGAAGCAGGCGGCCACGATCTGGGTCATACTTTCGCCCAGGAATACAGTGGCAGGTGCCGCCTCCTCCTCCGCGGCTCGGATTCTTAAGAAAGGGCAGCGGGTTCTTAAGAAAAGAAGAGGCGGCCGGAGAAAGTCTTCTCCCTCAAGCTATGGGCCGGGAGAAACTCCGTAAAGTCTAGGCAAGGCAAGGGAACGGCAGCGGTGGCGGGCGGGCGGGACAGCGACCTGGCGTAGGGCCTGACCGCGTAGGCGGGGAGCCCAAAGGGAGCACAACTAGGGAGAGGGAGGTCGGGGCAGGACGCGCGGCTGGGTGGCCTCTTTCCCCCACCCTACCCACCCCTTCTCCTCAGTTCTAAACTCCGGCGGCGGCGACAGCTTCACTTGCCAGTCTCCGGAAGGAAAGGCGGTTATGGAGCCGGCTGGGCTCCGCCTCCCTAGGCGGCCCTGCTCTTCTCCCCCCACCCCACAGTTCCCGCCGAGGCAGTCCACTCCAACCCTGCGCCCAGCGCGCCCCTCGCCACCTCCTCCAAGCAGGTCGCCGCCGAATTCGCTGCCCGCCGCCACCCGCCCCGCCTCGCCGCAGCAACGAGACGCCGCCGAGCTGACCCCTTCTCCTCCTCGCCGCCGCCTCCTTAGCGAAGTGCTGGAGCCCTCCCCTCCCCTCCTCAGGCTCCCCGCCCAATCAGCCGCGGGGAGTCATCCTCTTCCTCCTCCTTCAGGTGCGCGGAGCGGCGCCACGACCTCCGCCTCCCTTCTTCCCCTCGCGCTCTTCTCTCTTCCCAGTCCCTCCGTACAAAGGCGGCCGCTCCCCCGGCCCGCGCCGTCTGCGGCAAGTGCTCGGCGCTGCCCCGGGGAGTGGGGCGGGCGGGCGGGCGGTCCCGGCCCCGATCGCCGCGCTAGCTAAGCTAGTTCGTCCGGCAGGGTCGAGGGGCGCGCCGCTTCTTACCTTTGGCTGCGTCTGGGTCGAGGAACATTTTCTCCTCGGCGTGCGGCCAGCCCTCGGGCTCCTCCAGACGAAGTAAATCCCTCCGCTGTGGGTGTGCGAGGTGGCGGCGAGGCGGGATGCTTTCTCGCTTAACGGAAAGCTCCGTGCCGTCTTCTCGGCGGCAAGCCCATCAGGCGCTGCACGGCAGCGAGGAAGGGGAGAAGCCACAGGCTGCAGGCGGCCCCGGAGTGACCTCCACAAACAGGTTGGCGTCCCAGGCGGCGGACTGCTGGGAAAGAGCGGGAACCGGCATGAGGAGGCTGGTTGAATGGACGGAAGCGCCTTGGAGGCTGGGGCTCGCTGACTGATTCTCCTCCTCCACCCAGGAATACACCAAGCCTCCGGAGCCCTTCCCTTCCCCTCCCCTCGATGTGTGTGAGGGTGTGTACGTGTGTGTGTGAGAGAGAGAGAGCACGCGCGCGCGCGCGCCCCAAGCCTCCTCGCAGGCGTCAGGTTGCTGCTCGCTGCTGGTGGGAGAGGAAATTGCAAGGCAGAGCGAGGGAAAGATGCGGCCCGGAGCAGCGCGAGAGTTTGATGCACCTTTGGCTTGCTCGCTCGTCCTCCCGAGGGGGCGGCGGCGGCGGCTTTCACTCTTCGGCTAACCTGGCGGCTTTGCACCTGAGCGTTTAAATCTCTCCTCCTTTCCCTTCCCACCCACCCCCGGTCTGCCGACGGCAGCAATGAAAGAAGTCCCGAGAGTTGCCCAAAGTGCACCGCGAGCTTCACACGTTAGAAGGGGCTCTGCCTGAAGAAAAAAAAAAGGGGGCTCCTGTACGCGTAATGCCATTAAAAAGGCCCCTCCCGCGTGTTACTAAAGCTCGAAAACTTACTAAAGAGGGGGGAGTGGGGTGACACAAAATCGAACACCATCCTGTTCCAAGAGCAGGTGCCTCGGTAGCTAGCGAACTTTACAACCTCGCACCTGCAAAGGGAGCTCTTTTCGTTCCCATTGCCTTTTTTTTTTTTTAACGAGGACTTTTGTAGTCTGTTCCGACGCCTTCAAGCATTTTTGTAGCCTGTTCCGATTCCCTCGAGCATTGTTCACGGCCCCGAGTGATCTACTATCCTTCTCGAGGTTTTAACGGGTTTAATTCGGGTCTTTTGCGCAACGTTGGCAGAATCCATTGAAAATAACCAGCAGGTTCCAAAGTCAGGTCCAGTGTATACGCTCCAGTTCAGGATTTCTTTTGTTTTATGCTTTAGGAAATTAAGAAAAAGTACCATCCCCTAGACTTCGTGATAAGCATAAATTTTCTTGCCTGAGCAATCTCACCTAAAAACTGGACTGGAGTTTGAGCTGAGAATGAGTAAATTCTAGCTGAGGCCAGAAGAATAAGACTCTGATTTCTTGTTAGAGCAAATGAATGCATAGTATCTTGTTCCTGTCTAGTATCTTCTTCCTGTCTCTCAGGGTTGCATTAACATTTGCTAAAGATACTTGAAGAGGTTTTGGAAAACAAATTTGTCCAAATGTATGAAGAAGTCCAAATTTCTTCACATTTTCATTACAAAATTCTGAGAAAAGCAATACTGTATATTAGAACACAGAAAAGTAAGACAGAAATTGAGCACTATAAAAAGCCCTGCTCATCAAACTCATTCTGAATTTTGGAAGAATTTTTCGTTATTTAGCTGGACCTTTAATTCCATGCTCATGTAGTTATAACTGCAGTTTATTTTTCCCTATAGCCTTAGAATCTTTGATTTAAATTCCACCTTCTCTTAAATATCTTGTATTTAGTTCAAATTTTAGTTTATTTGTGAAAATACACATCCGGTGATCTATTTTAAAAAAATATCAGCCTCCTTCTCCTTACCGCCCAAATGAAAGTCTGGAGTAGCTGCATTGTCCACTTGAAAGGGTTATTAAATAGAGAAAGGCAGTGACATAATCTGCACACCCTTTTGCAAAACATTATGTCCATAGCAGTTATTAATAATGCTGATAGAGACATGGGGGGCTGTTGCTTAATCAGCATCACTTCATGTGTGCTATCACTCGAGTTTTAAACATTGTATAGTTTTTATATGAAAGACTGTATGGTATTAAAAGTGTCTAATTGCACATTTGCACTCATTTTCCTTCACTGCTGGAAACTTTTTTTTGAAAAATAATTCATTTACACAAATTACAGTTCTATGTTCCTGTTCAGCATAGATATCCTCCTGTTGTTGTTTTTAAATTCCTTCTGTATAACTGCCTCATCATCCCATCTCAAAATCCCCTCACCTCCATACCCTTTCCCACTTGCTGTTTATATGAGTTACTTTATAGAAAAGATCAGAGTGAGGTGGAGACACTATGAAATTGTACTGGAGGTAAGTAAGGACATAACTAAAATTAAATGTGATCCACCAGAATGATAACCGGATGTCCCTTTGGGTTGCAGTCTCTGCACATTATGCTACTGAAATCAATGTGAATTAAACAGCTTGAATATAAGGCTGTACCTACATAGCTCAATCCTGACTACATTAAGATTTTCTCCCAACTTTATAGAAAGATAGTGTTGCAATCCAATTCTGTACACATTAACAAACAAACAAATCCTACTTGTCTCAGTGGAAGTTATGCCATATATCATTATTAAGTAGTAATTAGTGTTTTGGATATTACCACTAAATTCTAAACCTATTGAGAAATAGTAACAGAAACCTACCTCTTTGGAAACAAAGATAGTACTGTTTTTATCAGATGATATCCACTTTGTCTGGATATTCTAGGACCGTTATTAAAAAACAGTTGTTTTGGAAATTGATAGAATTGCTTTCTTAAAAAGAATCGTCCTGGGATGCTACAACTCTTTAACTTCATTATTATAGTTTGGCAAAGCTATTTCTTTTAGAGTTGCATTTCTTATCTCCCCGATTAACCCAATTTGGGGGGGGGGTGTTAAAAAAATAAAAAGGAAATAGCAGAGTATATTATACATAATTAGAATTATAATTACAAAATATTATTGTATGATAATATATTGTATTATAACAATAATTGTAATTACAATATTGTAAGGCCTCCGAGAAAACTGAATACATCGATTGAAATACACTTCTTTTTAAGATGTCTTTAGTATGATTTACTTCTTTTTAAAGAAGTAAACGTGAATAGTAGATTTTCATTTCTTCATCTTGTGTTTGAAGCTTGATCTGGAATAAGCATTTGTTTGCCTTTCTACAAATAAATTTTATTTTTGTACTGAATGGGAACCAGATGAACTGTTTTTATTTCTCTCCCAAATAAGTTTGCCATATGCCAACAATGAGGTAACACAAATGAACGAATATAACAGGTTATATTGTGCTGCATATGGCAGGTGCCCCAAATCATAGACATGTGGCATTTTATAATGTAACACAAGTGGTTAAACACTGCACTGGATTATCAGCAAACTCTCTATTTTTTTAAAATAATAATGAACAAATATTTCCAGCAAGTGCACTTAAGAGTAGTTTGTCTAACAATTGGTTTTTGCTTCATCTGAGGCTGTGAGAATTCACTTTTGTTCAAATGGGGAAGGCAAGTGAATAGCCTGTCCTGTCTTTACCCCCAATATAACAAACATTCACTACTTGGTACAGGTTGCTATCTGAAGGGAAACAGGGAAGTTTTGGATGGGAACCTTTCACTTAACTATTGACCAAAACCTAATTGCTCTAGTCTTTCTCACTACACTGTAATTTAAACCACAGACTAAAGCGTATGCTTCGCACTGATCATTGTATATATAAAGTTGAAATCATCTCCCTGTGTGACAATAAAATGCTGCAGTTTGGGTGGATGAAGTCTTTTACAAGCGTCTTGCCTAATCCAGATCTCAAGATGGTTAATGTTTGATGATCTAAGGGTGGGGAAAGTCTGCTTAAAACCCTAGGAGCTTCTACAGTATAAACAGGATAGCCTTATGAATGCTGAAGTAATAAAAAGAGGCGACCATTCAGAACAATGAAACTTAAAGGTCGTGTGGTTAGGGACAGATAAACATTTTCCCCTATCAGCTGGAAACAGAAAAGGAAGGAAACTGTAGTTCTGATTGATCACACTATTAACCAGAAGTAATTAATAGAACAAAGCTGCTAAGAAAAATGAATTGCTGTACATTAAGTCTAAGAAATATTAACAAGGTCAACCCTGCCATGTATTAAGGCCTGAAAGAAGAGAGTTCTTTAATTCTACATATTCAAAATGTTTCTTGCTTTTGTAAATAGCTGCTGCACAAATGGGACAAGCTCTCCTTGAGATAAGACTCAACATAGATCAGATTTCTTTTGAATGATTATCCTGATGTCAAAACATTGTTCAATACAGGCTGGTGAAAATGTTTAGAGATGGAAGGTTGGGGGGAAGCAAGAAATGGTATATAGATATGATCCTAACCTGAGTGGGAATCACTCAATCTAGTGCCTGCCAGACTTCTACCTGGGAAGCCTATTGATAAGGTTTCAGGTCATATATATGTCCTATTCAGACTTTGCATGCGATAGTCAAAGAAGTGTACTGTTTTCTTTGGAAGAAGCACTCATGTAGTTGAGCTTGCAGTTGTAACAAAGGTAGAGCACAGCTGGAGGCTTCCTTCACACTCTGACTCAGAGGCTGATGAACTAAACTGAAGGAAACAATCACCCAAATATCTTTTGTGTGGTGAGGTAGTCTAGACAACTGGGTAAGGATGAGAGTCTGATGTGAGAAAATTAAGTGGATGTCTCTTTTCTTTTAGATCAGTGTATCTCAATCTTGGGAATTTTAAGATCTGTGGATATCAGTTCTCAGAATTCTCCATCCAACATGCTGGAGAATTCTGGAGGTTGGCCCATACATCTTAAAGTCTAGAATTAGAAAGCCCCTTTAGAAAACTACCTACTTCCAGGGGAGACAAGGTACCTAAAGAAACTGGCCAGGCTAGAATCAAATTTAACAAAGAGAAGTTTGTAGTATCCAAAAAATAAAAGAAAAAAGTGGGGGGAGGGCAGACTGAAGAATAATTATACCAAAAAACTTAACTCAAGACAATTCTGGTTCTGTGACTGACATGGCATAGTGATCAAGAAAATAAAATCAGAAGAGGATAGATATAATTGACTATGCTGCTGCTTCTGTAGATAAAATTGACTATGCTGCTTCTTCTGACAACCATAAGTAAGAAAATAAAGCATTACATTGTGTGCTGCCGTGCATTTATTAAATTATGACACCAGTGTGAATTTTGTGCAACAATTCCGACATGCGAGTCTGGGTTTCTTCAAACAGAATGCCAAAGAAGCAAGCATTGCAGCCTTCTGATTCAGAGCCACCTGCAGCAGATATATAATCTTGTCCCACAGAACAATAGTCTGGGCTCCAGCATTGATAAGGAGGGGTAGTCAAAGCCATTTCTTCAGCATCATAGGAGGCAGATATTAGGATCTTCTCCCTCAGCAGAGACCTGGCTTCTGAGTGCAACTTTAAAAAGGCTAGTTCATTTCATCAATATACTGGCACTCATGAACAACAGAATCACAGCCAAGTCTTAAGTTGCAGCCCAGCTAATGAACAGTTTTCAGTGAGACATCCAGAGTTCATACACTGCAAAGAATTTTCCCCTCGTCTTGTCTGAAGGCTTGGTACCCAGAAGTGCATTCCAGTTGCATTCTATTCTTACCAGAATTGGGGAGATTAGAGCTCAAAGCAAGAGGTCTCCATCTTCAAGGCACCTCATATTCTTCAAGACATGGTCCTGGAAGCTAGAAAAGTGTTTGGTTCATTCTCAAGTTTTTGTGGAAGCCCCTGGAACTCTCTGAGCTTTCCATGGTGCTGATTTTACCACCCATGCATGCGCAGGAACTCTATTTAAGTCGTCCTTACGACCACAGTTGTGCCCAAGATTTATGTTGTTAAGTGAGACATTTGTTCAGTGGATTTTTGCCCGTTTTATAATCTTTCTTGCCACAGTTGTTAAGGGAGTCACTGCAGTTGGTAAGTTGACGACATGATTGTTAAGTCAATCTGGCTTCCCCATTGTTTTTGTTTGTCAAAAGGTTGCAAAAGGCAGTCACATGACCTTGGGAAACAGCAACGGTCATAAGTATGGACCAGTTGCCAAGCATCTGAATTTTGATCAGAGGATCATGGGGATGCTACAAAGGTCATAAGTGTGAACAATGGTCATACGTCACTTTTTTGAGTGCCATTGTAACTTTGAATGGTCACTAAATGAATTGTAAGTTGAGGACTACCTGTACATTGGGGTAGAACATTTAAATAGAACCTTATAAATAAATTTAGGCTATCAGAGCTTGCCTTTTTAAAGGGAAACCTATGTTTTCTATCCAAGTATTTTGATGTGAAATTTTCATTGAACATTTCAGACTTAGCCTTAAAATGTAGTCTTTTGTTGTGAGAAAAATGCCCACTTAAATCAGGAACCAGGCTGTTCGGAGGTAGATATAACAGACTATCTTTTATTAGCACGTAGAGTTACAATGATCACTGGACTCTGGCCACAAGAATTACTAAGGAAGGCTGTGGGTTATATAACCCCAGAAAGTTTACATAGGAATGATAAAGAAAGCAATGTAAATCATACGGTGGCTTTTATGGATTGAATATAACATCTGATAATACTATGAGATGTCCTTGCTGTGGCTATCCTAGCATCTCTGCATTCTTCTCTGCCATCTGGATTCTAATCCATGCTAATTATAGGTTCTAACAATAACATTTATTTTATCTATACAGCATCCCTTCATGCCAAAGAAATGATAATCATCATCATCATCATCTTTTAATGACCCCATAATCCCTAACAGGGTGGAGTCTGGGCAACTGAATGGAGCTAGCAGAGTGTTTTAATGGTCGGATGCCCTTCCTATTACCGATGCAGAGTTTTGTTAAGCTGATATATTCTCAATGTGCCCAAAGAGAGAAATATCTGCCTCTACCTAGAACTGAACTCACAGCCTCCTGATTGTGAGATGAGAGCCCCACCTCTAAACCACTGCACCACTCCATGCCAAAGAAATGATATTGATTTGATTGATATTCTCTTTCTCCTCTCTCTCCAGGTTCATCAGGTGGCTTTGGTTTGCCTGCTTATTTTTGCTTCTATGGCTTTTCTTATATTTATGCCATGTAGAAGGCTTTATACATGGCAATCTCCAAAGCTTTGGTCAAATGATTCCATTTCCTACTAATATTCCAGAAGTATGCACTCATTTTAGATTTACGTTTTCTTGAAGAGTTGTTGCACATTATTATTAATATTGTGAGAATTGAACATAGAAATGGATAAACAGTCCCTTATAATACTGTGTAATGCTTGAGAAATAATTCAGAAAAGATACTCCATTGCATAGGGAAACATAAATGTAGTACCTATGACAACTTTTTAAAGACACTATCCTTTCCCAGCATTGGGCAGCTGCTACACAATCCTGGGAAAAGATGTAGCTGCTCTGAAGAGTTGTGTAGTGCTATGTATATATTTGCTTCCTGCCTTTGTCAAAAACAATGCCTGGTGGTTTATAAAATATATAGAAAATAACTAAAACATCCATGGTGAACATAATTTAAAACACCAAAATCAATAAAATCACACCATAATCAAATGTCACAAACCAAAACAGTTGCACCATCATGTTGAATCAATATATTCATTCATGACTAATTCTAGTTTATAAATATCTTACAAAAGACCTGAGTTCTAATATTTGAGACCTCACAGAATCTGAAGCAGATTTTTTTAAAAAAACTGAACCAGAAACATTGTACAGTCATGATACCCATATCTTCTATCCCAAAACACGGTATAATCATTTGGGTTCTTAACTAATAAAACTGTTTTTTTGCATTAAAGTAACCAAAAATAATAAACCTTATTTCTCTATAGATTTCCTGGATTGTGCTCAAAGTATGGAAGGTATTCTCCAGGCCTGCTTTCTGCTGATAAATCCTCTGATATATGGACATACAGCATAATGTACGAGACCCTTTAAAAAGTGGGAAAGAGTAAATATGCTTACTACTATACTAGTAGCTCACAGAAAAATACTCTCAATAGAACTTATAGGAAGAAAAAAATACGAGAGAGAGAGATTATTCAGTCAAAGTCCTTCTAGGTTTTCTCCTTGAAATCTAGTGCCTACAGAGAAATCTTTGGAATTCTTCCAATTCTCATGGAATGCAGTTGCTATGAGCTCTGTCTAGGATCTGTTTAGTTCTCATTCTGCAGCTACAATCTGATATTGAAGAATTCAGTCACTTCAGAATAAGTAAAAGTGGCAGGGAACCTCACAGCAGAAAAACCATTTTTTACTTAAGAATGCTGTCACAGTAGCAATATAGGAAAAGCCTTGTCATAATTCAAGCAATAATTTAGGCAATCGTCAGCAAAAAAATGCCAAAAAGCATAGTTTCTTCATTTCAGGCAGTCATCTCACAATTCCTCAGCAGCTCTTAACCTCTTTCAACCAGATAGCAGAACATTACCTTTAATTAGCCAACTGCAGGTGAAAATCCTAGAGAGGTGCAGACTTTTCAACCTGTCCTCTTTCCACATTTTGCTATCGTATTCTCCTTAAATTAAGGGCGTGTAGCGTCATAGTGCTAGCACATCATACAGCCTATTTATTTGATTTATAGTTTGTTCCTTAGCAGGGAGGCAGGGCAGTGAATGAAAACATCAGAAAGCCCTGAAAAGAATAATATATTAAAAAAAATACTGCAGAGTCTAAAAGGTAAAGAATTACCAGAAGAACAAAGGAACATCTGTCAACATGAAAGTGATATACCAATGAATAAAAGATGTGGGAGAAAAATAAATGGATTACTGGCTGGGTCTGAAATGATCTCAAGATAAAAGGTCAGAGGAAATTTTGGGGAGATAGAAGGGGGCCACCTATAGGGAGGCCCTTTTCCCTGCAGTTCGCCATGACCTTCATTGCAAATGAGCAGGCATCTGGAAAAGAGATCGATTGGGAATAGAAGTCTGGTGTCCTCTCCCTAAGCTGTGAAGAACTTTCAAGATCAAAACTGGCACTTTGATCTGAGCTCAGAACCAGTCGAACTAGCAATGTCTGAGTAATATTCAGACTGTTCAGTCCCAATTAATATCCTCACAACCACATTTTGAACAAATTGCACCCGTCTAATATTTTCAGCCACAGCTATTCATGTTGGCATTCTGGGAGTTAAAAAGCCAGCATTAGGGGAGTCAACAGTTTGAGGAAGGTTGGAGGAGTACAACGTTGTCTCCCCACCCCACACCTTTCCTTTAATAGAATAATAGGCATGATTTCAGCCTAACCACCAATATCTACTTTCTTCCACTCCATTTCAATGAGAGGCACCTGCCAATCTCCTATCCTGATGCTGAAAGAAAGAAGTTGCCTGTAATGGCATGTGTGAATGAACTTGAAAAAGGAGGGGAAGAGATGCTGCCTAGGAAAACAATCAGATAAAAGGGGAGTGGACTGCAATTCAACAATCTGTAGAGAAAGAAAAATTAGAATGGACCTGTTCTATCTTATCAAGCTGTAAAACCAGATGCTTGGGTGCAGGATGAGGGTGAAGGTTCATTCTCCAAGTTTGTGGCTTGGTTTCTGATTGAAAATTTTAAGAGTTCACAATCTTTTAAGCACCACTGTACTTTTCTAGCCTCCAAAGAACTAGAATTTCCCCATTCTTATGCTAGCAACTGAATCCAAAATTTGCCATATACCAAGTATGTTCTCACCATAGAGTCACTCTCTGTCCCTCATTGGATTTAACATGCATAACCAGTGATACAAATGGCAAGTATCGAGTAGAAATACGTATTTCAATGAATGTGTGCAGTTGTCAGCTTTCAAGGTGCAAAACTGTGTTAAACTGTCATTTGTCAAAATTAGTGTCATCTGAATTATGCATTTCCTATCTTTGTATTTGTGATGGGATCTTTTATTTCAGAGTTTCATTCACTGAGTTGTGAATATCTATTTCCAAAACAATACATATGCATAAGTTCCACCAAGATCTGTGGGAAGTCTTGGCGCACAGTAGGTGCAGTGCAAAATAGCATACAAAGTTTCCTTCCTTCCTTCCTTCAGATCTCAGATCCTCTACCAAATACCTGGGAGTATGAAGGTTCTATGCAGGATCTTAGCTGTACCTAGCATGCACTCTTCAAGACAGAGAACTCTGATGTTGTTCCTGGGATCTGTTGGAGCCACTCTCCCCTCTTAGGAGGCACAGCCCTGAGTGTCCCTACCACCACTGGGATCGCTTTAGCCTTTATTTTCCACATCCTCTCCACTTCCTCCTTCAGGCCCTGGTACTTCTCCAGTTTCTCATACACCTTCTTCCTGATGTTACACTACATTTATCACCACCACTATCTTTGTCTCCTACCACAGTGTCTGGTTGATTGGCTAGTCTGCCTGCCTGTCTGGATCTGGAAATCTCACCTGATCTTAGCTTTTATTTTCTACAACTTTCTGTGGGATCTTCTATCTAGACTTAGGAAGGTTTAGCTCATGTTCTGTATAGATGTTCCTGTACATAATGCCAGCTCCTTGGTTGTGCCATTCAATGTATGCTATTCCTGTCTCTTAAACAAACACACACACACACACACACATATGTATGTGCATACACACACATACACACACATATATACTATATATGTATACTAAAAGTAAGAGGGCTTTTAACTTTCATACCATGTTGGAGTGCATGGACTGGATATGAATTGTAGTACAAAAGAAACTGAATTTTAAAAATGTTTTCAATCAGTTATTTGTCTGTGTGTGTGTGTGTGCACGCGTGCGTGCACGCGCACTTGCATGTGTGCATGTGTTAGGTTTGACATCTTTCTTTTGCCCATCAGAAATGGTGGTGGAGATTGAAAAAGGGAATCTGTTTTTCCTGTCACAGTATCTCAGTTCACTCTAAGGAAACACAATGAGCTTTGTTTTCTAAGCACTGCCTAGGGTATTTAGCAACCTTGAAAACAGAAGTCTATGTTCATGGTATAGATTCACTTTTATAATCTATCTAAGACTACAAATTCAGATACAACTGGAAACAAGGTGGCAGGTACATGAATGACATGAATGAGTCATGGTGTACTTTGGGCTTATGAGTTACCCTAACTTTTAATTCACTTAAAAAGTTAAATTCACCTGTACTCCAGAGGAACCAATCCAAATGTTTTGCTTCTGAGAGATTCTGATAGCTAGATCAATAAATCAATCCACATAACTTCCAATCTCAAGAATCTGTGTTTTGATTTAAGGTTGTTATGGGAACCAAGCAGGCCCCGACTGTGATTTATAGTAAAATCTTGAGTTGTTCATTGATTAGAGTATAAGAAAATCACCATTTTTCAAATTCATGCTTCTGTTTAAGATGTGGAGTGGCTACCTGTATTCTCATTTTTCTCCTTCAACACTACGAAATCAAGCAGATATCATTCTTCAGGATTAGTATGATGAGAACATATTCTATGACATGACACAGTTTCTTTAGGAATATTGGCTTCCATTTGGATAAAAGCATACTGTCACAATCTGTTTATGAAAAGCCTGAAAACAGTTTGAAGTACAGTGTGAAATTGGGAATCTACAGATGGAAGGACGGTTGTGCACAAAACAACTTGTTGTACCTTTTCCGCACTAAAATATTTCTGGTCATGCGTTGCTTGTGTCAACTGTGTCAAAAGTGCCCACATATCTTAGATTACATTACTTCCTAATGATGTGACTATATGCCCCAGTTCACATGACTTCAAAACATAACATGAATCCCACTATCTCAGTTTGTGGTTTATGCCATGCCAACGTCAAAAGAGAGATCCTATAGATTTAAGAATGAATTCTTAAGAGTTTTCTGAACAAGCATTATAAAGCAGGATGTGTCGCTAAGAATATTTCATGCTGGAGCATGTGAGTTGCTATGATGTTGTTGGAAGAAATGTCCATCTGGGTTCAGTTCCAAGTGGGGAGAAAGACACTGGAAACACGGAGGCTGTTTGGAAAGATGGTTTAATGATGGACAGGACCACATGGTTTGTGGTCCTGGGCAATTGAGCACATGAGGCGGGCAGGGAGAGAGAGAGAGAGAGAAAGACCAAGACCAAGACCAAGACCGAGACTGAGATCCTCTCCTGGACCTTGCAAGAAATGTATCCTATTGGTTGTCAGACTCCCAGGGGGCTTTGTGGGGGTCCCGCTAACCTTGTAGGCTGTCTGTGTCCCAGACTTGGTTGAATCTTGCTGGGTGATGATGTAATGAAGAGGCTTGTGTTCTGAAAGGGTGTTGAGCAATTCCTATTATGGCTTTGTCCTGGTTTGGATCTTGAGTGAGGGCTAATCCTATCACCCTGGAGCTGAAGGCCTTTTGTCTTGTGGATAAGATGGCCCAGTCTTTCTGGGGCTATTAATAAAGGTGGAGGCTGCTTTCCAAGACCATGTTTCTCCTTTTCTCATCCAGGGAGGTAGAATATTCTGCCTTTTTAATATTTCCTAGAATATTTCATTCTTCTAGGAAAGAGTGGGTGGGTGCTAACTTTCTACTACTTTCCTCTCCATGGGTCCCTCCACATATGTGGCTACAACTTCCAGAATTCTGAAAGGGAAGATGAAATCTGTTATTTCATTAATACCTTGTGCTCCTCCAAGTTTATCAAGGTACCAAGTGAATAAACTTCAGATTAATGTATTGAGGGTCCTACTGTATTTAACAATACAATAAAATTCTCTCTCTCTCTCTCTCTCTCTCACACACACACACACACACACACACAAACTATAGCTTTCTGCAGATGGGAAACAGGATTTTTGCATGTTAAATAACTGCAAGCAGAGAAGGACAGTCTAGAAAGAGGAAGGAAGCATCTGACAACTTTTAATGAGTGATAATTAACAAGGGGAGTGTGGGCCACAATCAGATGACTCAGAAAAATCCATTATCTGGCCAAGTTTCCTTCAAAGTTCTTATATCAAAAAGATAACTTTCTTCTGGTTTGAGAATAAACAGTAGATCACAAACAAGGAGCAAATTAAAATGGGAAGAAAAATGAACAGAACACTAATCAAAACATGTTTGGAGATTTGCAGTAAATTCTAGAGGTTGCATGAATCTTAACCTTGGATAAAGGAAGTCCCAGGCTTAGATCAATGCCACCTTTTTGCAGTATAGTGGTGGGGCTTATGGAAGAAAGCTAAACTGGTCATAATTCTGTAATTCATCAGCTCTGCTTCTGCCCCAGAGAAAGATATATATTTTTTCTTAGCACTTCCTCTAGACCTGAAGGATTTGTGGTTTCCCACTGGAAATAATTCCCATTCCATCTTGTCTCCTAGCTCTTGGGATTTTCTCCTTTCCTCCAGCAACTCAGACAGCAGTGGGATCCTACCTGTTCCACTGCCGCTTCGGTGATCACATGCCTGTACAGTGCCAATCAGCTGAGACGATAAAGAAGAGAAAAGCAAAGGGGGTGGTGGGAGGGGCGATCCTGCGCTTTTCTCTTCTTTCTCCTCTCAGCTGATTGTCGGAGGCTTTTTTTCCTCCTCTCAGCTGATCATCGGATGCTTTTTTAAAAATCTATCGGTTGGGCCAAACTGGGCTGAACTGGTAGCATACCACCACTGAACCCAGACCCTGTGGTGCTTTGGGACTTTTATCTCCCCATCCCCAGCAGTTTCTGGCCTTTTTGCAAAGTCATAAAAGTTAACGGGCTAGCTTTTTCTATGCCAGGTTCATGATCTGTTCTTATTCTCAAAGAAAAAATAATTGGTGTTTTCATTTTGAGTAGCTCAAGGAAAAGTTATGGCTGCAATAATGCTTCAAGCAACTGCATCAATAGCAGTTGTTGTTGTTTTTTGTTTTTGGCAATTTCAATAGATAGGAGTATTTATAAAATGGATGAGTAAAGCAAGCCACAGTTTCTCTCTCTTTTTCTTCCAAAAGACTGTCCCCTATGGCATAGACTCAGTGCAAAAACATCACCTTTATTTTAAAATCCTGAATCTGTGCGGTATTTTCTTCAAGCAGTCCTATATTTTATTATTCCTTTGTTTTGGCTACACTGGTTCTGAAAAGAGGCATTAATGTAGAAACCGCACTTAGTATTTGCTCAAGGTGACTGATTGAAGAACTATATGACAATTGAAAACAGTATCTTACAAATCAAGTGACAATGAAGCAGCAGCAGGGAGAACAGAACAGCAGCAACTAGAAAAAATCTGAGTATGGATTAATAACTGACATCGTATTTCATGGGCCATGAACAAGAAGGCTTAATGTAAATAGTAATATAAAGAACAGTGTTTCTCAGCCTCAGCCATTTTCAGATGTGTAGGGGAATTCTGTGAGTTGAAAACCCCATATTTTAAAATAGCTAAGATTGAGAAACACTGGTACAGAGTGTCATTGTTCAGAGCTATTACATGATGGCATTGTAACATTCAGCAGTAAAAAAAAGTACTTCCACAATTTTCTCTAGTTGTCTAGCTAAAGATTCCCAAAGATTCTACACAACCTCTTTGCCCACATCCCAGAGGGATCATACAGGGTCCCTGCCAGTTGACCCATGGATTTTTATGTCACGGTGCTCCATTCCAAGTTTAGAAATTTCACATTTGATTTCTTTGCCCTTTTATGTTCTACTTTTTCTTCTACTTCACGCACCCCCCTGCTTTGACCTCTCTTGTAAGTGGTCTTCCACAAGCTAGCTTTCCGCAATTCTGGATCATAAGTAAAGAGCTTAAAATAGTTTCAATCTCTCCATTAATGTCGTAGTGTAGAAAAAGGAGATGATTTGGCAATGCATGCACCTGTTCTCTAGGTTTGTCCCAAAGACCTGGGAGCAAGCAGGGAAGGGCCCAGAAGGAAAGAGCCAACATGTTTAAGAGGTTTACTGAGGAGGTTGCTTTAACCTCCCAGCCCCTGAAATCTGAGATGATCCCCTCATAGTATTTGTTGATAACATTGGCTCCATGTGTAGCATGGTTTCATGCTAAATTTTTGACCAAAGACAAAGAACAGTCCAATGTTAAGAGGAGAGGGTGCACTATAAACTGGGTACATGTGCAAAGATAACAATGCACATTGCACAGGAAAAAGGATTACAGGCAATCCTTGAGATATAATAGTTTACTTAGTGACTGTTCCAAGTTACGTGATAACCCTCCCAAGTATTTATGACACAATCCCAAAATTACAAATGTTGCAGCACTGAGGCAGTCATTCACTCTTACGAACAATCACAGAGAAACTACAACATTCAACCTGCCTATTTCCCACACACACACTCTGCTCCCCACAATTGCAACTCCCTGCATTCACTTACCTTGTGAAGATCTGTCTTCTCTCTGCCATGGTTTCTTCGAGAGCAGGACAGTTTCAGTTCCAGCATCCAATTAGCTTGCAAATGCTTTTTGCACACCCTGAGAATGAAATGCTCTGGGTGCCATGATCTTGCGTGATTTCAAACCGCTGTTCTCTGCAAAAGTGGATGGGTGCCTGAAGTTCCACAAGATCATGGTACCCAGAAGCTTCCAGTCTCCATGCAAAATGTTTGCAAACCGATGGGACGCTTTGAGGCAGCATGATTTCACTCCTTCAAAGCATCCAGTCGGCTTGCCAATCTGTTGCACTTAACCAGAATGGACCACACTGAAGAAACCTGATGACTTTTACAAGGCTGCCCTTTGACCTCCCCCACCCCTTACTACTTCATCAAGGAAGAAGCCTTTATAAATCATCTTCCCTGAAGAACTTCATAGCACTATATTACAGAATTTGCAAATTGGAATACATTTGATAGCAAGACGTATTAACATCTGCAGAAAACAGGTTTCTTCAGTGTAGTCCATTCTGGTTAAGTGTTCTTCAAGCATGAATTACTACAATGGCAACCTAATGGTTATGGAGACATTCAGATTTCAAGAGTGATGTTGAGATGGAAAGTGCAGTTACCTTCAACAATTAAGTCTCCAAGAGGAAGATAAAGGCCAGCAAGGGGGAAGAGGAAGAGCTAGAAGAAGAGGAAGAAGAGTGCTTATTCTGTGTTCATACTGGAGTCCTATACTCTGCATGCAGACAATAGAGCACCGATGGTCATCTTCAGTGTGCTCTCTTGCAATATTTAGTTTTATTGACTGCAGGGTGCTCCAAACAATCAACTGTCCTAAGTGATATGGCAAAAGAAAAACTGTCAGCTGTTTTCAATTTTAGATTCACATAAGATAAAGATTAGGATTCATAAGAAAAGGAGAGAGACTTAGATATTGGATTATTCACAGTGACTTGTGTTTGCAATTTTAAACTACTTGCTTTATTTGGACATAGAACTTTTCAAGCACGTGATTAATTTTACATGGAAAGGGGATAGTGCCTAGAATTAAAAGCATAAAAGTATTCAGTGTCATGCAGGCAAGAAGGTAGAAGAAGGCAGCAGAGAATGGAAGGGAATAGAAAAATGAACAAGCGAAGGAGCAGAAGGAGGTAGAGAAATAAAGGAGAAATGAAAGCATATTACCAGAACTGAAAGATTCCCATTGACCATGCATAATAAATGGTGGGGGAGAGCAGTTATCTCTCAGTGATGTTGATGGTATCCATTCAATCATGTCTGATTCTTGGTGATTCTAGGGATCAGCTGTCTCCATATTTTCCAGCTTATTTCAGTTGTTTTATGTCCTGACTGGTGTTGGCTTTGATGTTGTTTAGCCACTATGTGGTTTTTTTGGGGGGTGGGGATGGGCTTGTTTCCTTCTACCGCCAGCCATGCCAACCATATCCTGCTTACTTTTGATGAATATGTCTTGATGCATATCTTGCCGAAAGCTAGGGTTGCAACTGAGACTTTTGCAGACAGGATTCAGATAATACTTGTGCCTTCTAGTGTGTTGATTATAGGAATGTTGTTAATGTTGATTAAATGATGTAAGAGAGACATATTAATAGCCAACAGAAATTTCAGTCAGTACATACTTTAGATTGCAGGTTACAAGAACAATACAGATGCTAATCAAATATTAAATATTTTATGAAAAGACCAAATATTTCAATGACTGTTTCCCAGATTTGCCTTGATAGTCACCTGGTTTGGGAAAAAATTTGAAATGATTTCATTTGTCTTGTACTACCCATGACACTTCCCCTCCTCCCCCACCCCCCATCCTGGATTTTGTACTGTTAACAGCAGGGAAGTGTTCAAATAGCATTATCAACATTTTGCTGAAGCTTGGAAGCATCTGTTTCTTTTTCTGTCTCCTTCTATTTTCCTAGGGAATTACATTTAGGTCAATGAAATACAGTCTTGCGTATAGATGTAATATCACATTTGTTCTATTAGTCACAGCCATGAAGTCTCCTTATCTAGCAGAGGAACATACAGTAAACCTGGTTTGTGATTATGCTCCTTCTTTCAGCAGCAATGGAGCCATATCACACCTGACAACAAAGCACCTTGTTTGTCTTTCTGTGTATACATGCTTGAAGTAGAAGCAGTCATGTAGCTAACTACAATTAAGAATTATTTAACTTGTATGATGAATTAGATACATGTGCATGTATTCTACCAAGCCGTCTCTATTGAAACAATTCTGGATAATCTGCAATACAATGAGAAAGGCATCTGATTAATTTTCCCACTTAAAATAAACTGGTGAATTAAGGAAAACCCGAATGACTAGGAGCAGACTTTGGTGTCAATGGATGCTGAGTCAAAAGCAGTGATGCTGCTGAAACAGAATCCTTAAGCTTAATCTCTGACCTTTAGTTCTGCCTGTATTTTGCACTGGGCCACGTTGCTTTCAGGTTTTCAATTCCTGCATGGCCAGAAAAGAAGAGCCGGCCTGGAAGCATTCTGACCCTGGGACTTCAATGGGTTATTTCAATTTGCAAAATTTTCTCATCAGCAAACTCTTCTCTGCTCATGGCCAACTGAAGCAATAGCAGCTAAAATGCATAAATGTGTGATGCCACAAGCACAAATGACAAACCAAAGCTCTTGTCCAGCCGTCAAGCAAACTGGAAACAACTACCAGAGCTCCCCACTAGGTAAGCTCTGACCCTTGAGGATCATTCAGGTCAAGTTCTGCTGGGTAAACGCAGGAGAAGGGAAAAAGAGGAACATTTAGCTAGGTACTACGTTAACTTTGTAAATAAAAACAATCATCATCATCAAACTGAAATTATCAGAGAAGTAGCAAATAAATAATTACTTCTCTACACATCCTTTTAGAATGTACTTATTTATAAATAGTAATAAAATAAATTTATAAATTATACATTTATAAAATTTACAGGCCACCTATCTTACCTCAACACAACTCTGGGTGGCTTAGAATAGGACTGTGTTCTATTGAGTTCAGTGATCTTATTCCAAGTAGGTAGGATTATAGGATTAATCACAGAGTGGCTAAGGGTTGGACAGCAAAAACTCAGAATTAACTCCACCCAAAGTATGGAAATGCTCTGGATAACATCTGTCTGTCTGTCTGTCTGTCCTATCATTGGTCTATTGATTTATCTATTGATCTATTTATCATCTATTTATCTATCTATCATCTATTTATCTATCATCTATTTATCTATCATCTATTTATCTATCTATCATTTATTTATTTATCTATTACCTATTTATCTATTATCTATCTATCTATCTATCTATCTATCTATCTATCTATCAATCAATCATATGGCTATCTGGCTATCTATCACATTTATATGGCTATCCGTCGCATGAGAATTGAGTCCATTGCTGCAGCTGCTAACATGTTCAGGGGCTGGGAGTGCCAAACTCTTATTAATCACTTTAGGCAGAGATACCTTCACAGCAATTTATCCTCCATGGCCACTTTGGCAAAGAGTGTAGGAGAGACCAGGCATCTGGTCCCTGCAGAAGCATCTGCCCCAGAAACTGAGAGCCCATAGTGTTTGTCGGTCTTACATGGGATCTTTATAAATACAATTGTAGTGCTCTTTTGAAAAAGTATTGAAAAAATTAGACTAGTGCCAATCCCATGCTGCTCAGAAGGGCAATTTAAACTGGGAATGAGAATTAGATTCTGCCAATGGTATACTGTTATTTCTTTCATCTTTGGATGCACTACAGGTTCTGCCAATAATTGGTTTTGTATAGCTAAACATTTTACTGCTTTAATTCTTTGGTGGAATGCCATAGTGACTCTCTATTCCATTTTGGCTTTGGCAGCATAAGGTGTTGATACTCACAAAGTCAAAATTGGATCCCTTGGAAATCTGCCCCAGGGACACACACACCCCTGAAGATCAGAATGAAGATCACACATTCTAGTTCCTTCAGCTTCATATATCAACTTCAGCTACATACATCTTCCATGCTTGTGGCACGTCACCTGGGCCATTTTGGAAGATGTTCTTTAGTGCTTTTTCAGAAGAGAGTTAGGCCACTCCTCCATCCCTGCAACCTATGACATGTACTACTCAGCTTACACTAGTTCATTGGGTAAGATGCAGCAGTTGGCATTAGCATGCAGATATTGCTAAGAAAGAGCATGCACACATGCTAGCATATGATCAGAGGCTTCTGTAGGAACTGGGAGTGGAAATCTATATTGACATTAATGGGAAAGGTTATTAAAATTTCTCCACAATATTATACAAGCTTTTTGCTTCCTTTTAAGGTGCTTGCTAAACCTTTGAATCATAATGCAGGGGTGTTGTGGCTTTTGGGAGAAATGTTGGTGCAAAAAGGGGAGTGATTATTTCTCAGATGACTGCTGCAGCTGTTTCTGTGTTCAGGAGAGCCAAAGAAAGTGCAACAGTTGTGATCCCTGGAAATATCAGTTAATCATTGCCAATGATTAACAGATTCAATATGCAATTGCTGTATAAGCATAGTATATTTAAAGATTCAAGAAGTAAGGTCTCATTTCCTCTCAGCCCAAACACGACCTAAGCAGAGCTATATGGATATTAGAGGTAAAGCAATGGATCCCACACCCAATATGTCACATTTATATTGATCTGGCATTGATATTGCTCTCCACAATATCATCTCTCTCAAACAACATAACCAACATTGTTTTGGCATTGGTGGCAGCACAGCTCTAATGGCAAATTCCCCTTCTGTGATTTGAAAGGCTGGAGCTTCCCAGGACTCAGGAGGATCAGATTCCCATTTACATAAAGTTACCAGAACTGGACTGCAATCAGAATGTCAGCAAGAATGGCTGAAAAGAGTTGCTGTTATTTTCTTGGCTAACTGCATTGTTGCAATCTTGGTTTGGTAGCCCTAATGTACCGATGAAAGTCGAAACATTACAATATCATGCAAAAGTTCATTTAAAAGGTGAACCTAATATATGAGATAGACTCTTTACATGCAGAGCAAGATAGTTCAAGCCGTGATGTGTCATAATTGAGATGATTATGGCTTACAGCTCATGAAAACCCCAAATCCACAATCTCAGAAAATTAGAATATTGTGAAAAGGTTCAATATTCTAGGCTCAAAGTGTCCCACTCTAATCAGCTAATTAAGCCTTAACACCTGTAAAGGGTTCCTGAGCCTTTAAATGGTCTCTCAGTCTGGTTCAGTAGGAATCACAATCATGGGAAAGACTGCTGACCTGACAATTGTGCAGAAAACCATCATTGACACCCTCCATAAGGAGGGAAAGCCTCAAAAGGTAATTGCAAAAGAAGTTGGATGTTCCCAAAGTGCTGTATCAAAGCACATTAATAGAAAGTTATGTGGAAGGGAAAAGTGTGGAAGAAAAAGGTGCACAAACAGCAGGGATGACCGCAGCCTGGAGAGGATTGTCAGGAAAAGGCCATTCAAAAGTGTTGGGGACTTTCACAAGGAGTGGACTGAGGCTGGAGTCAGTGCATCAAAAGAAACCACTCACAGATGGATCCTGGACATGGACTTCAAATATCATATTCCTCTTGTCAAGCCGCTCCTGAACAACAAACAACATCAGAAGTGTCTTACCTGCGCTAAAGAAAAACAGAACTGGTCTGTTGCTCAGTGGTCCAAAGTGCTCTTTTCTGATGAGAGCAACTTTTGCATCCCATTTAGAAACCAAGGACCCAGAGTCTGGAGGAAGAATGGAGAGGTACACACTGCAAGATGCTTGAAGTCCAGTGTGAAGTTTCCACAGTCTGTGTTGATTTGGGGAGCCATGTCATCTGCTGGTGTTGGTCCACTGTGCTTCATTAAGTCCAGGGTCAATGCAGCCATCTACCAGGAGATTTTGGAGCACTTCATGTTTCTTTCCACAGACGAGTTTTATGGGGATGCTGACTTAATTTTCCAGCAGGACTTGGCACCTGCCCACACTGCCAAAAGCACCAAAACCTGGTTCAATGACCGTGGGATTACTGTGCTTGATTGTCCAGCAAACTCACCTGACCTGAACCCCATAGAGAATCTATGGGGCATTGCCAAGAGAAGGATGAGAGACATGAGACTGAACAATGCAGAAGAGCTGAAGGCCGCTATTGAAGCATCCTGGTCTTCCATAACACCTCAGCAGTGCCACAGGCTGATAGCTTCCATGCCACACCACATTGAGGCAGTAACTGCTGCAAAAGGGGCCCAAACCAAGTACTGAGTACATATGCATGCTTATATTTTTCATGTCTGATATTGTTCTATGTACAATCCTTGTTTTATTGATTGTATGTAATATTCTAATTTTCTGAGATTTTGGATTTGTGGTTTTCATGAGCTGTAAGCCATAATCATCACAATTATGACAAATCACGGCTTGAACTATCTTGCTTTGCATGTAATGAGTCTATCTCATAAATGAACTTTTGCACGATTTTCTAACTTTTTGAGTTTCACCTGTATGGGACTATTGCTTCATCCCATCTATTCTTTGAACTCTCCATGAGCTTTTATAACCAACCTCATTAACAAACTCCATTCTTTATTAGGTCTATGCAAAAGCTGGGCTTCAAAGGGTAAAAGTGTGTTCAAACATTCATGGCTACATGAGTTGCGACTTGCAACACTTCCTTTAATTAAACATGTGTGTATTTTTTGTGCTGCTGCCATGAGATTAGTCAGGAAAAAGTGCAAGCAAATCTCCCTTTTCATTCTGAACCCAGATCTCTGCACAACTCCAATCTTTGTCATTCTACAATAGTCCATTTCTAATTAGTTTTACCATTTCTAGTTAGTTTTGTTGCCTGGCTTGATTTTCTGCTGCTTATATAAATAGCGCGTTCTAAATTGTAAATGTTGTAATCATCACTTTAGTTAGAAAAATCTCTTAGAATCTATCCCTAATTTCTCTATTCAGCCTTGACTCCAAGGAGATCTAACCCTACCAGATATGGTATTCAGCAGGTTCTGACCAGTCCTGGAGAATCGCTAGCAGAAATTTTGAATAGTTTGGAGAACCAGCAAATACCACCTCCAACTGGCCCTGCCCCCATCTATTCCCTGCCTCCTGAGTCTCAGCTGATCGTCTGGGTCTTCTTTTGTTGCCCTGCACAGGAGCTGGAAAGGAGGTTAGTGGGGTGGGGAGTGAATGGGATTATGCAGCAACTTTCCCCTGGAGTGGGGTGGGCATGGAGATTTTACAGTATCCTTCCCCTGCCATGCCCACCAAGCCACACCGCGCCCACCAAGCCACACCCACAGAACCGGTAGTAAAAAAAATTGAATCCCACCTAACCTTAATAGGAAATCTTACCCTTTTCAATGGCAATGTAGTTTTCCTATGAACTAAAAACAAATCAGAACGTAAAGCTGTAACCATAACTTTACTTAGAGAATCTATTGGAATTTATCACTGATATCTGTATTTGGTGCTGACGACTAAGAGAACTAACTCTAACCTTAACCCTAACTATAATCCTACCTTCACTCTAACCCTAACCCAAAAACTAACTGTAATCCTAGTTCCATTTTCCATGGCAATGGGATTTTCCCATGTGTTTTACTATGGAGCACAAACAACACAGAATGAAAATCTGTCACAGTCATTTTCTTTAGAATCTTCCTCTATAGTTTTCAGCCATGACTCTAGGTAGAGCTAACCATAACCATAACCACAACTCTAACCCTATTTTCTCTTTCACTTTTTCTCGGCCTATGGGAGTTTTCTGTGGAGCAAAAAGAAATGGAAACAAAAGACTATCCATGTCTGTTTATCTACAGAATCTCTAAGAATCTATCTATAACATCAATTTTTGGTCTTGATTCCAAGGAGACCTAACCCAAACATTAACCCTAACCAGAAACCTAACCCTAGTTTCATTTTCAATGGCAATGGGACTGTTCCATGTTTTTTTTTACTGTGGAACAAAAAAAGTCAGAATGAAAAGGTGTCACTGTCACTTTCCTTAGAAAACCTCTAAGAATCTATCCATAGCATAATATATCCTTTATGTCAGTTTTTGGTTTTTGACATCAAGGAAGGTAAACCCTAATCCTAACTTTAATTTAACCCTAATTTAATTTTCATTGAGTGTATGCTTTTCTTATGTATTTTGCTCCTGTACAGAAATAGGCCCAAACAGATAGCTTTCAGCTTCAATTTTTCTTGCAGAGTAATGTTGATTTTCAGCCCTGACTCATACAAAGTCTAACCCAGCCCTGACCCTCATCCTAGTTTAATCATCACTGGGAATCTTGTTTTCCTATACATTTTACTGTGCTCCAAAAATAAGTCCAAACAGAAAGGTGACATCTTCAGAGACCTCTGCTTTCCTCAGAGACTTTCTGAAAATGTAACCCTGACTTTGTTTTCCAGCTTTGACTTCAAGGGAGCCTAATCCCAGCCCTCAAGCTTATCCCAATTCTAGTTTAATTTTTAACTGGGAATGGGATTTTCCCACTGGCACTCACAAATAAGTCTGAACAAAAAGCTGTCACCCCTCACTTTCCTTCTGTCACTGTTGTCTTTAACTTCAGGGAAACCTAATTCAACTCCTAATCCTAATTTCTTGTATAATTTGAATTGGGAATGTTATTTACCCAACCTTGCACCTTGACACAATAGTCTTTGGTTTGTAGAACTAACATCTTCCATGGTTGCCACTTGGCTGTGAATGTCCAGCCCTTGTCTATCATCTTGTCTCTGCTGGTTTACTCCCAAGAAAGCACTCTCTGAGGAAGGATGTTATTAAACTGGCTGTTTTATTACCGGTTAGTTTAAAAGGAGGCAGGATATATTGGTTCCACTTAAAGTAGAAAGAATTGAGAGGGGAAGCTTTGCAGCACAAATAGGCTGCCTGTTTCAGCACATTGAGACTTCAGATAGAAGAGCTTATATCCAGGGGGTGGGCTTCACGTTTTTTAGCAAGGGGTTCTCTGCCCTAATGACTGGCTGGGTGGGAGTGAATGGGTTGGCATGGTTAGATGGTCATGTGATTGAGTGGTCATGTGTTGGATGGGTGTGGTTAGGTGGTCATGTGACTGGGTGGTCAACTCAACATCACTCCCACCCAGTCACATGATGCCCCCCTCAACCACACCTACCCAGGTTTCACAGCTTTCTGTGTTTTCTGTGGGAAATGGGTCTCTCTCTCTTTCTCCCTCTCTCTCTCTCCCTCTCCCTCCCTCTATTTGTCCCTCCCATTTCTGTTTTTCTCTCTGCATTTTATCTCTCTGTCTTCCATTCTCCTATGAATGTGGTTATCCCAGAAATGTAAGGTGTTTTTTTTTGAAAGCCATCAAATTCAAGTCTGACTTTATTATTTTTATAAAGGCATATTTGTGGTTGTTCACAGAAGCAGATGAGAATTTACCAAGTGTCTAGTCCATAGATTCTTTTGATCTATGAATACTTCTCTAAAAGTATAATATTATTACTTTAGCATCAGAGCCTCTGATGAATCTAATGCTTTGTTAATTTGAGCTGAACAGCATAGAAGAGAATGTCCCGTCTCCACTTCCTCATCAGGTGAGATAAACTATTTACACCAAACTTAGTACTGAAAAACAACAATGCCTGTGTCTTGAGTTTTGTTCTCTTTTTGTCAGAATTCTGATGCTGGAAAGTACTACTCAGAAATTTCTAGGAAGCAGCTGGAGAAATTTTCTGAAATTGGATTTCCCCTCTGAAACTGGAGTGCTCTTGGAAAAGGAATTTTGAAAAAAAAACTAGGCTCCTTTGATTATTTTACCCAAGAAGCAAAAGTTAGCAGCCAGGATTATTATGATCAGCTGAAGGATACTTGTTTACAGTGCTTAAAGATTATAACCATCACTAAATGATTCTTATTTTAACATTTTTACTGCTGATTTGAGTGTTATTATATATGAATGATCCAATAACTTAGATGTCTAAGCATTTAAAGGAGCAATTGTTGCCTACCTCCATATTCTTATTTATTTATTTGTTTGTTTGTTTGTCAAACGATTATAAGATAACAGGTATAAGTATAAACATAATTATGGATACATGAAATGGATACATATAAGAAAAATAAAAAAGAAACAATAGGACAGGGATGGTAGGCACGTTGGTGCGCTTGTACACGCCCCCTACAGACCTCTAAGGAAAGGGGTAAGGTCAATTCTAATAAAGCATTGCTTCATTATTCAATATTTGAGAATTATAATTTAATATTCTTTGCATATTTTCATTACAAGGGAAGAATCAATCACTTTTGCCATTGCACTAATCCTATGGCACACTTAAACTGCTAGGGTGTTGGCATATTTATAAATGAAATAATTCTCCCCAACACCTGAAGGAACAGAGATTGAAATCATCATTAGAATCAAGACAAGGACTTTTCTGCTCCTTGCCTGGTGATAACTGGTAACTTCTAAGAAACCAGAACAAAATTTCATGCTGGCAGGGTGGGTGGAGGGAAATAATTAAAAATCACAGGAAATGAAAATGGAAATTATAGTCTCCCAGCCTCCTTTGTAGCAGCTGAGAGCATTAAAAATGGTCAACAGACACCTGACCTAGTTGTTCCAGATGATATGCTGCTGGCACATGGAGGGAACTTGGTCATAATTTCAAGGCAAGTTGAAATTCACAGTTGTATAGTCTCATTACTTTCTTTTCAAGGCGCCAAGTAAAAAAATCCTCTCCTGGGATATTATGAACGTAATTTTGGATTCGAAATCCTTTAACCATCAAAAGTATCTCAATTATTTTGGACAAAATGTAGATATCTCAAATGTGTATATGGAAAATGCACATGAATGTGTTTAAAAACACGGGAGTCATCAAATTCAGCTGTAGTATTGCAATATTTATTGAGGGAATAAATATTGTCCCGGCTAATCACTGAAGCAGGTCAGATTTAGCAGGTGGACATTATATAGATACTGCTGATCTATTTATATTTTTAAACAGCCTTAATATCAGAGCTGTTTGGATTCCTGTGAATCTAATCATTGCTTCCATTCCCCCCTCTCAAACTTAATAAGGTATGCTAAAATTATATCTCTGAAGGAAGTATCACTAAGGTCAGTGGGATATGCTATCAAGAACACATGCTGACTGCTACAGCCTTGGGCTATAATCTTGTATATACATTTTCTTGAAGGAAAGCATATGGAACTCAAATTGACTTCTCATCATACATAGGTTTATCAACTTGCCATGATCACTTTCCTACAGAGCTCAGTGGAAATAAATGTTCAGTTCAAATGATGTGCCAGTTTCAAAATCCTACACTGACTCTTGGATGTGATAAGGGGTTTCCTTTCCTCTTTTTTCAGTCATTCCCAAACTGAGCATTTTGGGCCACCTTGTTTCTTCCCTTGCTGTCCTTAGCAAGGATCGCTGTGGATTTCAGATACAGAGTTTCATTGGGGCTTCTGTGAGCCGTCCAGGTGATAATTTAATTCTGTTTGGATAGCTAAACCAGCCCTACAAGGGTTTTGATTGTTTATTCCAATTCATCTTTCCTCAACCTGGTGCATCCAGATTTGCCAAGCACCCTGGCCATCCAATATCAGATTGAGAAGAATTGTTTCAAATCAAAACTAAGATCTAATTCTAAAGTCAGTATTCTGAATTTTTACCTGATGTGTTTCTAACACCATATTGTTTTGCTTCCCTGTTATCCTCCTTTGCACATTGTGAGAAATGTCCTCTTTGTGTTAGCTGCTATTTGGTGGCCACTCAGCTACTTTTTAAAAATCCAACATCCTGGTTTCCCTTAACCTTTCCTCAGGGGATCTTCTCCTTATCACTTTTGATGATTTGCCAGCCCACAACATTTAACTGTGCTACTAAAAAGAGGGAGACTAGTGACAGACTAAGAGTCTCCTTCAGAGTGGAAAAAAAATCTAGGTATACACATGTCTTTCCTATCAATGCAGCCCAATAGAGTGTTGGCAATTTTTGCAAGTGCATCACAATTCAAGATCTTCAATTTGTCATTCAGTCCCTTCTTTGCAGCCTGGCTGCCTGCCTCATAAATTCATCCTACTTCATGTAGGTGCTTTTCGTTATTTCTTTTCACATAAATCAAGTAGCCTTGAATCTGATCTAAATGATCTTACTCCTTTGTTTCTACATTTATCAGCACTGTTTGCATTTGAATCCCCCCATTTTCTCCCATGTGCTTCATTTTACTCAGAATTTCCTGTCAACATGACCATTGTACTTAGGATTTGCTGTCTTTTTAGCACTATATTAATCAATTTTCTTACTATCATCAAATTTATATAATTGGACATTACCCTTGTTCATCAAGCCAACTGTTCTATAAGCTGGAATAGCAAGTAAAATATAACACAATCATTTTCCATCACCAGTTGTTGCTTTGCCAAATATACTTGGGAATTTGCCTCAGACCTCAAGAGACTTTATATTGTCAGCCACCAAATCGGTTTAAAAAAATGACCCACAATACACCAAATGTTTCAGCCTTGCCATCTCCAGTGATACTACAACATTATTGCCATACTCGCTACAATCTTCAGTGGCATTTTTCATGAGATTTTTGGCTCATACTACAACAGTATTGCTAATTTTTGGACTAGACATGCAGTTTTGATGAATACAGTGCTTTGGGATGTTTCTCCTTGTATGCTTCTCTCTTTACAAATGTATCTTTTCTTTTATGTATACTGAGAGCGTTTGCACCAAGACAAATTCCTTATGTGTCTAATCACACATGGCCAATAAAATAACTCTAATTGTAATTCTAATTTATGTCTGTCAATTGAAAGATATTGAGAGCTTTATTCTGCAAAATGGGTTAAAGATAGGATCATTAGGGACAGAATTCAAAGTAATACCCAGGCAAGAAATTGCAAACTGAAGATGACTCAACTAAATATGGATCTTTATAACTCCTCTCCAGATAAGAAGAGGATTTGAGACAGTCTATGGGTGCTCCAAAGAGTTGCAGTCTCTGGCAGGTTTAGAGTCCTGCAAGATAAAGGAATCTTGCTTGAAAAGGACACTGGGTTTGCTTTCTTTTTCCTTTTAAATTGCTTTCAGAAATTGCTTGTTAACTTTTTTTTTCCAGCTGTTCGGAATCTTTGGATCAAAACATTTTAGATAACCAAGTGAGTTTGCCTTTAATTCTTGATGAAAGAAATTTTACATACAAGTCTAAGCAATTAAAACATTCTTTTGGAATAAATAGTGATAGATTAGACAGATTTTGGAAAGTTACAAATGGATTAAGATCCAAATGGATGTTAGAATTAATTATAAGAATTGTTCCCATAGGAAAATACTTTTTGTTATTAAAAATGATAGCCTGTGACTTTGAAGGTTGGACACTAGAGGGAACGAGAAGGAACTAAATCAGGGGTCACCAACCTTTTGGACCTCAGGGACCACCAAACTCATAATTTTAAATCCCACAGACCACTAATATGAATTTTGACTGACGGTGGCTTGCTGACGTTGGTGGGAAAGTCAGTCCCTTATTCCAGAGCTGCAGTAGTCACAGGATTGGCCCTTTGGTCATCCCAGAGCAGCTGCTCCTCCACCCGGGTGCCGTGGACTGGAGGAGCTGCTCCGGGATGACCAAAGGACCAGTCTTGTGACTACTGCAGATCTGGAATATGGGACCAACTTTCCCACCAACATCAGTAAGTCACCCCGGGGCAGATTTCCCTACCCCACCATTGGTCTTACCTTCCAGTTTTAGCTTGCATGGCTCTACTCACGGTAAGGTTTACACTTGACCGAAGGGTGGGAGCCACTGGGTGGGCGGGCCATGTGGGTGACACAGCCTTGTGTTCCTATACAGCCTGGATTAATTGCTTTGTGGGGAGTGCTTTGAGGGGACATTTCCCTGCGGACCACCAACATTTTCTCATGGACCACCAGTGGTCCCCGGCCCACTGGTTGGTGACCACTGAACTAAACTTTACAATTAATATAGAATAAAGCAAAATATTTTAACATTGAACACATTGAAGGACATTTTTAGAAAATGCACCCAAAAGTTAATTTTAAGAGTGTTTGTCTCTATCAATATATGTAGTCCTCAACTTATGGCCATTCATTTAACAACCTTTCAAAGTTACAACAGTGCTGAAAAAAAAGGACTAGCCATCAGTCCTTGCACTTACAACTGCTGCAGTATCACTGCAGTTTTGTGATCCAAATTTCATCACTTGGCAACCAGCAGGCATTTACAATAGTTACAGTATACCTGGATCATGTAATCACTATTTGTGACTTTCCAAAGGGGCTTCCAGCAAACCAACATCAACAGAGGAAGGTGAATTCATTTAACTACTATAGAAAAAAGGTTGTAAAACCAGGTGTGACTCACTGTAATTATCACACTGCTTAGCAATGGCTAAGTTCTGTTCCCAATGGTGGATTAACTCTAAATGTAGGTAAACTGAAATCTACTTGTACTCTGTGTTTAAAAGATTTGATGAAAGAGGAACAAATATTACTTGATACAACGTTGTGGTTCACCGGCAGCAGGTATGGATGGCTGAGGTCTTGGAAAGTGAGGACTCAGATGAGGGACCTGTATGTGAGGCAGGGATGGGACTAGGACCACCAGCAGTGATGAACAGGTCCACGAGGAGCCTGTGCCCAGTGTGCGTGCACACAGGGCTGCTCAAAGGAAGGAGCAGTTGCAGCAGCACAGGTGACTCGGCAATAAGGCTGCAAGGTAATGGCCCCTCCTTGAGGAGATAAAAGCCAGCTAAGAAACCAGAGTTCTTTGCAGGAAGCAAAGAAGCTTTGTGGATATTTGGAATATCTTGGTTGGTGTTTGGAGACTCTTTGTGCTTGAAATATTTCTTAGTAACTTTATCTACTGTTCTTGGCAGCCTTACACCACATTGGCAAGGCTCTTTCTTATCAGAGATAATTAATTTGAAACAGCCTTTTAACTGTGAAGGAACTGAATTCATAAAGAATCATTAAAAGGTTTTTCCGTTACCTCTGTTTCGTGTTTGTTTCCTTGGAACAAGGTTTGGGTCAGAACACACAAGTCTGGACCCTCAGATTGAAACTGGCTTAAACGATGACATACTACAAGAATAATATGGAAAAGATGCTTCACTGGACAAATAAAATAAGCCAGGTGATGTCTTTATAATTAAAAAGAATACATAAATAACAAACCTGGGTAATTTTGCTATACTGGATTTACAAACCAAGCTTGTTAAAGTTTTGTATGAGAGAGAAGAAAAATAACATGAAAAGAAATAAAGTTCTAGGATATTGTTTGAAGTGACTAAATATCAAGATTGTTTGAGGTGACTAAATATCAAGACTGTTTGAGGTGACTAAATATCACGATTATTAAAAAGAAAAGAAAACAATATAAAGTTGATATATTTCATCAAGGTTAAAATAAATATGTTATTATCTCAGGTAATTCTTAATGCACTTTTGCTGATCAAGACCAAAACAAGAAGGCTTTAAGGATTTGTTTATAGATAAATATTTGTTAGTTTATAGGGATAAGAAAAGAAGAGTTCATTTGTTATATTTTAAGAGAAGGTGATAAGTTAGTAAGATTTTTATATTTGCAATGAAAGAAGTCACTATTTTTTTCTTTATTATATTCTTATTTTTTCTGTTTTCTATGTTTTCTGCCCTATTTATTTTTATTCTTTTATTTTATATTAGATTTTATCTTTGTAATTATAATTTTAATAAAATTTCTATTAAAAAGAGAGGACAAAATTCAAAAGATACTATATTGTCATTGTTAAACATGGAAAATAAACATGGGTAGAAATTTGCAGGGATGATCAGATGGTGCTTTTATATACTTTCTTAACAGTTATAATACTGTAGATGGAATAGCTAGGTTGGTTAGAAATATGCCAGTCTTTATTTAAATTTCAGTCAGATTTGCTTTCTTGACTCACTAAAGAATTTTCCATTAATCTGTTTCTCTTAGAACAACATTCTTTTCTTCTAACCCAATTTCTGTTTTAGTTAATATTCATAAAGCAAGCTTATGAAGGTTACATTTATGCAAGTTTCTAGTACAGTCTATTCACCTCCGCATACTAACATTGACACGAGAGCACAGATATTTTTTTCTCTGACATTCAAGTGCCACATCAAAAGTTCTTCTGGGACTGCCACCTTAATTCTCCATAATGGGACTTTTCTTGTCCCCTTCCACAGTGTTTGATATCACTGGCTTACTGATACCAGATGTGAATTCAGAACTTTTTTTTATTGTTTTCAGAAGTTTATTTTATTGCCTGCACACATATTCTGAATCTTCTGGTAATCTCTTCCACTGTTCCATTATTTCCTTAAATGTTGCAATTTTCTGTTCAGTTTTTGCTGTGAACCATTTCTCAGCTGATTGATAGCATCTCTTGGAATTCAGTGGTTCTTCACACCATCTTTTTATTGTCTACTTGGATGCTAAGAGCCTACGATTTTTTTTGTTTCCTGGAATAATTTTTCATTGGCTGAAATGTTTAGGACATTGATTCTCAGAATTGTTATACATGGATGACTATAAAATTCCTCAGTCGAGTTCTATAACTTCAGTGCTAGTAAAGGCATATAAATAACACAACCACAAAACATAAAACAAAAAATAAGGATATATCTGGAGTATATCTTTGATTACAAGTATGGTAACAAACTCGAGCACTTGGCAAATAGCATGTATTTTCAAAGGTTGCAGTGTCATTTGCAACCTTCTTAGGGAGCTTCTGACAAGAAAAGTCAATGGAGGAAGCCAGATTTGTTTAATGGCCACATGATTCACAGAAATGTTGGGCTCAGTTGTGGTCATAAGTTGAGGACGACTTGCAGTTCATTTTGTAATTCCTTTTTATGATGTGGCTGCTGCTTGTATGGTAAATTAGTGCTTCGTTTTTCAGACTGGGCTTTTTTTATTGCTCATTTAAAAGTGTTAACTGCCTGGATGAGAACAATATTTTCTATGAACCAAAGACTGACAAATGAGTGAAACCTCACAGAGCCCCCTGAGACTTCTCTAGTGCTTTAATGTTTCACTTTCATTTATGACTATATGAAGGAAAAAACTAACAGAGCATCTTTAAGCCTATTATAAAGGGATGTGGTGGCTCAGTGGCTAAGACGTTGAGCTTGTTGATCACAAAGGTCAGCAGTTCGGTGGTTCCAATCCCTAGTGCTGCATAACAGAGTGAGCTCCTGTTACTTGTCCCAACTTCTGCCAACCTAGCAGTTTGAAAGCATGTAAAAATGCAGGTAGAAAAATAGGGACCACTTTGGTGGGAAGGTAACAGCGTTCTGTGCACCTTCGGCGTTTAGTCATGCCGGCCACATGACCCTGGAGACGTCTTTGGACAGCGCTGGCTCTTCAGCTTTGTAACGGAGATGAGCACTGCCCCCTAGAGCTGAAAACGACTGTGCAAGGGGAACCTTTACCTTTACATTTAAGCCTGTTATACCTAGAATATGGAGGCTTCCTTGAGAGAAACACTAAAAGCATCTCTTTCCCTCATGTTTGCCCTCACAGAAGTTTACTGTTTTCAGAAGAAGGGGGAAAAGAATGCATTGAAATAAAACTTGATACAATTTCCTTGTGTTCCAAGAACAAAAGGCCATTACAAGGTTACAAGATGGGGTGGAAAACCTCAGAATTTGTGAACAATCAGGATCCAAGAATCATTGTATTAAAGCAAGCAAGTTATAGTGAGTCATTGGTCTCCTGCTGTTAAAACTAAAGAATGCTCGAGACTGATTCACAGAGTTCTTATATAAGATTTCAGAGACTGAAGATGAATACACAAAGACACCCAAACACACATGCACATATGTGACCACTGACAATGAATTGTCCTACAATCAATAAGATACAGGGAGTTCAGAGGTACTTGTGCATCCCTGTGTCCAGAAAGTGCACACTTTCTGTAATGCAAGTGACTTAGCCTTTGGGAAGTTTAAATGCCAGTAAGGTTGATAGTTATCCTAACAGTTTAATCCTAGATCCCACTTTCAATTGGAAGAGTTACGGTATAAACAAACCTATTATCAGCATCCTTGAGAATGTTGCAGTGTATGGAAACTTGCAACTTTTGAATTAAAGCACATCCACCAATGTAAAAAAGTTACTACTCTGAGAATATATGTTATGAGGGAAAAATTGTGGCATGTATTTGAGAAAGATGGCTTAACAAGAATATTATCACTGCAGTAGATACTTTAATTTTTACATGAACAGACAAGCAAAGGTGGAGATATCAAAAGGACACTAATACTCCAGGCAAAAGCAAGTGGGAGGGATGTAGAAAAAAATTCCTTCACAAAGATAAAATAAAGAGACTTTGAACTAAAATCTCTTCCAAGGCTACCTGATCCTGTTTTTAAGTAGCAAAAATGTCATGCCTCCATGTGTATTATTAATACTGTTTCCTTCTCAGCCTCTTTTAATATTCTTCCTTTCTGCTTCTTTGTTACAGCCAAGATAGAACATAATTAAAAATATGAAAGGCTTATTTACTGATGTATTCTTCCAATTTGGCTACTTCCTATTCTAGGTAGTAAAGCAAACACACACACACACACACACACACACGCACACACACCCGGGGCGGGGTGGGGGGAGAGAGAAATATAGAGTTTCCTCTAGTTGATTATCTCTTCCTTACGAAAACAACCTAACTTTGTGGGAAGCTCTTGTTCAAGGGTGTCATGTAAATTAGTGAGCAACTAATAATAGTTTATCATGACAAGATGAGAAATCATCTCTAGCATTCCCCATTACCACCTCGACTTCCTATATCCTGGCCTGGTCTCCTACCACCATTGACGGTAGCAGTTTTAGCTGGTGGGACAAACTTTACTACCGCTTCTGTGGGCGTGGCTTGGTGGGCGTGGCAGAGGAAGGATATTGTAAAATTTCCATTCTCTCCCCACCCCATTAATCTGCTTTCCAGCTTCGTTATCCTGTGCAAGGCAACAAAACAAGACCCAGCTGACCAGTTGGGACTCAGGAGGCAGAGAATAGATGGGGGAGGGGTCAGTCAGAGGTGAAATTCCAAACTACTCAAAATTTCCACTGCCGGTTTTCTGAACTACTCAAAATTTCTGCTACTGGTTCTCCAGAACTGGTCAGAACCTGCTGAATACCACCTCTGGCTTGCACCCATTATCTGGTGCTCCTCAGCATGGAAACATGGGAGACTATCCTGCAGGCTCAGTTCAAAGACATCCCTGCAACTGGTGCAAGCTCTTCATGCTGGAACAGGAAGGAAATGTTTGCCACTTGACTTACTAGCTCCTGCCAGATGGTCAGGGTGGAGCATTTCCAAGAGTGATAGACAGCAGTCTTGATGGGCTGGTCCAGGGCTCCTCTTCAGTTCACCCAGGAAAGACAGGACAATATTAGGCCATGGAGTGAAGAACATCTCTGTCACCCCATCCTCACCTGCACCAGCACACCTCTTTAGTATGTGTACTGCTTTGATTGTTTTGTAGGCTACCTACGATCTCCTTCTCAAAAAAAAATCCTTGTCATACCCACTTTAAATCTCAAACCTCCTTTTTCAGGCCCTCAGTGCAAAATTTTAGAGCAATGTATTTATATATTTATTACTTTATTTATTGTTACTTGTTTACTCCATTTTTATTGTTGTTTATTTGCTCAATTTTTATAGCCGCCTGTTCAGCACACAACTCAGGGTGATGTACATAATTCAGTACAATCACTGCATCCATATAAAAAACAATGTAGCAAATAATTATTGCAAAACAAAAGGACATAAAATGCATGCATAAAATCACCCAATGGGATAATATCACTCCTCGATTCAGTGCCTGGAAAAAGAACTTTAATGCCTTGCAAAATGCAGACAAGGTCAAGGCCAACAGAGAGGATGGTATTCCAGAAGGCAAGGATGGCAACTGAGAAGGCACAGCTCCTGAGTCCCATCCGGTGACTGTGCTTAAGTGATGGGACTGCCAAGCATGCAAAACAAGGAAAGGCACAGCTTTTAAATGCTGGTTGACACGAACCATATCAAACTACTAGATAAGCAATTTGATATGGTTCATGTCAACCAGGAGTCTTTTGGCTCCCCCCACCCCCACCCCCCGGAGTAGCCTTTTCTATGCAGCATGACTATTAATGGACTGTTGTATGGTTAGGTATTATCGGTTGGAGAGGCACCTTGTGGTTTCAATAGATGAGGTGTGCAAGTGTAAATGGAGCCCAGTGAGCTAGCCTACGACCCTGATTTTTCAATCCACCCCACTTGAAACTGTAGGATAATCCAAGCTTATGTATTATGACTGACTGGCATAGGGGAGGGGGGAGGAAGGGGGGGATGGAGTGAAGGAAAGATGGATGGATTGATGGATGGATGGAAGGAAGGAAGGAAGGAAGGAAGGAAGGAAGGAAGGAAGGAAGGAAGGAAGGATATCATTTCCCTCCACTGCTGGATATATTTTCTTTTCTGGAAAGTACCCTATAGCAGCTAAGAAAAGTTAAAAAAAATTGGAGCACTTAAGGAGGATTTATTTTTGTTCTGAAAAAAATACTACATTTCTTAATAAACTCTACCATTGCAGTTACTAGACTTAGACATGGTTTATTATAATAGTATGATATGGTAACTTTTTAAAGTATGCTATAGAATATTCTTGAAGACGCAGATATTTTCTCATTGACTTCTGTTGAGCTATTCCCCATTAGGAGAATGAGTACACTCAGGGAAACGTAGTGAGAGTGATGTTAAATAACACACAACCAGCATACAGATACATTGAATAGTAAAATGTAGGTTTTACTTCCAGTAAACAGGTAAACAAAGTCCAACAAACAGTCCAAAGCAGTTAGTATCAGTCCAGGGATAATCCAAAAACGAAGTCAAATATCATAAACAAAGTTCAGTAAACGGAGTTTGCTAACTGTTGCAAAACTCACAGCAATCCAGGCAGAACAACAATCAGGCAACAGGGCAAAACGGGAAATGCAAGAAGGAAACCAGGTTTCTGGCTCCATCTTATGGCCATTGGAGGAACCTCAGCCAATTACAACCACAGCATTCTCTTAAAGATACAGTATTAAATTACTATCTTGGTTTATATATTGTCAACCCAACTGTTAGGTGAGTTTTATTCCTAACAACTTCCATCTCTGGAATGTGTCAATGATACTACTTTAAATAAAAGTTTGGAAACATATTGGCTCTTGGATCTGCTGAGCCCTTTGACATTGATTTGGCAAATTCGAATAATACTCTCAATGTCTCTTATCATTTGGGCCTGAAAAGGTCAATTTTTTGTTTCATTTTCGTTGCTGTGTATTTGAGAACCAGGAAAGTCTACAGAGTAATGTGGCTGCCAGCAGTTGCTAGTTTGTTTAGTTCACACTGTCATGCTAAAACAATGCTGCACTTCAATGATTAGATGGCCTAGACATTGATATTTGCACATAGATCTTTTTAACATTTATATTTTATTGGGTTCTATTAATCTAGTTGAAATGTTAATACATTTTGCTAATCCATGTATGATATGCCATATGCTAAATAAACAAATATGTTTGAATACCTGGTTTGTATCTCATTGGTTTCTTGGTTCATGGGGCTAATGGAGTCATGCTAGAGTAGATAATATACCCTAAAATGCAACAGCTTTAATGATAGGATTGATGTTTCTTCCTCATGATAAAGTTACTTGTGTGTATATGTGAGAGAGAATGTACAAAATTGATGCCAAATTTCATTAAATAGATTAGTAATATCTTGCTTTTGTAAACTGTTTCTGTAAATAGCAAAGGATGTGAACACACCTGAGGATGGAGTATTAACACAGGAAAATACTATCTTTAGTCCATCCAAGCCATTTGAGCTCTGACCACATTTTCATACCTTTGGTTGAGATCAGTGCTTGTATTACTGGTTTGTGAAGGGGAAATAATCAGCCCTGTTATCATTTGTGATGGTCATTTTAGCTGGTTGAGTTCAGGACAGGACATGATTTGGATGATGTGAGAAGCAAAATGTTATGTTTATTTATTTAATTTTAGAAAAATACAAAATATAAGCAAGACACCAATATAAAGTAAAAAAAACAAACTATCCTTTAAAAATACCAGATATCTGATATCTACCCTTTCAAGGAAATTCTTTGGGGAATCGAATGTACTTCAAAAACAATATTTGATAAGTCAATATTATTCCCAAATCTGCTGATACCATTTTAACATTTTTAAGGACATGAAACCATAATGGGCAAATATTGGAGTTGCAATTCTATAGTTTGTGTTTAGAATAGTCCACAAATTCCACTTTAAAAATATTGTGGAGTTTCGATAGTGATATGTTATGGATTTTTACTTCTGTTGTGTATTCCATCAAATATGAGAGCATCTCAAGTGCCTTTGAAGCAGCCAAAATGTCTCCCCCATATTGATCCTTCAAAAATGTTTGAGTTAAAAATACTGGCAAAAGGAATGGTAGCAGAGAATTTAGTATTTTGTTAAAGAAACATGGTAGACCATGAGGATAGCTTTTATGATGCATTTAAAAATTGGAATAAGACTCTTGACATTCCACTCTTCTTTCAATTCAAATTTTGATATACCAAGATTATATTTTACCCCAACAGCCTTTATAGTCTAGATGTTTATATAATAATATTATGAATCCCTCCAGGTCAGTATGAATATGGAGCCCATCATTTCTAAACAGCAAAGGTTATGCTGAAAAGGGGGCTATGGAATAAGAGATTAAAAATATCTGGAGGGCAGCAAGTTGGGCAAAACTAATAAACACCCATAATATTAGTAGATAGGAAAACAAGGGGTATAATAACATCATTTCCTGGTCTCATTCTCACTGAATAATTTCCTGCATGAATATACAGCATTCCTTGGTATTTCATTTGAACTTAGAGTCAAGGCAAAAGATAATGACCTACAAGTTCCTCACCAGAGCCAGCTGGCAAGCTTAGTGAGAGCTCACACTGGAAAGCAGTCATTGGCTTCAGCATGGGAGGCTGGCTGGGAATGAGCACAAAAAATAAGCTCTAATTATCTTGTGTGCAGTCTGCTCATTAATACTGGTAATGAAGCTCTAGGGTGAGGTGGCAGAATATCAGTCAACATTGTAATATTTTAAGCAGCATTTTCTTCTATGCAAAAGACTTTGGATGACTCCATAAGGGAGCTAACATTCATTCATTCTTTCATCCATCCATCCATCCATGCTGTCCTATATTTTAGGAAAGAATAGGCTTCAACTGCTAAACAATCCCACCCACCCACCTGGGAAATATCCCATGTAGTGCTTGTTTCTACTGCTAATTAATTTAAAGAATAAAGAGTAACATTTTTGGTTAATCTTGGAAATGATGATTTTCCTTCCTAAGAACCAAACAATCTGATTCTTGAAATACATAACAAGTAATTGCTCTTCTGATTCATTTGATGGAGATCTAAGCATGAGGAGGGGTCTAAATATGAGGAGGGGGACACCAGATGAGGATAATACCTGTGAACTACCTCCACCAATCAACTAGCTTTGAGATTAATATATTTACAGTATCTCAAAATAGTTTTTTTCTTCTTCTTCTTGTAGGAAGGGTTAATACATCTTAAAAGTCATAAAAACAAAATAAATGTCAGTAAAAGGTAAAGGTATAAGCGCTAGTCATTTCTGGCTTGGGGGGGCAGGTGCTGAGCTCCATTACAAAGCTGAGGAGCCAGCGCTGTCCAAAGACATCTCTATGGTCGTGTGGCTGGCATGACTAAACGCCAAAGGTGCATGGAATGCTGTTACCTTCCCACCAAATGGTCCCTATTTTTTCTACTTGCATTTTTACATGCTTTAGAACTGCTAGGTTGGCAGAAATTGGGACAAGTAACAGGAGCTCACTCCATTATGTGGTGCTAGGGATTCAAACCAACGAACTGCTGACCTTTGTGATCGACAAGCTCAGCGTCTTAGCCAATGAGCCATGGTCAGCCATTATTTGTCTATAAAGTATTCTGAAAAAAAGAGGAGAGTGTTGTCCAAAGCATTGGTTTGGTAGGCCTCCACTTTCTCTGGGTCAAGATACTTTTCTTGAGCTGCTTATGCTGCTGTCACATCCTTCTATAGATCCAGGAAGGTCCATATGAGGACCCAAGGGCAGATGACCTCATGGTCCAGTTTAAGTGCACCACTGGAAACAACTCTCACTATCTTTGGGGGCAGTTACTTCATGTGAGTTTATGGGTGTAATTGATAGTAACTGAGGAGCTGTCCCTCTTTCCTCTTGCATCTCTAATTAATTTCTTCAATCAAAGTAATAAATTTGGGAGTTAATGGGTCCATCGTTTCTTTTCTACATCACTGAAATTTTGCATAAAATGGATGTGAGTGTTAATATTAGTGAGTATTCAATAGCTTTAAAATAAGCATCTCCCTCCCATCTTTTCTTTCATCTTTGGAATCGGGTATGAGGAAAAGATGAAAGTGATATAAAGACCAAGGTCTCTAAAGCAACATAATAAAATAGGCATTTTATTTCTTCCACCTGTTCATTTGGGCAAAGAGACTAAGTAAAACAAAACCAGATATTCTCTGAATGCTCACATTGGAGTCAGCTTTATACACTTTAAGATACACAATCTGTGTGTGTGTGTGTGTTTTATATGAATGTTGTTCTTGATTCTCCTTTTCTAGCTATGCTTTGATTTTGTTATTGTTATATCTTTTTCAGTTTTTAGAATCTGGTTGCCTATTAACAGATCATGGTTTTTCTCCATATATAACACTGCCTCTGACCAAGTACTTACTAAACACATGTGAAAGGATAGTAACCTTATTGTCTAATTCTGCCTGTAATTTTCACATTATCATTATGTGTTATGTTTATAAGGTAGCCTGGAATATGTCTATGCAAGCAAAAAGAGGAAGAGGAAGTAAGTGAAAGACCAAAATAGAAAAATTGAGGTGATATGTATCATCTTCTAGCATTAGAGTTCTCTTGAATCCTTCCTTGAAATTGTTGAAATTTCTCAATCTATGGCACGTGCCATAAATCACCCATTTTCCTTTTCTTGATGGTGTTCATAATTTTCCTACTTCTGCCTTAGCAGGCTTGAAGTATATCTTGGAAATAGATAGATATATCAGGATCACTATCAGAAAAAAAGCCACCAAATCAATAGAGATGAAAAGATTTTCAGGCTTTCACTGTTGGCACTTTGACACTTAAAGACTTTTCTCTGCTTGGATGATGTTCAAGAACAGCCCATCACTATTAATTGTAGTTTGCTCATGAATGGTCTGGTTCCAGTGCAGCTTTCATGAGCACACCCTACATTTTGGATCAAGGATGTTCTCATAAAGTAATATTCACATACCTGTATCTGGGAAACTGGCTTTCACCTTGAGTGATGCCAACAGTAAAATATATGGGTAAGTTTCTTTTTCAGCAATAAACTTGAGAGGAAAATCTCTACTTGACAATTGAAAAAGACAATTGGGAGACAGGGAGGATCTCTCTCTCATCATCTGCATAGAAAAATAGATACCATCTAGACATGAAGCTTGGGATAACAGAGGGAAAGGAGCTCTTGGAGGTACCAAGTAGGAAGCAGAGAAGGACCAGAATTACAATAGGGGTGAACAGAAAGATTCATGGAATATTTTTTATTACTTCATATCAAAGCTATTTCACCCATTGCAGCTTTTTTAGTCCCACCTGCAATTTTGTTTAAATTATCTTTCTTTTCCTCTTCTGGAAAATTTGCCATAGGTGCTTTTACAGGTGGAGCTAATATACAATGCTTCCATCTTTATTTATTTAACAAATCCAGCCATACCTGTCTGACTATGACTAGAGTTTATCTTCAATTTTATTGATTTTTATTGATTTATTTTTAAGTAGCTCCTTCCTTGTAGATTTTAATAGAGGCAGCCTTAGTTTTATCTTTGGTTTTCAATAATACTGTTTATCAGCTTCTGCGGATGAGCTAATATCTAGCTGATGCAATGTTTTGTCAGCTTAGTAATCAGATCTGGGCTCAGTTTTCAACTCTTTTTTCCAATAGACCTGAATCTTGGTGTGTTCATTTTAAGGACTACGTTCTCATTCTGCCTACTTTGTAAATATATCAATGTATCCATCTGAAAGAATGCTTCATTTACAAAGGTATATGCTTATGCATTTAGCATATATGTGGGTGAGTGTAAGCTTCTGTTCATGTGATATGCTTGTGGGTAGCATATGAAAGAACCCATAAACTTTCTACATAACTGTAACCAAATGGCCCACGAATAAGCAGTCAGCTATTCTGACTATCAAGAATTCATAGATACATAGATGGATAGGCTATAGAACAATGATGAGGAAGCTATGGATTCCTAGATGTTGGCAGTCAGTCAGTCTCAGGCAAGATAGCCACTGGTGATGAACATCACTCTGCTTTGAAATGTATTATACAGTGGAATTTCCATTCAATTCAGAGGTCCATATTTTTTTTTCTTAGAAGGGCAGAACTTATACAGATGAAGAATCAGTATGTTGTGCTACTTATTGTAAGCCAGTCTGACTTTCTTAGGAGTAATTTCACACAGGAATTTGATAGCTATTCATGGGTCTCCCAAATGTAACATTTTTTTCATATGAATCTCATCTGTCCTAAACTGAAAAAAAGAAGCAACAGCCAGAACCACAGCCAAAATAAGCTTGGAGACTTTCAGACAGAGGTCTTTCAAAGCTTTGGCTGTGGCTTCCAGAATCTTTCTTAAAATTTCTAGTATATTGTAATGTTTAATGTGAAAGATAGGTAAAATTACTAAATGCAAGTTGAGCTATTATATTAACTATATTTCATTCAATTACAATTGCACTTGTCAAGTTAATAGACCTATCCACACTTTTTTCAGGGCTTCAACTGCATGTCGGAATAGCATGCTCTGGCACATTACTCAAGCAAACACTCACACCTATGGCTTAAGACAGTGATAGAAAACTCATGTCATCATGGCAGCATCATGTGACATATCGGGACTTTTTCCCCCCTTCGCTAAACTGGGTGTGGGCATGGCTGGGAGTTTGATAGCCCTGACTTAAGTCTTAAGCCATCAGTTTTGCTCAGTTTTGTTTTTACAAAAGAAAGGGAAGGGAAGGGAAAGGAAAGTCCTGCAATTCTTTGATGTTAGTTTCCACAATTACATTTTAAATTGGTAAATATGTATTGAAGCAGTGTCTGTTCTCTGGATATTATACTCTGCCTAGGATTTTCAACCAAGGAGAAAATATCTTGTTGACATGCTTGTTGACAGCAAGATGACACCTTTGTTCTTTTCCAGGTTCAGTGCTCAGAAAAGGCTGATTAAATTTACCAAAGGACATGAAGAGGTGGGAGGCTCAAGGATAGCCTTCCTGGTTCAGCACCCAAACTGTGTAATAGCTTGTTCATACAGGTCAGGTTGGCTTCCAACCTGATGACTTCCAAGAAGGCAGGATTAGCTGTTTTCTTCCCTAAAGCTTTCAGCAAGAAGCACCATTGAAAATTGTTATCAGGCCTAGAGGTTTGAGGGACCTGGAGATATACTTAGATGCTTCCATTATCCTTCCATTGCCTATTTTTATAACATTTTAATATAATTTTTATATTTGTTGGTTGTTGGTTACATCCCAGAATCATTTTTGTGAGATGGGTGACTGCAAATTTGATAATCAATCAATCAATCTCAACCAACCAATCAATCAATGAACCTTATTTAGATGATAATAGAAGAGATAATGAAGGGTTATGGTTTTTTAATGGATTTTATCTGTTTGCTATTTATATTACTGTAAACTGCCTGGAGTTGAAGGAGTATTAGGTCTACAGATGCTTATGATAGATGGAGCAGAAATAGATATTATATCACTTGGTTATCATCTACTAGTACTCCAGATTTTTTCATGCAAATATGGCAGCCCTACTGTCTCTTTGCTCTTCTTTCATTTTCCAGATGTACCCTAGTTGTAGTATGGGTGCAAATATACCTTTTACCTGCATAAACACTTTTTTTAAAAAAACCCAAATTTTAAAATACTGCAGGTATTTAGCATATCTTGTTCAGTCCAACTCTTATAATATTGACATACCTGAGTTTTGTACCAATAGTAAACTATTAATAGCAGATTTTATTAAGTCAGCTAAAGCAGATGAGTGGTTATACGAATTGGCCCTAGAAGTGCTAATGTGAAGAGAACAAGCAATATGTCTACTCATAATTTCAGCAGGAGGCACAAAATGCAAGTTTCTGTTTTGCTGAATATGAAAAGCCAAATATTAGTATCTTGCAGAATTTCATGACAAGAAGTCATTTGTTTTGAATAGACAGTGATATGTGGATAGCTACACAACTTCTTGCATATTATTTTATGCAGATGTAAAATATTCATTTCAATCTGATGAGTAAAATAAGCGGAAATAGGCACAATTTCAAAATAGTGAACTTGAAGCATTCCAAAATTTGAGAATTCTTATTTTTAAGGCAGGTGGGCTCAGATACACTAATGTTGCCCTTAAACTGACCATACCTGCTGTGTTTAGGAATATGTAAAGCAGAAGGAGGAGAGATCATTAGCCCTTGAAGGTAGGCCAGATCAAGAAACAGACTACACCAAAAATACTAGAATTCTACTCTATCAATATAAGCTACAGCAGCAAGTTCTTGGGGGCCTCATAACATTTTCCCTTCTCTCCCTCTTATACCAAAGAAAATCTAGGCAGGATCCCTTTATACTTCTTTTTAATGTCCCTTCCTGAGCTTCATTTGTGTTTTGCTTACAACCTCTGCCTACCTTCTCCAGGATCATCTTGGTATTTCCTTACAGAGACAGAAAAGTGTTGAATGTTAATGTAGATATCCGAGTTGCTTTTGAAAAAATGTATGACAATGAGATGGTATGGAATATTCCATTGGAAAAGTGTAATTGGGCTGAATCTACTTTGCCAAAATGGAAAGAGCAAACAGGCAACTTAGGGGCATGAAGACATGAGACCATGACAATAGCCCAACTGGATCAAGCTTTGGTTCACTTAGCCTTCTGTCTTACAACTAGGAAATCAAGGCAACTCCCTGTTCCTATTATTGCTTTTGTGCACCTATACATAGAGGCAGATAGCACTCAACCTTGGAGGCAGCACTCAGTCAGCCAAGCTTACAGTAATTGATAGACCTCTCCTCTAGGAACTCTCGGAAGTTATGTAGTCTAACAGCCAACGTAACATCTTATGGCTGCATGTTCTACAGGTTGATTATGTGGTACATGAAGAAACATTTTCTCATCTCTGTTTTAAATCTTTTATTAATTAGTTTCATTGGGAACAAAGGATTAACACCCATCAAGGACCATTAAGTTTCTCTGGGTTCTGTGTAAGGGCATCAGATGAGATGTTGTTATGCCTGGAGTTGTAACAATGTCAACTGAAGCAAAAGATGACATGAAAGGTGCAGGAAAGCCGACTTTGCCATGCTGCACTCCTTTAATGGAACCTAGCTTGAGGTATTTACTTGGGAACAAGAACAAAGCAGCAGCTTTAAATGTCTACTCATTCAAAGAAAAATGAGCCATGGTCCACATGCAATGAAACTTGTCAGCTCAATAAATTCTGCTTCCTAATACATAATTTTCTATGTTCTTCTTTTCTTCCAGTCATAATTATCTAATTGCTATCTTCCTCTGAATGTCTTCCTGCAGTTCTTTAACACCTTTAAAGAACTTTTTTTTTTTATCAAGAATTTGCTTTTGGAAATGTAAATTTATTAAATCAGTAGGATAAGAGGATTACACATTTGGAAGAATTACTTTCAAAATGACTGGTTTTGAATCTCCCAACCATGCACTCTTCTTTTGTCACATTGAAAGAGAAATTATATATCAGTTTGAAACAGTTTTTGTTTCTAATCTTAAATAGGTTGTTTCCTTAATCATAACTGTCTGGTTCTGGGGATAGAAGGAGTTTGATGAAGCAGATTTCTACAAATACACTGCTAAATCAGCAGAAAGTAAGAGATGGGATGTGGCAGAACAATTGCAGGATTAGTGCTTGTGTTGGAAAGTTAAAAGAAAAATTGTGCACGGGTGGGAGAGATGTGTTAATAAGAATAATGATAGGTAGCAAACATAAAAGTAACTTGGGGCTAAGCACTAAGTGAGATTAGAGACATATGAACAGATGGAGATTTTAAAAATGTAAAGACTGATATAGAAGTGGAAAGTTGTGCCTTTGTGTGCCCTACACACACACAAACACACACACGAGTGCCTCCAGTACCCTTTCATATTGTTTATACTGGTAATCAGTACTAGAACTCAATCATTCATGGAAGGCCAAAGATTTCCTGCCCCAGAGTGAAAGACAGCACATGGCCAAATCAGGTTTGAAAGGATGATCTAGACAGGCGCTGTGCTCAATTTTCAGTTCACACCTTCTCAAGATTTTTAAGGTGCTAAAAGCCTATGTATTAAATGTTGGATCTTCCAATATTCCCCTTCTCAGTGGTGGCTGCATTACTTTACAACTCCAATTGTTTCGTGAAGATCCCCAAACTGGTCTCTTGGCAATGGCTTCTTACATTACACCTGCTACAATTTCTTTCCAGCAAGGGGGAGAGGAAGAAATATTATTTCAGTTCAACAAGTTTATTTCCCTGCATAGCTCCCACTTAATGTTTGGCACCAGAGTGCTTTGTATGCAATGTAACATTCTCTAATTTGGAAGGAGAATGCAGGTTTGGTTTATTAGTCTCAAAGTCCAATCGTAGAGATGTTGCTAGGTTAGCTCTTCACAAACTAACTGCTTCCCAATTAACCTGATAATTTGGGGGGGTTGAGTGCCCTTAACAAATGTAATAACATTTTAAAAATTAGAGCAGTGGACCCATCTTCAGTTCAATTTTCATCGTTATAGCTTATCAATCTTGCTATTCTTTTTAAATAGCTTCTTACCCTCTTGACAATAGTCCAAACTTGTGTTGTTCATGTATTAATCTTCCTGCTCAGCGTATCTGTTATTGATACAAAATCTGACTTTGTCCACTGTTTATATAACCAGAAACTTACCAATTGCTACCCTGCATTGACTGCATTGACTGTTATTGCATGCTCATTTCCTTTAAAGAAACTTTTCTATTTGGCAGAGTTATATGGTGTCTACATTGAATAAATTAAATTACATATCTCCTTATTAGACTCTGACAATTGTAGAAACCATGTTGTCCAATATTTTCCGTTTCTGGTTACAAAATAATTTTTCATTTTTTCTCCCTTTCAATCTGAATAATAATAGAAAATCTCTACTGGTTATTTTATTTCTTCAGATAATCTATAACCTACTGGTATCTCATCTTCAGAACATAGAATCAGTTCATTATTATAAGTCATTTGACTTTTGCTCTTGCAATTGTGTGAATTCCTATTTAAATAGTGATAGCTTTTCATTTCAGTCTTTACTGCTTGTATGAACCTACAGATTGTATTTTATAACTTGCAGATTCCAAGTTCTTTGAATTTTGGTCACTCTTGCATGTATATTTTTGATGACTCCAAACAACAACAAAAACTGTCTTTCTTGCCAGAAATTAAACATGCATTCTTCTTCTGAGGCTGCAGAACTCAGAAGTGTTCTTACTGAGCACAGTGATCAAGCGCACGTCTTACTGAAGTGTGCTTGACCACTGGTGTAAATGTCTCATCAAAATCTTCACCATAATATTCAGAGTATCCTTTGGCAGCAGGTCTAGATACTGTGGACATTGTATACTTGGACTTCAGTAAAGCATTTGATGAAGTAGACCACAATCTATTTCTTGGTAAGATAGAAAAATATTAGATAGTATCACCACTAGATGGATTTGTAACTGGCTGACAAACTGCATTCAATGTATAGTCCTCAATGAAATTACATCTAAATGTAGGGAAGTATGAAGAAGGTTCTGTCTTAGATCTCAGTACTCTTCAACATAATAAACAAGTTAGATGAAGGATAGAAATTGTTCTTGGGTATAATTTTCTGTATATCATTTTCTGTAACATCTTCTGAGAACACCCCAAAAACACAACATAGCTGACCTTATTGATTCAAAGCCTAATGCAGTTTCTCAGGCACCATTATAAATTATTTGTTATTTCTCCAGTATTAAAAAAGCTTCTTTCCCATGAAAATGCATTTATTCTTTAAAATTAATTACCAAGTCTTAGTATTCAAAATTCAATATTCCAACATTTTCTTAACCCTTAATCCATTTAAAACTTTCTAAATCTATAACATTGCCTTGTTTTTTGTTGCTTCTTTTAAATTCTTAAAAAGTATAAAAATATATCTTCATTTCTTATATTAAGAATCAAAGGCACTCGTTGTATTTCCAGCCTTGTCATTTTGAAAGTATCTGTAAAACATTAAATATGCAATTTCCAAAAATAGTTCTCAAGGGAAGTGTGAATTTAGAGTCCTTTGAAAATGCCCCATTTGTGGTTGGAGTAACTGTGGCAAATTCCCTCAGCTCCTGATTCTTCCACCTTCTAGAGCAGGGGTCTTCAAACTTGACAGCTTTAAGACTTGAATTCCTCCTCTGGTCATGTTAGCTCAGGAATTCTGGGAGTTGAAGTCCACAAGTCTTAAAGCTGTCAAATTTGAAGACCCTTGTTCTAGAGACTGCTGCTTCGTGAGGAACAACAGTATGGAGCATAGTGTGCCCAATCTTGTGTAGTCTCTTTATCTATGCATTTCTGCATTTCTGATCTTCACAGGTCTGTAAAGAAACAAAAAAAAAGCTGAAATAAGATCATAAGCATAATCACAGATTCACAATTGGGACTGTCACCTCCAAGTTTGCTTAATGACGGAGTTGCCAGTTCCAATTATGGTCACTGCATGAAGACTACCCATACCTCAGCATTGGCAGGATGTTTTGTCCGTTGCCAGATATATGGCAAAGAAGATTGGGAAAAAAGAAAGAAAAATCAGTCTGCAAAAGTCAGTTGGATCAATATAAGGCAAGCTACAATGAGAAAAGGAAGAGTTCTATGGGATGAAAGGAAGCAAAACCAGAATCATTCTGTTAACTATCATTACATTTCATTTATTGACCCTAATGCTCAATAGGAGTACAAAGTTCAGAAGGCCAATGCATGTACTGACTCTCCCCATAGAGAGGAGACCAAAGAGAGGAGACCAAAGCAAGAACAGGGATTGCCACACAAGGGCCATCAAAGGAACTGCCTTTGGGGGGGCGGGTTTCAAAGAGGGGAGACAAAGGGGAAGAATTGCCTGCACCTTGCCTCCCCAATAGAAAATGCAGAGGTAAGGGCAGGTATCCCTGCTGCGGTCCATACTTAGATAGTATGGGGAGAAAAGCAGGAAGAAATGTTTCCTTCCTTTTTCCTTGCAGGGAAGGAGAAGCAGCAAGCACACAACTGCAGAAATGGCTGACTCCATCCTTGGGCAAAGGCACCCATTTTGCTAGCCTCATTTAGGTACAATACTTTCTCACTTCTTTCCTGTCTCAAGAGGGCTGGTGGGCAGTTTGAAGGGCTTCGGCGACAGACAGGAATCCATGATCATGCACGGTTTCTGTCTGGGCTCACTGCTGGAGCATCCCGAGCCGGCTGGTTTTGGGGCTAAGCCACCCCATAGAGGTGGTGAAGATGGGGGGAACTGCCAGCAGGGTCAAGGAGAGCCGCATCTCTCCTCCTCAGTTGGCCATTACTCCCTTTCCCGAAGGCAGTAGGAGCGGTGGTCAGAAATAGCCACCTCAAAGAAGAACTCAACCGGAAAAGAACGTGCAGGAGGAAGATAAGAAGTGAAAGTTTTGGCTGACCGGGTTAAGTTGAAAAAGCAACAACTAAAGTACCCTGGAATTTAATTTTACAAAAATAACATTGCTCCCAAAGAAGAGTCGGAAGCAGCGAAAGAAAGTGAAAAGGGAAAGGTTTGGCTTTTTTCTCTCTCTCTCCTTCCCTATATTGACAACTAAGAGACTTAAATAAGAAATCGGAAAAATCCGCTTTGGCATCAATAGGCAATTAAGCTAAAAATAAAACAAAATGCCAAAGGGATAATAAAGATTTCTGGACATTAAAACCTTTTTCTTCTATAAGCCAGAAGGGAGAGAAAAACAATAAGGGCAGGATCTGGAAGAGGGAGGAGACTGCCTGGACTTTAAAAGAATCTAAAATAAAACTTCAATAAGACTTCTAAAAGATAACTGAAACTGAAACTTTGCAACTAAATAGTAACCCCAGGAAGAGAAAGTGAAAAAAAAGAAAGAGCAAAAAAGAAACAGCTTGCATGTATTTGGATTATTTGGTGACTTTTGGATTTTTGGTTATTATATTTGAATGACTAAAATCAATCGGGTGGTTGTTTAAAAATTTATACAGTGGCAGCACTTCTGGATGAATTGAAAATGGAACTTAAAAAGTACAAAGAAGATGCACAAGAAGGGAAGGGTTCTTTTGGCTTCATTTTTCAATTCTTAGAAATGGAGATCTGGAACTATGAGAAACAACAAGAAACGTCTGCAAAACAAGAAGACTGGGACAAAGAAGAAGCCATCTTTAATGAACAAGTAACTATGTGGGGAAGAAAAAGGAAAGGGGGGAAAGAGAATGGAGAATTTAAGGCTTAAAAAAACAACCAAAGAAAAGAAAAATAATTCAAAAAATAATACTGGAAAGCAACAGAAAGGAGGAATACAGAAGAGGGAAATAGAGATAGAGAGACAAAGGGGTAAAAAGGGGAGAGAGAAGAAGGGAGGGAAGAAGGAAAGGAAAAGAAGTTACAAAGGTCCGGAGCAAGATATAAAGAAACATGACCTATTTAGAGATAATGGGTGAAAATCTAACTGAAAAAGGGATTCTGTAAAGGTACATAAGATTGTATTGTTATATTTGTAATAGAAATAACTTTAGAAAATTGGAAACAACATATGATTAGAATGAGGGATAAAATAGTTAGTGTAATTTAGTGAAATGTTTGTGAATAAAATAAATGAAATAAAATAAATGAGAAAATTAAATTAGGAAGGAACGGGAACATTTTAATTACTCAATGTTTTATAAAATATTAGTGAAGAAGGGGGGGAATTAACTATGGAAAGTTTATAATTGTTACCATAGAAGTATGATATTTAATTGAAAAGCAACTTGAAAAATGTTTAATGAATATTAATATTAATGATATAATTGAATTGGAATGGAATGTTGTTTTAATTATATACATTTATAATTTCTTTTCTTTTTCAAGAATACAGTGTGTAGTTTAAGAATGTACCAAGCAGAATCTGAATGGAAGTTATGTATTATATTGAGTGTTACAACTTTAGGGGAAAGATATAAAGGTGTCATACTCCAATCAGTAACTACAGGAGAAATTTTGTTTAATGAGAAAAGATAATAGATAATTGAAACAGGACAGACAAAAAATATAAATATAATGATTTGAATTGAGATGAAATAAATAAAATAAAATAGAGAAAATTAAAAGAGGGGAGAAGCTATGTAGAAAATGTAAAATAGTAATAAGATATGGAATAGAATATAAAAATGAGCATGAACCTGAATTTGTATCTGTACGAAGAAATGTAACCCGGGATTATGCTGCTTTCAAAAAATATGTTTTATTTGTATTTCTTTTCTTTTTGTGAAAACTCAAATAAAATTTACAAAAAAAAAAAAAGAGGGCAGGTGGGTAGAAAGGAGCCCGCAAATAGATTGCATGCCTACCGCAGACAAAAATGGCAATTCTTAATCCTGTGTATTCTGAGATTTGTAAAAGGCAGCAATTCCTCTCTGAATCAGATTTTTTTTTCAAAAAGTTAAAGATAAAATTGGAACATCTATTAAGGAAGAGGAAGTAACTATTAAGCATAGCTTCCTCCTGATAAATTTCTAGGTATTTTTTTCTTTTCTGCAGAAAAGAACTCAACTGATTTTTTTTAGGCAGCTGAAAAGCAAGAATTCACAAAATACTTGCAAAAAATGATTACTTGGTTGGAAAGTCCTCCCCCAAATGTAGTTAGCAACAATTATTGGCATTTTTCATATGTAACCATATTTTAATTGTTTATTTATTTCAGCAGTTACGTGTTACAGCGGCCAATGACACAAATAGCATTTTATTTTATATACTACATTCTCTTTTTTGAGAGGTAATCTATAGATCAATAATAAGTGATGATGTGCAGCTCAGATATTTAAAAATAGTGGAAAGCCTGCTGTGAATTAAACATATGGTGTATGGCATCCTTTGATACTGATGCGATTTGATTTCAAAAGATAGTTTTTCAGAAACGAAGAGATTCATTAATCTAAAGATGAAGTCAGAATAAAGTTTCTTATTCTCATAACTGTAATTTCCTTTTTAAAAATTTATTAAAAACATGAAAAATCTATTTTTATCACAAGAATTTTTTTTATTACAATACAGTACAGAAATTTGTTTGCAATAGCAATAGAGAAAAGAACATACAAGTTGATTTCTAAATTGAAGCCTCTTTTCACGAAGGGAAACATTTGCCACATTCTAATCAAACATGTTCCATGTTTGACTTTTTGACTATTTTAGCTATCTATTTCTTCCCTGAAGAAAGGGGTGGTTCATTACACTTTTACCATCAGCATCTTTGTTGCATTTAATAGGTTTCTGTGTTGATGTCTATGTTAATGTTTCATCGGATAGTCCTTGAAAATTCTGGTTCCATAAAATCTTTGTGTGCTTCTAAACTCTGGACTGCCTTCTTACTTTGAATTTAGGCCAGCTTGCTGGAGAGAAATGGTTGAAGTCATTCTCTTTCCTTGCAAACTCTCTTCCTATAAAAAGAATATTGTTTCAGGGAGAAATTCAAATACAGTAATTGAATCATCTGTTTTACTAAGACTTATTTAATACTTGAACCTAAGTATTAGGAGCAACCAAAATACATAAGAATTGGCAATTTTTTATGTTGTCTTCAGGCAAGATATGGGATAAATCAGGGGTGGGATCTGACCGGTGTAACTACCGGTTCGGTGATTTATGTTTTGCATGTGAAACATCGTCAGCTTGCTGCATGGACATCTGAGCAGCGCTGCATGCAGGTGCGCAGCATTTGAAAAAGCACTATTTTCTTGCTTTTTCAACCACAGCTGTGCCGCGCAAAGTAGCTGAGGTTGATAAAGCAGGAAATAAAGGTCAGATAAGGGCCCAGGCAGGCAGGTGGGCCAAAACAGCAGCAGACACAGAAACGGTTCTGTGTCTGCTGCTCTTCAGAGCTACTGGTTCTACAGAGCCGGACAGAACCAGTAGAATCCCAACCCTGGGATAAATGCAAGAAAATTATCTGCAATCAAGATAAACACTTTTATAAGTTGATTTTCAAATAAAACCAGATGTTTCAACAAGCGAATTTGTAGAAGATTGGAAATAGCATTACTGAGATGAAAGATTTCCTAGATGGAGGGTCTGTATATCATCTCCTACCCCATTTATTTAATTTTGGGAATTTTGTATTAGACAGATACAAAAATTTCTGTAATTGTAAGTGGTAAAACTGTGGCAAGGTTCTTAGCCCAAAGTGCCCTTTGCCAAAATAGGATTGACCTGGAAAGGTAGATTAACATCTTTATGCATAAATAAAAGTTAAGTCTCCCACAAATACAAGGTGAGGAGATTCTTGAAAAGCTAAAAATCACTTATAAAGAGCTCAAACATATTAGGTTTGGAATGTGTTGTCTCATTGGCTAGCATAATTTGAGTCACTAAGCATGCTCAGTAGCCTCATATATACTATATAATAGTTCACATCATTTCATAATATTCTTAGCACAATCTTGTTAATGACCAAAGGGACTGGAGGTCATCAAAAGGGAGTTTTATTTAGATGCTGATTAGCTTATATTTGTTTACATGATGTGTTCATGTGCTGATGTGAATAGTAAAAGTTGACTAAACCTGCCCTGATATAGTTTAATTTGGAAAATTAATCCAGTTTGATTCAACAATTTGAATCAAGTCAGAGAAACAATTTTAATTGGATCAGAATTCAGCCTAAATAGGAAAACTAGAACAAAACTAAATATGTTACCATAGAGGCTTGTGGCTGTTCCTTCTTTTGGCTATAGAGAAAAATGAGGATATGGGCATTGATAAAATTAATTGCATTTCTGGCAAGTGAGTTCTACCCCAGTTATTAGTATGTTTGCTTAAATGTGCCTAATTCCTTTCAAAAGTCTTTCAACTAAGAACAAAACTTTTAAACAGAAATCAGTTTCTCAAAACACAATAAACTAGTAAGCCTTCTAAAGCTATTTTACACACACACACACACACGCACACACACACACTCCTATACACACCAACACTTCCCCCCTGAATTTGCTCCCTCTCTAAGAGAGACTGTTCCAAACAAGAGAACAAACTCTCTTCTCACTCAAACAATGTTACAAAAGATCCAGCCGTGATTATGATCTATATTTTCCATTGCTTTATTCTAAGGACAACTCCAACAGTTACAATTAACATGCCAATATGGAGGAGTGCTGGGAACTGTAATTGCAACTCTTGCAATCCCACATTAGCCTCTATCTGCCTAAAAAGCTCTGCCCTATAAAAGAAATGAGTTAAAGTCTTTTAGTTACTTGCTAATGGGCAAATTGTCTCTTCCTGAACTCCAATCACTCCAGAAAATGAATCATAGCAAATATAACTAGGACTAAAGTATCTTTGTAGTTATAACTTGCAATTCTTAATACAGTTTCTTTGAGCGTTATCCCCCACAAAATAGATCCTATCTAAACACTGGATACTTGGACAGTGCCTTTTAATTTAATAATAGCATAGTAGTCATCTTAAAAAAATAAAATAAAAAGTGACATTTAAAAATAAGTGTCCATGGTTGGATCTCTTTTGCCTCTAAAAGTTTGCTTTTTTCCAAATCAACCTTCCTTTTTTCTAAATAATTATTGCTTTGTTTTGAATTTAAAACAACAGTTGGTCAAGTAGAAAGAAAAGATTTTTAAAATGAAACATGCCAAGTAAAGTTCACCAAGCAATCAAGTAACTGATCTTATTTATGACATATAAGCAAAGAATAGTCCAAACACCGTATATTTATTTGAGGGTTGCAACTGTCCATTCATGTTTGCACAGAATGTAGCAGATTGAGGAACTGGTCTCAACTGGGACTACAAGGAGTTGTTGTTATCCTAAGAATTACTGTCTGATTAACTGTCTGATTAGAACAGCTTGTACTGCTTTTTGTAGAGAATCCTCATAGGACTTTATCATGTAACACACACAAATCTTTCTTCATTTAAATTAGCCAGAAGAAGAAATCCAGAACAGGTGACATATTTTTAGTCCGTGCTATTTGAAGACAAATGAGGTGTGATTGTGCTCTGGTCTTAGCTCCTGTGCATATATGTTCTCAAAAAACAAATCTGTACAAAAATGTATTGGTGTCAATTGTTTATATAACATCTGATTCTTGCCCCTCTCCTCCCCCCCCTTTTTTTGCAGGATCTCATAGAGTGATGTTAAATGCACACAAATTGAGGTTATAAAGCATAAGTTCAGTGTACCTAATCAGAGGTGATATTCAGCAGGTTCTGACCAGTTCTGGAGAACAGGTAGCGGAAATTTTGAGTAGTTCAGAGAACTGACAAATGCAACCTCTGACTGGAGATTTTAACAGTATCCTTCCCCTGCCATGCCCACCAACCCACGCCCACAGAACCTGTAGTAAAAAATCCCACTACTGTACTTAATCCATATGTGTGGAATGAAAGCTTACTTACTCTAGGCTGGTGAATTCACTGTTGCCTGTTGACTAAAGATCTCTCAGCCAACTATTAGTCAGAAATTCATAGGCAGGACAGCAAGACAAAAGTACATTTCCACTGAGTCCTTCAGCCATCTGGTATTAAGATGCCAAAACTTCCATGAGTTGAAGTAATATACGTTGAACTCATGCAGATAGACGTTGAACTCATGCAGATATTCTGATGGCAAAGTTCATGTCTATGAAGGTCAGGATCATGGTGATTCTTCCAAGGAGCAAACTTAAGGAATGGGCCTGAATCTAGCAGTAAAAACCTGGGCATACTGGTCCAGTGATGTATGCTTTACTATCAAAAGTTGGGAACCTTTTCCAGGATCTGCTCCACACTTAGTTTTTGGGTCTTGCCTGGGAGCTGCAGGGAATATGGTTAATGATATTGTGATGTCTGGAATGGGCAAGGCTGACAACTTTAGCTTTCTTTGTGAGGAATTATGAATACTTTAAACATACCACAGATAACCGGGGAACCAATGCTGCTCTTTAAATCTTCCATAAATGAGAATAAGAACTTAATTTCTGGAATTTGAAGGTGTGCAATAGGTGCAATAGGTGACAATATTCTGGTTGAGTTGGCACTCATTTTGCTTCTTAAAACCACCCCCACACACATGCACCCCCCGCCATCAAAAGATCTCAAAGGTAGGCTGGGGCAGAGCTACATGTGGGCCTTCAGTTGCCTGTCTCTTTCTCATACAGTCTGATCCCCAAGTTTTAATTATATGAATTGTGGCAGGAGCAGAGGGTACTAAGAATCACTGGGTTAAATCAGGCTGCCTTTGAACTTTCATAGGAACAGTCAACATTCAAACAATGAAACCTTCTGATATATAAATAAAAAACTCACTTTTTATTATGACTGTTTTAAAAAAAGGCCCAAAAGGCAGAAATTATGGATTTTCCATTTACTGTCCCTTTGAATAGAATAGAATAGAATAGAATAGAATAGAATAGAATAGAATAGAATAGAATAGAATAGAATAGAATAGAATACTTTATTGGCCAAGTGTAATTGGACACACAAGGAATCTGTCTTGGTGTAAATATTCTCAGTATACATAAAGGAAAAGATACATTCGTCAAGAGTCGAGAATCATAAGGTATGACACTTAATGATAGTCATAGGGTACAATAACCAATCAATCATACTAGGAAACAGTCAATATAAATCATAAGTATACAAGCGACAAAGTTACAGCCATACAGTCACAAGTGGGAGGGGATGGGTGATAAGGGGTGATGACAAGATTAACACTAATAGTAGTGCAGACTTTGTAATAGTTGAACAGGGTTGAGGGAATTATTTGTTTAGCAGAGTGATGGCTTTCAGGGGGAAACTGTTCTTGTGTCTATTTGTTCTGGTGTGCAATGCTCTATAGTGTTATTTTGAGGGAAGGGGTTGAAACAGTTTATGTCCGGGATGTGAGGGGTCTGTAAATATTTTCACAGCCCTCTTTTTGACTCCTGCAGTATACAGGTCCTTGACTGAAGGCAGGTTGGTAGTAATTGTTTTTTCTGCAGTCCTAATTACTCTCTGAAGTCTGTGTCTGTCCTGTTGGGTTGCAGAACCAAACCAGACAGTTATAGAGGTGGATCTGAAAGGCCATAAGGGGATCTTTAGTTCAAGGGCAGCTGTAGCTGAAATCATCTTAAATTCCATATTTGTCTGTCTGTCTATCATCTATCGATCATACTTGTTTATCTGTACTCTCAGCTGTGTATGCATAAAACATCCACAATGAAAGATACATAAAATGAAAGAATTACAGTTAAATTAAAATAGACAATATCTCATTATACAGAATATCAATGGTGTTTTTCAACTAATTAAAAGCTCCCCCAAAGGGCTCCATTTTAATTTGTGTCTATAAAACAAGGTCAGAGGAAGTCTAATTTCCTTAAGAAAGCCATTCCTTAACTCGAGGGCAGCTACAGAAAGTACTGTTCCTGGGCATGTTCCCCATAAGTACATTTAATGAGGGATTACGAGCATTGTTTCCCCAGGAGCTTCATTTAAGGATGGATTGATTCTAGCTGAAGAAAACAGTCCCAAATTTAATTACATTCATAAGGGACCTAGGACTGATCATACAAACTTGTCCAATCCTCCTATGAAGTGATAGGTAACAGCCAATCTCATCTGAACCAGAAAGTGATCTGACCATGACAATAGGCTACAAGTTATGCCCTCCATAAATACCTGTGATGGTGAACATATGCCACGTGTGCCGGAAGTGGCATGCAGACCCATTTCTCCAGGCATGCCAGCCGTTGCTCATTGCTCTTCTGGACCAGCTGGTTTTCACACATACAGGAGCACTGGAAACCAGAAGAAGCAGCTTACTAGAGCACATGCGTGTGCCAGCCAGCTAGTCTTTGTGCGCACATGTGTATTAAAAACCAGAAGACCAGGTGGTCAGTGCGCATGTGCGCGCTGGGAAGCTAAGCTTCCACTTTCTGGCACTCCCACACACATGCGTTGGGGGAGTGTTCTTCTAGTTTCCAGTGTGCGCTCTCCAGTTTCGGCACTTGGTGCCGAAAAGGCTAACCATCACTGATATATACCATAACTCACTAAATAACTGTTCAGAGGCAAACATGAGTTCTAATTTAAGACCATCTGTGTGGGATGCCTAAGATTACCTGTAACAAGTCCATGATCAGCATGATGGCCATGAACTCTCAAGCCCTCTCAGATCAAACTCCCCAAAAATGGAGATTAAGTTCCTGAATACCAATAAACAAAGATACTCCATCACCTATCTAAACATTAGATCCAGGAGCCTGGGGTGGAATTATGCTGGGCTTAGAGTACAAAGCATACACAACTTCTCCAGAGGTGGTATTCAGCAGGTTCTGATCAGTTCTGGAGAACCAGTAGCAGAAATTTTGAGTAGTTCAGAGAACTGGCAAATACCATCTCTGACTGGAGATTTTACAGAATCCTTCCCCTGCCATGCCCACAGAACCAGTAGTAAAAAGAATTTGAATCCCACCACTGAACTTCTCTCTTCTTAATGTACAGGTATTTTTACCTGGCCAACTCAGAAATGGAAGAACTAGCCACAAAAAATCTCCAATGACTAGCAATACCACTGCTTTCCATCTCTGGAATTAAAGTTAACAAAAGATCTGTAATTTGATTGGGCAGATCTTCCTGAAAACATTGTCATCTTCCCCCAACTAGGATTTGATAATGATCTTTCTGCTTATCTTCAATCAGACTGTATATGAGCAAATCCTTATTACAGATGGACTTTGCATTTACCATCAGCAAGTTGAGGCCAAGTTCTGGTCACGGACTAGGACTGGGATCATCAGAGTAGAAGTAGAGATTGCCACCCAAATGCATGCCTCAAAATGGCAAGTCTGACATTTTCTAGCTAGTCTCTGACCTGTCACAACCAGGATGCTCACTTTCACTGCAATATAACCTGAGCAACTTATGGTCAATGATTAACTCCAGCCATCTCACTGACATATTCACAATCACCCATATGTTGGCCAACAATCTGGAAAGTCATTGTGCTGCATCTTTGTGAATAAAATACTTTATCTCACTACTTTATAAAGCAAACTTCCAAATAAAACCCAAAGGGTCTCCACCAGTCATTAAAGCTTTAGATTAAGTGACACCCACACACCCCTGTACCTCATTTCAGCTAAGGCTAACACTTTCCCATTTCATACCTGGAGAACTTCCTAATTCAAAACGGTGTTATTCCATCCTTGAAGGACAATGTTCCACCCTGGGAATAATGTGCAGATTGAAAATATAAGGGAGCCAACTTCTTCTTGAGAGTTGTTTTATTAGAGTGAGATTCCATTGGCATCAGTACTCAGGTGCACCACAATCCTTCTTCACTGTTACTGAGGTCTACTGCAAGATGGTCCACCCAATTCTGCACTGCAATCTGAGAAGCTTCTTCCCCAGGCTGCTCTCAGCTATTTCTTAAGCCCACTTCAGTTACTCCTATCCAAATTGCAGCATGTTGGTAATCTGGTGTTCATTCCAGACTATAGTTACTACAGGACCTCATTCCCATCAGGTGCTGTAATAGCCATGTTTCTTGCCCTTCTTATCCTTGGAGGGAGGATAGGTCTTGCTGGCTGGTTCCTAAGTGGACCAATCTACCAGTGCTTGCCTTCTCCTTTTAGGAATTTTTCTCTTCTCATTAATCCCTGGGCTTTTTCTTTCTTTTCCTAGAAGTTTGCACACACGGCTGTCTTCTCATCTCCTTACCATATTGTCTCCTTTGACACTAATGAAGAGCTTTCCTTTGTCTTTTTCCTCCTTAATGTACCATTCTAATTCTGATGCTACAATAAAACAACAGGGAACAAGTTGTTCTTTTGTTCATGCTCTTTCCTCTGTAGGCCCATGGCTTCATAGAAATAAATTAGCAAGCCTCTAAATCTAATAAAAGTGTTGTTGCTGCTGCTGCCGCTGTTGTTATTATTATTTAAAAAAAAACAAAGAAAAAAGAAAAGAAGCTTTATAGTATTGAGTGCAATAGCAAGGAGAGCAGGTTTTATCCAATCTGTACAGAAACCAAAAGATGCCTATTGGGAGATGAAAGAGCTGAATGGAATATAAGCTGCTAAAATTGAGGATTGGTTTAACAGTCTTTCCTTTGGATCAATTGCAGGATTATTTAAAAACAAAAGCCAGCAAGTGTCAATCAGTGGAGAACACAGTAGCCCAGCAACTCAGAAAGAAATTGCAGTTCAAGAGATTGTCCAGCTGTTAGATGAGAAGGGGTGTGCCAGGCACTGGCACATAGACCTGTGGATAATGTGAGAACAGGACAGAGATGCAGGAGACCATCCACTCTGAAGGGCTTCAGATGGTTTTGGTTAGAAAACATCTATTTTATCAAAGATGGAAAATGCAGGCGGGATGCATTTGCAATAGGCTAGGAGTGGGAAGAAGAAGATGTTATCTATTCCTGCACCCAGGAAGCCATGAACAAATGATTTGTACAAGCTGGGCAGAAAGTGTGGATCCCAGGTGGTCTGGCACACATATTATCAGTGCTGATATTATTTCCAGTCCCCCTCTCTCTCAGCACCACCTCTGCGGGGAAGATGGGAAAACTTTATTCTTCAAACAGTTCGTCAATAAATCATTGGCCAAAGTACCTACTGACACCCCTTTCAACTACTGAGTCAGCAAGCCCTATTCCACTGATAACACACTCCTCAGTCACTTCCCAATTATGTTATACAGTATATTTATATGTAAAAATATACATTTTGGATTTACTTTCTTGAATGAATAGCACTAGGAACACAGGGAAGAACAATCTATGAACAAAGCTATCAGTTGCAGGGATGAAAAAAAATCCCTACTTCTTACGTAGCAGTACATATTTACATGTTTCTTTGGTTTATATCCTGTCTTTCTCCAGAAGCTCAAGTCTTGTCTCCTCCCATTTCTTCCTCCCAATAATCTCTCTCTGTGGTAACTTGGGCTGTGAAGAAATGTAGGCATGTATAAGGGACAATGCTGTTACTTTGATGGCTTTGTTGGTTAGGGTACAGCAACCACTGTGTGCACTCACATACCGGGGTAACGTTTGTGGATATGGATTGGCCAAAATATTATAAGTATTCTATACCTGCATTGGTGAATGGGCTAAATTCCTGAGACGGGCTGCACTACAAAGTAATCTATAGGTACAGAGTAACAAAGAGCAGGGCATAAAATTCTTCAGGGAGCCCAAAGCAGCCACTGTAGAAATAAAGGTAAGAAAAATCTCCAGAACACCATTAGACACCAAACGATGAGTGAATTTGGTGTTCTGCATGGAACTCTGAAGGAGAGACACCAGTGGCAGAGACTGGGACAACAGCAGACAAAGACTGGAGTGGAAAATACTGTCACAAGTAATGATAGAGGGAGAACTGACAGACTCTATCGATATAAGAAAAGGAACAAGACAAGGGTGCCCACTATCACATCTGTTGTTTGTGTTAACTTTGGAAGTGTTAAATAGACATATTAGAGATGAAAAGAATATAAAAGGGATGAAAATTAAAAGGGAAGAATTTAAGTTGCAAGCATTTGCAGATGATCTGGTTTTCATCTTAGAAGACCCTCTAGAAACAGCATCAAAATTGATAGAAAAGATAGAGGTATATGGAAAGGTGGCTGGTTTGAAAATAAATAAAGATAAGACAAAGTTCCTGACAAAGAATATGTTATCAAGGCAAAAGGAAGAACTGGCAGATCTATTGAAAATCCAGGTCACGAATAAGATCAAGTACCTGGGGATATATTTGACAGTAAGATGCAGTACACTAAAAGAGAATAATTATATCAAACTTAAGTAGCAGATAGGGCTAGATTTGGCAGAATGGGAAAATCTACAACTGTCATTAATAGGGAGAATATCAACAACCAAGATGAATATATTACCCAGAATTTTATATTTATTCCAAACAATTCCAATTAGGAAAAGATTACTTTGAAGATTTAAATAAAATTGTGTTGAAATATATATGGCAAGGTAAGAAAGTGAGAATAAAGTTAAAACTTTTGCAGGATGCTAGAATAAGAGGAGGATTTGGTTTGCCTAATTGGGAGTTGTATTACCAAGCTACAAATCTGATGTGGGTTAAGGAATGGATAACATTAAGAAATACTAGATTGTTGACATTAGAAGGACATGATCTGTTGTTGGGGTGGCATGCTTTTTTATGGTATAAAGGAACTAAAACACAGGGATATTTTAGAAGACATTATATACAGGAGTCTCTGTGGTTAAATTGGGAGAAGATTAAAAGACAATGTTATTTGAAAATTCCAGTCTGGCTATTGACTATTGAAGCATTTTCTTATCCTATAATATAAAAAAAGGAACAAACAATTAGATATGGTGAAATATTGAATGAAAAGGATGAACTTAAATCTATGCAAAAACTAGAGGAACAAGGTATAAAGATGAATTGGTTTTCATATCGCAAATACATTCAAGGTATGATAAAGATTCTAAAACAGAAGTTTTCTATGATAAACTGACTGACTTAGATAAGATTTTGACAGGTACTGATGAAAAGGTGATTAAAAAATTGTATGGATATCTATTAGAAATTAAACTAGAAGAAGAACAAGTTAAAGAAACTATGATTGTTTGTGGGTAGAATTTTGGATATGGGATTGATCTAGAGAAATGGCAAAAACTGTGGTCTCAAAATTATAAAATGACAATGTCAACAGCATATAAAGAAAATGTGTATAAGATGTTTTACAGGTGGCATTTTCCCCCTGACAAGAACAGCAAGAATGTTCAAGAATAAATCCAAAAAATGTTGGAAATGTCATCAGACACCTGGCTCATATTACCATATGTGGTGGACATGTGCGGATGCTAAAAAATATTGGACTAAAATCCACTCATGGTTGGAAAAAATGACAAATAAGCATATAGATTTGAAACCAGAGATATTTTTATTGGGAATTTTACCTGAGATATATAGTAAAGACTGGAAATCCCTGATTGTAAATGTGCTAACAGCGGCTAGGATTGTATTTGCTAAAAACTGGAAAAATGAGAAAATACCATCACAGGAGGAAATCATTAAGAAAATATTGGAATGTGCTGAAATGAGTAGATTGACATTTGAAATTAGAGAACAAGATGATAAACAATTTTATAAAATTTGGGATCTATTCTATCAATGGTTAGACAATAAAATATAGTAATGAAATATGTAGATTCTTAGAAAATAATAAATATATAAAGATGTATTCTTTTCTTATTATATCTACAAAATGATTTGGGATGATAATATGAACCGTCATAAAACAAATTAAGTAAAATATGATTATTTTGTAAAACATGAATGAATAAAAGTATAGTCAAATGATTGGTTAATAATGATATTAATGTATTAAATATTTGATTGAAAATATGAGAGTATATAATGTATATAATGTAATTGAAGACTACGAAATGGAAGCACAAAACAATTTGTAAACCAACCGGCACACTGTATGTATATATATGGAAGATGGCTTGATGTTTTTATGTTTTGTTTGTTTATGTTTGTTTTAAAAACCAATAAAAAAGAAAAAAAAGAAAAAGAAAATACTGTCACAGGTTAAACACAAAAATAGAGGAATCGGTTTCTGGATGTCATGTATGACTTCAGCATTCCACTTCCAACGTGTATCTTTAGATATGTAACAATTATTATGCAATGCCCTTTTTGAGTAAGCAATTTACTTGAAGTGCAGAAATAAAGGCCTGATAAGATTGGCATGATAAGAAATTTAAAACTGAGGATGATAAAGGCACAATAAGAATTTTAAAAGTGAGGGTGGGTGAGGGTGAGATAGAGTGCTGTTCTGTGCAGATCATCCTTGCTTCTAGCATATCCATTGGCTGCTTCCCAGATTGTCTTTTATCTTTTTGTTCTTTAAACTTCTCACTGTTTTCTTCTTGAGTAATTCATCAGCTTCACTTCCCCACAACTCATTGACTTTTAATTCATATGTTTGTTTTATGAGTTAATCTCTCTCCTATATTACCAAATTACCTCAACATCCTTCTACTGCATTACATCCACATTCATTCAGCACATGTTCATTCTTTACCATTTTCTTTTTTTGTTTTATCAAACATATTTCTCAGCTACCCCACTTTCACTACATTCAACTTACTTCTGTTTTTCCTGATAAAACCAACTCTAACCTCCCATAACTAAGGGAGAGGGGCAAACTTAGCAGACTATTATACTCGGGAGATTTTCCTTCTTTTATTTCTTGCAAAAGACCACACTTTCCCACCAGGATTAGCACATCTTAATATTTCTCTATTCATTCTCCTATTTTCTGTAGACATTCTATCATGGGAGACAAACATATTTATTTATGTATTTATTTGAACTACTTTTTGCTATTTATTTATCACTTGAAATTGTTCATTCCATTTTCCTTGTCAATCGAAACTTTTTTGATATTTGATGCATTAATTTTCAAATCCACAATTCTCTGTATCATATTGTCTATCTTACTTGTGCTGTGAATCATTTATGTTCTCAGCTAAGAACATTACTCATCTGTATACAAAAGTACATACATATTTATATATTCCAACCAACCCATCTCTAATGTCACCAAAAGTATTCTCTATACATTTATCTATAAATAGATTGTGATATACTGTACCTATTATATTTAACGACCAAGGATACATCCCACTGTTTGGCTTAATCACTGTGCAGTGTTGGATCACTTGCTGAGCTCTTCATTAATTTTCATGCATGCTTTGCTTTCATCATATACTATTCTTATCATATTCAGCAACTAAGCTTCAGTTTTATTTTTGTACAATATATTCCATAATTCATAATTCACAATATATTCCATTTACGTTAGCATACCTTTCAATCCACAAACAAGCATTTTTTTCTCACAGTCACATGCATTTCTTAATGATTTGCAGAAGACAATAATCTGGTCTATGCACACACACATATACTAGCATAAAGCTTCTCTATTCCTCCCAGATTTTACTCACTTTAACTTCTTGTCATCTTTCAGCCAGAATTCTACCAAATCCTTTTCCATGGATGTTGATCAAATTAATCCCCCTGCACTTGGTACATTCACATTGCTATTTCAGAAAATAACACTGGCATTCTGCCAATCATCGTCTTTGCAGAAACCTGAAATAAACCATATAAGCAATGCAGATTCACATTTTAACTTTTCTCTAGTTATACCCCACACACCTTCATCTATAAATTTATCAACAGTGCCATATTATTTATAACTTTCTTCACTTGTTTTTTACTGGACATTAACATTAATAGTATTTGTTCTGATTCCACTCTTTGACATAGTGATATCTTTTCTAAACAAATCTTTAACATATTCCTTCTGACATTTCCTCCCTTCAGTTGTGTCCCAAATAAATTTGTCACTTTTATTTTTAACTTCATTCATTATGTGGGATGTTTCTTGTTTAAACCTGTTCTCCCACTTCCAAAATATTTTGCTTTTTAAAATTTCCATCAAAATGATTCTGCAGTTCCTCTTCAAATTTTAATCTTAACTGATCTACTGAATTTGACTACATTATTTGTAACTACTGTAACATTTCTTCTCTATGCACAGTATCTATGAGGTGCAGTATCTATGAAGTAAGCAGGAATAGGAATTGAGTTCAAAGCAGTTCAAGTTTATTACATTCTACATAGACAAGAATCTGATCTACTAATGGTCAGGACAAATTGGTGCTAGAGTTAACAGAATTCACAAGGGGGCTGAACCTAGGTCTCTTTGGAAACATAGTGACTCTAAACTGATGACGCATTTAACCCTGCCTTCAGGCTCCACCTGATCATTTTCTACAGTATCTTTCTGTCATCATTTTCCCCAGAAACTATTTATCCATATGCACTTTTTGTATGCACGTTCAAATCTCTACCAACCATCATTGTCTCTCCCCTTGCTACAACTGACTTGGCTACTCCCGGGGGTGGGATTCTACCAGTTCGCACCTATTCGCTAGAACCAGTTGTTAACATTCTAAGCAGTTCAGAGAACCGGTTGTTAGAAGAAATTACTGGCCTAATTCTGTAAGGAAGGCAGGAAGGAAACATTCTGGTGTTGTTTACAGAAACTGCCTTTCCATTAACTTTTATTACATTCTTGGCAGGACTAGACTTCCTGTCTCAGGAACTTCTCCGGAGTTTTTTTCTCCTCCTTTGCTGGTACTTTGCTTGTGTGGAATGACCATTTAAAGTTACAATGGCACTGAAAAAAGTGAGTTATGACCATTTTTCACACTTACGACTGTTGCAGCATCCCCACAGTCATGAGGGGCCAGGTGAGGAGATGCATGCCTCAATGTGAGTGATATTGAGTTGGCCACGCCCAAACAATAACATAACCACCAAACCATGTCCACCCATTCACATGAACACCAAGCCACGCCCATCACCTAAACCGCGCCCACAGAACCGGTTGTTAAAAATGTTGAATCCCACCCCTGGCTACTCCTATGTAGGTTGAATTACAAACCCCAAATCCACACTCAGAGAGCAGATGACACTTCTGGTTGTGTCACCCTATCTCAGCATCTCATAGGAATTACAACTGACCAGGCAACAATATGATGGCAAGAGACCTACAAAGAATGAATTTGTAAATCCCAAGTCACTTCAAAGCTAACTATCACCTTCAAATGAATACTTTGTTTCCCTCACACACTGAAGGTTCTCTGTGAGTAGCAGTATAACTGTTAGTAGGTTTAACTGAATAGCAGGAGTAGGACAAAGGGTAAGTACAGCTTTGCAGATAGAGGGTACCAGTTTCAATCCTTAGTCTTGCTTGGAGAGGTTAAAAAAAAATATTTCTTAAGATTTTGGAACATCTCTACCAGGCAATATTAACTATCCAAAATGAAAGATATAGCAGTTTTCTGTATTTCCTTGCATTTGTTCCTTAGTAAATCATGCTGACAGAGCCTTCCCATGGAAACTAAGGCCATGACATAGGTTAATTGGGAGGCAGTCCCAAATTCTGAGCAACTCTGGCCCCTGAGGTGCTCACCTCATGCTAAACCATAATATGGTTTAGCTAATTTTGATTGTGTGTGTTTATGATGCACAATTATGATGCACAACCAGGGCTTTTGGTTCAGGTTTATCTGTGAACTATGATCACGGTTTAGACCAGGGGTTGCCAACCTTTTGGACTCAGGGACCATCAAACTCATAATTTTAGATCCCAGGGACCACTAACTGGTTCTGTGGGCATGGCCTAATTTGTGGGTGTGGCTTGGTAGTCATGTGACTGGCTGGGCATGGCATGTATGTAAATATTACAGATATTTATATAAATATTGAATTTTTTATAAAAAAGAGATTTTTACCCAAAATCAGGCAAAGCAGGCAGATTGAGTTGCTCACAGAATCATTCAGTGATCTATCTATCTGTCATTGGCTAGCTCAATCTCTCAAATTTGCTTGCCATGAGTCTGCACTGAATTTACTTGCAAGCAAACCTTCAGTCCTAAGGGAGGTTGGCTGTGCTGAGCCGAAGATCTAAAGACTAGCTAGAAAGCAAGAAATCCAACCATTTCCTGCTTCCTAGCTAATCTAATTCTCCCAGCACAGCAGAAGAGATGATGGTTGGAAAAAGGAAAAATAGCAATTTACCAGGCAAGTTTACCAGGTAAGGAGTGAGTGAGCGGGGAGGGTTCCTGAGGGTCATGTGGGCAGCGCAGCCTTGTGTTTCTCTGCAGCCTGGATTAATTGCTTTGTGGGGGTGCTCTGGGGTGAGATTTCTCTGCGGCCCATCAAAATTTTCTCATGGCCCACCAGTGGCCCACTGGTTGGCAACCGCTGGTTTAGATTCTAAAACTTACAGCAATGAGAAGTCAGTCAGCTGAACTGACCACTGATAACATAAATAACCAGAAGACCAGTTTCAGATTTGAGTCTCATCCATCACTTAGCTTTGAGTCATTAGATACCAGAAACAGCAGAAGTCTTTCTCTCTGGTAGCTCAACATTCTGAGTTTCCAAATTTTGGGAAGTATCACAGGATTTCTTTGTTCCATCAGGATGGAGATAGCAACCAGCCTTACTCTCTGGATGGGATGAGGAACTACATACCTTACCTAGATTGCCTTTTGCTTGTTTGGGGAGTGTTTTTGCAGATCCATTCTTGAAAGGTGATGGGCAAGCAAACTAGCCAATAGTAAAAACAAATGGCATGTCTGTTCAATGAACAGTAGGCTTTTCACCTACTTTTCATTGTGAGGACTAACTTTAAAAAGTATTACTGGTCTTCCTATATTATAATCATCCCTGAATATCTTTCTTCTATGTCTGAACCTATGAAGTGTAAGGACAGTAAATTCTTAAAGGGCTAGGAGCATATTAGCAAAATAGAAACATAAAAGGAATGTGTGGTAATTGGCACATAGAAAAGGCAGGAGGAGCTCCTCCCGCTAGGTCTAGGACAACTCAGTGCAGCCAATTCATCATGGGCAAGTCATACCAGCCAACTCGCTATGGGCAACTCACAGCCCACTTGTTGTGGGACAATTCACCACAGTCAACTTGCTGGAGGACAACTTGCCGGAGGACAAGAGTTACACTAATATCGAAGAAATGGTGAAATAGAATCTTAAAGAAAGGATGCAATAGTAGGGACAAAATGAAATGTGAATGACAAAAATTAAAATATTGTTTAAATTATTTTAAATTCTTAAATTGAATTGTTAAATTGTTCTGCAGCAAGTTATCCCATGGTGAGATGGCCACAGTGAGCTGTCCCCCCACAATTTGGCTATGGGGAGTTGACCATGCCAAGTTGGCTGTGGTGAGTTGTCAATGGTGAGTTGGCTGCACTAAGTTGTTCTATTCCACCTCCTATTATTCTCTGGAGGGAATCCTTCAGTGTGCTCTGTCAATAATAAATACTGCAGTGTGCCTTGTTTATTAGCTTTGGGTCCTGTGTTTTCATTTCACAGAAGCCAAGTCTTTTTAAAAAGCAGTCACTGAATGGAATAATGGCAACACTGAGTTTGACATAAATCTGACAGCCAGTCTGGAATATATCCAACAGCCTTTTTTTAGTCAGAGTGCTTTACAAATAAAAATTATCTATCTTTAGTAAGTCATGGGACTGCGGAGAAAGGCATGAAATACCAGAAGAGAAAGGAGAAAAATATACCAAGAACTATAAGAGAAATTAGTCAAACCAATTAACTGGAGCAAAAGTAGCTGCCCACTGGACAAACATAATCCATAATGTAAATCTTCAAGACAAGTGAGCCAGTGAACATGACTATGACAGTATTATGATTGAAAGGCAGAAAGATAGTGTCAAAGTCTACTAATGCTCTGCTTAAAGTAAACATTGATTCCCCCATAAAAAAAGAATGCAGTGCAGACAATTTGTGTGGATTGAATGAAAGCTCTGGTTTAACTTTTTTAAATCCAAAGCCCTTCAACCCCACATGATGTGTCAAAACTTTATTCCTGAATCCATAGCATCCTGGCTCAAGTGAAGCATGAGAAGCATTAATAACTTGGGCTAGTTCCAATGCAAAGTCCCCACCCGCACCCCCACGCACACTCATTCCTACCAAATGGTAGATCTGGATCCTTCCAGCCCCATGGGTTTATAGAGTGCCACCAGGTGCTTGCCAATATCAACCTTCTGCTTCTGCAATCAAAGCTAGGCAGCCAAAACCAGAAGCTCTGTAAGCTCTGATGTAGCTAGTGAACGGTGTTGAATTTAGGGAACCATCAAATATACAGGCTTACCCTAAGATTTATTTAAATCTTTCCCTTCCAAATATAGCAAACACAGGAAAGAGAGAACAGAGCTGTGGCCATTAACCATGCTGGGATGCTAATATGCTACACCACAGTTGTACAGCAAGTGTCCTGTAGGACTATGTACACTCAGTACTTTCAAATCAGCATAATTTTATCTCTGGAAAGAATGATAGATGCTGACTGGTAGCAAATTTTATCACACACTGCCTTTGATTTTTGAATGCTGTGCCAAGGAACCATGATCCACCAGCTGGACCAAGGAAGGCAAATTTGATTTACTTCAAATTTATTAAATGTCTTTTAAATGTAGAGTATATTAAGTGCGGTTGTTATGATGACTCCTTCCTGTATTAAATATTTTTCCCTTCTGTTTCTTAAAAATTGTAATCGCCTCTAGAAACCGAATGAAATTGTTTTCCTATGGAGGAGCAATATGAACTTCAGAGTCTGCTCTTCCAACCTGGTATGCAGCACATATGCTTCCCAGCAGAAGGAGACCAAAGACTGCAAGAGCAGCCTGCTCATCCTCTCCTGAGACGAGATAGGATTGCTTATTTTTGCTCTGGCCCTGAGCCAAAGCTGTGTGTTGGGTTTCTTCCCAAAAGGTTTGGGAGGGTCACAAAGAAAAGGGCATAACTTTAGGGATGGCTGAGTGCCTATTGAGCAGACAGAACTAGTCACGGGGAAATTAGTGCTTATTAAATGGTAATGACTCCTCAGTTGAACAATAATGGGAAACAGACACTTCTGGGAATTTTAATAATCCATTCTTATTCAAAAGCTGCTGATTGCCAGACCAAATGGATCTGCGAGTCCATCTCGGACCACACATATGCAAACAGGTTGTCGGAAACCCCCTGGCTAACAAGATGCTTCAACATCAAGCCAGAGGCTCAGTTTGCACCAAAGGCTTTCTGAGCTTTGATCAGTCTTTTTTTTTAAAAACATGAGCTTGTCGAGGAAAATATAAAAATGATATTCAGCCGCATGAAACATTTTGGTCAGAACAAGGAGACCCCAAAAACAGCAGTGCTGTAAATTAGGAATTGCCTTATTATAACTGCATTTGCCTGAAAGGAACACGATGATCCCATATTCAAAACAATCTACCCTACCTTGTCAATTGTAGGCTTGTTTGTTTATTTATTTTATTGATTAGATTTTCATCCTGGCTTGATTACTTTACAAGTAATTTATGGTTGCAAGCATACAGTACATATTCTGCTTCCTCTTCTTTTTTCCCACAACAGCAACCTTGTGAGATAAGTTGGACTGAGAGATGTGACTGGCCCAAAGTCTCCCAGCTCTCTTTCATGCCTAGGGACTAGAACTCACAGTCTCCTGGTTTCTAGGCCAGCACCTTAACCACTACATCGAACTGGCTCTTGTAACACAATGAAAAACAAGAGCAAATTCAGGAAGGAAAGAAATGAACTGATTTATAACTACCAATTAAAACCAATTGCCTGTAAAATGAGGCCCCACTGATAATGTTGATCCCCATCTGCATACACCAACCATTCTTCCTCTTGCACACAAAACACTCTCAGACAGAGACAGAGAGGAACAATTACATACGTTTCCCTCACTTCTTGTAACAGAATCTATAGAAAACCCCAAATGGAGTTGGGGTGGGGAAAAAGGAGTAGTTTCACAGAGGAGGAAGGAGGAACTAAACAGAATGAAGATGAGGCCAGTGGGAGGGAAGAAAAACAAAGAGAGAGAGCGAAGCCCTGGAAAGCTTATTGCAGTATGTTTTTAATGGTTATTATTACCCGCCACAAGAACGTCTGGATAGTGGGGAGGCTATAAATATTTTACATTAAAAAATGAAATAAGCTTTCTCCCAGGCAATCAGTTTCTCCCAAAGGACGACTCATCTTCAAAGGCATTGCTGCTTTCCCACTGCAGTGTCTGCAGTCACCCGTACCTCTGGCTGCCCATTTGTTCCCTGGTCTTCTAATCTTTTCAGCGAATGCAAGATGACCCTCCCAGCAACCAGGGTTGTTGTTTGGGATTATAATTAGATGCTATTTTCCTCAAGGGGCTTTACCTGAAAACATTAGAGCTCATTTTCACCCTTCCTAGATCATTGTGTAAGTTGGATAGGAAGCAAGTGTCTCTTTGTAAAATGTCTGAGGGCAAAAATAGATGTTTCCCATATGTACCTAAAATCTCTGCATGAACCTTAATCATCTGCTTAACTATCTGGAACAGCAATTCTGCCTTAGTTCATTTCCTCAGCAGCAACTTGTACTGTAGAGTCTTCTAGAGACAACCAACCATTGTTGTGCCAAACTAACAGTCATAAAGACAGGCTCTATATCACTTCAATGATGGCTGGGTGATGCCAGGATAATGCTTTAGACCACTGAAAGGGCAATGTTCTTCAAGTGACTCAGAGATAATCAAAATGATTATTGTGTGGGTAGAGGCTGTGGAGCCAAGCCTTTATTTGTTGACCTCAAGATTAAGGATGTAATTATTGGTATATTTGAAATCTGTCTATATTTGAAGCCTTCAAAGAGGGAAAATGTTTTTTAGAGGAGTAAGTACAGGCACAAATCAACTCTTGGAGACAGTCTTAGAGATGATAAAAAAGATGGGACAACAAGTGGAAATAAATAAACAGAAGAGTGATCATCATCTCCACATAACAGATCTGATGGAGCATACCTTCTCACATAACCTTATCTGTTTTCTCACAGGTAAGAGATGTAGAAGAAGTGCATATATATACAATGTTATACACCCTTTTTGCATACAGTGGGTTGTACACCCTGTTAAACCATCTAGACCCTTATTTTGGTTTGGTTGATTGAATGAGTGACAAGTAAACAAGTAAACAAATCCTCTAGTTCATGGGTGTCAAACTCACCACATCACATTGCCATCACATGATGTTTCATGATATTTTCCTACTCGTGGAGCTGGGGTAGGCATGGTGTGTGCATGACACATCTGGCCTATGGGCCATCAGTTTGACACCCCTGCTAGTTGGTTGAACCAAGTCACTGTGTGTGTGTTTGTGTGTGTGAGAGAGAGAGGAGGGAGGGAGGGAGAGAGGGAGACCCTCTCCTAGGCCTTGTAAGAAATGTATCCTATTGGTTGTCAGACTCCCAGGGGGCTTTGCAGGGGTCCAGCTAACCTTGTAGGCTCTCTTGTGTCCCAGGCTTGGTTGAATCTTGCTGGGTGATGATGCAATGAAGAGGCTTGTGTTCTGAAAGGGTGTTGGGCAGTTCCTATCATGGCTGAATGACTTTATCCTGGTTTGGATCTTGAGTGAGGGCTAATCCTAATATCCTGGAGCTGAAGGCATTTTGTCTTGTAGATAGGGTGGCCCTGTTTTTCTGGGGCTATTAACAAAGGTGGGGGCTGCTTTCCAAGAGCATGTTTCTCCTTTTCTCACCAGGGAGGTATAATATTCTGCCTTTTTAATATTTCCATATGGGCCACCAAGAGAGATCATACATTACCAACCGAATAATCTCTTGTGTCCTGATTGGTAGGAGTTAGAACTGCGTCTAGTAAAACTTTACATATGGATTAGAAACCTGAAGCAGTTAATGGAACAAAACCAAATTTACAATTCTTGAGTATGTTTTTTGTAAGTCAGATTTCTTATTCTATCAAAACCAGATTCAAAAACTATCATGCCAGTCAGTGTTGGCAATAGGACTTTAAAGTACTGAGGCCTGTAAGCAATTTCTGACTGAAAAGTCATTCCATATTAACCAAAATAATCCTAAAGCAAAGCAAACTTGTTTTCCCTGTCATTTCTAAAACATGCAGTGTTTTACATCCAGCTACAATTTAATTTGTCATTCTCCAAGGAGATGCTCAACAGACATTTCTTGGCCATGGGAACTATAAGAGGGGGCTTATTTTTAATGAAGAGATCCTAGCAAACTTTGCCATTCGGGGGACAGATTTTTTTTCCCCCATGCAATGGGTAATTCCTAACTGATTGTTTAAAATAAGGATCATTTGAAGACTTCATTCACTGGAATTCTCCATATTCTGTGACCATCTCAACATGTGGGAAAGTTTCTCCTGAAAAATCCACACAGCTTCAATTGTGTCATTTAGGAAAACCTTTAAAATGTTTCAGCAGGCAAGATGATTTTGACCTCATACTGATACTGGGATTTTATTCCTTCGTGCTTGGTGCACATGCATATATTACAATCAGCTTTTTTTGTATTTGTTTCTATTGGTTTAATATTTGCACATCATTTCAAGTTGCTGGGACATTTGAAGCAGTTTATGACTTGAATGCTTAAATATTGTTAGCTTACACTGTGCATAGGTGAACAGTGATGACTGCAATAAAGAGTTCTGATGTTCTCCATAGGTAGGTTATCAGCAGTCTTGTTCTTCCTCAGAACAATGGGTCTGCCAAGACTTCTTCTGCTGAATCCTGAAGTGCTTATATTCTCCTATGAGCTGCTCCGAGCATCCAGGATTGGGAGGTGCTTCAGTCTCTGCATTCATAGGCTGAGCTTGAATTGAGGAACGCGCCTCCTCCTCCATGTGACTCCTCCATAGCATTCCCCAGTTTTTTGCTCAGCCTCGTGCGAGACAGGCTGTTCTTTGCTAGCTCCCTGGCCGAAGCAGGAATTTTCGATTCACACTCATAGAGACCTTACCAGGTTTGATTTATTACCTCTCTTTAGCCTCTGTGCAATTGTTTTCTTGGGCACTCTATCCACCTAGGGGAAGCGCAGCTGCGCCCCCAGGGGAGGCATTGGAGAGGGTCAGTAGCGGCTTCGCACTACCCCAACCAAAAAAACCCAACAACAACCCTATTCTGCCTCCCTTCTCTTGCTGCTCCATTTCGTTCCGTTTTCTTTCATTTTCTAGCGGCTCGTATTGCTCCATCCTGAGTCGTACTGCTGATTCCCCCCCACCCTCGAACGCCATTTTGTAAGCAGAAGGGCTAATTCCTCCCTTCCTTAGCAACCTCTTTAAACAGAGCCTCGGCTTCACTTTCCTTGGCGGGAAACCGCCGCTGAGAGGTGCGACGATCACTCGAGTGACTGGCGGATGCCATTTTGAGAGTCACCTCGTGGCAACGCGCCATTTTGTTCTCTTCCCTAAGATCTCTTTGCTGTGAGTGAGGGTTAAATTGAAAGTACAAGATCCCGCCTGGGTTTTTCGCAGCTATTAACCTCAGCTGGCTAGATTACTCTCGAGGTTATTCCTTCCTCCTGAAGGCCTGTTGGCTTAACCCCCACAATTTTCCCTCAGCGGCGCAGCAGCAGGCACGCAGGCCTTGTGTCTGCCTATGCAGGGAGGCTGCTGAAGGCCCTATTTACCTTTCTTCTGGGCCTTAGGCATTCGAGATTTGGCTGATTGGCAGTTTTTTTGTTTTCTATCCTAGGAGCAAGGATACAATTGTACATGCAAAATAATAATAATAATAATAATAATAATAATAATAATAATAATAATAATAATAATAATAATCGTATTATTCATATATTGGCAGTATAATATTTTAATCCACTAAAATATTATCACTGAGGTACGACTCATTGGTTTCTTTATATATTCACATACATACATACAGACATACATACATACATACATATATTTAAAAAAAAGGGACAAAAATGGGGACGTGAAATATCTATCAGGGCAACCGTTCTTACCCAGAATCGGACCCTGGGCGTGCCAACCGCCTTATTTTGATTCAGCTTATTATTGCAATATATACAAATTACTGAAGTGGCAGATGGTAACTCTTCCAGAGGACCTTCTTTGAAGGCAAAAGCTAAGACCCATCATTTGTGCAAGCAGGCTAAAGAGACTTCCAAAGCTGCCCAGAGGGACGCCTTAAGGCGCCATAAGGCCCTCCAAAAGGAAATTGACAAACGAGCTAAGGATGCACTCAAAGTGCCTCAGGTTCTTCCATCCTCCAGTCCCTCCACCTCTGCTCAACCCCCCCGCTCCTCTAGAAGTTTCCCTCTCAACCAGGCACAGCCTGCCCTCACAGGAACATCAGACGCCGGTTCCGGGCACATCGGCTAGAAGGGCTCCAGAAGCCACCTTTACCCCAACAGCAGCTGGCCTCCGTCAAGAGGAGTCTCTCATTGAGGAGGTTCCAGAAAGAATAAGATCCTGGATGGAGTTGGCTATTCGCCAAGGGATAGCAGCCGGAATCCAACAAGCAACCAGGCCTAGTCAATTTCCGGCAGCTTCTGACCAGGAGTCTCACTCAGTGAGGTCCTTACCCAGGTCGGACCAACATCAGGCTCAGGTACCCTTGCAAAGGGAGACCCCCCTTCAGGAGCGGGAGGAGGAGGAAGAAGAGGGGGAGGGGGACTTGGATCAGTTCATGGAGCCTGATGAGTTCAATTTGGGGTCTATCCACTACAGCGAGCCCCTATCTGAGGCAGAGCCTCTAGAAGGCAAAATGTCCAAGGACGAGTGGCTCACCCCTGACCAGCCCACCTTTGCGGGCTTATTCAAGCCCCACCTGTTCAAATCCTTGTTATTCAAGGCCAAGAACATTTCAGGCCTAACTAAGCAACCATCAACAGACCTCCCCGCTCCTTCAACGGAGGAGCCAGAGGATCTCATTTTTAACCAGCCCATTGTAGAGGCCGAGACTATCCCAGCTCCACCCATCTTTGCCAACCTACTGCGAAAGCAACTGGCATCTACAGTGGTGCCCCAGCCCCCTCTAGTCAAGACAAAAAATACTTTAATTTGGATCCGGAATTCTCAAAATTATTAAGCACCCCTGAGGTAGATGAGCCCATAGTGGGCCTGGCATCCTCCTCAACTCCGACCGATGCACTGGAAGCCCCGAAGGCAGAAGAAAAGCGGGCTGAGCTGGCCCTGCGCAGGGCTCATCAGTCGGATGCTTGGGCCATCAGATCGGCTACGGCCGCATCCTTTTTTACAAGGTCATCCATTCGATGGCTTCATCAGCTTAAACAACACGTCCCTACATCCAACATCAGGGCACACAAGGACATTGCCAAGCTCACTGCGGCAGCCGAGTTTTCTGCTGATGCCACTTACCACGCAGTTAAATTTTCTGCAAGGGCAATCACATCCCATGTCTCAGCCCGCCGTCTACTGTGGCTGAGGCACCGGCAGGCAGACTTTAAGAACAAAGCCTAGCTGGCTTCCTCCCCCATAGTAGGAAACAAACTATTTGGCCCTTCCCTGGACTCCCCCCTGGAGACCTGTAGTAAGAAAAAATTCCTTCCTTCCCTCACACGAAGGTCAGACTTCAGAACCTCCCAGCCCTTTCGGAGGGGTTCCTTTCGGCCCTTCTATCAGGCTCCCTTCTCCCCCAGGAATCAGAGCCCCCCCATCGTTCAGGTCAGGACATCCCCAGGATAGAGCCGACTCGGGAGACAGGAGCCGGAGGGGCAGTCAATATAAAAAGCCCTTTTGGGGAGCCGGAAGTAGGCCCTTCCGACATCCAAGATAGATCAAAGGACACTCTCCCCATTGGCGGATGTCTCAAGTCGTTCACTAGTCAATGGGATTCCTCTACCTCTGACTCTTGGGTCAGGGACACCATTAGATTTGGGCTTGCCCTCGAGTTGCAATGCACTCCCCCAAATTTCTTTATGTCATCCCCCCTTTCCAGAGACCCGGTCAAGCGTAGCCTAATGGACTCCGCAATCCAGCATCTCCTAAACACAAGAGCCATTCAACCAGTACCATCCGAGCGACGAGGTCGGGGCTTTTACTCTCACCTCTTTGTCGTACCAAAACACTTGGGGGGTGGAGAGCGATCTTAGATTTAAAATGACTCAACCGCTTCCTAACATACCGGAAATTCAAGATGCATACCTTGCAGTCGATACTGCTGGGCATCAGGCACGGGGATGTGCTCATGTCCATAGACTTGATGGAAGTGTACTTACACATTGCAATTCGGCCTTCCCATTACAAATTCTTAAGGTTCTGCTATAACAATCACCATTTTGAATACGTGGCCCTTCCCTTTGGACTGGCCTCCACCCCCAGAACCTTTACCAAAGTCCTGGCAGCGCTGGCTGCTCACCTCAGGAATATTCCCATTCGTCTCCAATGTTACCTGGACGATATTTTAATCCTGTCCCTCTCTACCCATCAAGCAGTGAGGGACACCCAGGTCACTTTGACATCTCTCCAGGAACATGGCTTTCTCATAAACTGGAAGAAGAGCCAATTATCCCCATCTACTCGAATAACTCACTTAGGGTCAGTCACTGACATGGTGGAGGGCAAAGTCTACCTGTCTTCAGATAGACTACTTAGTATTCAAAAACTGGTTAGGGAAATCAGGCGCCATAGGAAGGTAGCCCTACTGGAGTTGTCCAAACTATTGGGGAAAATGATATCTTGCATTTCTATTGTTCCCTGGGCCCGTCTTCACACCAGGTCCCTCCAGTGGTTCCTGCTCCCGTATCAGAGATCCGGCAGAAGCAATTCCAAAATCACGGTCAGGGTACCTCTCAAGGTCCTCACGTCCCTTCTCTGGTGGGCCAAACTGGTCATCAACAAAGGCTGCTTCTTCAAAGAGCCTCAAAGGCTGACTATCACCACAGATGCCAGCCTATATGGATGGGGCGCCCATGTCCAATCACTCACATCCCAGGGCAGATGGTCTGCAATAGAAATCAACTGGCTGGAGCTTCATGCCGTGCACCTGGCCCTGTGCAGCTTCCTCCCCCAGGTACGTGGGCAGCACATCCTCATTTTAACAGACAACATGACAGCCAAAGCCCACATCAACAAACAGGGGGGCACACAATCAATACAATTAATGAGGGAAGCCGAGCGCCTGTGACGCTAGGTGGAGAACAACCTCCTGTCCATCAAGGCAGAGCACATATCAGGCCTATCAAATACTCAAGCAGACTGGTTAAGCAGAGCCACCTTAGACCAGTCAGAGTGGCGCCTCCACCCTTCCCTGTTCAAAGAAGCAGCAAGGATATTCGGACAACCGGTGGTAGACCTATTTGCCTCCCCTCTCAATGCCCAGTTCCCGAGATTCTCCTCAAGGTACCCGTCCCAAGGGGCGGAGAATTACAACGCGCTCTGCTGCCCATGGCCCACAGGGCTCCTGTACGCATTCGCCCCTCTAGCTCTTCTACCCAAGGTTATCCAGAAGTTGCTCCACGAGAAAGCGGAATTGCTCCTAGTTGCTCCTCACTGGCCCAGACGGCCATGGTTTGCGGACCTCCATACTCTCTCGGTGGCCCCTCCCTGGAGGATTCCACCAGACAGGATCTCTCTATCTCAGGGGCCCCTCTGACACCCGGAACCTCAATGGTTTCAACTAACCGTCTGGAGGTTGAGCAAAGCAGTTTGAGGAGCGAAATGCTCTCCAACAAGGTCATTGACACCATCCTAGCTGCCAGACAGCCCTCAACCATCCGAATTTACAACGCCACATGGGCCATTTTCTGTAGATGGTGCAGCAAATTTCAAATTAACCCAGTTTCCCCTTCTGTCTCGCAGATTTTAGAATTCCTTCAGGAGGGACTTGACAAGGGACTGTCTCCTAATACACTGAAACGACAGGTAGCTGCACTGTCATCAGTTCTTTCCTGCGAGGGTTTCAGTTCCCTCTCCCATCACACATGCATAAGGGCTTTTCTCAGAGGGGCCACCAACTTATGCCCTCCAGCAGTGCACCGTTACCCCACCTGGGACCTTAACAAAGTCCTCCTCTCTCTCACCAAAGAACCTTTCGAACCTTTAAGGGAGGCAAGCCTCCAATTTTTGACATATAAGGTAGTTTTCCTTGTAGCCATTACATCTGCTAGGCGCATATCAGAAATAGCAGCCCAGTCTGCCAGACAGGACCTCTGTGTCTTTCATGCAGATTGGGTGATCCTCCGTCCCAATCCCACGTTCTTGCCCAAGGTCAATTCAGCCTTCCATAGAGCCCAAGAGCTCATCCTTCCAAACTTTTGTCCCAGGCCATCACAGGAAAGGGAAAAGCAATGGCATAAACTTGATGTAAGGTGCGCTCTGCAAATCGACATCAAGCGCACAGAGCCCTTCAGAAAATCTGAGGCCTTATTCCTCTCCTTTCAACCCAAAACACAAGGTCATAGGGTGTCACCATCCACTGTAGGCCATTGGGTCAGGGCGGCCATAGCTAAGTCTTATCAGTCCCAGGCCCTGCAGGTGCCCAGAGGCATAACTGCGCATTCAACTAGGAGTGTGGCAACTTCAGCAGCTTGGGCTACCCAGGCACCAATAATCGAAATTTGCCGGGCGGCGACTTGGGCCTCCCCATCTCCTTTCATCAAGCACTATAAAATCAACGTGTTTGCATCTGCAGAGGCCTCATTTGGCAGACGGGTTCTGCAATGGGTTCTTAGGGACCCTGAGGAGATTCCGGACCAGACGGAGTCCCTCCCGTAGGACAGGCCAAGCTTTGGTATGTCCCAATCCTGGATGCTCGGAGCAGCTCATAGGAGAAAGGGCGTTGGTGCTTACCTGATACGCCCGTTCTCTTTGAGCTGCAAAGAGCATCCAGCCCCACCCCTTTTTTCCCGTCTGGTGGGACCATCGTTTCGGCCAAGGAACCCTTTTTATGTAGTAGGGATGAGAGCACCTTTTTTTCCTCTCGTCTTCGCAAAACTGGGGAACGCTATGGAGGAGTCACGTGGAGGAGGAGGAGCGTTCCTCAATTCAAGCTCAGCCTATGAATGCAGAGACTGAGCACCTCCCAATCCTGGATGCTCTTCGCAACTCAAAGAGAACGGGCGTATCAGGTAAGCACCAACACCCTTTCTATAGCAGGGGTGTCAGATTTGCAGCCTGCAGGCACTGGCCATGCCCACTCCCGGTTTAATGAAGGGGAAAAACGTTGTGATATGTCATGTGATGAAAATGTGTTGTTGTGAGTTTGACACCCCTGTTCTACAGGAAGCCCCAAAAGTGTGATGTCATAGTAAGGGACAGGATAGCCAAGTATATAGATTTGGGTATTGATATAAATAAAAGAGAATTTGGTCTAAAGGTTAGGTATTGGGCTAAGAGAAGGGAGACCTAAGTTCTTGTCCTCCTTTTGGCATGAAGCAAATGGGTGATTTGCAGCCAGTCATTGTCTCTCACTCCTCCCCATCCCACATAGTTGTGGGAGCATTATGTATATCTTGAATTGTACAATTTAAATGTAGGATATAAATCTAGCAGCAGGTAAACTAGTGGTAGTGCAAAAATATAAAGAATCATTGGACAGTAGCAAAGTATTTGATTTTTCTGTGCCTTTTGACTGTCATGTAATAATCATGTAGAATTTTGCAGCCCAAGTGTGATAGGCCTACCTATTGACTGCCTGTCAGAAAGGAAACCTTCTCTATCTGTGACTCAAACAGCAGCTGCTTCTCATGTCATGAGTCTTCCCCCACTGACTGCTTTCTTTCTCTTTCAGCTATAAAAGTCAGCCTCTGAAGCAAATCCTCCCACTTACCCTCCTCAAAAAACTCCAAGAGACAGATTTAGAATCCTGTTATTAACAGTGATGAGTAAGACCGGGACACACCCCAGATGCTGATGATGGATTGGTGATTTTACTCTACCAATCACATCCCTGATCTCTGCTTTCTCAACAGAGAGAGGAAAATTCCTCTCAGACTCTTGAAACTGACCACATGAGCCCTGCCAGAAGGAAGAAATGGTAGTCAGAGCAGAAGTGTGTCTGATGGAAGATGTCTGCATTTGACAAGATCAAGTCACAGCAATATGCTAAGGAAAGTTGCTGTGGTTGGACTGCTAGCTCAGCTAGAGCTTTAGACATTATGCTGAATATAATAGCATATCCATGGTTTAGAAGAAGCTTAATGGATGGCCAATACAGTATAGTGGTTATCATTCAATTGGGAGATCCAGGTCTGTTTTCAGTTATAGAAATTCAATTGGATAAGGCCCAACTCCCATTGTAAATTCTCTTATAAATTTGTTTTAGAGGGTAAAATTGGAGGATGAAGTATTAAGTACCACAGTCAGCTTCTGAAGGAAAGTCAGGATGCAAATATAAGAAATAGATAAAATAATTCCACACAAGAAATAGGGTTGTTTTTTGTTTCACAAAATGCTTCTCCCAATAATAGTATTTTCTACTAAGGGTTAACACCCCCCATAGAATATGAAAAATCTCTACGCATTCTTAGATTGATAAAAAGTTTATGAAAGGATCAAACTCCTATCCAGCATGTGTGACATAGTTCACACGCAGATGTGATGTCTGAGTGGTCGTCCTTTAGGGGCTGGTAGATGCCTAAAGAGGGAGGGTCTGTCTTTTCCACATCAACATATGCCGCACAAGGTCTTGTGTGGGGAGGATGCTTAGTACTTAAAATCCTAACCTATAACTGCCTTTTGCAACATTCTTGCTTACACTCACATTATGGTCTGAAAGATGATGGCAGAGTGCTTGGGAATAGGTGAAAAAGGTGCAGCTTAGCAAATATTGGAAAAATATTCCCATCACCACATCTCTTGTGCGGGGAAGAAAAACCGATTGCCCACAGTTCCCACCCTCTGTTTTTCATTTGGAATTTACACCCTCCCTTTAGCCCTGATTTCAAACAGCAGCAGGTAAGGGCCACAAAGAGGGTGGGGGGAGGCAAGGCTAGGTTTACTCTCCGCTGAGGATCACTTATAGACCCAAATGATGTTAATGGGGCAGGGATAAAGTTTTCTTCCCCACACTGCCATCCTCATGTTTGTCTTATAATCAGCCAGGTGGTGCACAAAAGTGCTAGCAACCATGCCTTCTCGGAAAAGAATGTTTAATTGAAAACCAAGGGGCAAGATTAGAAAGAGAATATTAGCATAGCATGCTAGTAAGGGGAGAAAGAAAGAGCACCTGTCCAATCGCTTTGCCTTTAGATCATCTCCTAGTATCCCGTGACCAGTGGTGGGATTCAATTCTTTTTATTACCAGTTCTGTGATTATGGCTTAGTGGGCATGGCTTGGTGGGCGTGGTAGGGGAAGGATACTGCAAAATCCCCATTCCCTCCCCACCTGACTAACCTACTTTCCAACTCCATTTTCCTGTGCAAGGCAACCAAAGAAGACCCAGAAGACCCAACTGGGATTCGGGAGGCAGCAAATAGATGTGGGCGGAGCCAGTCAGAGGTGGTATTTGCCGGATCTTCTGAACTACTCAAAATTTCCTCTACCGGTTCTCCAGAACTGGTCAGAACCTACTGAATACCACCTCTGCAAGTGACATTGTTTCAATGGCTGCCTGTGACCTTTGTGATACCCTCCTGCACATCTGTCTTTTTAGGAAGCTGCATTGAAACCCATCAAAATCAGTGAGAGGTTTTCCACTCATTCCCATGGACCCTGTCTTAGATTTTATTTCATCTTTTCCTTTAGGGTTCCCCCTCCTCCTCTTTAGCATTAGCGTTGTTGTTAAATCGTGTTGTAGAAAAACTGATTCCTGAAAAGAAGCAACAGGCAAAGAAGGACAAGTGGATAAGGTGTCTCTGACTGATAAGCTTTCTAAAAGCTCTTAATGGGATTCCAAACACAAATCAGGGTTTTCATTACAGAGGATGGGAAACAGGGGTCTTCTAGCTTCTAAGGTAGAGTCTCTGGATTATCACATACAAATAGCTACAATCTGTTTTTATGAGGGCAGGCAATTCACACAGAATATGAAATCTATTGGTAGAGGATTTTTCATTTCCCAATACTTGAAAGGAGAAAACACAATTCATCTTTTGGAGCACTGGAAGTGTTTTTGACTTGGAAGATTCAATGTTACATTTCCATTTCCATTGAGATTGTAAGTGGTGGCAGTGAAGCAAAAAAAAGGAAGGACAGGTTGAGCTTGTTAAACTAAACAGCAGGATGCAGGCAATAGAGATATTAAGTAACTAGAAGACCAGATTTTTAAGAAAGAGTTATAGCAACTCTTGCTAGGACTGCTGGCTCCAGATTATAATTTAATAATTCTCAGATCTACAGGTCAAGCAGTTGGAGGAGGGACAAAAGAAGCTACCTGTGGTTAGGATGCAGAGAACTCGGGAACATATATAGGACCCCAATGTTGGAAGAGGGAGAGACAGAAAGAAAAACGGGATAATATTTGTAACTGGCATGGCAGGGAGCTAGCCCTCTGGTGGCAGGAAGGCTACTCATGAGCCAGAGACTTTATGTGATGAATTCCAGAGCATCTTTCACAGCTCAGCCAATATGGAGTGCATAGAAACAAATCAAGTTTCACCAGCACGGTGATCACACAGGGGACTTCAATTCTGGACAGGCAGGAATGGACAGAGATGGAGAAAAATAGACTGAAGACATCATGACCCATCAAGGTGGGAGCAGCTAGACAGTTTCATGGGACTTTCGCCAAACCTAACTAGAATGTGGTTACTTGTAAGAGTTCATTGTATGTATGAGCTCCACAAAAGTATTGTCTCTCAATAGCTTAGTGTTATTTAAAGTCCCCATTTATTCATGTATTATACTTTTCATATGTTTGTATGCTGGGTTTTTTTAATAATAAGGAAAAATTACAGAAATTCACAATTAGAGGTGGGAGATTCTTTTTTCTATTGCTTTCTAAAGGAAATTCCCTTATTACTCCTCCAGTTGGTGGAATATTTGGCAGCAGGCTTCAAAGGTTCTCCCCCCACCCCCACCCCAAAAAAAGGCAGTGAACTATTTTTTTCCTTGAGGCAATCCAGTTGCCTTTTGCACACACACACACACACACACACACACACACACACACACACACACAAAAGCACCTTTGAGACAACTATGAACTGGATGACTGAGGATCTCCATCGACATTTGGCAGCAGGCTTTGATGAGTCTAAATTCTATTAAAGGCGAAAGAAATTCCACTTAAATGTCTGAGAAACAAGCTTTCAAGCTTAGGACTGAACCATTTTTCAAAAATATAGCAGAATAATAGAAATACAACTAGAATCCACTCCATTCTTTTTGATTTCCAGCTTCAACTTACTGCGTTCTTGCTGGCTAAATGCAAACATTAATGTTCATTGTGGTTGGGTTTCTATCTGTTCATGAAAGTTCTTCCTTCAACATGAGGTATTTTTGGAAACATCTCCCAGTTTCTAATTTACTGTTAGCATTATTCAGAGCATAAACAGGAAAGAAGTGGGAGAGAATCCTCCATCCAGGTATTCTTCTCATTTGCACTTTCCTACCAGCTTTCTTTGGGAGAGAGTCTTTGTCAGCTTCACAGAACTAGTGAAAAAGAGCTGCTAACCTCTTCTTCCCCCTCCTGTTTCTCTGCAGAGCTCCTGCTTTTTCATAGCTCTTCTGCTCTCCAACTTCTGTCATTCTGTGTCTTCATGTTTATCATGTTGCCTTTTGATGTTCCCATTTCAAGGGCACGAAGCTAAGCAAGTCCAAACCTTTGGGGTCCCTGAAATGTAGGGGAGGGGGGAAGAGCTTATATTGCATGCTATGCCAAAGGCATTGTGGCAGATATACTTGGATAGCAAAAACACAGGGAACTGTGTGCCAAATGATTTCAGTTCAGGTTCAGTTCTGGCTCTCAAAATCAGATTAAATGTTATAAAAAAATGTGAATCCAAAACAAGCTCCCAATCTATTATGCTTTCAAATTAATTACTATGAGGAATCGCAAACAAAAACCCTGGTTCTCTGGGTCCTTGTTTGCTCTGTCTCTTCTACCTTTCAGCCAAACACCCCATGTCAGGAATAAACCCTGAAGGCATTGACAATCCCTGCTTTGAATGAAATGCCTTGAAATATTTCCCAGTTTAGGTCAATGGAAGCCAAATGAATGGAGAAGAAGATGTGTCATAGAACGGATACATTGTGCGGCTTAGTTGAGGCAATCTTTCTATAAGTAATAACCCATAAAAAACAGTTTCCATCACCACATCTCATTAACTGTCCCCCGGGGGGACAGTTTCACATCTAGCAGTCCTATGATTTTGACACACGTATTTTGATGTATTAAAAATGAGTCATTTTATACATTTCCGAACCAAGATGGAGACCCTTCTTAGCATTTCTCTGATTAATAAATTAATACTGAAATCAGGCTCCTTCTGATGCCATCTCCTTTGCCCCTTTCTTTTATCCCTTTTAGTCTTCCTAACAGGCAAATGCCATATAATACTGATCACATTGCTGGATCAAAGAAGCTGCTTATATTATGAGAAATTTGGAGAGTTGGAAGGGAACACAAGGCTCATCTAGTTCATTGCTTCTCAACCTCACTAACTTTATGATGTATAGACTTCATCTTCCAGCATGCTGGTTGGGGGATTCTGGGAGCTGATCTAAACCAATGCTCTGTAATGTGTGGGGAATGCATAAATTCATTCTCAAGAAGTGGCTATCTCAGAAAGTGACTATCCAGCCTCTTCCTAAAAACTACTTTGAGTAGAATATTCCACTTTCATACAGGTCTTACTTTCAACTAATATTTCCTTATATTTAAAAATATTCTAGATCCTGGCAACTTGTTCCTATTGTCTCTAGCCCTAGCTTTTGTTGGTCATAGAAGAGGGTCTTGACTATCTTCCCTGTAGCTTTACTTTATGTACAGCTATCGTCTCTCTTTACTCATCTTTTCTCCAGACTTGGGAAGAGGTTCATAGATGTTAACCGTTTGGACTCCATTTCAAAGATGATAAACCATTTTGTTTTTTCTCTCAGTCAGGTGCATCTGCAGAAATTCCGCATGGGTGCAGCACTGAAATCCACTCAGCATCTTTTTTTGACCTGTGAGGCTTAATTGATGGGCATGATTTCCTAGTCAGAGAAATAAGAAATTTAGTGTGTGTCTTTGTGGCAACCAAGGACTAAGTGATCTGCTCTTGTGAACAAAAACTCACCTCATCAGTTGCATGCATGCACGTGGTATGAACAGAGGAAATATAAATTCAGGAGCTAAATGTTAACATAAATTACAGCCTGTGGCAATTCTGATAGCTTAAATGTATGCAAAGTGCCCTTTGCAGGAACTGTAAGAGGTGATAACACCGTGCCTCAGTGTTGCTCAGTAAAATAACACCTGTACCATGAGAGGAAACAAAGAATTTACATCCAGGAATAAACCAGTGAAGACTAGCGGAAGGCAGGTGTGTGTGGGGGGGTGGGGTGAGTGTGATGCTCAAAAAGGAGAAATCTGATAAAGAAACTATTGGCTGTACTGGGATGATGATCTATAAATCCAGATAAAATAGCTGGCCTTGGTGAAAAAAACAAAAAGTTCTTTTATTGGGTAGTGGGATATAGAGAACAGGAAAAATATTGAATGCAATCAACAAAAGGCCAAAGTGGTAAAAATATCAAGTTTTATGACAGAAAATAAGAGGTAGGAAGGAAGCTGCAGAAAGATTGCTAATTAGTCAATATTTACATTACTCTCACTTCAGATTACTTTTTAGGTCAACCTCAGTGTCTAAGAATGAACAGTTGTAAATTTACAAAGTTAAACGAATTAACACATCTAAAAGCATCATGACAGTTTCTATTCTCCAGGAGATGTGAGAAAATGCTCTTCAATAGAAGGTAATGAAAATAAGTATGGTTATTTTAAATTCCATTGAAAAGGTGGTTTTAGGTATGGTAACAACGAGCTATGGCTATCAAAAAACCATAATGGTGGAATGTAGCTAAAGAAACCACACAATAATGATTGATTATTCATTTTCAAGATGTATTTCATTTTTCAGATATCATATGGCTATTTTTATTAATACTTGGCACTTTGCTTCATAAGTGCTACCATACAGAATACCAATATTCAGTTTGCATGGCAAAAGTTGTGGGGTTTTTTTCTCAGAGGCAATATGGTATTGTTTGACCTTGGGGCATCGGCCACTAATGCTCATGTAGAAAACATATATGGTTATAGTAATCTGTCAAGTGGCTGAATAAATTTACAGTCGATGCAAGAATCAAGGAAGAAGGATCTGCAAGTGACATATATAAAGAGGAAATAAGGTTGAGAATTTATATAACATTTGAAACTTCACTACAGTGAAGTTTGTGGCAACAGATGACAAAATATAGCTAACCTAGACTGATCACATAAATGTTAGTTATCAATAACTGATTTAGTTATTGTATGGGAGACCAGCAGAAATTAATTAATCTGAGAAGTAGCAAAAATCCTGTGAAAATGTATTGCCAATCCCCTTATTTTTGCCAAGATGAACGTACCTCTGTATTCAGCAAGAGACATGGCTGACTTGGGGAAACCTTGTTTTATATTTCACTTTGAATGTTGTACCATAGGTCCTCATTAAACATAGTCTCTAGTGTTCCATATTAGCATACTCCAAACCCTGAATCCTGATTGGTCCACACGGACCGCAACCTGATTGGACAACTAAGCGGCCGTGATTGGCGCGCTAAGAATCAACTGCAATTGGCCGAGCCGATCATGGGAGATTCAAAGCACTGTCATTGGTCGCCGAGCCGCGAGCAGTTCCTATATGAAGGGCTGCCGCAGATCGCAGGTCTTGTACAGAACTGTATACTGAATAAAGAGCTGAATGTTCACTTTTGGTCTCGCGTCTCTGTGGGGACCGATCTATCCGATCTAACACTGGCGACGAAGGTGGGATCATGAGACAAGAGACCAACCAAGCATGTGGCAAAGTGGCAAAAGACGACCGACAAGATGGCCAGCAGCACCGCGCCACCCTCACCCTTCAACCAGGCTGCCGAGGATTGGGAATCCTACATTGACCAATTCCTAATGTTCCTGGAAAGCAGCAATCTGAAAGACGCTAATGGACAGACAAAAAGGGCTGTGTTCCTGACACACTGCGGGCCTGCAGTGTTCAAGATGGCAAAGGTCCTAGCCAAAACCAATGATGTAAAAGAGATGGACTGAGCCGATCTCAAACCGTTGCTGCGGAACCACTATGCCCCCACCGTGCCCACCCTCATCAGAAGGCACGATTTTTATCGGCGGGACCAGAAGGAGGGTGAGAGTATCAGCAACTTCGTGGCTAAACTGAGAGACCTCGGAGGCATGTGCGGGTTCACCAACATGGACGAGGCCCTGCGAGAACACGTCATCCTTGGGCTCAAGTACCCCATTCTACAGAGTGGGCTGATGGCAAGAGGTGACATTTCCCTCACCGAAGCCCTCGCCGAGGCAACTGCAGCTGGAGCGACCAAGAAATCGGCAGCTTGGATGCAGCACGCAAGCACAGTGGACCAGCCAGCAATCATCGAGATGCCCCCGGCCCCGGAGAAACACACAGAGACCAGCCACCGGGCGATCACCACCACCCACCACAGTGACGTCGATTCCCTATCTGACACCGAAGACGAGGAGGAAGAGATCCACCGACTCCAGGCTGAACGTGACTGGCGGGAGCGGAGAGGACGTATGTTGGGGGTTCCAATGTGCCGGCTGCGGAGGCGATCACCCCCGCTCAGAATGCCGTTTCCTCGATTTTATCTGTCGGCATTGCAACAAGCGGGGGCACATCGCCAAGGTATACCAGAACAAGTGGAACTACAGCCCCCGATGATGAGACGGCACCCCCCAGGACCAGAGACCGCCACACCGAGAGCCGATGGAGCTGAGACGGCCGAAGCAAGCAGCTCAGCAAGATGCGACGGAGAGAGGAGACCCATCAGATGGTCATCATCGGCCACTCCTCGACCATCGATGCCCGGAAGGTGCACGTGGAAGTAGGCATCGAGGATCAACCATGTGAGATGGAGGTGGATTCCGGATCCTACCTCTCCATGGTTTCCTGGCGCACAATCAAACGCCTGGTGCCTACCATCTGCTGCCACGAGCTGGAGAACCAAAAGCTGACTCTAAAGGACTATCAGGGAAACCGTATCCCTGTAGTCGGGACTGGACATTTCAAGATAACCTTTAAAGGGCATGCCGAGGTGCTGCCACTCACCATTGTGGACAGAGACCACCCAAGCCTGCTGGGACTACAGTGGTTCACACCGTTGGGCATCGAGGTGATGGGCATCCATCACATCGACGAGGCGGACTGGGAAGCGATGCTCATAAGGGATTTCCAACAGGTCTTCGACAACACCCTAGGCAAGTACCAGGGGACCCCAATCTCTTTCAATCTAGACCCAAACATCGCCCCAATCTGCCTTAAACCGCAGCGAGTGCCATTCGCACTCAAGCCCAAGATCGATGAGCAGTTAGATAAGCTCATCGCACAAGGGTTTTTAGAGCCAATTGACCATGCCTGATGGGAGACATCCATAGTCAGCCCCATCAAGCCAGATGGGCCCATAAGAATTTGCGGTGACTACAAGGCCACCCTCAACCACGCGCTGCAGCCTAGTGCCTACCCCATCCCAGTAGTACAGCACCTCCTGCACTCACTGGGGGGAGGCCGGGTCTTGGCAAAGCTCAACCTGGCACAAGCCTACCAACAACTGCAGGTCGATGCTACCACTGCAGAGGCGCAAACTATCATGACCCACCGAGGGGCATTCCGATGCAACCGATTCCAATTCGGAGTCAGCGTGGCACCAGGGGTCTTCCAGAGCCTAATGGAAAGACTACTCTAAGGGATAAAAGGGGTTGTGCCCTATTTTGATGACGTCTTGGTGGCAGCTATGAATAAAACGCAATTGGAAAACCACCTAAGGGAGGTACTACAAAAATTCAAAGACTCGGGGCTGAAAGTTAAAAAAGAAAAATGTCAGCTGTGCACCGAGAGGGTCGAATTCCTGGGCTACCTCCTAGACAAGCACAGAATCCACCCCACTGAGAAAAAACTCAGAGCCATCAAAGAAGCCCCTAGACCAAGGAATAAGACGGAACTGCAGGCTTTTCTTGGGCTCATTACTTTTTACAATGTTTTCCTACCCGAAAAGGCAACCGCGGCAGAACCTTTGCATAGGCTGTTGGATAAAACAGCCACCTGGACCTGGGGGAAGCGGGAGAAAAACACTTTCAAACAAACCAAGGACCTACTAACATCAAACTCAGTCCTTATCCAATACAGCAAGACCCTGCCGCTGACTGTGACATGCGATGCGTCACCCTTCGGCGTCGGGGCCATCTTCAGCCACACGCTGCCAGACGGAAAAGAAGCGCCCATCGCCTTCTTTTCAAGAACACTCTCCAAACCGTTAAGAAATTACAGTCAGCTGGACAAGGAGGCCCTAGCAGTCATCTCCGGCGTGAAAAGATTCCACAAGTACCTCTACGGTAGGACCTTTTCAATTGTTACCGACCATAAGCCATTACTAGGGATCCTGGCAGGGAACAAGGCCACCCTGAACATCCTATCACCCAGGATGACAAGGTAGTCCGAGTTCCTTGTCGCCTACAGCTACCAGCTGACACACCGCCCCGGCAAAAACATCTCACATGCAGACGCGTTGAGCCACTCCCCCTGCCAGACCTGGAGGATGACCCGGCACCCACAACAACAACCCTGCACATTGAGACATTGCCCAACCCACCCCTGACCGCGTCAGACATTGCCAGAGAGACTAATAAAGACAAGCGGCTGGCGCGAGTCTTGGGCTGGGTGGAGAAAGGGTGGCCAGAAAGCGACGGAAATGAACAATTTAAAACTTTCAGAAACCGGCAAACTGAACTCTTCATGCAGAAAGGTTGCATACTTTGGGGGGGGCAGGGTTGTGATCCCAGAGACTTTGCAAAGAAGGGTATTGTCTATGTTGCATGAGGGGCACCTTGGCATTGTCAAAATGAAAGCCCTGGCCAGGAGTTACGCCTGGTGGCCTGGGATGGACAAACAAATAGAGACTTGGGTAGCCACATGCAAAAGCTGCCAGGAAACCAGACCAACCCCCCACACACCGCCCCAACCCTGGAATGGGGAACTCCCAGGGGCCCCTGGTCCAGAATTCACGTAGATTTCTCTGGGCCTACCAAGGGACACACGTTCCTGATCGCTGTCGATGCTTACTCCAACTGACTGGAGATAAGCACCATGAAAACCACAACCATGGAGGCCGTCATAAAAAAACTAAACAAACTTTTTACCATGCATGGGTTGCCAGATGTGCTAGTGTCAGACAACGGCTCACAATTTACTTCAGTAGCATTCGAAAAATTTTTGGCAGAACAGGGTATACGGCATGCGTTAACAGCGCCGGCTCATCCAGCAGCGAATGGGCGGGCGGAACGCATGGTCAGATTCACGAAAAACACCATACAAAAGATCGAAACCGGCGACATACAAGAGAAAATAAATAAAATGCTCTTAATACAACACATTACACCCAGCACTACCCAAAACAAAAGCCCAGCAGAATTGCTCATGGGCAGAAAACTAAGATTCCCCATTAGACAGACTACACCCCACATATAACCCCGAGAAGCCCCCAGACTCATCAAGCAAACACCGAACATTCAACATAGGAGACACCGTCTACGCCAAAAACTTCACAGGGGACCCATTCTGGGTACCGGCACAAATAACCCAGATAACGGGGGCCCCGTATTACCAACTACAGACGGACAATGGACAAAGCTGGAAGCAGCATATCGACCAGCTTAGGTCAAGAATAGCCACTGACAGCACGCAAACACCGCCAACAACAACTAACAAAGAAACCAGAAGGGGAGGGGAAACTTCAAACCATAAGCAAAGAGAAGAAGAAAATCCTAAAGCGCAAACAGAACACCCCCCCAACCATAATAACCCAGCCATACTCACCGGTAGACGACGAACCCACAGCAGATGAACAACTAGAAGCTTCACCTGGAAGGAGCAGCCAAGCCAGTTCAACCAGCCCGGAAAGACCAGGCGGGAATGGCGGAATCAGCAGCTCAACCAACCCGGGTAGACTGGGGGGGAGCTACCGGAATAGGCCCAGCTCACCCTTCCAGGTGGTTCTATCCAGGGATACAGGAACAACAAAGAGTCCATCCAAACCGGTTGATGACCAAACTGCAACTGAACTGTGCAGGTCAACTGGACAGATATGAAGCCCCACCTACCTGCGTGACTACGTGACCACGTTCCATCGGACGAAACCAAGAGGGGAGGGGTGTTCTATATTAGCATACTCCAAACCCTGAATCCTGATTGGTCCACACAGACCGCAACCTGATTGGACAACTAAGCGGTCGTGATTGGCGCGCTAAGAATCAACCGCGATTGGCCGAGCCGACTGCGGGAGATTCAAAGCCCTGTCATTGGCTGCCGAGCCGCGAGCAGTTCCTATATGAAGGGCTGCCGTGGATTGCAGGTCTTGTACAGAACTGTATACTGACTAAAGAGCTGAATGTTCACTTTTGGTCTCGCGTCTCTGTGCGGACCGATCCACCCAATCTAACATCTAGAATTAAGCATACAGGAAAACAATTATTTTATACCAACCTAGTTGAATTGTCTTCAATTCCTGCCTGCTTAATTCTGAAGCCTTATTCCAGTGCTAAGGCTTAGAATAACTATGCACCTGCTGAGAATCTGTCTCCATCTGTATAGCCACCACCAGCTTTGCCTGTCTCTGTGCTTCTTCCTCCTTGGTAGTATTAGCTGTTCACTTGCCTGGTGAGCAGTTTCCATATTCCTTGTCCTTTCATTCTGGGAACTAGGCATAAAAGAAAAGGCTGTATTGAAATTGTCCTGCAGAAAGCATCTTACCAAGAAGGATAACATCTGGAACAGTTTTTTGAAGTGATATTCTCCACTTATCTCCAGAAAGAGAAAGTATGATAGTGTTTAGGGTGTATCTCCAATCAAACCCCATAAAAGTTACTTTTCAATTGTCTTCTTTTCTCTTTTGAAGAAAGCAGGATGCCATTTTCTCTTTTAAAGAAAGCAAGAAGAAAGCATTTTTAAAAAAGATTTTTTTTCTACTTTTTTTCATATACAACTCAAGGCAGAAAATGTACCAATACTCCTCCCTCCTATCTTCCCTACAATAACAATCCTGTGAGTTGCGTTGGACTGAGAGAAAGTGATTGGTCCATAATCACTCGACTGTTTTTTATGCCTAAGGCGGAACTGGAGCTCATAGTCTCCTGGTTTGTAGACTAGCACTTTAACAGCCTGTTATAGGACATAGAAAAGATGCTAGAGCACCAAATAGTAATCCCTTCTTCGTCAAGCCAATATTGTTACACTATCGTAGTCTGTTGTCCTTTCTGTTGTCCGTTCAAAGTTTGTTGCCCTCATTTCCTCATTCTGAGGGCTCTACTTGTCAACTTATTATCATTATTACTCACAGAATATCATTTGATATGCTTATTTTTTCTTCTGCTGAAATAACTCCACGGTGTCTTATATACTGGACTCTCAATACAGAATATATTTTTTTCTCAGTTCATTTACTGGAGCAGAAAGTAGGCTACCTAATTCCAATCTCTCATAAGAAGCAGCTGTATTTTGTATTCTGCCTTCCTTTCCCTAAATGTTCTTCCATCTTCAGCTGTATTCCTTTTTCTGAAGTTCAGCTCACACCGAGGTGTTGAAATTAATGCTATTCTCTGAGTAGGGTAATCAGTAGCACAAAACCTAATGACAAATTCTGCTCTTTTCTTCACTGCAAAATGTGTGAATTTATCTTTAAATATAAAAGTTGCTGCTTCCATTGAACCATTTCCTTACCCTCCTTTTTCAGGCTATGCATAATGTTCAACTTGCCCTTTTTATATAATAATTTATAATTTCATTTTCTATAATAATTTTATTTTTTTAACATGCATGGTAGACATTTGCCATACTTTAGGATTTTCCTCATGCCATCATTCTGCTGAACATCTAATTATCACAGTACTGTTTTATGTCTAAGGATATTTACCAATGTAATGTGTCATTCCAGACATTCTTCTAACTAAACTAAACCAGCTAGCGGTACCTGAACACACTATAAGTGGATCATAAGCTTCCTAACAGACAGGAAGCAGCAGGTGAAGCTAGGCAGAATCATATCTGATACCTGTACAATTAGCACAGCGCCCCCAAGGCTGTCTGCTTTCTTCTCTTCTCCCTATATACCAATGACTGCATCTCAAACGATCCATCTGTTAAAATACTAAAGTTTGCAGATGATACAACAGTGATTGGTCTTATTCGTGACAATGACGAATTCGCATACAGACAGGAGGTTGTACAACTTGCCTCATGGCATAACCAGAACAATCTGAAACTGAACACACTCAAAACTGTAGAAATGGTGGTAGACTTTAGAAGAAACCCTCCCATTCTACCACCTCTTACAATACTAGACAACACAGTATCAACAGTAGAGACCTTCACATTTCTAGGTTCCATTGTATCACAAGACCTAAAATGGACACCTAACATCAAAAATGTCATCAAAAAAGCACAACAAAGAATGTTCTTTCTGCGCCAACTCAGAAAACTCAAACTGCCCAAGGAGATGCTGATCCAGTTCTACAGAGTAATTATTGAGTCTGTCATCTGCAGCTCTATAACGATCTAGTTTGGCTCTGCAACCCAACAAGACAGACACAGACTTCAGAGAGTAATTAGGACTGCAGAAAAAAACAGTTACTACCAACCTGCCTTCCATTGAGGACCTGCATTAGTCAAAAAGAGAGCTGTGAAAATATTTACAGACCCTTCACATCCTGGACATAAACTGTTTCAACTCCTACCCTAAAAACGATGCTATAGAGCACTGCACAAATAGCCACAAGGACAGCTTTTCTCTGAACACCATCACTCTGCTAAACAAATAATTCCCTCAGCACTGTCCAACTGTTTACAAAGTCTGCACTACTATTACTATTAATCTTCTCATCACTCCTTATCACCCATCCCCTCCCATTTGTGACTGTATGACTGTAACTTTGTCGCTTGTATCCTTATGATTTATAATGACTGTTTCCTGGTATGATTTGATTGCTTACTGTATCCTATGACTATTATTAAGTGTTGTATCTTATGATTCTTGACTCTTGATGAATGTATCTTTTCTTTTATATACACTGAAAGCATTTGCACCAAGACAAATTCCTTGTGTGTCCAGTCACACTTGGCTAATAAAGAATATTCTTTAATTTTACTTTAGGGTTTCTGAAGTTATTCTAGTTATCCCACTTCTTGTCCAGCTACCCCATAGGGAAAACATATTTTATTAAGTATATCACAAGTGGTCCTGGTCTACTATAAAAAAATGTTTTCACATAGGGAGAATCTCATCTTCAATATACACACAAATAAAGGTATCATCCTGTTAACATTACTTGGGAATAAATCTCATTGAGTTCAGTTAGAATTTTGCTAACTGTTGATGTCATGCCCCGAACCTCCCACAAAATTGGATTGGCCAGTCTTTGAATTAGATGTTAAGATGACATAAAATGACATAAAATGACATAAAATGTAAAATTATAAAGATATAACATGAGTTATAAGTAGTTCGATGGACATGATGTCAGATGAATAAGATGATATGAGCCAAATGATATGAGTCACATGACTCTTCTTAAAATCCTGAGCTTTGTTCCAATCATAGTCACATTCAATTCTACATCTTTTCCTTTTATACTCTCCCTTTCTATTGCATCAATAATTCCTTCACTAGGATTACTGTTAATATTTTTAGGAATAACCAAATCTGAAGAATGCATTAAATAGCCTTGCCATACCCACATCCCCTTTGTATTCTTATAACGTACCTTCTTCCCTTCCTTCTTTGGTTTAATGTTTTGTTGATATTGATGCAACTTTAAAACCAGTTCTAATCGTTTTTAGGCATGAATCCAAGCCTTTATATCCTTTTACAGCTCACTCTATTTCAATATGTTTTGACCTCTTCAATGGAAACTTTAATGATCAATTGATTTTTTTTTTCCTATTTCATATCTGCAGCTTTTAAAAATATTGTGGAAAGATATGTTTACTTAAAACAGGAATATTTTCTTTGAAGAGTTTCCATTCTGGGAGCCATTTAGAAGGAATGTTATTTCTCTTTATTTTGAAAATACGTAGCATACTCTACTTGTGGTTTCTACAGTCTTGTTATTACAAGTTGCTGCACAGTGTAATAGTCATTTTAGTAGCAATTTCAGCAGAACCAGTGCCATTGTTCTTATTCAAAATTATGTATATATTGATTACAAGATTCATAAACTATCTTTCTGTGCATAACAGGGCATTTAAATGCAATGAATAATCTGTATACAAAGCTTAAAAGCCATTTACCATCGACTAAGTCAATTAAACCATTGCTAAATACAGATACAGATATTATCTTGACAAAATGTATCAACAACTCCAACTCACTCTGACTGCAAATATTACTTTAAGGCAGACTTGCCCAAACTGACTGTCTCTAGAAGAGATGAATTACTACCTGATGATGGAACTTGTACTCCAAACATATCTGGAGGGTGCCAATTTGGGGAAGATTGCTTTAACGGATGTCTTGATCAAGTATTCTGAACATCACCATTATTGCCTTATTACCTGTAAGGAGGAGGAAATATAGGCCAACACGGATGCTGTTTTTATATGTGACATAATTATTTGTTATAGCATTGGTTGTGTTAATGCACAATTCCTTCTGGCTTCCTGATATTGATCTTACATTATAGTTCTGAGCAGTTTTCAGGAGCCTGTTATTTTAACCCCTAGATGGTCATGCTATTAGAGAGTCAGGCCATTTGAATTCACTCTCCCTTTTTGCTGCCAAGATTTTCAGTCTCCTCCAATCCACTTCAGAATACTTCAGCCACAAAGTACCCCTCAGGTGAAAAGTGGTGCTTCTGTCTTAGTTCCAGGTTCTTCCAACACTCCTGGGGGACAGATTACCAAATATTTTCACAATTCAAACAGGAGGTATTTATTATTACAGTATTATAATAGTATTTATTATAATAGTATTAATACTATTACAATTAATATAATACAATATAGCTGAATCATCTAATGCTTAAGCATCCTGATTGATCATTTTCTCTCATGGAACATTCTAGAACTTGATGTTTGCCAAAAAAATCCGAACAGTGGGAAGTACAGGACAGATAAATGGCAGCAATTCACATTGATTAATTATGGAATTTGATTGGTGATTGCAAGAAGGGATTAAGTAAAATTTGTGGAGGATTGATAGCTAATAATTGGCTATGTCAGGCTCAAAAGATCAGGTCCACATGTGATTTATTGCTAAAGAGCGCACAGGAATGTTCTCAACTAATGGTTAGCACATGCTTTAAGTTAGATAAGGATCCATGAAATTCAAGGGAGGTTGGACTTAGCTAAGGGATCCTAGACTCTTTTAAATCCACTCCTAGGTTCTGACATTCCTTCTCCTACAGACTATGTATTACCTCCAGTGTAAGTGGCAGTATGACTTGAATGCCAGTTACTAAGGAACATGAATATGAGTTGTGTGTGTGTGTAGAGGGGGGTACCTGGGCTCTTTGTGGGCTTTTCATCAGAAGTAAATACACTACTAACATGGGCAGCATCCTGCCCACACACTTTTATCTTTCTTGGTGACTTCAATCTACCTCATATTGACTGGACCTAATGAATGTACAACTGAACTCATACACGCAACCTTCTACAATGCTGTTACAAATCTGGGACTGGAACAACTAGTGACCAACAACACTAGACTAAACAACTGCCTCAATCTCATCTTCTGCAATAGTTTGAATTTAATTTACAGAATACAAACTAAAGAACCCTTTTCCAGCAGTGACCACAATATGATTGACTTTTGTCTCAACATACGCCCACACAAATATCATCACAATGATGTAGTCCCCAATTATAACTTCAAAAAAGGCAACTATGATCTTATAGACAATGATCTCTCATCCCTTGATTGGCAATCTCTATTCACTGGATGCAATACTGTTGAAGACCATTACAACATCTTTTTACTTGAAGTCAAAAAAGTCATCAAACTATATGTACCAACAACAATTCCCAAAACAAAACAAAAACAGATTACCCATAACAATAAGGAAACTTCAATCCAAAAAGAGATCACTCTGGCGGAAAAACAAATCTGCTCACATTGCCAATTTCAAAAGCCGATGCAAAAATTTATGCCACCAGATAAAGACTGAATGCACCAATTATCACATTAAACAAGAGGAAAACCTTCTATGCACCAATTCCACCCGTGCTTTTTACAATTTTGTAAACAACAAACTAAAAGACTCAAGGTCCATCCCACCCCTGGTAGGACCTAATGGTAAAGACTGCAATGACAACACCATTAAAGCCAACATCTTTAACACATTCTTCGACTCAGTATTTGTAAACAGCAATGGATCATGCCCAGTATTTCCTAGCTGAACCACAGACAACTACAATGATCTCATACATATCGATTTTACAGAAGACAATGTTGAAAAAGCACCACGCAATCTAAAACCATCTCTATCTATTGGACCGGATGGAATATGTATCTACTTCTTTAAAAAGCTATCCACTGCCACAGCCGAACCTCTAAGCATAATCTTTGAAAAATCTTTCAGGACCAGCTCCTTGCCTAAGCTATGGTCACAAGCCACGGTCATCCCCATCTTCAAAAAGGGAGACCCCAGCCTAGTTGAAAATTACAAACCAATCTCCTTATGCTGTGTCACCTGTAAAGTCATGGAATCAATTATTAACTAATCCATTATCCTCCACTTAGAGACAAACAACCTACTCTCCAATAAACAATTTGGTTTCAGGAAAAAACTATCCTGTAATCTGCAACTCTTACACTGCAAAAACATATGGACTACACAACTCGATCAAGGCAAAGCAATAGACACAATCTACATAGACTGCTGTAAAGCCTTTGATTCAGTGGTACACGACAAACTACTCCTAAAACTAAAATCTTATGGTATCTCTGGACAACTGCATAACTGGATAGAAGTGTTCCTGTCAAACAGACAACAAATGGTCAAAATTGGGAGTGTCCTATCAAATTCTGTCAACAGTGGTGTCCCCCAGGGCAGTGTTCTAGGACCAACTCTCTTCATACTCTACATAAATGACTTCTGTGATCATATTAAGAGCAACTGCGTTCTTTTCGCTGATGATGTAAAGCTGTTCAATACCACAGACAATACTGCTACCCTTCAAAAAGATCTTGACTATGTATCAAAATGGTCAAACAAATGGCAATTTCAAATCTCAACAAATAAATGCTCTGTCTTACATATTGGCAAAAAAAATCAGAAAATAAAATCCAGGCTGAATAGTCAAGATCTTGTTGATGATCCAAGCTCTGTAAATGACCTTGGAATACTCATCTCTAATGATCTAAGTGCTAGAGCCCACTGTAACTACATAGCCAAAAAGGCATTAAGAGTTGTTAACCTAATCCTACGTAGCTTTTTCTCTGGTAATATCACACTACTAACTAGAGCATACAAAACATTTGCTAAACCAATACTCAAATACAGCTCATCAGTCTGGAACCCACATTACGTATCTGATATTAGCATAGTTGAGAAAGTCCAGAAATATTTCACAAGAAGAGTTCTCCACTCCTCTACTCGTTGTAGAATACCTTATGCCACCAGACTTGAAATTCTAGACCTAGAAAACCTTGAATTATACTGTCTTTGGTCTGATCTAAGTATGGTATATAAAATCATACATTGCAATGTCCTACCTGTCAATGAATACTTTAGCTTCAACCATAACAACACAAGAGCACACAATAGATACAAACTCAAGGTTAACTGCACCAAACTTGATTGCAGGAAATACTACTTCAGCAACAGAGTAGTCAATGTCTGGAATACTCTACCTGACTGTAGTTTCTTCCCCAAACCCCCAAAACTTTAACTTTAGACTGTATACTATTGACCTCACACCTTTCCTAAGAGGTCTGTAGGGGGTGTGCATAAGTGCATCAATGTTACTACCATCCCTGTCCTATTGTTTCTTTTATTTTTCTTATATGTACCCATTTCATGTATTCATAACTATGTATATACTTATACCTATTATCTTGTAAGCAATTGACAAATCAAATCAATAAATAAAAATAAATAAAGCTAGGTAGTTACTTTTAACTACCCGTTAGCTAGGTTTTTCAGCTGATTAATCAGTGTGTGCACATACGATACATTGAGTCAGTGAGCTACAGCTATATACTTTAAAACTCAGAGTGGAAAAGCAAAGAAATGGGACCAGGAACCACAAGTAACCCTTAGTTCCATGCCTTTATGGATTCCTAAGTTCCTTGTCATATGGGAAAATATTAATGATTTTGATTTGGCTACATCTTATGATAGACCTCTGCCTATACTTTTGTCCTTAATGCAGAATTCTATCCTTCTGTATATAAACTGATGCTATATGCAAGAAAAAATAAAACCTTCCAACTTGTATAAATTTGAAATTGGGTTTAATCTGCAAGATGGGGGGGAAACATTCCTCTGATATATTTTCTAATAAGCATCTTTTTTCATTATCTTTTTCTTTTTACAATATAGTATAATTTACTCCTTCCCTCCCCCTTTTTCTTACTGTTTTTGATCTGTAGTGTCATTTCAGTATTCATCTTTTCTTCCATCTCATTCTATCACTCAAGTTTATGATCTTTTTGAGCACCCATTCCAGCTCATTAAGCTTTCATTCTTTGTAAAAGCTGACTGTGTGTGACATATGATTGGCTAAACCCGTAACTCAACAGATGTCCATGTTGTTCAAATGAATCACGAATATCTCTTGTTTTGTGGCAACAACTGTTTGATGAGTTGTTCTAGAATACTTTCGTTTATGTTCCCTTCCAGCCTCTAATAATTACGGGAGAGGCCTAGAATCTCTCCATTTGTATTTTTTAAATATCTTTATTCCAGCAATTCCAAAATAAAATCATAGGTAGAACAAACCTGAATATATTAAGAACAATTGATGCTTTTGTTTAGTAAGAAAGAATAATATTTATTGTAGGAATTGTTGAGCACAAAAGGTCTTTTCAGCAGTTCAGATGAACAGATTATCACAATGTGTCTTCTGTGTATCCATCTACATTTAAACAATACATGGGGAGAAAATGAGGCTATAAAAACTAGCCTTGTTTACCAAACTAGTTCTCCCCAATGTTATTTACATATTTTGTTAAAATAGTCCCAGTTCACATGGCAGCACAAAATGTGATTTAAGAGAACACCTGAATAATAGTCAAAGCACACCGATCAATTCCTATCAACATCACTGGTATTGATAAGCAAGATAAAACACTCTTTTGTATTCAGTAAACACCAATTCTTGCATAAATTATGATATTTTAACATGACCCTGAAAATGAAATCAAAATTATTTTTGGTGGAGCACCAAAGACAAGGAGAATCTGTTCTTCAAAAAGTATAATTCCACCTGTAAAATGCAAAGGAGAGCCCTCTGTAGACCTTAATATGTGGAAGATACATACAAGTAGAGGCACTCAGAACTGAGATCCAGCCATTTAATACTTTAAATCTAAATATTCCTTCTTCAGCTTAGTACAAAGTCCATAGGCAACCAAATGCATATATTTCAAAATGTGACTTATATATTTGAATTCTCCCAGTTATACCTGGCTGCAAACATCTGCCACAGTTTGTTCTACTTGCCTCTTTCATAATAAAATAAAAGGCAGTCCTAAGTGTGGTTTATTGCAATAATGGACAAGCTGTAATTCAGTAATAAAATGCTTTTTTTTCTGCATGCAAAAGGTTCAATTAAGTTTGAAAAAGCATCTGCTCCAACCTTCAGACAGCTGCCAGCAGTTATCAACAATACTGGTTTTATGATTCAATAAGTTGGTTCATTGTAAGACCAGTTTCCAACTCTAGGCGGAACATTACCATAATATAAAGTCTTCTGGCTGGGCCTGTCCATGGATCTGAAGAAGCTGATAGATCAGTTGAAAAGGTTGAAACCATCAGAAACCTCCGAACTTATTACAGTCAACCACTAAGAAAGATGAATCAAGGAGCATTCCATAATTATGTATATGTTCCTTCCTTGGCAACACAATGATCCCATATAGGCCTATCATTAACAACAGAGAAATCCTAGTTGGTGAAGTAACTTAGTAAGGGAAAACAGATTTCCACCTTACTATTTTCCCTGGGAAAAAGATAGTCAGGATGGATTCAGCTTCCTTTTTGATCCTAAAATGAATAGCAAGAGGAAGAATCTGAACTCAGAATCAACATGTCAAGGAGAAACCTTACTCTGAATCTAAGTCCCTAACTCAAACACAGTCACTCTATAAAGTTGTTAGGACCCTTCTGTGGCTGAGCATTGACATGTTTGGTGTTCCTGATGGGATCAAATATGGGAAGAAGCAAAATGAGTTTTCAAAAGTTTTACATAAGTTTAGAAAATCTTTACCACCAACAGAAACTATTTTGTAAACTGTCTTCCTTGCATATTTTATCTTGCAGCATTTCTGCATCTTGACGTACCAAGCAGGCTTATGTGGCCCACTAGTGTTTTTTTTAAAAACTTCATAAATCCATTGCCACCAAACATTGTCATTGTCACCACCAGGAAGATATGCCACCAGGAAGGGAATGCCAGTAAACAGGCTGCCAGGCATCTCCAATTCCTCCAGGCCATACCAGCACTGCCAGCTCATTGCTATCCCTACACCACTACTTACCAAATAGCTGACAGTCCTGCCAGGCATTCCTTTATTTTTCATTTATCAGTGTGCTCCTCTCCTCTGAATGAGGAACATTCTAACCCGGAGGTTTTAAGAGATTGGACAACTATTTGTCTGAAATATTATAGGGTATCCTGCTTGAGCAGGAGGTTGGACTAGAAAACCTCCAAGGTTCCCTTCAACTTGTTATGCTGTTATGCTATTATTCTGAAGGAATCATGTAGGCCTGTATTTGACTCATTTTTATGAATTAGATTCTGAGCTTAATCATGATAAACCATAATACAAAAAAGGACCACATTTTATTGCTACCCATTTATATTGACCTGGGACTACAGTTATTTCTGACTCATTCATAAGTATGTTTCTGGAGTAATATAAAAAATCAGACGTCTGGTGGCACTTTTTCAGACTGACACATTTTATTAAAAGATATGCACTTTTGTGAGCTACAGTTCATTTCATCACTGCATTTGATGAAGTGAGCTATGGCTCACAAAAGTTTATGTGAAGGTTATGAAAAGGTCTATCAAACTCCATAGACAAAAGAAACTGGGCACTTAAAAAGGGAATAGATGCACATCCCAATAGACATTCAACTATCCAACTTCCTGAAAACTGGCCTACTAGGTAAAAAGAAGTGATGGTGATAAATACATCTCAAACTGTGGGATGTTGAAATGGTGCATATTTAACCAAACCACGTGCACTTCAAGGCTCATTCCATATTCCAGTTTATCACAGAACACTGAGAACAGACTTGGCCACATCTCCATAAAATCTGAAAGGTGAATCATGATTTCAGAAAGTTTCTCCCTTAGCTCCTTTAAATCTATTAGCCATGCCCAGGAAAGATGCAGGCTGGGTTCCTACAACCCCACTGATCCAAGTATCACTTCTGAAGGGACATGCTTTATCCTTGTGGGACAGCAATACATGAACCCAACATCCCAGTCAATTGGGTAATGGCAAAAGGAGCTGGGAGGCTTAGAAAAAAAAGAAAAAGAAAGAAAAAGATAAAAAGACAGTTAAAATGCATTTATATCCTCTTTCTAAAATTACACTGTGCCCCCCTTCTTTCCAAGTTCTATCCTTTCTAATCATCAAACCTATAAATCACAGGTACATTTTTTTCTCCGTTATCAGCAAATGTCCATAAAGTTTTCCATTCTCTGACAAATGTATGATTGTCTTTTCCCTAATCAAACAAGTCCATTTTGCCATATCTGCAAATACTATCATCTTCACTAATCATTCTTTTATTGTGAGTATTTCAGAGTCTTTCCATCTTTGTGCATATAATAATTTCACTGCAAGAAACAACCGTCCATAAATCTTTTCTAATTGTCAGTCCATTAGTCCCAATAAGAAAAGTTCAGTTTTCCATTGAATATTAATATTTTAAAAAAATTGCTTCACAGAACGTATTTGAATCCAAAAATTTCTAGTTTTTTACTAGTTTTTCTAAGGTAAAGAAAAAAAAGACAAGGTCACAATTAGAATTGAGGGGAAATTAATGTACCTCCACCTCTTTATATCTGTATTATAACCACCTTGGTGTAGAGGCCTTTAGGATTTTCTCATTGTACCTATAGCTGGAAGAGCATGTTACTCATTTACTTCCAATGCTTTGGATAATATTACTGATTCAGGAAAGTACATTTTGATACAGAGAATTCCAATTTATTTTGAACTAAAACTAATTGCCTTCACTTCAAACACTGAATTATAATATTCCCTAATTATTTATCTACTTCCCTCTCAATGCCCCATCCCCTTGAACCACCTCTGGTCTTATAAAACAGAGCCATTTGGGAGTTTTTCACCCTCAAACTTTGGTAACTACACAGGCATATTCATACACATATTCAAAATATGGACAATCTTTATCTGAACAAAGATTGTCATTGCAAAATGAAAAAAAAGAAAAGAACAGCAATAACAACATTAAATCTCTGAAGTGGAATTATTTACTCTGGTAGTTACTAGCCAATATAAATCATTTTTCTTTTCCTTTGTTTTTTTAAACACTAGAATGTTTCAGTGATACTAGAATGTTTCAGTGGCTATTTTGTATGGTATAATCACCTCCTGTGCTCATGTAACAACTCCATTAGATGAAATTGGTTGCCCTTTTAAAGGAGTTCCGGTACATCCTTCCAATTTCTTTCCTACACAGATTGTCTCCACCACACAGAAGGTCCAGATGGCTGCAGGCTGCTCATGAGCGATGTGACCATGACTCCTTTTAACAACTTTCTGCTTTGTCACGCAGGGAGGAGAATGGAGTCGTCATGAAGAGGGCTGTGGTATTTTGAGTCCTGATTCTATGTGGAAAGACACTTTCAGTACATGGAATTCTGAACCAAAGGAAATTGAATAGTCCCCATGGATTTAGTCTTTTGAAATATTTACCTTTCTATCTGCATTCCACTATCAAGCCCTTTGAGTCACTATCAAGCCCTTTGCTCTTTGATGCTTTCAGGGGGCTTTAGTGCTCTGCTTTGCCGTGTACTTCTTACATATTGTGTGCTGCACACTCTCTTTGTTCCTTTACCCTCAATAACTATTTGGATAAATGGCAAAGAAAGGAGATAAACAGAATAATTTAAAAAGCTGAGGTAAAAATGGGAGATAGGAGCACACAATTGGAGTCACAACCTAAAGCCCTTCCTCATTCTGTCAATATTGTGTATTGTGCAGCTTAATTAGGATTGTTTCTGCGCTTGCATCAGGGCAAGACTTTGCTGCTCAAGAAGAATTATAATGGAGATATTTGGATTTATGGTGTTTTATATTAATTAGTCTGATATATATACCTTATAATATCTCTGCTTCCTGTATCTCTATATCTTTTCCAGTTAAAATTACATGAAAAGGGGATTGTTTTCAGAGCTGAGTAACCCCATGCTACTACCTGCAGATATTTTGACTGTTGCTTCTGTTATTCTTTTCTATTCTCATTGCTAGTTAGTGCTGATGCAAGTTGAGTCCAATATATCTCAGGAGATTATCTGTTTCCTGAGTTTATCTATTCATGTTGTCACCCTGATTGCTTAGAAGACAAGAAATCTTCATTTCAGATTATCTAAACTGCTTCTTTCTCATGTCCCACTTGTACCACATGCCCTCAGCCCTCTCCTATTTGCAAAGAATAGAGAATAGATCCCATGCCAAAAATATGATTAAGACTACCAAAATTGTCTGATTTAAAAAACACTTCTCTCTTCCTTATTAAGTTCATTATTAAGCAAAAACTCGAGAGGATACATGCTAGAGGAAGAAAATAATAATAACTTGATGCTAATAAAAATTGAGAAAAAGAGATGCTTTCCCACTCTTGCCAGTGTTCTGTTCTGGAGGAATACTTGGGTTTTCCTACCATAAGTAAAACCACGTCCACTAAAACTTAATGAGCTATATAAGGTTGTGCCAGCTGTAGAAAAAGGACAGGATAGGTCTAAAGGCTCCAGATGAACCTTCAGGGGGGAAATAAGCAGAATTCTCTAATAAGCACAATCAGTTTTATTTCTTAAGGTTTCTTAGAGGCAAGAAATGGTCTGTGGACACTAAAATGAAGACTGTGTATCTTTCTACACAAGGAATTAAAATTATGTCCTTGGATGTTACAGGCATCTTTTCCCTTAAAATAATCTTAATTGGCAGTCTGCCAGTAAAATTCTTGTCTAGTGTCTAATTTCATGAAATGAACATGGCCTCATTTCTAACGTATTTATTCACTCGTCCCATATTTCCTACTGGTTTAAAATGCCTTTTCTTCCTTTGAAATATATTCCTGGCATTCATCTTATGGGAAACTCCTCAGTGCTTCTGTAGCTCACAAAGATGGCTTGATTTTATACCACACCCATTCCAATCTCTTGCTCCTCTTGCATTTTAGCACCCTCTGAAACTAGGGCAGATACAAAATCTGTAATCATTCTTCTTTCCCTCACAGAAATCTTCCATCTCTCAGCCCCTTTGAATAATAATAATAATAATAATTATTATTATTATTATTATTATTATTATTATTATTATTATTGCAACTTTTCTAAGAAATACATCTAGACAGGTAAGATGAAATAACAATTTTCTTTTTATGAAATGAAGATGAAGGATTTTTTAATCAATTCACATTTCTATATATTGGGCAGAACCTACAGATCAAAGGACACATCTCAAGTACCATGCAAGCTCGGAGACAAAAAGAGTAAACTAATCAGTCAATGTTCCCTGCAGGTTTTAATTTTGCAAAAACATAATACATTCCCTTGATTATAGCATTATGAGTATCAGTAGAGATCTTTGAAAGATAAAACTCAGAATTATGTTGCATTTGACAGAGGAAACAGAGATTGGGAATAGGGAACTGCAAGAGCATTTATGTTGAAAATTATACTTAGGAGAAGAATAAGAGAATTCTATAGAACAAGTGTTTATTTCCATATCATACCAACTGCAAAAAATGCAGTCCCTTAATAACCTATTTAGATTCTTTTTGCTTCCAGAAAATCATTATTATAATTTTCTGTATACATTTCTGCTATATACTTGCTAAGGGACCCGTTTTTATGTTGAACACTTCATAGACCATATAACCATGGACACAAAATATCTAATCCAATGCTTCCCAACTTCAGGAGGAATGGACCACCTGCCTGAATTCCCCAGCCAAAATAGCAATTGTTAAGAATTCTAGGAGGAGAAGTCTACATACCTGAAAATTGTCAAGATTAGGAAATGCTACTTTAAGTTCTTACTGTGAAAGAGTTTATGTCTATTCACTAAAATGAAAGATATATATGATATTTTAAACTGAAGTCAAAGGCATCTATTGACCTCAAGACAAAGTCTAGACTGAATAAAAGGGCATCCTTGATCAAAGCAGGAATTTGCACAATTTATCTCCAACAGGTTTTCTAGACAAAGGAGGTGTCATAGAGAGAAATCAGTTATTGTAGTTGAATTCTGTACAAAATATATGGCTGGGAAAAGCTAATCAGAAAAAAAAAATCATGGGTGAAGTATCTCCCCAACCTATAGAAGATGAGAGAATTGGAGGAGAAACTTTGATTCACATATTTTCAGTCTCATCCTGCCGGACCCATCTTGTGTCTTCAGCTCCTACGTAAGTACTGTAGAAAACATTCCAAGGTGAAATGCAGGAAAGGCCTTTTGCCCATACCCAGAAGGTGACAGATCCTCCCACCCTTTCCTTCCTGACAGAGCTAAAATGACAGTAATAAATGCCATCTACTTCAACCTACCAGTAGGAAGGCCTTTTGGATCCATGACTCAGACACCAGCTGTTTCACATTCCAGAAGTCCCTCCCTACCCCCAATTTCCAGTCTCTTAGCTATAAAAGTCACCCAATGATGCAAATCCACCCACCCCACAAAACTTGGTGACAGATTTAGCATCTTGTTATTGATAGTGCAGGAAAGCAGTGGATACCCCAGGTGAGAAAAGGAGGATTGCTTTTCCTTTCTCCTCTGGAGCATTGGCAGAAGAACATGCTTCTAGTGGAAGAATGGTCTGATCCTCTTAAGGATGCAACAATGTCACTGTGGATAGAGTAGAACCTGGACCTGAACTACAAATGCCTATGTAATCATTGGGTGGCTTTGGGGAAATCGGTATCTTCATATCTAAGCTTTGTGGTGATGTAATCCCACAGATGCTATCTTCAGATGCAGGACTGAGTGAAGGAGAGTAAGGAGGATCAGTTTGTTTGTTGAAATAAAATGGTAAGAAGTGGGCGAGTGATTTGACTATTAATGATTGAGGCTATCATTCCTGTTTGATAACCTTCAAGGTATCTTAAACATGGTTTTAAAAATTGAATACTAAAAAAGGGAATTGTAGAAAAATAGAGAGCCCCAACCTAACAAAGTATCAGAAAAGACAAATAATCTATTGGAGATTCCCTCAATTAATAAGGGTACAAAATGAAGAACAGGAAGACAACAATGCGGCTCAGGCTTTTTTTAAAAAAAGTGTGTATTGTGTTGTATCCTCACTGAACTCCCACACAGTTGTTTCTACAAGAAGATCATTCAGACAACCCTTTCTTTTTTATTTATTTTTTCATGTATTATCCATACTGCAACTTTCTTTGTAGGGTTCAGCTAAGCATGGTCAAGCTACCAGAAAATATCTAGATTATTTGCTAGACTTGCAATCAAAGTAATATTCTGGAAGAAGGCAGTGGCAAACTGCTTTTGTAACACTGCTGTGAAAACTACAGTCATGTCTATGAAGTCATCAGGAGTTGATCCTAGCTCAAGGGAAGCGTTACCTATAGTGCTCTAGTTATTTATAAAACAAATGAGATAAATCAGTCCATTAGTAAAATAAAATAAGATAACATGCTGAGTGCTGAGGCAGGGTGTAGTTTTTAATTCACCCTGAAGCAATGATCAACCAGATGGAAATGATTAAAGCCTCCTCCACTTTCTGACCAGGCAGTTCAGAAGCTGCGACCTGAATGTACAAACAAGCACTTCGAGATGTGATACTGCAGATATGCCTTCCAGTCATCATTGGCATTTGTCAAGAGTCTACATAGGTCAGCATCATGAAAGTCAATGTTGTGAAAAAGCTGACAGTGGCAAGAAGAGCATATGGAGCTGTGCTGAGCTTCTTTGCTGTATTTCACCATCCAGGTGGCTCTGCAGGAGTGTCACGTGAGTTTGCAAAGAATAAATCCAAATGTCATGTCTCACTTTAGGGCTGATCCTTAGCTACACTGTACAATGGGTGTTTCTGGATCAATGAGCAGCCCAGTAATACCGAAAGCTAACGCCAGTTCTTAGGTGACTTATTACGCAGACCTGGGCTTCTGCCACATTGTAAAACAGTACCAGTCAGTAGCAAGTTTGCACTTGTAATGTCAGGTTCAGTTTTGAGGCAAGGAACACATTTTAACCAAACTAAAACAAACTATATTCCCTAATGAGTTTCCATTTTAGTCTTTTGTTCTAAAGTAGCCTCATCTCAAACATCTGCACCAAGATGTTAAGATCAAAAGCATGCTAGAAAGATTGGTTTACCAGATGTGAAGCCAGATTAGTTTTCCCATCTTGTAAGCAGCAACTCCCTTTTCAAACAGCCTCTCCTCTCTGAAATGTCACTGTCCATCGCCAGCTTATCTGGAACAATTTGAAAAGAAAGAACAAGGGAAGCACTTACAAGAATAAGGTGTTTATAATAATAAAAAAGAGACTAGGAAAGGAAATGAATTAGGTTAGGGGTGACAAAAAGGACATTTCCAAGGTCAGGGAGAGCAAATAAGAATGTGTGACAAACATGTGATGATGTCATTTTGCAAATGTTCATTTACTTATTTTTACATTTATATCCTGCCTTTATTTTGTCTAACATGCAACATGTATAATACACACCCACCTTCTATTTTCCTGCATGAACAACCCCATGAGACCGATAAGTCTGAGAAAGAATGATTGTCCTAAACTTACCAGCTGCCTTTTGTGTCTAAGGTAGAACTAGAAATCATGGCTTCCTTTTCTAGCCTAGTACCTTAGTCACAAATGTAATGTACTGGCTTGCATCGAATATGCAAGTATGTAATTGTAGCCTTTGTCATTCACACACAAGTCATCACTCAATTTGATGCCCTCCCTCTTTGTAGTTACAAGATCAAGACAAACGTTTAAATATTGAGGGTGGAAATCGGCTTCATACTCATATTATTATACATATGTGGCCAAACTCCAGATGACAAAATGTTTCTGTAGATCTAATACTTGCACAGAATCCAATTCTTTCAATTCCTTGAAAGAATGCCATGTGCAGTTTAGGATGATATAATGTTTAGCAAGATAAATATGTCTGTGTAGTCTGACCATGTTAAGCACTATTGCCATAGATTTCTGTTTCCATCAGAGCTGTAGGGGATGTTGTCCATTCTTCCCTTCCCCCCATCCCCCAGAGCCATGGGATCATTTGCACAGAAGAAAGTCTAATTGCTTACCTTACCTTCAGGCCCAATTCCAGGACGTATCTTTTCATACACACTAAAATTCCATTAATCCTAGAAGGGGAAAAACAAGCAGCCCATAATTAATTCTGTCTTCTTGCTCTCTAAAACTGCCTTTTGCCAGATTTTGCCTTGACAAGGTCAAGAATAACAAATATGGAAGAGATTGCAAGGAAAGCAGTCTTGATCAACTCTGAAATCTTCAAGAATATAAAGAGCAATTGGAACTTGGAAGCCAATGAGACATTCTCCTGAAGAACTAGGGTGCATGGGAGAAGAAAAAACAAACAGCTGTTCAGAGTCATCATAACAAGTGGGAAATTTTCATATAAACTTCCCAGTGCAGGTGGGTTAGGTATAGCCAAATCAGCAAGCATAATTCAAGGGCCATCTGCCAAGGATGGCTTCCAAATTGGCTTTGGCTGAGTTGCAAATATGCCATCTGAATGTGTATTCCATCAGATTACCCACATGAGCCTTTTTGCAAGCTACAAGCTTTTGCTGTACTATATTTATATAAATATATACTATTTAAATATGCTATAAACTAGTATAATAGTATAGCATCATACCCTATTTACAAAACTATATTCTTTTCTTTATTATATGAGAACATTATAAATACTTATTTAAAACATGTAGCAATTATAAGACATAGAGCAAATTGGTGTGTGTGTGGGGGAGAAACATTAGTATTTAATTGTGGGAACTTGCACTCCATTACAGTAATGTTCATCAGGACTGGTTGGGAGTCAGGCATTTCAGTAACAAATACATAAATAAGATAGTGGGATTTCCTAATGGCAAAAACAGACAAAGAGAAGCAGAATATGCAACATGGAGACTGGAAGCTGAGGAAGGCCTTGGGAGTGCCTTGCTGCAATTTTATAAGCAACAGGCAAGAGCCATCCAGAGTTTCTGTTGTGGGAAAATAATTGTTTGCCAAGTCTGGCTTTTTGCTCTGTGAATAGCCATTATTATTTCCCTAGTTTAATCAAGATGCCAAGAACCTGATTAGCAATTGATAATTTAAAGAAGCACCTGCTCAACTTCCCATGTCTTGTAATGAATGTCTTTTGCTTAGGCAAGATGACAGTTACCAAGGTTGAAAATTGTGGAATTGCAGAAGCCCCACTCACATATCTCTTTTCACTGGTGAGCTCAGGGCCTCCAGGAACCCAGCTCCATGGATTTATATCTGCCCATTCACACTACAAGATGAACTCAAGATTCAGGCAGTCTGGATTGTGCTCTCCAGGAAGCCTCCTTCTTCCCAGGCTGTGGCAGACCTGCAAATGAAAAAGCTGTTTCTGTAGCCAAACCCCTGTTTAATAAATTAGTCTAAAGACAGCTCTAATTCCTCAGAAGAGTCTGAAAGTGAATAATTAGAGCAAAGAAGTGTGTGGCTACAAGCTGAGCAACTCTTTCGCACTCTCCCACTCCTTGGAAACCTTTTTCTTTTGGGAAACCAGCACTAAGCAATTTAGTATGGAAATTTGAGGGGGTGCTGTGTAACTGAAGAAACCAACAGACAAGGGCGCTACAGGACCCAGGTATTTTCTCCTTGGAGGAGTGTAACAAAACAGAGTTACTGTCACAGATTTGCAAGGAGGAGATAAAGGAGGAAAAACAATGAAATGTTGGAAAGGGATACAGAAAGCTCTAAATTTTTGCTGCTGTTTAATGGTCATTGGGATTTTTGTATCCATGGGTCTGTTAGCTCTAACATGAGGGGAAAACAATCTTTTTTTAAAAGTAGCTCAACAACCCCCGTACAATCAAGATCTTGTTAGAGCATGATTTCCAAGGAACAGCAGTGCAGCTATAGTGTATTACACTCCCACTCTGCTGGAAAAAAAAAATGGAAGCGATACATTATTGAAGAATGTTACTCTGGAAGTAAAATGGCTTTACATACCACTCTGCCCTTTTATTCGACTTAAGCAGCACTAGGAAATATGAAATATATCACTAGTAGACAATCTCTGTATCTATGTTTTGATGGTAGCTACAGAACCCAAAAGGAGTTAGACAGCCTTGGGTTACCCACTCTGTAAGGAGTAATGGTGTGTGGTGATCATTTTGTTCCTTTCATTTAAGGTTGCTTGCCCTCATGAACGAACTGTGTCATGCTTAGAATTTTAAAAGTTTCCAACAGAGTTTTGCTGCCTGGATTTAATGGGAACTAAGAAGTTCATTATCTGACTTCTGGGTTCAAAAACTGCAAAAGTGTATGCAGCTAATTAAACTCCTTTTGATAGTGCTGTTTGTAGGTGTAAGCTGAGTGGATCAAAGTATCCTAAAACAATGGAAAGAACATTATTTGGAAAACATTCCATTCAAGGTTATCAGGAGCAAATGCTCTCTCTTCAATTTAACTCCTTTGCTGGTTAGGATAAGAAGTTAAGGACCTGGAAAACTGAAGTTACTGAAGCTGAAGCTATTCTCTCAGCCTAAATTCCAAATTGCCAATGAATCCTGTGAATCACATTGGCCTTCCCACTTGGCCTTTCCTAGCATGGCAAAATATTTGTCATCAGCCCCCACTGTTTGGCACTGACAGCCTTGTGAGGAGCTGCATGCGGGGTTGCAGAAGGCTAAGGGCGGGATTTCGCCCTCCACAATCTCCTCTCTGACAGGACAGATTACATGCTTCCTGCTCACTTTAGGTAGAAAAGAAGATAGTGACAAAGGTAATTAGCTCTATTCCTTCTGCCTGCCAAGCTGTTCTTTAGCATTGGAAAGCCTTGAATATTTCTTGCATGTCACAGAAGCAACAATGATCTGTGGGCCTTAAAATCCAGTTTTTATGAGGATGTTTTCCAGGCATATATTGAAATTCCCACAGTTAAAAAAAACTCTAGTCTGTGGAAGAGCCATGGTTTCCTTAATTTACAAAGACATGTTTCTCCCATTGCTTCACTTCAGTCTTTTCTTAGTTTTAGTTTCAGTCATCTTTTTCCTACCTGGAGCCCTCTGGTATATTAGACTCATCACTCCCTGGCAGGCATTCTCTTATCTCACAGATTCTTCAAGCCTAGCAGAAAAATTGAAGAACAGTTACAAAATCTCTATAAATCTTTTACAACATCCTTATGGGGTGAAAATTGTAAAAAGGGCCAAGTAGTAATGTAATAGAAGGAAGATGTCATATTCATTCTCCAGTTTTAAAAATACTCTGTAAAGAGAATGAGATTACATTATTCCCCTCATCTCAGATGTTTTCCAAACATATGTAGACCTACAATTCCCAGAAATCTGAAACAATGTGGATTATGGGAGGTGATATCCCTGTTGTGGAAGGCTGTAGCCCTTCTCATCCTGGCATTCCCTCAGATGACCCCGAAGAGAATTTGGATTGAGGCATTATACCCGCCTTTCCCATCTCCATCTTAGTTTTAGAAGTTTGTGCCTTCTCACAGCTGTATTCTGAATCTTCATCCTCTGACTAAATAAAGTTAAATAAAACAAAACCAATTATATTTTAACTCAGCATGTACTGTATATCCAGAAAGGTAGTTTCTGTTTTTATTTTGAGGTTGGTTGTGTCTTTTTTATGGTTGGGATTTTCTCTTTTGCATTAAAAACAGAAACCATAAAACTGAGTTGCATATAATAATATCTAAATTCATTCCCATAACTACTGTTTCCATAATCAATGCTTATATACACATTTTTGTATATGTTACACTTGTAAATCTATTTTGCATTCATTAAAATTTGAAAACTATTATTTACTTTCTAACCTGAAAGTGCAACATTCATACTAAGAGTCTCAGCATTGTGGAAACATTTTGAATTTACTTAAAATAGTTTGTGGACTTAGATACGACTGTATAGAGGTCTGTATAGCCCTACAGTAAGACTGAAATTAAAAATTTTACATATCAAAATTTATGAAAAAATCACAGTTAACCAGGTTTATCCAACAAGTTAAATAAAACAAAACCAATTATATTTTAACTCAGCATGTACTGTATATCCAGAAAGGTAGTTTCTGTTTTTATTTTGAGGTTGGTTGTGTCTTTTTTATGGTTGGGATTTTCTCTTTTCCTGCACCTCTTTCCTATTGTATTATTACAATAATAAAATAAGGATTCTTAGGAAGGGAATGAAAGAATAGTAGTATCACCATGCAGTCAGTCATTATGCATTTGAAATAAATAAAAGAATTACTGGGGAAGGTGCCAAAACGAAGATACAAAAATCAAAGTAGAAGTGGAATAAAGGAGGATAAAACATTTTATTTATTTATTTGTCTGTCTGTCTGTCTGTCTATTTATGTATTTATTTTACAGACCACCCATCTCACTCACAGATAGAAATATAAAATTATAAAGCAAATTATATAGCGAAAATTACAAAAAAAAAATCCCACCCAATTATATCATAAGAACAGAATTTCCAGTCAGGGTACATTTTACAATTAGTGACACAGTGTCTTTTAGAATCATCCAACCACTATTGTGGCACAATGGGGACAGGATGTATCTCACTTCAGCAATGGCTTGGATGAAGCTCTGAAAACATTTTAGGTCATTAGTGGAAAAATGGCCATTGATAGGCTTCACAGTGCCTATTAGATCTATCCATTGGTGATAAGTAATTATTTTATCTAGATGACATGTTTCTAAACAGGATCATTCTGATCATCCATCTCTCCAATTGTGGAGAGAGTGACTATTAAGGAAGGTTGTAGCCTCTACGCATTGTTTGTGAGCTTGCTAAAAACATCTGCCTAACCAGTGGCAGAAGCAAAGCCTTTAGACCCAGCTCTGATCTAGCATGTTTTTGAAGATCCTTAATTTACAGAGAGTCTCATATCAGGATAAGCAAGTAAAATCAAAGGGTGGTAATGCTTCATATCATAAAACTGGCTCAGAAGCAAGAAACAATGTAGTAGAGAGACAGCACTTCTTCAAATATTTTGATTAAATTTTTCATTTTTGTGTTGCCTGTTGATTTACTTCTAATTTTCTGTCATAAGATCTATGACAGTCTTGTCAGAACATGGATCTGTCTCTGCATTTGGCAATCAGCAACAATGGAATATTTCTGAATGAATATGTATTAAGCTGCTACACCCATTGTGGCTCAACACAAGATCTGTTTCATGGCCTATCTAGTGAAGCCCTACCCTATTCAATATTTTTCCTCTTTCTTTTCTCCCATATTGTTACTTGCAGGGTGTCTAGATAAGTCCCTTAATGCATTGGCTTAACATGATAAAGAAAAAGGATATCAAGATCAATAAAACAAGGCATAGCAAATGTAATAATGGAAAACATCACCTGGAGGGAGGGATAATTATTGATACAGGCATGATGATGTCATCACACAAATGTCACGATGTCTTTGCATCAGCTGTTTTGCTACAAGTGCAAAATCATGGTGTTTGCATAAAGGCAACAAGAAGTATATTTTGTCATTTGAACGTTATTGCAGTTTGTTGATGCTGCCAGAAGTGGTATTATGGATTAGTAGGAAAGAACCAAGTCACCTCTTATGGCTTCTGACTCTTTTAATCACCAGGTTACTGACTTCCTATCATAATTAAGCTTGTGGACAAATGTAGCTCCTTCAAGTCTGCATTTGTGTTAATGATTTACAGTGCAAGTGGATTTCTGTATGTGAACAGCTGAGTATATTTTGCTTTTTCTGGCCTAAACAATCAAGGAACATTTCTGGAAACCCTGTTAACAGAATACAGTGAACCCTTCCCTCCCTAAGGTGCACATCATATTTCCAAAAGGGCTTCTTTCCCTTAAGCTGACAAGTTTTCAATGTATTCATTGTTTTTAACAGGACTGTAAGATATTTGATTTCAAATATTCCATGCTTACACAGAGCAGGGCAAAGATATCTCTGTTCAAAATCTGAAATTGTAAGAAGCTTATATATGTGGAATTACTCAGATGTCAAATGTTTTCACAACTTTGCTATTTTGGTCATGCCTCAAAGGAAATAAGAGATATTAAAAAAATAGCAAGAGGGGAAAAGAACAATCTTGAGTTTGAAAATTATTTAGAAGACCAGGAGGCTCTTTGCGAGTGAAGAATGCAATGTGGATCAAAACATTAAGCATTTTTAAATTATCAGTTGGCTCCTGTGTATGTATCAGCTGTTGTTGCATGCTTTTTCAAATGGATTAGTAACACCCATTTATCTTTTGCTGCCTTTTCCCATTTATTTAATTATTTATTCGTGCATGCCTGCAATGGTAGGATTAGCAACCATTGGCACCATTTTGAGTTAAACAGTAGTCAACAGTTTGTGTGTGTTTACTCACTTAACCATACATGCTGAAAATATAATCTCATTTTCTAGCCTTGTCTTCCTGATAGGAAAACACATGTGAATATCGCTCTAAGGAAAAATACTCCACAGTTTTTCATACAACAGCATTATAAAGAGGGCTTCCTTACAGTAGTGAGCATTAAGTTAGGAAGTACTAACCAAAGTGTAGCTGGCCTAGCAAGAGTCAAAGAACTTGAATAAGAAAGATGTTGTCCTAGTATTCTGTTTAATTGGTAGGGTAAGTCAGTTCTTTATAAGTGAAATGTATATTAGTTCATTTTGTAAGGCTAAATGGGTATGATATATTCTTGTAATAAGAAATTAAATTAATAGATAGAATTGGCTCATCTATTTAAGATAAGTAATTTGTCCAAGAATCATCCTTATTGCCAGCTATTTGCATTTCATTCATTGTCATGCAAATTTTAGTGGTTTGCACAAGTGTTTAAATTTAATTGATTAAATAATTAACTGACAGAAAGGCAGGTAATTAGTAAAAAATTATTTCAGTGACTAAGACAGCTAATATATAAGTTTAGCCAATATTCTTTGTATGGTCAATTATCTCTCCAGATTTTGCTGTTTCTATTTTAAAAACTATACAAATACATATGGCCCATTGTGACTTCTACATAGCTATGTTAGGACAGAGGCTGATCCTAAAATGCTAAGCAGGCTTGGATTTAATTAGTCAAGCTATACAAAGCTCTGAAAGAGCTTCAGTTTGATGAAGCTTCACTCAAATGGCCCCATAAAAGAAGAGGTCCAAATCAAAAGAGAAACTTGCTTGAAGTAATTAACAGAATCAATGGCTTCAAAACAGTTGTTAGCCTTCATAGCTTTGTAGATTCAAATACTTTTTTTGCTGCTTTTAGGGATATTACAATATTACAAATTCAATTCATGCATGGAGAAGGGTGGAATAGGGATATTAATATGATTAGCCAAACTTTAATCCTCATTTAACTCTCTGCTTATCACAGCTCTTCTGGGATGCCAGGGGTTATTTTATTTTGTGCTTCACTCTCTATTTCAGTATAAAATTCAATTTACACATCTGGCTTGGCCCTGTCAATGCAACTGGAAGTTCAGGCTGGGCAGGTTCAAGTTGCTTGATAATAATTACTTGTTCACATACAGGCCTCAAGACAAAAAAATTTAGTGCTCCAATGAGGTAGATGAGGTAGCTAGACTACAAATTCTTCTTTCTGTGTGCCAACCCCCTTCTTGGCTGCTTGCTTATAGCTCTGGATCTTACTGTGCCTATTTGCTTCTGCTTTCTCTGCTAAATAATGACACAGACCAAGGCTGTCAAACTCCCGGCCCATAGGCCAGATGTGTCATGCACTGGCCATGCCCATGCCCAGTTTAACGAAAGGGAAAAAAAGTCCTGATACATCACGTGACACTGCCATGATGATGTGAGTTTGACACCCCTGACATAGACTATTGGCAGCAAGCCCCAACCTATATGAAACTGAGTCCTACCACTGAGGAGAGAATTCTTTCCAAGGGGACAGTTAAGCATGCCAACATGTTGTGGCTGCCTCACAGGAATCTCAGTGATCAGAGAGAGCAGAGCTAATATTACCCAGGAGAACAAGCCTGAGGTAATTCTTTTGAGTCCTGCTCAACATAGGTCAGGTTTTGCCAACATGTCCTGCCCACTTCCCACTAGTCATACTAGCCTTTTCCAGAAGAATCCCAATTGCTATGGAAACCCTTCTAGGAACCTCAGAAAATCCAATGACCAGAAGCAAAAAGTTCACAAAGGGAAAGTCAAGGAAAATATTTTTGAAAATGAATGTTTTGAAATAGAATATTTTCTACGTTGATTCAATCAGCTTCTTTGAAAGTATTGGAAGCCTTTGTGTTGTTTTTTACTCATCATTGCCTTCTTTTCTCTAAAAGATATTGTTGGGGAGTATTTTTTAAAAATGTATTGTGGTTAAGCTCTTGAAGGTATTCATGTGAGATGTGGCAAGATTTATGATCTATTATTCTAGTATATTCATCACACAATGCTAAACTTTGCAGCACTTTAGAGACTTTCAAATTTCTCTCTTATAATTTCTACACAAATCTTCTTTGTTTTAAAATAAAATGTGTAAATAAATAAAATATTCTTGAAGTGACATGAATTGAATTGCATGTCTCTTGAACACAAATTCAAATTAAATTATGTCATTTTTAATTTCAGATCTCCAATTTGAATCAAATCAGGACTGATTCACACATCCCTACTCGTGAATGACAACCAGGAAACTATAAGACTGAAGGCTACACTGGGAAGTTGTAGAAACATCCTGGACAAAAATAAACTACTACCATATTATTCCAAGAATAATACATGAATTACTTGATGAAGCCAATAGGAGTCAAGGTTTACCTTTTGTCATGATTTCTTCAAATCTTACATTCAGAACTTGGAGATTTGGATACTATCTGGAATCTGTTTCCTTGGTATATGCCTAGAATAGAATAGAATAGAATAGAATAGAATAGAATAGAATAGAATAGAATAGAAGCAGTTGCCAACCAGTGGGCTGTGAGCCGTGAGAAAATTTTGGTAGGCTGCAGAGAAAGCTCACCCCCAGAGCGCCCCCACAAAGCAATTAATCCAGGCTGCGCGGAAAGACAAGGCTGCGCCACCCACATGGCCCATGGGAACCCTCCCCATCCACTCACTCTTTACCCGGCAAACTTGCCTGCTAAATTGCTATTTTTCCTTTTTCCGACCATCATTTGTTCTATTGTGCCGGGAGATTTAGATTAGCTAGGAAGCAGGAAATGGTTCGATTTCTTGCTTTCTAGCTAGTCTTTAGATCTTCGGCTTTGCTTTTAATAAAAGCACAGCTGAACCTCCCTTAGGAATGAAGCTTCTATTATTCGGTGCAGACTCACGGCAAGCAAATTTGAAAGACTGAGCTAGCCAATGGCAGATAGTTAGATCACTGAATGATTCTGTGAGCAACTCAATCTGCCTGCCTGCTTTGCCTGATTTTGGGTAAAAGTTGCTCTTTTTTAATAAAAAATTCAATATTTATATAAATATTTATAATATTTATAAACAAGCCATGCCCAGCCAGTCACATGACCACCAAGCCACACCCACAAATTAGGCCACACCCACAGAACCGGTTAGTGGTCCCTAGGATTTAAAATTATGAGTTTGGTGGTCCCTGAGGTCCAAAAGGTTGGCGACCCCTGGAATAGAATACTTTATTGGCCAAGTGTGATTGGACACATTAGGACTTCAGGGAGGCAGCAAAAAGACCCAAGGAAAACTTATCAAGAATCTAGAATTCTAAGTTACCCTGAAAATGAGAATTTGGATTAGTACTGTCTTTGAGGAATGTCTTTTATCTTGCAGGCCAGTTCTAAACCTCTAGATCAGCTTGAGCAAAACTATATCTGGTTCTTTCACAGTGGCTTAGTTTTCTCCAAACCTACTACCCCTAAATGTCCGAGATACACATTTTAGCTGATCAATGTGATTTTGAGTATTATATGTGGTTCTATACTAGAACTACTCTCTGGCTATAATACATCAATATACAATATTGTATGTATAGTGGTTGTGGGAAGAAAGAAATCAAAGTAGGTTGGACTTGAAGGAGTCATGTAAACTGAGCAAAAGAGAAGGAACGGTTTTTAAAGGATGTAGCTCTACAAACAGGACCTGATGATATTTGGTTGTTTTTCTTTCCATATAGCTTCTTGCTGCGTAAGATGCCAAATGAGAGAAATACACATAGTTCAGACTGGTAAAATATTTATCAGCATAAGTCAGGCTTGGATCCAGTTCCCAGAAGTTCTTATATAGCCAAGAAAGGTCAAGAAAGAGTTGCCAATGCTTCAAACCAATGAATAGGGACAAGGGATAAGTAGCAACTCTTGAGTTCACCGCAATTTTGCACAAGTTCGCATGTTCAAGAACAGGAACCATAAGCCAGAGCAACTAATAGGGAATTAATAGGAGAATGCAAATCCTCTTTGCTTGACATAACAGAATTCCTCCTTTTGAAAAATCATTCTTTGTCAAACTTTCAGTTCAGCATGAATTCTGGTAATGTAGGAAATTTCCACACAGACACACCCTTTGGTTCCAGTAGGGAATAAAATATAATTTCTTCTTGGTTTTGGAAGAATGAGTGATTGTGAGTGAAATTCTGAAACAATGTATAATTGAAATGTAGTTCCGTTAATCTGTGTGATTTACCAGACTTACCAACATGAAGGCAAAAGGAAGTATAGAAGTAGAAACAGAAGTAGACAGAAGCTGCAGCTTGCTGAATTTTTGTCTAAGCTGCAGGAGCAGTCTCAAAGCTCCCCCTGCTGGATACTTTGAGGAGATTCTCAAGGTCATTGATTAGAGCTGTGTTCATGTAACATAAAAAGAAAATGTGGCATTGGCCATTGAATTCATTAGCATATGAATATATCAGGTAATAGAATAAGAAAGGTAGCCAGTGTATGACATTGGCAAGCATGCCATCGTGCAGAGGCACATTGCCTAGAAGAAAGCGGACTCCCCTACTACAGGTTTCTATGGCTCTTTACTTAGCAACTGAATAAGAGAGAGAAGATAGCATGGTCTGGAAAGTCAGTGCTGATGGAGTCTCAAGCCTGACATAAACTAACAAGGAGGCTATGCTGTCTGGGAATTGTGGGAACTAAAAGTCAATGGCCAATGAAATTTGGAGAAGGATATGTTTGAAGTTTATCTGCTAGGTCACCCTGGATATTTAACAGGTTTTTATTTTATTCCATATTAATACAAAATAGGGTGAAGAGATTACACAACATAATAGTATATGTTTGAGAGCAAGAGATTGTTCCATGGGAATCCATGGAGAACACAATTTCTGAGTCATTTTAGGATTATATTTGACTGAATTCTGCCATTATTTGCTGACATTAGGAATTCTGACTTGATGAAACTTGTCATAATAAAATATAAATTATGGTGTGGGTTGACCATTCCCCGGTGCTGAGTCATCAGGTGAGCAAGAGAGGTCTGTTGACTGCTTGCTGCTATCCAAATTATAGCTGTAAAAATGAACTGTATGTTCACACCATAATTCCCATAAACAGCTCAGAGCTGCTGAGTAGCCTGGGGTCTAGACTGCACTTTCATAGACATGTGACTCCATTCTGGCTGGACCCTGAAGATGGAGAACACAGTAATAACTTTAAATATTTTCCTTTTTTTAAAGAAAAAGAAAAAAAACAGCTCTGTAGATCTTTGCACATATCAATAATAATGATTATTTGAGTCTAGAAGTCTTGAGTACAGCCTAGCAGAATAAGATAAATTTTCCAGAATGTTCTTCTTCAACTGACTATCTTCCATGGGTGCAGGTTTTCAGCTGTTTGCTCATTCCACAACTGGAAGAAAAGCATAAATTCTTTAAAAAAATTTTTTTTAAAAAGACTAAGGCAAAACTCTCCACCATTGGGACTGACAAATAGCCATGTCAAATTGCTATCCATTACTCCATCTCATTACCTAATCTTGCTGGATGCAAGACTGATAAAATCATCTGCAATAATGTAAAACAGTTATGCCAATTTTGCCTATCAACTTCAGACAATTTGGAAATGACTGGTTTGAGGAAGAGTCGTGATATTTGTGCTATTTCACTTCTTAGCATGACAATTATTCCTGGCTTCTATGAAAAAATAACTTTGGATATGCCAAACACAAATCTGGGTCTTCTTCTTCTAAAGGACATTTCTCTTGAGCAATAGCTTAATGCTTCACTTATCTCCATATTCGGTCTGATTTTTAATAGATCTGATTAGAGAACCAGAGTGAATTTGCTTATCCCTTTGTTTTGTTCTTCCCACTCTTTCCATTTCTTTGAGGAAATAAGTATATATTAGTAAGAAGCAACTGTCTTGAATATGAGTTGTAAAAACAAGGGATGTGCTTTAAATCTAGTCTCCTTGTTAGCTCACAGTGTATGAGATAATTCCTTGTGATTTGACATGCACAGAGTGTGATAGAATGAGGGCAAATTCCTTCAAGATCCAACTTGACTAATTATGGCAACTCCATCTTAAACCTATATGAAGGGTGGCACCATCATGTCTGAATTGCCTGAAGTATTCCTTCCATTCCATTCAGTTCTGCATTCTCGGAGGGAAAGGGCAAATGCCCAGGACTTTTCAAAAACAGAAATTCAACGTTGGGCCTGGCCCAGAGGTCAATAAATTTTTGAAAATCTGAAGTGACAGTTCTTTCCTAACAGGAGTTAGATGGGAGGTGAGGCATATTTATAGAACATGTCATAGGTGCACTAGCAAAATGGCTGCCTTGTCTAAAATGACTTTCTGAAAAAGCAAACTGGTGTGGTTGCTCTACCTTCTCTTCTCAGGATGTTCTCTATGGTTTAAATTCTCTTTGTCCCTTAATAGGTGAGCACCTTTTCAAATAAAACAGTAAGCCACAACTACTCATCATTTTTGTTTCCAAGACTGGCTCTGGACTTGGCTTGTTATTGTACAAAATTCCAATTATTTTTTTTGAGGGGCTCAGAAAATTTAGATTAAAAAAAAAAAAAACTCCAGGAAGCCTTGCATCATTTCTGGAAAATACTTGTGGGTACTTTTTTATATACTAAGTAAATAAATATACTAAGTATAGTATATAAAATCATACATTGCAATGTCCTACCTGTCAATGAATACTTCAGCTTCAACCATAACAACACTAGAGCAAACAATAGATACAAACTCAAGATTAATCACACCAAACTTGTTTGCAGGAAATACGACTTCAGCAACAGAGTGGTCAACGTCTGGAATACTCTACCTGATTCTGTGGTTTTTCCCCAAACCCCAAAAACTTTAACCTTAGACTATCTACTATTGACTTCACCCCTTTCCTAAGAGGTCTGTAGGGGGCGTGCATAAGCGCACCGACGTGCCTACTGTCCCTGTCCTGTTGTTTCTTTTATATATATATATATTTTTTCTTATATGTATCCATGTATTCATAACTATGTTTTTACTTATACCTATTATCTTGTAAGCAATTGACAAATAAAAATAAAATAAATAAATAAATCTACTGGCATTTAGAGGGGACAAAGTTTGTCTCTGATAATGTTCAAGGAAGTTATAAGGCTATGCTAATCTTCCATTTTACAAACCTGACAATTATTTACTGTCTGCTCTTAAACTTTTTAAAGCCAAAATACCAAGCCAAATGTTGTACAGCTCCAAAGTTTATATCAATAAAGATTGCAGGTTGTTGAAAGGTGCCCAATCGAAAAACATTATGGCTTGCATTTTAGGCCCTTTGGTGTATTCCCAGTATGTCTTTGCACTTGGCAGCAAGGAAGGCCTCATTTGACGTGTTTATCGTCTCAAGTTTTGGCTTCAGCAAATCTTTTTGACTAGATGTTTGGTCCATCCAGCATATCTAGATAGTTATATTTCATCCCAGAAGAACATAAATAGAAATTATATTTAACATTATGGGATCTGTGAGCAAGCTTTTAATTGTGCTGAATTCTGAACAAATGAGGCACAGGCAGAAACTAAGGAGGGTCGGTCAGAAGTTCAGAATCAGTTAGCAGTTAGATGGGATTCCAGCTAGAGATCCTATGACCACCAGAAAAATGGGGAAATCAAACATTTCCTGCGAGAAAACAATGTCAAAGTGGCCACAAAAACACTGGCTATGTCCATGAAGTCACCAGGAATCAAACTCAACTCAAGGATACCTCTACTAATGATGCAGCACTGATGATGTTACCTAGTTTGGTAATGAAACATCTGCAAGAATACCACCAAGCTCAAAGTGCACCAAGGACCCCGCCTCTATCTTTTACCAAATATAATCACCAAATAGAAGTTACTGTATCCTCTATGTCATTTTAAGGGAAGTGGCCAAAACATCTTTTATAACCGCCAACTACTTCATGATGCCTCTACACTATATCAAAGAGTTTATTTCATAATAGGGAAAATATGCTTTATTCTCAGTATTTTGAGGAAGGAAATGCAGCAATATGCCCAGAAGAGGATGGATTTGTCTAGGTAAAATTAAGGAAAGAGAGAACTACACGTGTACCTCTTTACTGGTCCTCCCATAGGCTAAAATTTTACCAGTGAATAGCCCTTCTAATAATCTCTGAGTAATTCAGCTACTGATATATCAATCCTCAGTAATTATAATGAAGTTTGTTAAATTTAACTCTTGTATGTGATCAAATGTTCAAATATGAAATATGTTTCAGTAAAAATATTAGTGTTTCCTGTCAATTATGGATATTAATGAGTGATGTTTTTGTAACCTGTGTCAGTTGATTTGATATAGCTGATCTATAACCATAAATCAAAGCTATCTTTTTTTAAAAAAATTGGTACCACTGCTTGTTATAATGGGAGAGAGGAAGCATTCTAGGTATTTTCAGACAGATGGCAAAATATCATGATTAATTTTCAACATTATCCACTTGGACTTAGTGGGATTGGCTGCTCTGCCTGAGGCATCCAAATATGCTGCCCACCCTGAATCCCTCTGTAATATTTGAGGCAAGCCTCAACATCCTTATAAAAACATTTGTTTGTTTATATTCCATCTTTAATATTTTTACAAGTAACTAAAGGTGGTGAATGCATATCCAACATATTTTCCTCCTCCTATGTTCCCCACAACAACCCTGTGCAATGGGTTGTGCTGAGAGAGAGTGACTGGCCCAAAGTCACCCAATACGGATAGGCATAGTCACCCTATCTGATGTGAATTGTATCCTACCATACTAATTACATTATTTTTATTGAAAAGTGGGTTATAAGGGAGGGTGGGACGGAGGAAGGAGAGAGATTTTTTTTAAATCAAAATTAAAGTTAATTTAGCAACACAGCTGTTCATTGTGAAGCTCAGAGAGGAGGAGATTTTGCTCCACCAGTGATCAGTTTAAGAAAGTCTCTTGCTGTAAGTGCTATTGCTGAAAAGGAAGGCACTGCCAGTAAGCAAACCCTTAGAGTGGAATACATGAAGAAGAAGAGAAGTTTTTCTGATCTTTGGACATGTAGCATATTCCTACTGCTCTTATCTGTCAGCCCTTGGAGATTAGCCAGATCAGGAAACAGATTCCACAGGAAAACTTTGCAATAAACTTAATCAAGATTGACTAAATTAACAGAATCTTGCAAGGCTGCTTGTGTTTTCCCTTCCTTCTTTCTAACAGAAGAGTCAGCCTGAGTCTCTTCCCAATACAGGGGTGTCCAACCTTGGCAACTATAAGACTTACAGACTTCAACTCCCGGAATTTCCTGACAGTTAGAACAATTAATCAGTGGAACAACTTGCCTCCAGAAGTTGTGAATGCTCCAACACTGGAAGTTTTTAAGATGAGAATGGACAGCCATTTGTCTGAAATGGTATAGGGTTTCCTGCTTGAGCAGGAAGGTTGGACTAAAAGATCTCTAAGGTCCCTTCCAACTCTGTTATTCTGTTATTCCCATGGCTGGCTGGGGAATTCTAGGAATTGAAGTCTACAAGTCTTAAAGTTGCCAAGGTTGGGCATCCCTGTCCTAATACTATCACCTTTTCCAGAGTTTAAGAGTCATAGGCTACAGTTACTATAACCTATCTCAATGAAACATAATTCTAGTTTCTCAGTGGTGTTGATTTCCTGATTTAGCCCACCTCACAAGTCTGACAGTTATTTTAGAGTTGATAAGCACCTAACTTTGAAATCTGGATTTCTATTACAGCTGAACTGGCTTGATGCTCATTCAGACCTAAAGCAAAATTTGAATCTCAGGCTTCAAAGATGGAAGATCAATTACCACTGCAGGAAGTAGCATATCTCTCCTATTTGAAAACTATAATCAAAGTTAAGGCTGTTCAAAGTGCACCCTTACTTGGTGTAATCAAAAAAAAGTTTCTAGCACAAATATTGCAACTCAATTATACAATTACTCATTAAAAGAATTTGATTAATTACTTGAATAATGTTATATTCCTGTATGGGAAACCGGTACATTGAAAATAGTGAAGTCTTCAAAGTTATCTGGTCAACTTAAAAGCTATGAGCTGAGATGTTTAGCTTCAGCATGTTTTTTAACTGGTTTATCACATAAATTCCCTTGCACAGCAGAAACCAACCAGCTAATATATTTTGTGATGTTTAAAGAGGCAACTGTTTTGGAAGTGATGCAGGGTTATTTGTCTAGAAAAAGCAAAGACAAGAGAACAACTTCCTGGCTTTTGGGTTTTATGTTTTCATTGTCATCTTTATATTGCCCAGAACGTAATTCTGTTTTTGAGAATATGCTACCAATCAACTTGCTGAGATAGATACCCACCCACTGGGTCTCATAATTCCAATTGCCTTGCCTGGTGTAATCTGAGAAAGATTGTACAGACTCATGAGCTGCAATGCTGCTATTGCTGGCATCTTTATAAACAGCTTTTGTCTTTGTTCCAAAATAACCCCTCTGTGAATTGCGTCACGAGGCTAAAGTTTTTGGCTGCTTCTGTGAGACATTTAAGTCAATGCTTGAAGTATGATTCTCAGTCAGGCGGCTAGGAGGACTGAAGCTACAAATAGAAAAATTCTACTGGTAACAGCAATTTTGTCCAGCTTAGAAAAAGCATATTTAAAAGAAAAAAATCTTTTAAAAAACCTGGTGGTTGAGCAACTAATGGCATCAGAGCTGAGATGAGATGTATTTTAGAATACCATAAAAATAAAGCCTCATTCCAGTGCATAGATTTGCAAATGGCTGTCTTGCTTGATTATGGCTACTCTGTTGATAAAATTTCTCCTACGGAATAGTTAACTAATCTCAAAGTAGTGAACACCTGAGGGCCTTTACTCTGGCATAATGCCATATCCTTCACTCAGCTGTCCTTGAAGGTTGATACAAGAATATTCCTTACCCAGAGAGACAGTTCATTCCCCTGTGACTCTGGACACCCTGAAACAATAAAGCCAGAGATGGTATTCAGCAGGTTCTGGCCAGTTCTGGAGAACCGGTAGCAGAAATTTTGAGTAGTTCGGAGAACCGACAAATGCCACCTCTGACTGGCCCCGCCCCCATCTATTCTCTGCCTCCCGAGTCCCAGTTGATTGGCTGGGTCTTCTTTTGTTGCACTGCACAGGAGAATAGAGCTGGAAAGCAGGTTAGTGGGGTGGAGGAGGGAATGGAGATTTTACAGTATTCTTCCCCTGCCACACCGACCAAGCCACACCCACAGAACTGGTAGCAAACATTTTTTAATCCCACCACTGAATAAAGCATGTGCTTCTCCAGGGCCTGTTTTACGGAGACATCCATTTGGTCATCCTCATTTCACCATTATTGCATAAGTAGGCTGGCTGCATAGGGCAATTCTATATCCCCTGCCACTGTCAGATATCAACCCTGCTATAGCATACAGTGTTGCCAGACTGTAGCAGTTAATATCCATCAGATGATGACATGTGCCATAAATTAAATGAGTATCTTGTTCGTCACATTAGAGTGTTTTGTAATTTAATAGATATAGCCCGTCACAATACTAACGATCTGATTTGATCTGTTGATAAAGACTCTTTAATGACACACAGCCAGTCTGCAACAACAGTCTAAGTTGTCATCTGTGTAAATTGCTCAGCAACTTGCCCCACTGCATGTAGTTCTCCAGACCCATTGGTTTGCACCTGCCATAAGTTTAAGGCCCACGTTGGTTGGGAGTGATGGGGTCTCTATGCTGGGGAAAAATAAAGAGGATCTCCAGTAAAGAGTCCAATAGTTCAGTGACAGAGCTTGATGAAGGCCCAATCCCTCATATTTCCAAGTCACCTTAGGAAAGACCCCTGTCTGCAGTCTCAGAAGACAGCGATATTATATATAAATCAGGGCACTTAAACTCATCAAACTCATCACCCACTGGCCACATCTAGCCTTCCAAATCCTTTTCTGTGAGTCCACAATATTTTTCTAGGTACTAGTAAGAGTAAGCCTAGGATGTATATGGTATGGTACATGACTATCTCCAGAGCATAAATGTCTATGGAGATTTTCAGTCATCTAGGTCATGGTTGTCCCAAAGGTGCTTTTTTAAGAGGCAGCTAAACTTTCTGGTTTTTCTTTGAAGATGTTTCGCTTCTCATCCGAAAGCTTCTTCAGGTAGAAGCTTCTTGGATGAGAAGTGAAACGTCTTCAAAGAAAAACCAGAAAGTTCAGTTGCCTCTTGAAAAAGTACCTTTGGGACAGTCCAGAGCATAAAGTTAGTTATATTCTTGAAGGGCAGAGAATAGTTCTTTTCAATTTTCAGATTAGATCTCAGCAAAACAAATACAAAAAATCCATAGTTACCACTTATTTGCTTCTAAAAAAAACCTTGTGTATTGGGACAAGGGAATACTTTCAGATAGATATTGGAGATGAAACACTTTTCTCACAGCTTAAAGAAGGGACTTTTTCTTCATTTCAACATTGGTTCTCTCTTAAATACCCATTTTACAAACAGCAGCCTAAATTTCAGCTTCTAGTCTAGACAAATGTCTGTACATGCTGAAGCTTTAGATAATGTTCAAGAAGTGAAAATAATGCAGCTTTTTTAAAAAAAAATATCAAAAGCATACATTTATTCAGAGGAACAAAATAAGAATAAAGACTTTAAGAAAAGAAAAGTTTGTGCTGCTAAGCCACTATATTGCTTTTTTAAAGAAATGGCTTGGTGAATCTGTTCGAGCAAAGCAAAGACTTAGTGGCTCTTAGCACTTAGACAATAATAAAGCAATTAATCTCTATGAACAAACTGGACTGTGAGTACTTCCCTGATTATTTTTCAAGTTATAAAGCCTGAGATTGAATTTATCAGGTGCTTATTACAAAATAGAATGGAATGGAATAGAATAGAATAGAATAGAATAGAATAGAATAGAATAGAATAGCTTTATTGACCAAGTGTGATTGGACACACAAGAAATTTGTCTTTGTGTAAATGCTCTCAGTATACATAAAGGAAAAGATACATTCGTCAAGAGTCAAGAATCATAAGGTACGATACTTAAAGATAGTGTACAATAAGCAATCAAATCATACTAAGAAACAGTCAATATAAATCGTAAGGATACAAGCAACACAGTTACAGTCATACAGTCACAAGTGGGAAGGGATGGGTGATAAGGAGTGATGGGAAGATTAATAGTAATAGTAGTACAGATATTGTAAATAGTTGGACAGTGTTGAAAGAATTATTTGTCTAGCAGATTGATGGCCTTTGGGGAAAAAAACTCCTTATTCTGGTGTGCAATGCTCTATTGCATTGTTTTGAGGGAAGGAGTTGAAACAGTTTATGTGAGGGGTCTGTAAATACTTTCACAGCCCTCTTTTTGACTCATGCAGTATACAGGTCCTCAATTGAAGGCAGGTTGGTAGCAATTATTTTTTCTGCAGTCCTAATTATCGTCTGAAGTCTGTGTCCTGTTGGGTGCAGAACCAAACCAGACGGTTATAGAGGTGTAGATGATAGATTCAATGATTCCTCTGTAGAACTGGATCAGCAGCTCCTTGGGCAGTCTGAGCTTTCTTTTTTTCTTTTCTTTTTTGAAAATTTTATTGATTTTTAAAGACAAACATAAACAAACAAAACATAAAACATAAAAACATCTTTTTTGAAAGCAGCTTGATCCCGGGTTATATCTCTTCGTACAGACACAAATTCAAGTTCATGCTCATTTTTATATACCATTCCATATCTTATTACCATTCTACATTTTCTATATAGCTTCTCCCCTCTTTTAACTTTCTTAATTTTATTTTATTTATTTCATCTCAATTCAGATCATTATACTTATATTCTTTGTCTGTCCTATTTCAGCTGTCTATTATCTTTTCTCATTAAACAAAATTTCTCCTGTAATCACTGATTGGAGTATGATGCCTTTATATCTTTCCCCTAAAATTATAACACTTAATATAATACATAACTTCCATTTGGATTCTGCTTGGTACATTCTAAGATTACACACTGTATTTTAAAAAAAGAAAAAATTATGAATATATAATATAATTAAAACAACAATCCATACCAATTCAATTCTATCGTTAATATTAATATTCATTTAAATCTTAAGCATTTTACACATTACTTTTCAAATAGGTATCATACTTCTATGGGAACACTTATAAACTTTCCATAGTTACTTCCCCCTCACTTCACTTATATTTTATAAAACATTGAGTAATTAAAATGTTCCCATTCCTTCCTAATTCAATTCTCTCATTTATTTCATTTCATTTATTTAGTTCACAAAAGTTTCACTGAATTACACTGACTATTTTATCCCACTTTTTAATCATATGTTGTTTCCAATTTTCTAACATTATTTCTAATACAAATATAACAATACAATCTTATGTACCTTTGCAGAATTGCTTTTTCAATTAAATTTTCACCCATTATCTCTGAATAAGTCCTGTTTCTTTACATCTTGCTCCAAACCTTTATAACTTCTCTTCCCTTCCTTCCTCCCTTGCTTCTTCTCTCTCCCCTTTTTACCCCCTTGTCTCTCCATTTCCCTCTTCTATATTCCCCTTTTCTGTTGCTTTCTGACATTATATCCACTTTTCACATTATTTTTCCCTTTTTTGGCTGTTTTTTTAGGTCTTAAATGCTCCATTCTCTTTCCCCGCTTTCCCCTTTCTTCCCCAGATAAAGTTACTTGTTCATTAAAGATGGCTTCTTCTTTGTCCCAATCTTCTTGTTGCGCAGTCTTTTCTTGTAGTTTCTCGTAGGTACAGATCGCCATTTCTAAGAATTGAAAAACGGAGCCAAAAAAGCCCTTCCCTTCTTGTTCCTCTTCTTTATATTTTTTAAATTCCATTTTCAGTTCATCCACAAGTGATGCCATTGTAGAATATTTTTAAACAACCACCCAATTGTTTTTAGTCATTCAAATATAGTTTCCAGAAGTCCCAAAGTCACCAAGCAATCCAAATACACACAAGCAGTTTCTTTTAACACTTTCTTCTTTTTTCACTTTCTCTTCCTGGGGTTACTATTTAGTTGCAAAGTTCCAGTTAAAATGTATCTTTTAGAAGTCTTAACTTTAAAATTTTTTGAATTCAGGCACACTCCTTCCATATCCTGCCTTTATTCTTTTCCTCTCCCTTCCCACTTATAGCAAAAAAAGAATTTTTTAGTGTTCAGAAATCTTTATTGTCCACTTGGCATTTAATTATATTTCCAGTTTAATTACCTATTGGTGCCAAAGCGGATTTTTCCGATTTCTCATTCATCTCTCTTCACTGTCAACGTAAGGCAGGAGAGTGGGGAAAAAAAAAACTTTCACTTTTAACTTTCATTCGCTGCTTCCGAGTCTTCTTTGGGAGCGATGTATCTTTTATAAAATTTAAATTCCAGGGTACCTTAGTTGGTGCTTCTTATCCTGGTCAGCCAAAACTTTCACTTCTTATCTTCCTCCTGCACTTTCTTTTCCGGATGAGTGCTTCTTTGAGGCGGCCATTTCTGACCGCTGCTCTTACCGCCTTCGGGAAAGGGAGCTTAGCCAGCTGAGGAGGAAAGATTCAGCTTTCCTCAACCCTGCTGGGATCTCTCCCCTCTTCACCACCTCCACGGGGTGGCGTAGCCCCGAAGCCAGCTGGCTCGGGGCGTTCCAGCGGTGAGCCCAGGCAGAAACCGCACATGATCACAGATTCCTGCCTGCCGCCAAAGCCCTGCAAACTGGAAGACCGGCAGTTTGAGCTTTCTGAGTTGGCACAGAAAGAACATTCTTTGTTGTGCTTTTTTGATGACCAGGTGTCCATTGAAGGTCATGTGATATAGTAGAACCTAGAAATTTGAAGGTCTCTACTGTTGATACTGTGTTGTCTAATATTGTAAGAGGTGGTAATATGGGAGGGTTTCTTGTAAAGTCTACCTAGAAGTGTTAATAAATAAGATGATGTATTTTGAAAAATATATGTTTTTAAATTGTATTTATACTAACAAAACTGAAGGCTTTTTCAAAAGTCTTAAGGACAATAATATGAGGCAGATGTCCAGTGGTCTATTCAATATTATAGTAGAGTGATTAAAACATTAGACTGGTTCTGGGAAGACTGAAATTCAAATTCATCCTCAATTATGGAAATTCACTTGGTGATTTGGAGCCAATCACACTTTTTCAGCTCACATAGTCGTATTATTATGGTTGGGATCAAAGGAAAGGAGTTCTCTATCTAAGCCTCCTTTTGCTCTTGGAGAAAAGGTGGGATATACATCTAGAAAATGGATGCCAAATTCACGGCATCACATTACCATCATGTGACGTATTGCAAAATCTTTCCCCTTTGTGGAGCTGGAGTGCATGGCCTGCATGTGACGCTACTAGACTCCTTATTAATCCGAGAACTGGTCCTATCCGACTGCATGATGACATTACAGTTAATTTAACATTTAGTCAGCTCCACATAACTTAAATGTGTCTAAAGGATTTTTTTTCTGAGAAAAGGATTGTGGCTAACCTTGAGAGATTTAAGAGAATGATATCTTCAAAATGGATTTGGTGCTCAGTTATTGTGGTGTCTGTAGAGTACACTGACACATATACTAGAGCAGGATTTTGATGGCACTGTTATGGCAAGTTTCTAACTTTTTTAACCTTCTCCCAGTGGCTGCTGTTGCTAACTTAATTAGATGCCATTGATTGAGGCTCAACCCCCACCAATGCATGGACAAATAACTGCCATGTTTTGCTATTCCCAGTGATAGTCCACACTCTACCAAGGAATTCTAATAATGTCCTTCATCTTGTTCATCTACCTTATCTGTTTCTGTCTTTCTAATTCCCTCAACTTTGCCAAGCATAGTCATAAGGTTTTTGGGGGAAGTCCATCATCTATTTGTATCAGTCTACTTAGCCATACACACAGATGTCCATACAGATTACATCAAAATGCATGCAAATGCACAGCAAGGTTATGTTGCAAACTCTTCCCTTATGTGCTTGTGCTGCAATTATCAAACAAGTTGAGAAACCATAGTTTTGGCAACATGATGTCATAATGCTCATTTTGGGGACTTATCCCCTCTGTGGATGATACCAAGATTGAAAAGCAAGAGTTAGGGAATACACTAAAGCAGTGGCCCACAATCTATGGGGCACCAGAGACCGGTTCTGTGGAAAGAGGTTTTTCCACAGATCAGAGGTGGTGTGGTTTTGCATGGTGCCTGCATGCCATGGGTGGATCTTTGCTTGTTTACGTGGTCCAGTTTCTGGCATGCTGCGGTCCTGTGCTGGTCTATGGACTGAGGGTTGTGGACCCCTATACTAAAGAATAGAAAGAAAATGTGGGAGAAGCATAAAAATAGCATGTAATATGGGAGAAGAAGACTAAGGTTCTTAACACATATTTCTATGTCTCCTTTCCCCCACTAAATCTATAATACTGCATTGCAAGCACCAACTGCTGCAATTTCTGATTGTGCAGTTTTAAAATCTATTAAATGTCTGCAAATTTACAGAGCTTTTGAGAAATGAAGTTCAAAATCCAACAAAAATCTTTGGTTTCATACTGACTTTTCCTTTTTTAAAAAAATACCCTGTCAGCTGTTTTTCATTGTAAGTGATTGGAAAGATAATGGAACAGAACATTGGGGGACTTATTTTTAAAACTGACTAACGTAAAGTAAGTAACCCAAGGAAATAATAACATCACCACCAGCATTCCTGCTGAAGTACTGCATGCTGAATAAATGTTATCAACACAACACTTCTGATAGAACACATTGCAACACATGTTATGACAGAATGCTAGAAAAATAAAAGACATTTTTATTCTAAAATCAGTTGTGCTTGTGTACATGCCCATTTTTACATTTTATCTTTGTATACCTAAATTTAATTTTGTATATGGATTTTAAATATGTATCTCCCTGTGACGATCTATGGAAGCAAAAGTTGGACTTTGAAGAAACAGGATAGGAAGAATATTGAAACTTTTGAACTTGAAGAATATTCAAGAAAACAGCCCAGTAGATAATTGAAGAACTCAACCCAGAATTCACACTCAAATGGACATGTCCACAAGCTAAAAAATATTGGATGAAAATACATACCTGGTTGGAAAAAATGATAAAGCAGCATGTAGACATGAAACCAGAAATATTCTTATTGGGCATTCTACCAGAAAAATATGATAAGGGGACTATATACTTGATTTTACAGGTACTAACTGCAGCTAAAATTGTATATGCTAAACAATGGAAGTGTGATGAGATCCCGAGAGATGAGAATGCAATTAAGAAAATACTAGAATGTGCAGAAATGGATAGACTAATGCCAGGGGTGGGACTCAAAAATCCCAGCAACCAGTTCACTGCCTGGTTGCTGGTGGGGGGGAGGGCTACCAGAACTTCCTATTTCCAGCTTCCGGTGGGCCTCCAGAGGCCGGGGAGGTCATTTTTGTCCTCTCAAGGATCCAGAGGCCTCCCCTGGGCCTTTGGGAGGGTGAAAACGGCCTTCCCTGGGCTCTGGAGGCCCCCTGGAAGCCAGAAACAGGCCCATTTCCAAACTTCCAAAAGGCCCATTTTCCCCCTCCCAGAGCTTCTGCACGGACCCTGCACTTACCTCCATCGAAAATGGGCCCCGTGGAGACTCCTGGGAAGGGAGGGGAGGGGCGGGAGAGGCCAGCCAGTCAGTTGAAATACCGGTTCAGTGAACCAGCTGTAACTTTAACATTTGGTTTGCCTGAACCCGTCCGAACAGTAGAATCCTACCCCTGACTAACTCTTACTATTAAGGACAAAGAAGAAACGAAATACTTTTTTGACATGGGACTCATTCTATCGATGGCTAGACAATAAAAACAGAAGTTAGAAAGAAAGGGACATAAAAAGGATAAATGTTGAAATGGAAATTTGTTAAAATGGGCAAACAAAATATTATTGTTGCTGCAGTATTGTTATTGGGATAAATGTCATTGTAAGCATCTTGATTATGATTGCTTAAAAACAACTGTACCCTGACAACATGCTGTTTGATTGAAATGGAATTTTTATATATTATACTAACTGGATACCCGTGCTTCACTACAAAACTATGTGGGGAGGAAAATAAGGGAAAAAAACAAAGCTTGAGAGGGTTTCAGGATGTTGAATTCACACCCCCTCTCCCCAAGATCAACCACAACCCTGATGCGGCCCTCAATGAATTCAAGTTTGACATCCCTGCAATAAAGGGATGAATAAGTTAACATTCACTAAGCTGTAGATTTCATCATTAGCCACAAGGAGGCAGCAACAGTGGAGAAATGAATTGAATTTGGAAGCAGTTCTACTGCAACTATAAAATTAAAAGCTGAAGAATTCGAACCACCAATAATTCAACAATGGTATCAATTAGAAATTAACCTGAAGAAATTGAAACAAAGACTCAGGGCAAGTGCCTTTAAATCTTTGGTATTATTGGGAGAGAAGAAGAATTAATTCAATCAAAAGTTTAAAATAGCGTCAGAGAAAAATGAGAGAAAAACTTTTCTGTGTCCCACCACCAAAAGGCTTTATAAAAATTGTAGCAAACTGACAAATTTATAGTGAAATATGAATACATCCAATTTTGAATCCGTGTGTGTGTGTGTGTCTTTCACTCTCCTTTAATGTATATATCTGAGCCATTCTGTGTTCAATGAAATGCAGTTTTCCCTGCTTACCATTCTCAAGGAATATTATTTAATTTCAAGAAAAAAAATACTTTTTTGAATGGGAAAATGAATATTTAACGCATTATTATTGCACAACAGTAGATCTCCCTGTAGATCAGATCTGCAGACCCACCTGCTCTCAAAGCATTTAAAGGGTTTAGCTGGTCTCCCTACTGGAGAATGATGTAGAGACTGAATGCTGTGAAACTGTTGTGGTGCCTGAAGGGGTAAATGCTAAAGGAAAGATTTTCAAAATTTGTCAGTATTTTATTATATGTTAAAATGTTGCTCATGAAATCAAGCATGTATTCTAGTTAATTTTGCAATTTTAAATTCACTGCACACGTATACGTATGAGACAGGCATAAAACTTATTGTATCCCTTTTAGAAAACAGCCCTGGTATCCTCAGATCAGCAGGCCACTACCCAACCTTGTCACTGTTTCACATTCCAGGAGGGTAATTGCCAGCTGGCAGTGAAAGGAATTCTGGGAACTTGACTTCAAACAATGGCTGCATTATGACTGCATACTCACTTGGGTTTCCACATCTATTCTGTTTTATTAATAGTCAGATGAGCAGCTATCCATTGCTATGACAAATTACTGATAAGAATATTCAGCATTTGAATAGCCTTTTAAAGGATTCATTGTGTCTTATAAAAATAGTCTGTGACAGGCCTTCATAATGGCTGTGTGAGAGTTACACTGCAAGACAGAGAAAAGTGAGATTTACATAAGGTCACCAAATTTGCAGATGTGCCCTACTGACTTAATCAATGTTCACATTTCATTTGAACATTGTATTGGGTAGAGAGTTCAGGGCACAGAATACAGGAGCGTAAAGGACTTTTAAATTTTATAGACAGTATAATTAATTCATGTATGTATGTATGTATGTATGTATGTATGTGTGTATGTGTGTATGTGTGTATGTATGGCATTTGGCTTTGTTCGAGTATTTTCCCACGTCATTGTAGTTGTGCTTTTAAAGTTGTAGCAACGTTTCAGCAGAATCTCATCTGCCATCATCAGGCTTCTGTATAGTGTTCGTCTGTGAGTCAGACTTTCACAGCCATTTTTGTATTAAATTTGGTGCTAGCCTTCTGCTGTGCCAGAATGGTTTTTTCTTCATCCTGATTGGTTGGGAGTCTTGGTCTGTGTTTATTGGTCTTGGAGTTTGCTGTGTTCTGCTTGATTGGTGTTTCTAATATCTTCTTTCTGTTTTGTGGCTTTTTTTTGTCTTGATTGGCTGGCAACATTGTGTTTCCTGTATTGGAGGCTTTTAGTGAGGCTTGGCTTCGAGTAAACAGACAGCTATCATTTATTAGGAAGCTAGGTTTCATCTGGGTGCCTGGCTGGGGTGTGTTTGAGCTGGAGGTATGGGGGGCAGGGAGTCTGTTTGTGCCCAGGTGTTTGCTTGGCTTGTGGTGTGAAAATTTTTTTGTTTGTGAGTGCAGGCTTCCAGATAATTGGCAGTCTGGTGGAGTCATCTCTTCTATTCATGCTTTCAGGTCTTTTTTCAATCTCTATGGCTTCTCTGATAATTCTGTAGCTGGGGTTTTCTATAGTGGCTAGGGTTTTGGTGCCATTGAAGTCAATGCTGTGACCTGTGGCTTTCATGTGTTGGACTAGTGAGGAAGTGTGTTCCAGCTTTTTAACTGCATTTTTGTGTTTATCCAGGTGGGTCTTATTCTTCTATTGGTCTGTCTGATGTATGTGGCAAGGCATGATGCACAGGGGGCTTCATATATGCCTTGGTTTTCCAGGTCAATTTTATCTTTGGGGTTTCTTAGGATGGCTGCTACTTTTCTGTCTGTTTTGAAGGCAGTCTTGATGTGATGCCTGTGTAGAATCTTACTGATTTTGTCTGTAGTACCTCTTATGTAGGGCAGGACAGCTGTTCCATAGGTCTGTTCATCTTCTAGGTCTCCATTATGTCTCAGTGTGTTTTTGTTGATCAGGCCTGTGATTCTGCTTTTGTGGAAGCCATTGGCTGTCCGTACTTTAATCAGGGTGCATAGTTCAGTCTTTATGTGTGTCTTGTCTGCCAGGCATTTGGTTCTGGCAATTAGTGTTTTGGCCACAGAGTTTATGTGTGCTGGGTGGTGGTGGGATTGGGCATTGAGGTAGTGGTTGGTGTGTGTTTTCTTCTGGTATATGGTGTGTCCTAGTGTGCCATCTGTTTTTTTGTAGATTAGTACATCTAGGAATGGTTGTTGTTTGTTTGTTTGTTTCCATTTCCATGGTGAATTTGATTTTGGGTGGGGTGTGCTGTTTAGGTGTGTTAGGAAATTGTTTAGGTTTTCTTTTCCATGGGGCCAAATTACAAATGTGTCATCGATGTATCTTAACCATAGTTTGGGTTTGTGGGTGGCATTGTCTAGGGCTCTGGATTTGAATTCTTCCATGAACAGGTTTGCAATGACGGGTGACAGTGGTGATCCCATAGGGGCTCCTTCAATTTGCTTGTATCTTTGTCCTTTGTATATGAAATATGTGTTGGTTAAGCAGTGTTCTGCTAGTTCCATGTGGTGTTTGGGTGGTTGGTATTTATTTTTGATTATTTCTAGGGTTTCTTTTATCGGGACTTGATTGAATAGTGAAACCACATCGAAACTTACAAGCAGATCTTTTTGTTCCATGTGTAGATCTTTGATCATTTCCAAGAGATGGTATGAGTTTTGTACCTGTGAAGCTGCTGCTTCATCATGGGGCTGTAGCTGCTTTGCTAGGTATTTGGCTAGGTTTTGTAGTGGTGCTCCTCTGGAGCTGACTATGGGTCTGAGAGGAATGCCTTCTAACAAAGCACGAGGCTAGCACCAAATTTAAAACAGAAATGGCTGTGAAAGCCTGACACACAGATGAACTCAATACACAAGCCTGATGATGGCAGATGAGATTCTGCTGAAACGTCATTACAACTTTAAAAGCACAACTATAACGATGTGGGAAAATACCCAAACAAAGCTGAATACCATACATATAAATACCCACGAAATATATATATATGTTTTCTTATATATATATATGTATGTATGCAGGTCTTGGCATGTTTGTGTCTTTTCCCATGTAAGATTGAGAGTATGTTGGCGACATTTCGACGAGGTCCCACTCGTCATCTTCAGGCTGGTGTTTTCAGCTTTGTACTTGTGCGAGAGCTGCCGTCTCTCTATAAATACTGGTGGGGAACACAAGAATGCAGTCAGAAAAGAAGAAAATACTTCCTCCCTTTTCCAGCACCTTAAAGCCACAGGATATGAAATTAATTTTGAGGAAACAAAATTAATCTCCATTACTGAACACTTCAACAAGAGAATAATCAGGGAAGCCATCGAAATAGAGAAACACCCCCATAACATGAATAAACGGGACAATGCCTCCCACCTATCAGAAACTAGCCCTTATCAACAAACGAGTCCCTGCTCAGGATATCACATCACAGAACTCAGGAGGTTACACCACAAAACCTCAGGATGCTGCATTACAGCCAACGACCCAGGAGATTACAGCACAAGACCCAGGATGTCACAACAATAGAACTCAGAATGTCATCACACAGCCCACTACCCAGGTCATTACAACAGAGGAGGCTGATAGACACACAGCCAATACCTCAGCCACACATGTTCTTACGAAAAAGCCAGCCAATCTGGAAACATCAACTCCATCAACCAATCAAGAAATGACAACACAGCCAACCTCCCCACCAGTATATATAGGGAGACGGCAGCTCCGATCATGCTTTGCTCGCACAAGCATGAAGCCAAAAGCACCAGCCTGAAGATGGCAAGTGGGACCTCGTCGAAACGTTGCCAAGATACTCTCAATCTTACACGGGAAAAGACCCGAACACGCCAAGACCTGCATACCTGTACCTGTGAAAATCTACGAAAACAAATATCAATGTGCCATAAAAAGTTTAGTTAAGCAGCATGGTAACATTTGTATATAGTTGCAAAATATGAAATACAAATAAAATAGATTTCTAGCAATAGATGTACAAAAGAAATACAATAATAAAACAGGTTTCTGGAATGGAGAGTAAAAGAGATCAGCAATTATGTAGTATCCAAATATGAAATTTTCATCAATCTCTAGACTAGTTGCTCTTTCAGTTGTGTATTGTCCTACCAAAATTTGGGAGACTGTTCCAAGGTTTGTAGGATGTATGTTTTCAGTAGTGATGCTTCCTGCAAAATGAAGTCTACAGCATGGTTTACCAAAGGGCAGAAAAATGAAGAGTTTGAGGAAATGATCTTAACATCAGGGTAGGTTTACATGGGAGAAAGTAGTGCTTAAGGATATGATTCAGTGGAATTTGGATGACAAAGAAGAAGCAAAGAAGCTTTCCAGCCAAGTAGATTCTCAGAGGAATCACTTCATTGCAATTGAAGACTCTAAGCAATGATCAGAGAGTGAGATTAAGGGATGTCTGTCTATAACCTTTGCCTTCAGGCTGCTGCCACTGCTATTTCACAAGACATGATGTCTGGATGACTGGCCGCAGGGCAAGTGGGAAAGCTGCTGAAATATGAGATGAAAAGGAACAGAGATGGGCTTTGGCTTTCTCTGCTTAAGGTCACCAGCTATTTCAGACTTTAAAGTTTAACTTGGAACTTTAAATTATGTTCCAGTATGAACTGGAGAATACTGCTGTTAAGGCTAGCAGAATATCCCCAGTATTTTACATAATTCTAAGTTTCAGACATAGTTCCAGCCATCTAAATTAGTGACCCTCAGCATGTTTTACAATAAATTCTACAGATTAAATATTTACCATGAAAATAAATTATTTTCTATAGCTTCTAAATCTTCGTATAATCTGCTTCGCTGGATGGCCTGTGGTCCTAACCTTTTGAGAAATGGTACAAAAAAATTCTCCCTGCCCACTTTATCCATGCCAGATCGTGCTCCTTTCACCATAGCATTAAGTTGCCTCATCACTTCTAGGCTTCCAATGGTACAGACAGACAGACAGACAGACAGACTTTAGATAAAATTGTCGATTTTATCTGTAACATAAAATTTGTTTGGGAAATTACCCCGACATCAATTGAGAACCAAATTCTGAAGCAAGTGAGAGATCAAACAGGTTCCTGATATGCCTAGATGACAACTTTGTCATACAAAAAGTAGAGGAGGGAACTAAAGGGACAACTATGCTGGACTTAATTCTTACTAATAAGAACAAAATGGTTGAGGAAATAGAAGTTATAGGAACTTTGGGGGAGAGTGACCATGTCATACTAGAATTCACCACAAGGCAACCCCTAAGACACGATAGTTATCTTCCAGTACTTGAGGGGCTGTCATAGAGAAGAAGAGGCCAACTTTCTCCAAAGGACCTGAGTGCAAGAAAAGAAGCAATGGGTAGAAGCTTGTTAAAGAGAGATCCAATCTGGAACTTAGGAGAAAATTCCTGATACCTAAGAACAATTAATCAATGAAATAGCTTGCCTTCCAGAGTTATGGGTACTCCATTACTGGAGATTTTCAAGAATAGACTGGACAATCATTTGACTTAGGGGGGTAATTTAAGACCTCCTCTTTGAGCAGGGGTTTGGACTATGATTTTATGGAATGTGTAAAGTACTATATATTCCCAATGATAGTATTTAAATACAACCCATAATAAGTTAATATGCAGATCTATATCAGACGGGATAGGTTGGTCTACTGAGCATTTAGTCCATCAATTGCTCTATAAATAAATATGAAAAAATATCTTTTATTTAGCTAAATTAGGATTTCTCATAATCTGAGAAAGATACTGTCAATATATCAAATTTGCAAAATTATCATTGGTCTTATATTTTACCAGGTATCACTATATGGACTGAAAATAAAATGGAATATTACTCTCCATGAGCAATGTTAGAAAGCTATTAACTATTTCCCATGTCATCACAATTTTTGGAACAACATATAAAAGAAAATATATTTTATTTCCAGGAGTATGGATGGTGAGAAATTTGGGGCCATATTGGGGCATAGATTGGGTTTTGATAATGAGATTCATGAATATTTCATTATTTCTTTCATAAATTTTTCTTTGGAAAAATTCTACTCTGAAAATGGGTAGTAAAATATTCTAGTGGAATGTTTGGGCAGAAGATGAAATTATGGTGTTAAACCAAATAGTATGTGATGAATGTTATAGGGATTTCTTCTGACTTCAAATTTAATTTTATCTTCCCTGCTCCCAATATTGACAGTATCTTCAATTTAGACGTATTTTAAGGTAATCAATATGGCCACACTTTTGAAAGACACCTGGGATGGAATATGTTTAATTTTTTATGTAATGGAATATAATTTTGAAAGCTATTGAAAGCACAAGAATATTTTTAATATGGACATTTGTGGAACATGACAAACATGGACTAAAGAACTAGAATATCTGATATGATCCATCAGTGGTTTCATGTCCTTAAAAATGTTTAATTTGTATCAACAGATTTGAGATTAATACTGAGATATCAAAAATAGTATTTAAGTGCACTAGTCTCCCCTAAGTATGTAATTGAAAGAATGGACATCAAATTTTATTTGTTGGAGATATAAAAAATGTCTGAGGGTTTATTGATCCATATGATAGGGTCATGTAATTGTTTGGGTTTTTTAGTATATTTTAATGTATCAGTATATAAACTGATTTATGGAGAAATGTTTAAATGTTAAATATTATAATGTATTTAGTTAAATACAAAAGTTTTGGAATCTGACTGTTTATCAGGAGTTATTTGTAATGTGCATGGGGAGGTAATTAAAAGAATTATACTGAGAAATTGCAGAAATGATATTAATAATATGTTAAGGAAAGGTTTTGGGAAATACAGACCTTGGAAAAGGCAATATCATCTATTAATCAAATGATGAAAAAATGTACTTCTTTGGCAAAAATTCTGTAATAGTTTACAATAATATTTTGAATTAACTATACTATGTATAGCAATGCTATTTAGTAATAAAATAATACTTGTACTATATATAGTAAAAGATTATATTTTATTACTATAATATTTTAGTTTGATGTTTTTATGCCTTTGTTCCACTAGTTTTGATTTTCCATTTGTTTTTCTTTCAGTATAGAGGTCTGTCATGCCCCATCGGGATCTGAATCTGAGGAGGAAGATGAACAGCTGACAGGGAGTGGAAGTGTGGCTCCGTTAGTTGTAGAGGAAACTGGGAAAGGGCAAAGTCCGGCTGGGCAGAGCAGGAAAAAGATAGAAAAAGGGAGAGGGAGTTCAGAGGAAGACCAAGGCCCAAACCCTCTTCATCCTAGGGCACGCAGGGAGGAACAGAGAAGAGAGCAACGTGGTTTGTGTGGCTTACAGGGGAGGAAAGAAACCTGATCCCCTTCATTAGGCACCCCTGGGAAGAGAGTTTAAAAGAGATGCAAGCTAAGTGTGGCGTCTGCTGGGAACAAATATGAGTTTATCTTGTGTTGACTTTGGTTATCTGTGCTCCTGGTATCCTCCCAACTGGGTAAAATTACTGCTGTTCCTTCATGTCTGGAATTCCTTCTCCTGCCCTGCCAGTCTAGTTACCTCATCTTGCCTTGATTGGACTTATAGTTACAATTTTTGTTAATCATATTTTGGACTTGATTCTCTGCAGCCAAAGGCTGTTCCCCTCCAGCCAGAAGGTAACCAGGACATTGGGGGCAAAGTTGGAAGGGGGTCCTACTGATTATCTGACTGTGTTGCCTTTGTGCCATGCCCCAGGTCATCACAAGGTCATTTAATTTAATTTTTTTAGTTATTGAAGTATTTTGTTCAGGTTTTATATTTTGAAAACTAATTTGATTTTAAATGAAAAAAATAATAATAACTTGGTGATCTCTAAACCGAGCATCCTCCAGTTTATCTAAGCTTCAGCTTGGAGGATGGTTCAGCTCTGGCCCTACTGACTGATAATTCTGGAAATAAAGTCCACCTATCTGGATAGTGCCCAGTTTGGGGGAAGCTGCTCTATAACATTCTTACATCCTGGCTGCCTCTCAAGCCTGAAGGTTTGTTTATAAAAATGCTTAGTAAAGGCTGTGCTGACAATGATCCAGGAAATAGCTTACAAGAATGAGTCCTTTTGTATTTGGTAAACAGGAATGACCTTTCTTATTCTTAAAGAGCAACCCACAAGAGGAAAGAGAGATCAGTTCTTAGAATGGTGGTTTCCAAGGAAGATAATAGCCCCAGGACCCTGCTTGGCAAGCTGCCACTGCCTTTTGGGACAGCATACTCCTCTATGCCTCTTTCAGGGTACCTTTCTCCAAACATGTTCAAATAAGGGCCCTTGTTCTGCAGCAGAACTGCACAATCCCTTGTAACAGCCTCTTGTGTTCTTAAGGCATCCGGGATCCCTTGGCAACCAGGGCTCTTTGCCAGCCAGCCATTGTTCATCACTTGGTGGATTTGAATGATCGGCATTGTATAAAATTCCACATTCATTATGTTGTACCAGAACTGTATTTCCATCGCTTCTTCAGGAAAGAAACAAAACACAGTTCTATACAGTCTAAAAATGGATGCCTTAGTCAAATGGAATGCACAGATTGCATTTAAAAGATTTATAAGTTGCCAATTGTAGTTCCATTAAATGAGAGCTCCATCTCATTTAGGACTCAGATTTAGGAAGGATTTGTTAGAGTCTGCTGATAGAAGACAAGGGCTTCCAGATATTCCAGCATTTCCTGAGGTATGTGATGAAGCCTGCATTTTTCACTGGTCTGTAAGAATAACCTTGGGAGACAGGAGGAAGAAACGCAGCCTAGACAACCATCTTGCAAAAGATATTTCAGCTCACAGAAAGAAAGGGAACCTTCCCAGTTTTCTGAAAAGTTAAGAAAAGAAGAATTGCTTTCAGACTTCAAATTTCTGTCACTGTAACCTTATCAAAAGATCATGTTAGTACTAATGGTTTGTGATTCTGGCCTGGACTATCTTGAAGGGTTGATATTTTTCTCCTTTTACTTTGACCATTCCACCTACAGAATCCAACCGGCCTGGCAGCTGGAGCTTATTTCAGCATAATTAATGGGATGATGTCCGTCTTCATAACTAGGAGCAATGGCTAGCATAAAAGACAAATGGAAACACATCTCCAATTTGTAACATAAAGAAACAGCAAGGGATTGTCTGTATACCACCACGTTGCTTGCTGATAAAGGCAATCACTTATTTTATCTAATGTTAGGGCTGGCCCTGCTGATTTTAATTTAATTAGCTGCCAGCACTAAGCTAGCTAGGGTCAGTAGAAGGAGTGTAAATTCAATGGACTCTGTCTTTAAGCAGAGTAAAGATTACCTTGATGGAAACAGGGATGATCTTGCATGAAGGGAATGAGTGGATAAACATTGCTTAAGCAGGCTGGGCTGGGAAGTGAAGGTGATGGTGGGAGTTATGAAAATGTCTCAAAAGGGCATCCCCCTAATTGACATAGATATACCAGAGAGGCAGGAGGATAAATAATAAATAAATATTTGCCATCCTGGAGGATTCTGAGCACCTCACTTTTCAAATTGCAGATACACTTTGCTATTGTACCCTATGACTATTATTAAGTGTTGTACCTTATGATTCTTGACTCTTGATGAATGTATCTTTTCTTTTATGTATACTGAAAGCATTTGCACCAAGACAGATTCCTTGTGTGTCCAATCACCCTTGGCCAATAAAGAATTCTATTCTATTCTATCTATTACCATAACAAATGAAAAGAATACTGTAAGTCCATTTCAACCAATTTTTAAAAATACTGGGTTTATATTTCACAGTAAAGCAAAACTTGCATGTAAATTTAACCATTGTTGTTTGTAAACTATAATATATAATTTATTATAGTATGCAAATGTACAGTTGTTTTATTGAATAAATATTAGCTAAACAAACTGATTTGACGTGAAGTTAGAATCCAGTCAGCATTTAAACTTGATAAAGAACACAGTCAATAAAATCTGCTCCTGTCAACTGTCCTGCTCTGTCCCATATGGTTGAACAATCTGCAGTGTGCTCTGAAACACTGAACACAATATGCAGAAAAACAAAGGATAACATTCCAAATACCCAAGCCACATAGGACTTGAAAAAGTGTCTATATATTCAATCAAAAGATTCCTATTGGACAATAGCTTTCAGGAATTCAAGATTCACATGGCCCAGTTATTGTAAATGAGTTTCCCATTTGAAAGATAGATTTTAATTTTTTTGTCTTGCTGCTTTATTATGTTAATAGCACCTACAACTGTAAAAGAATTAATTCCAACTGGTAAGAAAAAAAAACCCATGCAGACAAATATATAAATATTGTCATCAAGATTTTTTTGGAAGTGGAATTGAGTATTCTTAATGATATAATTCCCTTGATTTTATATCTGTTGGACAAGGGGTGTCCAACCTTGGTAACTGTTTAGGACTTCAAGTCCAAGAATTTTCCAGCCAGCATGGAATTCTGGGAGTTGAAGTCCACAAGTTTAAAGTTGCCAAGGTGGGACAGCCCTATGTTAGACAGTTTTAAGTTAACTTTTGCCATTAAGGCCAGCACATGCCTGCTGTTTATGAAGCCAGACACAAACCCTGGGAATAGCATTTCTTTCAGCAGGGCAGACTGTGATACTGTTTTCCAACAGCTGTTGTTGTCCTTCACACATTCAGGCTGACCATATCAATCTTTTGCTGCGGGAACAGTACCTAAGAAACTAATTTCTGGTTCCATACTCCTTATGGTAAGCTCCCTGCAATAAAACTGTTGCACTGGACTTCTGAGAACTGAAGAGTCATTCCAAGTTCAGAATATTGAGACTTCTTCCTAGGTATATAGCTGACCAGGGCAAGTATGCTTGGTACTACTGGATTATTTTATCTTCTTTGACCAAGGGGGGAGGGGAGATACTTCTGTGAAACATGCTCTAACTTGTGACTGCTCTTGGAAAAAAAGCAATTCTGTGAGTATTATCAGTGATTTCATTCTCTCGGTAGTCTGGAATTTTTAGGGCTGGGTTAAACTAGGCCTATGGTGGATCAGGGGTGGGATTCAATTTTTTAAAAAACTGGTTCTGTGGGCATGGCTTAATTTGTGGGTGTGACTTGGTGGTCATGTGACTGGGTGGGCATGGCTTGGTGGCCACATGACTGGCTAAGTGTGGATTGGTGGTCTCATGACCGGCTGGGTGTGGCTTTGTGGTCATGTGACTGGATGGGTGTGGCCTGGTGGCCATGTGACTGGCAAATCAAATACAAGTGGTCCTAGTTTAATGGCCGGTTGTTTAGCAAGTGTTCTAATTTATGACTGACTTCCCCAGAGTTACTTGACCTGTTTTTGGAGTTTTGACAGCCAGGCACACACACACACACACACACACACACACACACACACACACACACACACACTCTTCTAATCCTGCTGGAGCAGTGGGGTGGACTAGAAAATGACCTCCAAGATCCTTTGCAGGCCAGCCCTAGAGTGCTGTGCTGTTTCAAAGAGTCTTCTGAAGCCAGGGTTTGTGTCCTTCCTTCCTTCTTTTGCTCTCTCCCTCCCTCCTTCCTTCCATGTATCTATCTAGCCATCCATGTATCTATCTATCCATCCATATATCTCATTCACTTTCTCCTTCCTTTCTTTCTTCCTTCCTTTCTTTCTCTTTCTTTCTTTTTGTCTCTTCCATTCCCCCTCTTTCTTTGTCTATCCCTTTTCTCCTTTCTCTTTCTTTCTCTCTCCCTTTTTCTTTCTTTCCCTTTTTCTTTTCTTTCTTGTCTCTTCCTTCTCTTTCTCTTTCTTTATCCTTCTCTCTCTCCTCCCCTCCCTCCATATCCCATTCACTTTCTTCTCCCTCCCTCCCTCTCTCCCCCCTTCCTTCCTTCCTTCCTTCCTTTTTCTTTCTTTCTTTCTTTCTTTCTTTCTTTCTTTCTTTCTTTCTTTCTTTCTTTCTTTCTTTCTTTCTTTCTTTCTTTCTTTCTTTCCCTCTCTCTTTCTCTCTCTCTTTCTTTTCTCTCTCTCTCACTCTTTCTCTCTTTCCCTCTCTCTCTATCCCTTCCCTAACCCAGGGGTCACCAGCCTTTTTGACCTCAGGGATCACCAAACTCATCATTTTAAATCCCGCAGACCACTAATTTGAATTTTGACTGACAATGGTGCAAGAAACTTTGGCCGGGCTCTCAAGAGATGAGAGTGACTCCAGTTGCTTCTCTCTGCTAACAGGCAGCCAAGATATCTGCAAAATTGTCTCTCTCTAAATATCATCAGTGAGGTGTCATATAAAATGGTTCATTCTGTATTGTTGAATTTCTACTGCTTATTGCCTCAGGTATTAAATACTGTCACCTTGATTGGTTTGCATTTCTTGATTATCAGAAGCCACTCTCCAACAGTATAATAAAACAGAATTATTTTGCCATTATATTACAATTTCTCTTTCTCTCAACAACCTCTCTACCCTAACTATTATATTTATCAGCCTGCAATGGGCCGGTAACATAAAATACAAGAAGCCTTGCCAAAAGGCTCCGATTTTGTGGCAGGACCCACACCACAAATACGTGAAACTCTCGATTCTTCCACCATCCATGGGAGAAAAAAAAACATGGCAACACAAGGAACCAGGAACCGCCCCTTCAGACAAAGGAATGGCCAGCCAGATGTGGTTTTACACCTGGTGTCCCGAAGGACTCCAGAAGCAGGGCTTGGGCACTCCTGATAGACACATAATGGGGGGCAGGGGGCACGTCCTTGGGCAGGACTGCAAACAGGACCCCCGGGAACCAGCAGGGTTTAAGAGAGGGGCGAAAGCATCAGTGGCAGCAGAGGGAGGGTTTCCTTCCCCCTTTGTGGAAGCCCCTTTGGGCATTGCCTCTTCCCTTCCAGCGCTTCTGAAAGGAGCGCTGGATGGAGCTCTTCACTGGCCACCGCGCTTTGGTGATGGGTGCAGGCAAAGGTAGCATCCTTGGGGCTGCGCTGGAGCAATGCTGCCGCTTCGGGGATGAGCCCCCCCATGTTATCATGGTGCAACAACCTTGTGCTCCCCTTTGCACAGGAGTTTGGCCAAGCTATCTGCAAAAATCATCTCTCTTGAGGAGTGCTCAACAGTTTGCAGGTATCTTGGCTGCCTGTTAGCAGAGAAAAGCAGTCAGAATCACTCTCGTCTCTTGAGAGCCCAGCCAAAGTTTCCTGCACCACTCGCGCTTCAGCACTTTGACTCCCAGGGACAGGAGTTCAGCCAAGTGGCGGTGGCATGTTAAAGAAGCAGAGCAAGCAAAGCCAGAGGTTGGTAATTTTCACTGCAAGAAGCCTCCAGACGCTGCGTCTTTTTGCCACTTCATTGCTAGCCGGAACCGAGCCGGGAGTGGCAGCTGAAGGATTCTCCTGCCAGCAAAGAGATGGCTGTTGGAGGCTTCTTGGCAGGGGGATGGGGACATGGCAAGGCTCAGAAGGCAGCTCCTGAGCCCTGCCTGTCCCTTTTTGGTCCCTCCCTCCACATCGAAGTACCTTAAAGGGACAGGCTGGGGTGGCAGCCTTCCAAGCAGCAGTGGAGCAAATGAAGGGAGGCAGAAAAGTTCACCCAAGTCTTCTCCTCCTTCTCTGGCATACACAGAACAATGCATCTCATGGTGCCACAGGGACTTGCCCATGCACCATCTCCTCGCAGAAGGTCCTGGCCACACATGTGCATATGTGAGGCCAGGACCATCTGCAAGGAGATGGCACATGGGCTACCGGCTTAGTTACAGCTGGCATAGTAGCAGCAGCTGGGACTTGCCACCCTGTTCTTCGCACCAGGGTGCACCTCATTGCCTGCTACAGCAGAATGGAGGTGTAGGCTGGCAGGGAGCCCAGTGGCTCTCAGCCCTGGCTTGCCTTCTCTGATGCTATGCCGCCCGGGTGATGCGGGCCCAGGCAACATAGCATCGTGCTCCCTGGTCGCCTCCCACCCCCGCTCCTAGCAGGCAAGGCCCAGCAGCTGTGCAGAATCCAGGTGGGACACAAGCAGTGATGGGTCAGCCCTGGCTGGCCTTCCTCTCGGTCATCAGTAAGCCAGGCAAGTGGAATAAGGGGGAAGCTTGCTAGGCTACAAGTGCTGCATGGAGCCACAGCGCTGGTGGCTAAGCAAGCCATGCAAGTGGGACAGGAAGCTTGCTAGGACATGAGTGCTGAGGGCAGCGGCAGCATGGTGGTGGCAGCCTAGGCTGGCCCAGGAGTCAGGACTCAGCCGGGGCTTGTGGCAGTAGTAGTGGCAAGGGCGAGGGCGGCGGTGGCGTGGGCGGTGGTGGCCTAGGAATCCTGGGTAGAATACATAACCCTTCAAATTTCAAATGTAATACATCCACCCCAGGGGTGGGATTCTACCAGTTTGCACTGGTTCAGTAGAACCGGTTGTTATAATTCCCGGAAGTTTGGAGAACTGGTAAAACAGGCCCCTGGCTGGCCCTGCCCCTCTCCGCCCGCTCCTCCATTCCCTGCCCAGGCAGTCCTTATTGTGCATGCATGACATTGCACACATGTGCAACAATCACTGACAGCATTCTCACCCTGCCTGCCCCGCCCAGTCACTCCTTATAACGCATGTCTGCTGCATCGTTTTCCACATTTTCCCGCCTGCCGCCATTGCTTCCACCAGCAGCAGTCGGCCTTCCACCGTCTGATCTCCCTAGGTGAGTGAGGCTCTGCAAGCTCCGGTCGCCTACAAGCCGCTGCTGCCGCCAGCCCCAGTTGAGTCCCGATTCCAGTTTTGGGCAATGGAAATTTTAGTCTTGGGTATCCACGAATTATATCCTGAGGCTAAATTGTTATAAGAATTCAAAAATAAGTCAACTAACTCATGCATACCTACAAAATTATGGTTGCTAAGTAGTGATATAGATAAATAGTGAAGAATGACAAGTTGGGGTACTGAAAAGTTATAGGGTCTAATATACCCAGGATTCCTGGAAATACAGCCAAGGAAACTCCAGCCTGAAAGGAGCAGCAGGAGATTTGTCTTGTGTACCTTCATTTTGATTAACTGTAGGCAATTTTCAATATTTATTCAACGTACAAGATAAAATGCTGCTATGAACAGCACACCGTGTTCTTTGGGAGTAGTTTCAGCAGGATAAAAAAAAAAAGTTCTCTTTGCTGCTGATATTTTAGGTCACCAGTTCAGGAAGTCCTGCTTAGAAGTGATTTTAACAACAGTATGTAGCCATATCCGATTGGCTATAATAGCACGACATCTTCCCATTCAGTGAATGAGCCTTGTTGGATAGAATCATTCAAGCCACGTCAATGTTTCTTTTCTATTTAATTTTAGCATTGTTTAAAGTTCTTCTGAGAATTTGGTTATAGCTGCCTTCGAATAATAATAATAATTAATAATTATAATAATGTTACAATGTAAATAAATCTTCGAGCAACTCCAGTGAAATCAATCTTGGGAATATTTCCCTCCCCAAGGCAGAAACCAAGGCATCAGATGGCCTTAAATATCATGGAGTGTACATGTATTCTCAAGAAGATTATATGTTCTAGGGTACATAGAGACATTCTCAGTTCCAGAACCCCCATTTCATCCTCTCTTATGATTGCAATATCCTGGAGCCACATCACTGGTAACCTGCTATTCCCAATTGAACAGTTTTATCCAGAAACATTATTATCTTGTCCCTAAATACCTTATATTTCCAGGAGAAAGACAAAGCTCAAAAACTGCCATTTAAAACCCAGGTTTAAATCTCTGCAGACAGCCAGTTGAATTAATCAGCCCCGGCTGCCTTCCAAGGTGATCAGGAAACTAGTGGAGAGAGCAGCAGAATATGAGCCCATGGGGACTGGGGTGGGGTGGGGGAGGCAAGAGAAATAAGGAGGAAGGGCAAGCAACAAAAGATGAAAGCCATAGATATGACAGTTTGCTACCTGTCCTAATCTTGGTTGAAAACATAAAATGTGATTTTAGTGTGATGTTGCACATGCAGCTGAGTTCCTCCCAATACCCTTATGATAAGCTGTGGAGAGTTCCAGGGCCCTAAGGAGTCAGCAGTTGTTTGCTCGAGCCATCTGTCTCATTTCCTTTAGCAACAGGGTTTGTCCTTCTCATTTCCTTGATGAAGTCTCTGAAGCAATCTCTGAGAGCCCATCCTCCACTGCCCCTCCCCACATCCCGTTGGTCTTGCTTGATTCTCTCTAGAATGTCTCCCAGCTCACTCACTTTTTACAGTAAAAAAACCCCAGCAATATCTAGTTTCTGTAAACACTTTTGAGATAATACCATATGCTACAATGCTTGGGCAGGTGGTGGTGGGGTCCTGAGTGTGATATAGCATATACTGTACTTTAGCAGTCTGAGGGAGGGATCTATAATATATAAAATAATCTTACCATATGCTGATTACTGATCTTGGCTGAGACTTTTTCTGACTCATATGACTTGGAGAGTTAATTTTCATGCAAAAATGTGCTCTGATCTGGGAAAGAGACATAAAATATGTGCTCTAAGATAGAAAATCTAAAATTTACAGAGGTATTAAGTTAATTAGCAAAATGTTTTTGTCAGTTAAACAATTGGGACAATACCAACAACAGCACATTTTTGTTACGGACATTGCAATTTAAAGGAACATTGTGATGTGGATTTTTATAGGCCTTTTGAAAGGGAGCATGAAGAATTAAATGTAAAAGACCAGGCCATTTTTTGTTGTTTGTTTGTCATGAAAGAATTTGCTTTGAAATTGTAAACTGGCTCAAACTCTGGATATAAATATTTTAGAGGTTGTGTGAGTTTACTAAATTATATATTTCTCTATACTAACTTCAGGAGCTCAAAAGGAATCTCTGTCAATATCCTGTTATTGTAAATTCTTTTCAAATCATCAGTCATCTGCTTTTGGCTGAATAATCAGTGTTCTCTAGCATTTCTACATTAAGAATAGATAATGGCAATTAGGCTGCAATCCTAATAGGGAATTTGCATCCTACCAGATTATGCTTGTCATTGACCCAGGTGCCTTGGGGTAGTTAGAAGTTGGAGTTCAGCATCATCAGAGGTAAATGAACTGTGTTTCCTTGCTGTAGACATTGAATAGTCTCTATTCAACACGCTGGCTTATTTCTTTGGAAATCTACATTATATTAGGTAGGGATACCTTGTGATGACCCAGGTCATGACACAAAAATAATTAAGTCACAAAAATAGAAGAAAGTCCCTTTAATGCCTCCAACTTGGCCCCAATGTCCAATTATCCTTGGCAGGATATCAAACTCTTAAAGAAAACAGTTTACAGAGGGAGTAAATGCAGTCCGCACCCAAAGTAAAGTTAATTCTGAATAAAAAACCCAACACGCCACACTGAAGGAATTACTAGAGCAGGCAAGGATGCTTAATTTCAGACTTCTACCAGATAACACAGCAACCACATTTGGGAGGAAGCCAAAATACAGATAAGCTCCGACAAGAATGCATGCTTTGCTTCCAGCAACTTTACCATGCGCAGTTTGTCCTTTTAACCAGTCCTCCTAGCCACAGCCCATGAAAGGGATCAGAGCCCCTTCCTCCCCCATAGACCATGCCACTCACATTTCTCCCTTATCCGCTCCTCCATGCATGCCCTAGGATGAAGAGAGGATAGGCCTGGGTCTTCCTCTGAATGCCCATCCAGCCTGTGCCCTTCCCCAGTTTTCTCCACAACCACCGTAGCCACATTCCCACTCCCTGTCAGCTGTTCCCTCTCTCCCTAGGAGTCAAACTCCAACAGGGGCATGACATACCCTTACCATACATGAAGATACGCAGACATGTGACATAGTACAGATAATCCTTGATTTACGATCACAATTGAACCCAACAAAATTACTGTTGTTAAATGAGACATTTGTTATGGGAATTTTGTCCCATTTCATGTGTTTTTCTTGCCTCGGGCGTTAAGTGAATCACTGCAGTTGATATTTTAATAACCCAGCTGTTAAGTGAATCTGGCTTCCCCATTGACTTTGCTTGTCAGAAGGTCACAAAAGGGGATCACATGGCTCCAGGACAGCAATGATCAGTTAACAAGCATCTGAATTTTGATCACATGATCATGTAGATGCTGCAAAGGTCGTAACTAGTGAAAAACGATCATGTCACTTTTTTCAGTGCCATTGTAACTTTGGTCACTAAATGAACTGTTGTAAGTTGAAAGCTTCCTGTATTATCTTAATTACTCTGCCATCATGATTATTACATGCTGAATTGTTGCCAATATCATATGTCATATTTATTTTCTAGATTACTGTGTTTTTGATTGACAAATTATTCCTTAAACCAGTGTAGAACATTCAAAATAAAATTAAAACAGTTAAAAACAGGAGCCATTATATAGTTAAGAATGCTTATTACTCTAGTGGACACTGATCAATCAAAACTATGAAAGTCAACAATTCATTATTCAAAACGAAGTCTATTTTTCCCTGTTGCTGTCTTTAATTTAATGATCATGCCATATGAATTTAGAATGCAAGGAATATATATTGTACAACTAGTCATTTCATTCTGAAACACTAACATCGGAGAAATAAGTCTACTTTTATATACTACCTTTCTTATCTAGTAGGAAGAGGCAACACTGACAGAAATGCGTACATACTAAGGCATAACTATGTCTTACCAAGCCATTCTCCAGTTTGGGGCAATGGAAATTGTAGTCTTGGGTATCCAGGAATTATGTTCTGAGGCTAAATTGTTATAAGAATTCAAACAGAAGTCAACAAACTCATGCATACCTACAAAATTATGGTTGCTAAGTAGTGACATAGATAAATAGTGAAGAATGACAAGTTGGGGTACTGAAAAGTTGTAGGATCTAATATTCTCATTACAGCAAATTAATTGTCTAAAGACAATGCCTTAGATATAGTATGTTGGGCAATAGCAAAATTAGTGGTTTTTAAATTTAAACTTTGGTTCTCTTTCTCACTCTTCTATTCAGCATGATTCAGCATCTGAAGAATAGTTGAGCTATTTGTATATACAGTAGCATTATTAGTAAATACTACACACTCAATTACCAAAAATAGCCAATGGAAGATTGTGGCTACAGGCAAAAAGCTTGGGAACTATGCATAATATTAAAAACAACAGATCCAAACTTCTATTGCTGAAGTAGAGTTTAATAGGAGAAAAATAGTAAAAATGCTGGCTGAATTATACTCCTTGCTACGTTCAACAATGAAAAAATCATTCATTGGTTCATAACTATGAATATATGGCTACTTCCAAATCTGAGGTAGATCTAAATCTGGTGATCATACCATATTATTAGCAGGAATTACCATTGCATTGGATGGTGTGTGGTTGTTTTTTTTTTAATTTAGTTTAGTAAAAAAAGAAATGGCAAGGAGATGGCAAGGCAAAAGCAGTTACTGATTGGCAGAGAAGCACTAGCAGGGTACATTTTCACTAGTATCAATTTTGCAAGGAAGTAAATATGCTAATAACCAAAGAGCCCTGGTGTCCTAAAATAACCAATATAGCTTGCTCATGTTCTGTTTTATGTTAATTGTGAAATTAGTCCTTGGTAAGGAAAGGCTAATTGCCAGGAAGAGCTAAAGTTTGTATCAAGCTTTACATTAAGAATAACAACAGGACTGGTCTCAAACTATAAATACAAGTTTGAGAATATACTATTTATTTATACATATATACACTGCCTATCTCAGTAAGTGATTTACAAATAAATTATATTTTTAAATGTAATAAACTACTATAAAACAATAAACAAATTCTTGAGAAGCATTTCTTCCTGTAATATATTTAAGAGTAGTAACTGAGTGGCAGGAAGTAACATTCAGATTTATACAAAATAACAAAAAGTTTCATAAAATTATTACTGGACAGTGGGAAAAGAACCTGAAATTGATTGTTGTACTATACCATCACATGAACAAATCGGTAAATTGGATAATATGAAATTATGCTATTTACTACAGTAATATTAATGAGAAAACAAGGCTGGTAAATTATAGGTAAAAGTTTAGGATATTATAAGATTATAATGAATGCTGTTTTGAAAGATAGGGATGAAAAAAATGGTGGAATCCATATTTATGGCCTTTAATACTAATTTTAAAGTAAACAAATTTTAATTCAGACTAACATATAGAAAGCATTTAGGTTGATGAGTATAGAAACTACCGGTAGTATAAGAATCATGTTTTAAATTAATGTACCAATAGTGGTTTAAAAAATAATAAAGCCAATCTGTTTTCAATACCATTAAATTAAATAATCTTAACTTATATTAAAACGTTTTGCTATGTATGAGAAATTAATTAAAATGGGAATAAAATATGTTACATTGATATGAATTTTATTAAATTGACTCTGTGTGTGTGCATGTGTATAAAAATCAGATATGTAATTGACATTTTGTATTTAACCACTCATAGTAGAGCAAAAAATTTGCTGAAAAATGCAGAAAATGCAGAAAAGCACATTTTGAAACTCTATCTCCCCACTTAACTTCAAGTCATTTGACTTACAAAGATGGAGGTATAAAGATAAAATATATGAATAAAAATATATACAAGGCAGGGAAAAATGCATCAAAGTCCTATGTCCTCTTAATCATAGCATGAAAATGCACTGATAGTTGTGTCGAGGTGATGTATTTTCATGACATAGTCTTTGCCTCATCTGTAGCCCCAGATGAGGCAGCTTAAAGGAATGCTCCAGTTTTAAAAAATGTTTTGCCTCTTCGCCCCAAACAATCTTTGCTTTGGATATAATCCAGCATTCTTCATTAACGATATGGCTGTTGAAGCAGCGTGGGTGAGAATGTGTGATATTCGCAGTGGGGTCCTGGAATCAGCTTATACAAGCTCACAAGCGCACAAAACTAATGGTTAAATTTACTGAAATTTGATGAACTAGTTGATAATTATAATGATGGGTCTTAACATTAGTTCATCAATCAGTTAGGTGTGGTGCAGTGATAGAATTATTAGAGCTTCTTCGGCATATATACACTGGATTTTTCTAGCTCCTATTTGTGATTTTAGGCTGCTTGAGTCCTGCCCTCTATAGCCCCTGAATCTTCCCCTGTAAGACAGACTAGATCCATGATGACAAAGCTATGGCATGTGTGCCAGAAGTGGCACCCAGAGCCATCTCTCTGGGCATGCCAGCCATCACCTGTTGCGCTTCTGGGTTCTGGCATGTGCATGTGCATGCTGACCAGCTGGTCTTTGTGCACACATGCATGTTAGAAACCGGATGACCAGGTGGCCGGTGCACATGAATGCACTGGGAAGCTAAGCTTCCAGTTTCCAGTACTCCCACATGCATGCGGGGAGCTGCTCTTCTGGTTTCCAGTGTGCATGTGCATGCTCCCGTTTTGGCACTCAGTGCCGAAAAGGTTAGCCACCACTGGACTAGACATCCACAGAAATGTTGGCTGTGTAAAGCCTGACTAGATTTTTCCGAAAGGTTGTCAAATGTATATGCCTTGGTTTAGTGCGCTTTTGAAAGAAGGCTGGATCTGTGCTTAAAAACAGAACCAGCCTGTTTTAAAAGAACGCCACCCTTGTGAAGGTAAGAAAGTTGATTTAAACTGGGAAAGTGAACCAGGTTTATCTCAGCAGTATGTTGCTGTTTCTATCATCAGTGATGGCAACAAAGGTTTCCCACTGATTCTGCTGAGAAGGCGCTTTGCTTGGCTGGGCTTGTTACTGCCTGTATTTTGTGGAGATGGAAGACCATTTTGCTTGCTCCACAGGCTATTTCTAGGGGCTGCTGCCTGCAAGGGCTTACTGCTAGCTCAGGCGTTCCCTTGCAGCAGTAGCTGAGGATGCAGCCTGCTGGTTGTCCCCTCCCACTTTATCCTACTTCTCTTTGTCGTCCAGGCTATTTTTGAGAAATGGGTTAGTGCTGTTTCAATAGACTTCAAGTCTTGTCTTCAGATGTAGCTTGACAGATAACAGATTTAAAGCAATTTGACAGGTGGCTAAACCAGCCATTCTTATACCCACACATCTCTTCCCAGTGTATACCATGGACTACAGTTGTAATTTTGTTTCTTGCTGGCAAGTGATGCTTGGTGGTAAAGGAAATGAAGCCAGGGAATCCACTAATTAGGTTCCTCAAAATGTCCTACATTAAAACAGTAAGGACTACAGCACTCATTAGTCTCATTAATGAGGCAGAATAGGAATCAGTAATGAGGGTGGCACAATTTCTGCCATCTTTCCTTTCTGCCACTAAACCTTTCTGGGCTGAGGTAAAGCTTTTTAATATGGGGCTCTGGCTGTCTGCTGGTATTAATCTTTAGTGGTATTAATATTTATTAATCTATTATTGCAGCAAAATCTGCAAATCTGTTTAATTTAGGAATATTCACTAATGGTAACCAAAATTTAATTAGAAACAGGATAGCTTCAAAAATTTGTATGCCTGACTTAAAATTGGAATATTGTATCTGGATGCAGTCTGATTTGTAGACAATTCATAACATGGACATGTTTGACTGTGGGGAACCTCCTGTATGTGGAGACAGTTGGGTACACATTGCAAAAGTAAACACATGACTCTAAAAAAAAAAGTGATAGCAATCTGAAGAGGTTTTTCCTTCACACTCCTGTGGTTGCCGAGTGGAAAGATTTGCACAGGCATAATTTACATATTCTTCCAAACATCTCAGATTCATAAAGGAAAAGAATTGCTAAAAACTAAATATTTCCAAGTAGTTCCCCAAGGAGGAGTCATAGTAACAGAAAACAACAAACCTCAATATTCTTTGATGTTATTACATTCCTACATAATTTAACCTAAACAACCCAATGAAAATTGTTGCACGTACAGAAAATAAATACAAAATTGAAAATTATACTGCAAGAAAGAGAGACTTATTATAGTTCAATGCCACAGGGGAAATTCATATTATTGGCAACAAGTGGTACAGTTGATATTGTTTGGAAAAAATACGTAAGAATACTCATTTGGGAAGGACGGAAACTGAGAATAGTTGACTTTTGGCGCATAAGGTCAAAATTGTACTATATATATTATACCTGTTTTGCTATAACAGTAGTTCTAAGTGTGAGAACAGGCAAGTTCTTAATAATACAAGTAGTCCATTATTTAAGACCAGTCTGTTCTAAGTTATGACAGCACTGAAGAAGATGACTGGTCCTCACACCTAATAATCACAGCATAATGAAAATTCAGATGTTTGGTAACCAGCATGCATTTTTGACAATTGCAGCATCCCAGCATTGTTTGACAGCCATTTGTGACCTTCCCAGGGGGCTTTCAACAAGAAAAATCAATGGAGCAGGCTGGATTTGATTCACTACTGCATGATTCATTTAATGACTGTGGTGATTCACTTAACATCCATGGTAAAAAGGTCATAAAATCAAGCATGACTCACTTAATGACCCTCTTGCTCAGATGGAAGTTCCGGTCTTAATTGTGATCAAATGTTGAGGATTATCTGTAATGCAGCTTTTAGATAATTGTTTGAAATGGAAGTATCTCCAGGGTTTCCTCCAATTGTCCCATGTAGTCTGAATGTTGCTTATTAATCAAGAAATTGTGAGTGGAAAGAACAGGGGATGCTTTAAAAAAAGATTTTATACAACTTATGAATTTATTGTTTATGTTATAAATCTGCAATTCAAGTTTCTCCAACTATAAGCAGAGTTATGGAACAGCAGCCAGGAATAGGCTTGAGTACCATTGAGATCTCACTTACAATCTATAATTCTTTCTAATTTGGGGGGTATCAGAAAAAGGAAAAAAAAAAAACCTTTTCAAATGGAACATATCTTGGTTCACCAGAAGATGGCACTGGCAAATAATTTTTCCTTGAAGTATTTCTGTACAAGCATTTAGGGTTCACTATGTTCCCTACATGAAATTCCCAATATTTTGCAAGATTTTTATATGAACTTTATGCAAGCACAGCCAACAAACGAACATAATAAACCTTAACAAAAATGTAGCTTCTATTAAAGTGACCAAATCTGGCCTGGAAAAATCCAGATGATCATCACAGAGTTCACATTTTCTGCATGGCTGCCATCATCTGGATTTTTGCAGCCCAGGTCTGGTTGCCTTAACTTCTCTATAACAACCTCCCGAATTAGACCCTGGCAGAGGCAACCATCAGATGCAGTTCTTACCAATTCAAACAAAGGAAATACTAGGAGTAAAGTATATTTCAAGTACAAAATTGCAATAAACTATCATCATTAAAATTACTGAAGTCTCAGCCTTTTGGCAAATCATATATAAAAGATCTGAGCAATGTCTACCTTATGCACCTTTATCAAGCCATAACAGAAAAAAAAAAAACAACCTTCTCAACACCATAAGCTTTACATATGGGATAAGGATTAATGAATGAAAAAGTCTTGAGAGATTTCTGAACATAAAGACAATGTTTTAATGATGAATTATGCTCTTTGAATTGCACTTATGTAAGGAAGGTAGGCACTAGAATAAGAGAAATGACATTACTGTATATGCAAGCGGCTCTACCAGCATGACTAGCTTCATGGCATTTGCCCTGAGTGGTGTCACCGGCGCGACAAATCTTGTGGTGTCTGGCTGCGGCACCAGTGCGATGAGCTTCGCGGTGTCCAGCTGCAAGTGGCTGCAGAAGAAGTTAGGCAGTGGTACAACAGGTGTCGAGGTGTGGGAGGCCTGGCTGTGACAGTCCTAAGGTACGCGGGTGTAGGGCATGTGGGGTAGCTTCACCCACCTCCCACCCCCTACCCCTGCCCTAGCTTGATTTTTATACCTGTGCCTTGCCCCAGCTCATACAACCAGATGGTGGGCAGTGCTTAACTAGGGCTTACATTAGGTGCTGGTATGAAAATTGGGCTAGAGCTTTTTTTCCAGTAGGTTGTATTTTCGGCGAAACACGGGGAATATCTCTCATCAGCATTACAAGGGGAAAACTTTACTACCTATTTTTGAAGTAATAGATTTACAAACATATAAGGAATGCTCCTTGAATTAAACAGTTTAAGATAAACAAGGGAACTTGTTAAACTTGTTTTAAGTTTCCCATTACAGTAACTGTGGCCTAATGGGTCTTACTTTCAGACAGTTTATAGTCCTCTATCATGTTTATCCAATTTCAGGTTGACAAATCTTAACTCTCCAAACTCTGCTAGTTTCATTTAGATTTTTTTTTAAAAAACCTTCCTTTATTATTTTTATAAGTAACTCAAGGTGGCAAACAAACCTAATGCTCCCTCCTCCTATTTTCCTCACAACATTGTTGTGAAGCAAGCTGGGCTGAAAGACAGGTTGAGTAGCCTAAAGTAGTGTTGTGGCTTTCATAGATAAGATGGGATTTGAATTCACAGCCTCCTACTTTCTAGCCTGGTGCCTTAACCCCTAGACCGAACTGACTCTCTTTAGTTTTACATTTCATAGGAGAAGCTTCTATGATATTAATACAAGTAACATTTGTTAAGCCACTTTAAATTAATTAAATTCATTAATCAGGCAAAAATATCATGAAAGGCTGATTCACAACAGCCAAGAATGACAAACTCACCTGTACAATAGTAAGAAAAAGCAACCTACTATTTTTACTGCTCTATTTGGCGGTGAATAAGAATGTATGTCTTTGAAGTTAAAATGTACTGCTTCTTAAAAACTTCCAACACCTGGTTTTTAGTTTGTAGAATGGTTTTGGCATTAATATTAACATTGGCAAGGAAGTTATACCAGTTCCCATGAGAAATTAGAACTAGGTAAATATTTTCCTTGTCTGATATCAATTGTCTGTTACCTATGGAATTTTGCTTGCAAAAGTCTAATGAATTCATTTACGAGACAGTGAAGTTTGAGTTTGAATGGCAACTACTGTATTTTTCTCAGTGATCAATCCAAAATTAAGAAGGAGGTTGCAATCTTTCCTATAAGGTTCTTATAATAAGTTGTAACTTAAAACTTTATAACATAGCATTTTTAGTCAGGGTACTGACACACTTCCCCCTTTTGCCTTCTCTGAGGTCTTTTCTTTTTCTATCTGATGCAATATATCTTGGGACTTGAACTGCTTTACCACAAGGGTGATAGGGCAATGCTTAGATTCCTTCCCTAATGTCAATTGCTAGCATGTTTTGTTGACACAGATCGAGAGATGGTATTCAGCAGGTACTGACCAGTTCTAGAGAACCGGTAGCAGAAATTTTGAGTAGTTCGGAGAACCGGCAAATACCCCCTCTGACTGCAGATTTTACAGTATCCTTCCCCTGCCACGCCCACCAAGCCAAACCCACAAAACCGGTAGTAAAAAAAATTGAATCCAACTACTGCGACAGATCCCTATTTTTCCTTTTATTGGTCAACCTGAAAGCCAGTTGACAAATAACTTCAATAACTTATAGCAACTTTACATTTTAGATGTTTTATGGTCATTGTTTGTTTTTCATTTTTGCCAAACTGATGACACTGATGGAAGACAACTATATACATGCAATAGCCTGCTTGTTTCACAAAATCCTTGATTTGTAACGCCAATAGAATTTGCAGTATTTGTGGTATTTATTGAAATTTATCTTATTTATCTCTGTAATTCTTATTTATGAGTTGATGATCTAGTTTAGAACTGTTGCTGCTGCTGCCAAAAGGCTTGTGTAAAACAACAGAGTCCTTTAGGAGTGGGGAAGATGGGTAATGATATTATTTGTGACCTGGAAAGTCGGTAATTGGGTCTAATATTTTTAGACCACTGAGCTGTTTCACTACAGATGAAATGAAAATGAAAATACCTTAAATATTTATAGTCATTAATATTGTGTCTTTTTGATGTACGTGCATCCACAATATAATATAATGCTTTTCATCAGGAATATAGTATTTTTAATCAATAAAAACTTTTGAACAAGCTATGCCCTATCCATGGGAGTAAGCTACATTGAACTCATTGAAATTTTTGAGTAAATGTATATGGGATCACACTAATAGCAAGCTGAAATTTGGCAGAATCGAAATGCCTTTATTAATCAGTAAATGAATTATAATATAGGTATTGGAGTGCTCAAATCTACATAAATAAACCATTCTTGCCTGTGTATGTTTTTTAGGCATTTTACTGCTGCACAAATAATTAGTTAGGGTTAGGTTTACAAATAATTTATTTATTGTAGACTAGTATGAGCATTTTGAATTCTGAAGTATTAGCTATATCAAAACCCTCTTATAGAAAATTGCAGTGTATTATTTTATACTTTCTTTAAAGGTTTCAGAATTTGTAAAAGTTTTCCAAAATATCTAGTTGTTTATTTATGAAACCCTTTTTTTACCTTATTATTCAGCCGAAGGGGATCACACTTAAATGTTCCACATAAATTAATATAATTTAATATATATTTAATCATTATAATATTCCAAGGCAGAAATATTGTACTTATGGATTAGTTTCAACTTACAGCATTATTCAGTATAATTAGCCAATTACAATGCATATGAGTGGTCAGCATAGCAATTGATGCTTATGGTGGTGGTTAGAAAGAACGCATTTTATTTAATCCTGGTAAAAGAACATGGCACTTGAGAAAAAAAATATGTACGCATCTGTATTGGTTGCAAAGTACTATTCATCCTAGAAAGAATAAGAAATGTCTCAGTGCTTCTCTCCATGCAGACAGTATAATTTTAATCTATGGGTTGGGATATTATAAATCATTTTAACACTGTGCAGGCTTGTTTCTTATTATCAAGATCTGAATAATGCAAGGGAGGTGTGAATATTTCCCAAATGTGTACATAAATTACCAGATGTAACACTGAACATAAGTTGAGACAACAATGCAAACCTACAGTATAGCCACAAGGTTACATAAGGCTTTCTGAAGTTTAGGGAATGCCTTCCAGCCAAACTGTAATTTTTAATGTGATGGAATGGGGAAATTATTAAATACATGGAATGTTATCACAGGGATCAATTAATTTAGTTTTTGACTTACCCACCTACTTCTTCATCTTGTCTCTCTTCAGAATGCAGTCACTAGCATACCTTCAAGAGTCATATATTTCCTAGGCTGGAAAATGTTTACAGTTTTAATTTAAAGAACAGGGATAGGGATGACATTGGCCAGAAATGAACATGTTGATACTTTGAGGATGTGAAGACAATTGACTGGATTACTGAATAAAGCCTTAGTAGTTGAGACTTTACAATGAATACATTCCAACACAGATGACAGCCAATCTCTACTAATTTATTAGAACTTTAGCAACGATTACAGCTCAATGTTTATTTTTCTGTCAACACTTATCTTTGCAATGTCATTTAGTGGAGAGCTTTTTTAAAGTAATGGACAGCCTCCTTTGTGTACAATCTGAGGGTACAAGATCTGGTATCTTTGCTTATTGTAGCCAATTTGCTGGACATTTTAATGGATAAAATATTCTTACCAAGTTGACTCAATATTTTTGACTGTCAGTGATAAATGATATTAGGATACATTTAGCTTGGGCAATTTGAAATTGTAAATAAATGTAGTGAAAGTTTGAGAGCTGTTATTTGCATTTTATAACTATATCTTTCTTGATTAATTAAATTAGCTCCTGCTGCTCTGAAATTTTGCATCATAAGGTTATCATACCTGTATCATATAGGCTCCTTGACAGAAGATGTATCCTGACTACCTTAAAAAGATAATAGTAAGGGTGGTGGGTTTTTTTTAAAAGAAAATACTTTATATAAAAAAATAAAATATGCTGGGGCTATTCTTCAAATCTGTGCAAATATTCAAGTTGATTAGAGTTATTCCAAAGAGAACATCATACACCTGTGATAGGTGTTTCTAATTCACCTTGTTCTGGGTTAAAAAAAAACTCAAAGAAGCTTTGGCCCCAATATATTTTATACTGCAAATGTGGCATTACACAATTAGAAAAGGGAAAATAATTTTTAATTCTTTTATAAAATGCTATCAGACTAAAATCTACCTTCAAATCAGAGTGTTATTTGTGATTAGATCAGAGTGATCTTTACAAACAGTCCACCCTTAATTATTCCAACATTGGGGGTTTGGAGGAAGCTGTGAAAATGGTTGCTATGAGCTGAAGATGAAAGTCAAAAATTCAATATGAATGCCGATGCTGAACTTAATGCTGTTATTTATAGTCTCTGTTGCTAATTTATGTGATTTATTCTTATAGATAATTTTATGGCGGTCGGTATTATGAGCCAGTTTGAGAGATCTGAATCTTATAAAAGTAAGTTGCAAATTATTTTGAAAAACAATCAATTGGATTTTTCTTTTTCTCCAAGACAACTTCTTGCACAATATTGGTTGACTACTATTCTCAATTATCTTGAGTTACTTGATACCATTGGGAGCTGTGATCAAAGCAAAGCTTCTGAAGAACAAATGAAATCTTTTTTCAATAGTTTTGTTCATGTAGTAGTAATCTTCTATTTATCATGCATACTAGGAATGACTGAAATGGAAGGATATCCACAGGCACTAAATAAAGGAAGACTGTGTAATCAGCCCTGCGTTCCTTACTTCACAGAAGCAATAGATGAACTAATGTGTTTTATCTTTTTATGTCTTAGAAGAACATAAAACATCTTCATAGTGCAAAAAAAGCTTTCATTTATTACAATTAATGTTACAGCAAATTTCAGCAGTTTCTACCTACCGCTTTTGCTCTTATCTAAATTAGTTTCCTTGCTACAGTTTTCTCCACCCTTCCAATGTCCCTTTCATATTTATTTATACCTGGCTCTCGAGAAAATAATGCTATTTGTTAAGGCTCAACAGCTACAGAACCTTATTTCCATATTGCAGATAAAACATTTAAAAAGCAATGTATTCATTTTAAATACTGCTTCTTAGCTTCCTTTGATTGTGTAATACAGCACTTTATTCCCTGTGTATTTAGGATTAAAGAGCGCAGCTCTTCCATCTGTGAATGCCTTGAAGTCACTGCTTTTGTCCATTCAAGTGAAGGGTGGATCAAAAAGCAGGGTTCCCTTTATGGAGAAGTGAGGTATTTCATAAATAGACTCTCGCAAATCCTCTTTTGAAAGATTAATAAAAAGCAAGCAATGTCTTTTCCCCATATTTCAGCAGTGTCTTCCTCAGCCCAGAGGGGCAGCGGGAAATCCTCTTGGCCACGCTTGGGGCATCTGTGATCAACCGTCCCTGCCAGGTTGCAATACTGGCCACCAGAGGGGGCGCGCGCACACCCACCGTAGCCATAGTTACCGCTGGGTGCGTAGTGGGGTTTACGAAGCTGACGCAGTGGGCGGCCCGGCACAGGCGGAGGCGGCCCTGGCATAGGCGGAGGCGGCGTTGAAGAGTTGCGGGGCTGAGAAGCCCCGGCATGGAGGCGGCGGCAGCAGTGGCTCTGGCCCGGTGGCGGCGGCGCCGCAGGCGGCGGCAAAAAGGTGAGCGGATGAGCGATTGGAGGGCGGCCGGGAGGGAGACGGGAGAGGTGGTGGCGGTCCACGGAGGGCGGATGCCCACTTCTCGCTGCGGGTGAAGGAGCCGCGGCGCACCTCTTGGCGGGAGGAGGAGGAGGAGGCAGGGCGGGCGGGGCTGGAGACGGAGAAAGCCGCGAGGCCGAGGCAGCTCTGGCGCGGGAGCGAGCGAGTGCAGAGGCGTCGGTGCCTTGGCATATGGCAGCACGGGAGCGCGCGTAGGGAAGGGCAGGAGGGGGAAGAGCGCGCGCCCCTCCCTCACATCTCCCCCCCCCCCGCCCCGCCAACCGGCAACTCCGCCGCCAGAGGTGGAGGGCCTGGTTGCCAAGGGGAACGGAGAAGCATCCCTCCTCCCCCGGCACCAGCAGCGTGGGAGCTGGACGGTAAGCAGGCAAGCGATCCTGTCGCTCTCGTGCCCAAGCAGGTGCTTCTGCTGCTCCCCTCCCCGCCTCTCCCCTTGCCAAACCCGGGTATGTGGTGGAAGAGGTGGGGTTGGAAGGAAGGAAGCGTTGCTTTCCCGGGAAGCGGAGGCTTTTCCTATGTGGCCTTGGGTCGTTCCCCCCCTCCTCCTCACGGTCTCTCACCCTTTCCCCAAGAAATCGGTAGAATCAGGGTGGTGTGGCCTGTGGAGGGGATTAATCTGCCTGGGAGTTGAAAATGTTGGGTAAGGAAGGACGGATGCAGCATGGAACTGCAGTGTAGCAAGCTGAAATTGGTTCTTGTATGTGCTTCCAATGCTTGTGGAAAAGGGAGATGACAAAAGGTTAAGAAGGGTTCCTAATACCATGGGGCATGGGGGGTGGATTTAAAGTGGAGAGGTCTGTCCCACACCCCACACCCCAGTTGACGAATCTGTGCATGATGGTGCCTTTTGTGGAAAATAAAGAGTCTAGATTCATAATCAAATGCCGTGGGCTGGAAATGTATATATAAACATTTCCTTTGCAGAAAAACTGAAAATCTTTCTATAAACCTAGCTGGGAAAATAATGGATCTTTCATCTTTGAAGGTTGTTTCTGCAAGGAGATGCTTCTATCGTGCAATTTTTGTCAGGCGATATAGTGTCCATTAAAAGTTGTGTGTGTGTGTAAATGTACAATGAAATAAAGGACATCTTGCCTTATGATTTGGAATTGCTCAAGAGATTGTAGCCATGTTGGTTTGAGTGAGATAAGTACTTGTATTTTGATTATTGCCCAGGGTCCCACTACCGTATTAGAATGGAACAAAAGTGGAAAAAGACAAAATGAGAAATAAATTGCCTCCAAAGATTTCTAATTTTAAAAAGTAATTTATTAATTGAGTGATTAAGGTTTATTAAAGGTTTATATGTTTATTAAAAGGATAAAGTTATGGGTTAAAAGGACATATAAAAATTATGGATCAATGAAGAGAGCTTTTAAAAAGGATAATCACTTCATGGCTATAATTCAAACTTAGAACATAGTTTAAATGGGTGGAGTTCAGCATACTAAATTATGCAATTTCTTTGATTAGTAATAGTTCTACAGAAAAGCATTGTGGAGATAGCTAATTTCTTTAAAAGTGTAAACAAGTACTGTTTGCATGAGGCTAGGCTCAGGTGTGGCCTCCTCTCTTGGGTGAATGATTTAAAACTAATGATCAACTTTAGAACAAGGTTCCTATAGTTGTATTCATTGTACAGTTATATCTTCATGAACAGATGCCTCCTTACTAACCATAATAAATACTATGTGAATGCAAGTGAAAAAGAGCATTCGGTACTTTTTCCAAGGCTTGAAAATATTGTATTGCTTTTGTCTCTAACAAAAGTCAGTTTTGTGTTGTCATTGTCAATAGAATCAAAAATTTGTGTGGGGCTTTTGTTAAAGGAGCTGGGTAATCAGATTTCTACCATTCTTTACAATTCTTATTCCTGAATGAAATTCCTTTCAGAACTGATGGCAAAATTAGAGCTAACATTATAATATATTGTATATTGGCACTCATTTATAGGCTTCCCATGTTTTGAAATTTAGAATCCTCTGAATAATAAAATGATGAGTTGACATTTTCAGCTGTAGTTCAAAGCTTACCTGGAGTGTTTTATTACTGTATTATACTGAACAGGAGTTTAAATTAAAAATATGAAAAAGATCAAAGACAAGCATAAATTCATGCATATATGGGGCTTCTCATGCATGTATATATGTAAATAATACTTTATACAATCCTTTCAGTAAAGGATTACAATATTCATTTTAAGTATACATGCATAATCTATACCTGTTCATTAGTTGCAAGTAACATCAGATTTTCAGTCCACTGATAGAAAATGCAGTATAATTATCTTTTAAATATTGAAGAATAAGTCTTTTATCAATAAGAAGGGCACAGTACATCTATTTCTGTTAATTAGCATGTAATCATTTTTAAAAATGGTTGAAAACTAACTTTATCTCCCTTTTTAAGTGTATTAGCAATACTTCCACATCTGTGATCGTGTCTTTTTCTAAAGACAGTAACTCCAAAAACAAACTAACAAATGACATTATATATTCATCAAAATGGACTCATAAAGGAAACAATTGTTCTAGAGCTCTGGAATAAAAGTACTTTTAAATATTTACCTTTCGATCTGTATTAAAACTAAATCTGTACCCACAAGATTCTTATACAGGTAGGTTTCAGCAACAAAAGCCGTCACTCAGTCAATTAATCAGAGCTACTTTCCCAATCTGAGTTTCTCCAGAAATGTTGAGACAGCAGTCCTCCAAATTCTCAGTTCATATATTGGGTCCATCACATTGGTGAAATCTGCATTAGAAAATTATGACAATGGTGTAACTATTTTAATGAGATAAATAGATAATATTTTAATGAGACTAAAATAAATCTGATAAAGTTTAAAATAATTTTAAGCTATTATGCCTTATAGAAGAGGAAATTTGAGGCAGCTTTTTGTGTAAAGATTTTTATACTAATTCTGTATTGATTTTAAAACACAGTATATTTTCTAGGAAATATTTTTCCATTAAAAAGGTTTTCCTTCGAAATATTATATTATTAACTTTTAGCATTCCTGACCTCCACAGAGAAACTTTTTTTCTTGCAATCTCACATTCATAAAAGAAAAATTAAATACCATAACAGCATGCAAAATCTGTTTATTTCAGTACAAACTATGGCAATGTCATTTCCTGTCTTAAATATTAATGGCTTCTGTTTGGGATTCAAATAGAAGGACTCCCACAATATGTGTTATGGAGACATAAGTGTACCTCTCTGGTTTGTATAGGTTGCTAAACTGTTACCCTTTCCCTGGCTGGCTTGGAGGAGGAACGTGAAAGTATTTACTTCTGTTTTCAACTGCTGTTTGTTATGACATCCAAACTGAGAACTACAGTAATTATCAAGTGTGATTTATATCCAAACAAATCAGGTTCATTAACTGTAGCTTGAAGTTATCTTTTAGGCAAACTACCACCAAATTATTTCCTCTCTCCCAGTTACTGTGGTTATATATTCACATAACATGTAAAACCATGACTGGTTCATTCAGTAAGCCAAATTAAGTTACACAAAGTCATGAGCCATATTTACTGACTACATTGCATGGTTCACATACTGTAGTACATGTAAAGTAGAAGCAAAAATTCTTTCTCCAGCTTCTTTACTTCTAAGTACAGTAGTATTGCCCTGTACAAAAGAAACTAGTACTGTAGCAGAGGCACTCTTACCCTCTCTCTCATTTCTGCTAGGAGGCTTCAATTCTGCACGTTAGCATGTGATATGACTCAATGGTTAAAACCTTGATTTTCTTGAAAATGATAGAAAATACTTTGGTTAAATTGAATTATTCTAATCCTCCCCCTGGATTCAGATGCTATGTTAAATTTAAATCACAAAATGACTATATTTTGTGTACAGATGCATAACTCCATAGAAAGATTGTTTGAAGAAGAAAAATTTTCCCGGATTTCTTTTTTTCAATGTTCCCCTGAACATTTGCTCCAGTTTAGTTGATTTCAGAAAGCTTAGCATGGTCAGACTTAACTAATACATGAAGGTGAGGCCACCTGGAAAGCTAGAATGACAAAACTTTCTGGGGAAAAACAGCATAGAATCACCTCTCTATTGTTGGCGAAGAAGTAACAGAAACGTATCATTGGAGTCATCAGAAGTCAAACTTGAAGATGACGTTATCTTGGGTTTTATAGGCCTGATCAGTTGGAAAAATGACATTATGGGTCATTGATGGAAAGATGAGACTTTTAAACCTTTTTATCATGCAAGAGTTTGTGTTGTGTTGTTATACTTTATGCCATACCAGTATTCTCTTACAGACTCTGTTCATTTATTTTCAGCATTATTGTGGTACTATCTCTGCATTTAATATAGAATTCATAAAAGATGGCATGTTCTTGTTTTCAATTTTTATGCATAACAGTAGCCCTGTGAAGCATATTGGAGTGAAAGAATAGTAACTATGCAAGTATTGTCTCATAAATTCCCATGGTTAAGAATGGATTTGAATATAGGTCTTCATGTTCCATATTAACTTAGTTTAGTTAGAAAATTTAAGTGCCGATAGTCTGATAATATAGCGCTCTGCTGCATTCAAAAATGAATTTTTAAGATTTTGCAGGAGATCTATTTCCTATAAATTAGGTGCCATCAATCATTTCATAAAGTTGGCATCTGAAAAATGTTACTGTCTTGTAAGTTATAATGTATTTTTGCAATCTTATATTTCAACAGTCACATTCTTATTAAAGAAACTACTGATGTAGTTCACAAATTGGAATAGTTGTACAACTAATGTGGTAGGTGGAATCTGACACTAAACTGAAAGATAATTACTCAAATGTTAAAGTTTTCTTTTAAAATGACTTGAAAAATCTCTTTAATGAGGGGAAATGTTAGCATATATATTACTTTTGGATATTAAATAATAAATTATAAACATTGCTAAGTAAATAGAGATATGGTTCGCTTTGCCTACCTGCTTCAAAAATATTTTTTCAGTAAAGACAGATATAGATATTTATACATCATTCTTTATACACAAACATCTTACAAAGTTAGTGAAAGTTTGAGAAGGTGTGTGAATTTTAAAACGTATATAACTGTTGCACTTGTTGAGGAATTGAGCTCAACAAAATTTTGTAATACATTCTTCATTGTTCATTAATATTGCAAATATTCTTATTGAAAGTTGAAAATATAAATATGGAAACTCTGTTCATTCTAGCACTTATAATTTATTTTCAGCAAAGTATGGTAGAGACAGAATATGCTAACATTCTTCTCCAAAATGTATTTTGAGTCATTGTGAAAATGTTAATGGATTGTTGATCATCCATGTAATATTACATTCTTAATGTGTGATATGTTGTTGCATTGATATTCTAAAATGTGGGGCGAACAATCTGAGCATAATCAAGTCAGCTTGGAAATTTATTTGTTTTTTATTTGCTTTGGATGCTGTTTAATACTAAAATGACACCAAGCAGCTTCCAATTTAAAAACAGAAAAACAATAAAGATGAACAATAAATAAAAATTGTAACATTTTCAAATAACAATATTAAAAAACCACCAACAGGGCTTCATATCCATTGTATTCGAAAATCTGAGAGAATAGCCACATTTCTAAAGAACATAATTAGAATGGGAGCCATCTGGATTTGTGGGGAGATATTTCCGAGGGTAGGTTCATAACAAAAAAGATGTTTCCTGGGTCTGATAGATTGTTGAATTGAAGTACATAAACTTTGCTTGATCTTATGGATAGATTGAAACCATAGGAGAAAACTATACTTGCAGGGGTACAAACTTCATTTTAAAAATGCTTAGGTTCACAGATAGCGATTTAAATGCTGGACCAACTGTTCTTGATTTTGTAAAGATCATAGTGCAGTAACAGAGCAAATATTTAATGTGTAAAAGACTTCAGTTCAGGTTAAAGGATTACTGATAACAAAGCTGGGAAAGAGTAATAATGTAACCAACAGATTAACTGTAAACACTAGTTTCATATTTTAATTTTCAAAATTATCATGGCTTGGAGCCAGGTTACTTAATGGACTGGCTTCTCCCAGTCATTTCTAGCCATCCAATTCGGTAACCAACCAAATCCAGTAGGTTAGGTATGTTATGGGTGCTGTCAGCCATGGAATGCTGACTGGCAGGGACTAGGAGATCTGCCTTCTTTGCCGCAGCCCCTGTCTTCTGGAATAAATTCCCTTCAGGGATTAGGTTTGCTTTCCTAAGGCCGTGAAAACCTGGTTATGTGCCCAGGCCCAGGGGCCCAAGTGTATTAAAGTGTTAAAGAGTGTTAAAGAATATTTTTAAAGTATCTTTATGATATATACCACCCAGTCACTTGTTGAGATGTTTGGCTATAGAAATAAAATAAAATGAATAAATAAATATGCTGTTTTATAATAGAAGAGCTACAATGGGGTTTAAAAATTTGGGAAATATTTTGAATTTTTTGTATAAATATGACCTAAAACATGTTCCACACCCAAGTCCTAAATCTACATGAAAAGGACCCAGTTAAGTAAACGAGTAAAAATATACTTGTTTATTCACTGTGGAAAATTATCCAAAGTTAACAGATAACAGATCACATTTTAGACCACACAGGTAGTCTTTTACTTAGAACCATAATTGAACCCAGAATTATGGTTGTAAGTTGTTGTGGTCATAAGTTGAGGCATTACATGACAAGACAATTTTTTTGACATTTTTCTGTCAGCTTCTAAGCAAGCACCACAGTCATTAAGCAAATTAATTTCCACCAATGAATTTTTCCCTCCAAAATGGGCAAAAAAGTCACCATAATTGTAGTCATGTAATCACTGAATGCTGCTAATGGCTATAAAGGTAAGAGAGAAGCCAAAATAATAATGACATGACTGCGGGTGGTAGTGGTGCAGCACCGTATCTTCAAAACCGAGTTATAAGTAGCTTTGGGGAAGTTTGTTGTAACTTTTATTGCTTCCTTCTTGGTTTTCCACCCCTAACAATCTAAATCTTCCTTTTAAAAGTATAATCTGGTCCTTCATGCTGCTAAATAATTGTTTAAGCCTCATTGTTTGAAATCCAAACATATTGCAAGGTACAAATTTAGAGGGGGGTGACAACAAACCACATTTAGATGGTGTCGTTACTTAGGAATCCTGGCTTCTTTTAATCATTGCTTATGTTTGAACACCAAAGCCTAATTTCTTTTTGTTTTTGTGCCCAAACCAATGTAAGTTTTTGATTAACAGGATGCCAAACAGCAAAAAAAAAAAATGTTTATGTTGTGATTAAATTGTGTTCTTTTACTTTCTCCCAACTCCTCACTTCCTTAGGGTATAATTAATGCTTCCATGCCCCAACCTTCTTTGACTAGAAGGTAAAAGTCTCCAAATGTCAGAGCATATACTTGCTTCTATATAGCACAGTATAGAACAAAGCACAAAAAATGTAGAACTTTCAATGAAAACTTTTTATAAGCACACACAAATCCTCTCCTGCACCCTGTCCAGAGAAAGATATCTGCAAACATAACAAAAACCAGTTACAATTGTGCAATTGAATAAACATTAAGCAAATTTTGCCTCTTTACTTCAGCCTTCTCGCGGACTGCTAGTACAGACTCTACTGTATGTAACCTCAGTTTATAATATAAGATTAAATCTTAGCATATATATTCATTGGTGGTATGCAAAAATAATGTGGATTGGATACTATTTTCTTCATGACATAGAGAAGTGAGAAGAGAAAAAAACAGTTACCAGTTTCTAATTCAGTACACTGAGGTGAAGGTACTAAGCTTCAAGAAGCACTGAAACTTTGAAAAGTTTGGATTTAGTATATTGCATGTACTAATTAATTTCTCTCATTAATGTGTTACAGATTCAGCCCCATTTAGCTCTCCTTTCAATACATTCCTTACTCTGAATCCAGAAGAGTTGTGCCATAATGACAGATACTGCTCCAGCTTCTAGTTAGCTCTCAGTTATTATCTTTATTATCAATTATAGCAACTACTAGTTCAGTGAAGTGGTTAAGATACTGGATGAGACTGTGATTTCTAGTCTATTCCTTGACATGGAAGCCAGCTGGATGACTCTGTCATAGAATCATAGGGCTAAGAGGGATCTTGGAGGTCTTCTAGTCTAAATCCCAGCCCAAGGCAGGAGTCACTCTCTCTCAACTCAATGTACTTCCCCACAAGTGATAGTTGTGTGTGTCAAAGAGGTCATTCTGTGAGAATTGGTAAATCCTCTAAGTAAGATTAGTGTCAACATATCAATATTTTTTAGAAGTAAGCGATCCATGAAATCATTTGTTAGCAAGGATATAAATCTTATAGGGATTTGTACATTGTATCAAAAGAAAGCTTTGTGGAATAAAAAATACGCTGAATTTGAATAAAGAGTCCCTTCCTTCCTTCCTTCCTTCCTTCCTTCCTTCCTTCCTTCCTTCCTTCCTTCCTTCCTTCCTTCCTTCCTTCCTTCCTTCCTTCCTGTTTCTCAAACTGTATTCAGTGGAAATCTAGGGTTCCAGGAAAACTTGATGAGCTTTTATAAAAGACTGTGTTTGAGGAGAGAGAGAGCAATATTTACGCTACTAGTTTCTGTGCCTGAATGAGTTGAAACCTCCTGGTCTAACCTGTTTTGCTGCTTGGGAGCCTAGCACTAATGCACTCAAAGAATAGTGTGTTCTAGATTGACTCTTAATGCTCTAGGGTTTTGCCTTGATACCTGGAATGGCTGCCAGCAAGCTAGAAATTCTTAGCATACAGTACATGTGACTCTCTCTCTCTCTCTCTCTCTCTCTCTCTCTCTCTCTCTCTCTCTCTCCCTCCCTCCCTCCCTCCCTCCCTCCCCTCTCTCTCACACACACACACACAATGTTTTTCAAACTATCTCCTGATCAGCATAATTCTGTTGTGTGAAATCAAAAGATAGGTAGTTAAAAGCATTAAGTAAAATAGTAGTCTTTCACCACCAGAATATTCATTTACAAAAATAAAATGAGCTCCAACTTTTCTTTCCAGTTTGAAACTGAAGGGCATATAGACAAGTGGCGAGGAATCTTCCATATTGCTATTTTGTGGCACTTTGAAAACACATCAAGTTCCAAATTGGCTTTAAAGAAGTGTGTGTGTGTGTGTGTGTGTGTGTGTGTGTGTGTGTGTGTGTTGTACATACTTCTAAATCAGAAGGTGTTTTTTTTAAAGAACATTCCTAGCAATTTCCTGGACACTATGATCCCTGCACTTTTTGGGAAGTGATTTTCCATTGCCTCCTTTCTAGAACCAAGACACAGTGATTGGTCCAAGGTCACCTAGCTGGCTTTGTGCCTAAGACAGAACTAGAATTCATGATCTTCTGGTTTGTAGCCTGCAGCCTTAAACCACTGTACCAAATTGGCTCATTCAAGAATAATTTTCTTCTTTAAACTGAGAAGGAAGAAACATTGTTCTATATCTTAAACTGTTCTGGAAGACTTATATGAATGAGTGAAGGGACTTTGGACAATTAAAAATGTCTTCTTTCTATTTTAAGTTGGACAAGGATTTTTTTTTTTTAGTGTGCGAAACTGGTTCTAGCTGGAAGCTAGGAAGTCGTGACTATTTGAACCCACAAGATTTTTACAGTGCCCTGCTTTTCAGGAAACAGACTAACAATGATCAATGGAATAGTTTTAAATGGCTTCCTGTATGTGCTTTGAGCAATGGTTCTTCTTTAGTGAAATTGTGAATTTTAGCTTTTTATTTTGGGTAGTTACAGGAAGCGTTAATAATTATCATCTTATTTAATAAAAGCAGAACTTCAAGAAGTAGATTACTTGATTTGGTTATGATACCATGAATTTGGATCCCCTTTATTAATTGTGATTCCTTAAGTATGTTAATAAATTAATGCTTATGCATTCTATAACATTATACACCCATATAATTATATATGTTGTCATTGAAAGTACTTTGTGCATAGTTGGCATTTTTATCATTCTAATTTACAAAAACTTATTATAATATAGTGTACATAGATGGTATCATAGATACTATGGAGCATTTATTAAGTACACTCCCTTTCTATATTTTTTATGTAGGATTATAATTATTCATTTTTAATCAGGAAGCATTTATGTCAAGAAAGAATAAATGGAAAGTTTGGAGAAGACTTCTGCGGGGGAAAGAAATTTTTACTTCTTAATTAAGGAATAATAACTTTCTAAAATTTTCTGTCACGTACAAAAAGTCAGAAGACCAAGATAGAAGTATTGCAAGTTTGTTTCATGCTACCTATAACAAGAATCTGAACGACTGATGATCAAGGCAAATTGGCAACAGATGAGAAGTGGAGGCTAGACTTGGATCTCTTATGGGGTGAAGAGACTTAAACTGATGATGCATTTGACCCTGCCCTCAGGCTCATCCTGGTCATCTCCTACATTTTCATTCTTATTTAAGCTTAAGTTTTCTTTCCATTGCAGTATTTCTGAATCACATCTCTACTGAAAAAAAGTGCGTATTACATATGAGGAAATGGAATATCCTTTAGTTTTGTGTGTAAGGAATTGTTGCTTTTGGATTTCAATCTCATTTCTATTCTATTCAATCTCAGATATTTATCCTAATGTGCTTATGTTTTTGGTACATTTTGTTCTGATTTTCAAAGAAAAATATTTAAGTTCTGGAATATATATGGTTTGGGTAATATTCTTTGGAAGTATCAGTAGCTGCTTTTTTATCTTAACAATATTAATGTAGATCACAGTTATTCATGAGTGGTATATAAATTTGACCTGAGTGAAGACATGAGAGTACTGTACATTAATGCCTGATTTTCATAACAGCATACACATCTCGTGGTATAAAATAATATTTTTAAGATTTTAAGTTGATGTTTCATTGCTTTTAAAAATATTGATTTGATTTTATAATAGGAATCACTTGCACCCATTGACATTTAGGTCTAGTTATAAACTGTGAGTGCAGTGTCCAGTAAGTTGCAATCTTCCTTATTCAAACCTATTAATGTTCTACTACCACGACCACTACCCAGTAATATTATTAAAAATAAGTTTTTTTTTCTTTATGCAAACCTGGAGTCTTATTTATACTTTTGAGTTCACAGAATGGAGTATTGGATTGGTTTCAATCAAAGCGTTGTAAGCTGCTTAGAATAGCCCCATAGTGAGATAGGCAGCAAATAAAATAAAATAAATGAAATAATAATGTTCCATTTCAAATATAATTAGGCAGTACTGTCTTTACATACAGGTTTAGTTAATCATTTTTATTGCCTTTTGTGTGGAAGAAAGGAAAGGAAAGAAAAACTGGCATTTTAGACATGAAAAATAAGGATTAATGGGTAAAGAATTACATGAATTGTTGTAGGAGTGTTAATTCTGCGGAAAATGTGGCAGTATGCTGTGTGTGTGTGTGTGTATCTATCTATCTATCTATCTGGATCTTTGGTTATTCGGGTTTTCTCCCACGTAAAATTGGAAGTATTTTGGCGACATTTCGACAAAATCTCATTTGTCATCTTCAGGCTTGTGTCTTCGGCTTTGTGCTTCTTGGAGTAATGTGAGCTTGCAGCTGTTTTTTCTTTTAACTGCCAATGGGAGTGCGACGACTGGGTGGGGGCTTGGCTGTGTTCTGATTGGGTGGGGGTGTGTTCTGTTCAGGTGGGGGGTTGGCTGTGTTCAGGTTAGTCTTAGTTGTCGGGGGATTTGAGCTGGTGAGCTGTGATCCTGTTGTTTGGCTTCGCGCTTGTGGTCATGCCACATCTTCATGTTGGGCGTTAGTTTGCTTCATGTATGGGTCGGAGGGGTTTGAAGCGGGTAGTGATGCAGCTGCAGTACGGCTTCTGGTCCGTGGTCGTGTCTCATCATCTGTGTGGGTGTGAATCTGCTTTCTACGCGGAAGTGTGGTGGTAGCGTCTTGTGTGGCCTTCGTGGGTGTGGGTCTGGTGTTATTCTTCATGTTAGGTACTCGTTTGTTAATGAGGGTGCACTCCCACTGGCAGTTAAAAGAAAAAACAGCTGCAAGCTCACATTACTCAAGAAGCACAAAGCTGAAGACACAAGCTTGAAGATGACGGATGAGATTTCGTCGAAATGTCGCCAAAATACTTCCAACCCGAATAACCAAAGATCCACATACAAATACCCGCGAAAACCTCAGAAAACATGTGTGTGTGCTTCTGAAGGATATGTGTTTAACATATTCACTCTTTCTGCACAACCTACATTCTAATTTTTTTGAGTCCTGTACTTTTCACAAAGTGTTTTTGTTGTAGGCTCTGGGGAGATGATCTGTCAGGTTTGTATTTAATATAATCTATGTATTGATGATACATAGCTTTACATCTTTGCCATAGTCTAAGTGGAAAATCCAGTGGAAATCCTGACTTAGTGCACACACACACACACACACACACACACACACAAACACAAACACACATGATTATATATAAATTGAATTTATATTGCCGCCTATTCGCCCATGGCGACTCAAGGCAACTTACAGAACATAAAAACACATTTAAAACAATAAAAACTTAACAAAAAGAAGCAAATAAATTAATATAACAAAATCACTTCCCAACTCCCACCCCCCACCCCAGCGACAGCAGATCACATGAGCCATTTAATCGACTCCCTCCCGCTCTGGGTTCCTCAGGCCCACTGGCAGAACCAGGTATTCAGCACCTTCCGGAAGAGTATTAGAGTGGGGGCCAATCTAATCTCTAGGTGAATGATCTTCCAGAGAGAGGGAGCCACCACAGAGAAGGCCCTTATTCTGGGTCCCACTAGGTGTATCTCCCTTGGGGATGGGACCCGCAACATTCCCTGCCTCCCCGGTCTGATGTGTTGGGTAGATGTGAGCAGCAAGAGACGGTCCCTCTGATAATCTGGTCCTAAGCCATAAAGGGTGACAACCAGCACCTTGAATTGCACCCGGAAGCAAATCGGCAAGCAGTGCAGCTCCCACAGGAGAGGTGATATATGTGCACACTGAGGTCTGCACAAAACCATGTGGGGCACTGCATTTTGCACTAACTGGAGCTTTCGGATGCTCTTCAAGGGCAGCTTCAGGTAAAGCATGTTGCAATAGTCAAGACGGGAAGTGACTAGGGCATGAGTGACTGTGAGTAGGGACTGTTGGTCCAGGAAAAGGGCATAACTCGTGCACCATCCGCAGTTGCGCAAAGATCCTCCTGGCCATAACTGTCATCTGCTCTTTGAGCAGGAGTCATGAGTCCAGGAAAACGCCTAGATTATGCACAGGGTCTGTTTGGGGTAGTGCCACCCCATCCAAGACTAAAGGTGGCAATTCTCTCTGAGCCAACGAACCGCAAACCCAGAGCCACTCAGTCTTGCAAGGGTTTAGTTTCAACCTGTTGCTCCCCATCCAGCCCCTAACAGCCTCCAGGCACTGAGAGAGGGAGGACATGGCATCACTTAACTAATCACGGGCCGAGACATACAGCTTTAGTATCATCAGCATATTGGTGATACCTCAGTACATGGTGATGGTGATTTCACCCAGTGGCTTCATATAAATGTTGATCAAGAGCGAAGAGAGTATCAAGCTCTGCGGAACCCCACAAAACAGTGGGCAAGGGCTGGATCTCTCCCCTCCTATCACCACTGACTGAGAGCGGCTGCAGAGGAAAGAAGCAAACCACAATAGCACAAGGCCTCCCACTCCCATCCCCCGAAGCCGCTCCAAGATAATACCATGATTGATGGTCTCGAAAGCCTCTGAGAAGTCAAGTAGAGCAAGGACGGATGCATTACCCCCATCCCGCTCCTGCCAGAGATCATCCAAAAGTGCGACCAATGTCGTTTCTGTCCCAAATCCAGGCCTGAATCCTGACTCTTAGTGGTCAAGATAATCTGTTTCATCCAGAAACCTCTGGAGCTGCCGCACAACCACTTTCTCAACAACCTTCCCCCAAAAGTCAGAAATTATTCAACACGGTGGAATCCAGTGATGGCTTCTTAAGAAGAGGGCAGACCACAGCCTCCTTAAAGTGCCAGGGCACTGCTCACTCCTGTAGGGAAGCATTAATCACCACCAGAGTCCACCTGCCTATCACCTCCTGGGAAGCTTTCACTAGCCAGGAGGGACATGGGTCTAAAACACAGGTGCTTGCGTGCATACTCCCTAGGATCCTGTCCACTTTCTCGGGAACAACAGGATCAAACTGTTCCCAGATAACAGGGCAAAAACCTGCCTAAGGGGTTTCCACTGGACTGGCAACTAACTGGGAATGAAGTTGAGCTAATATTATCTTACAGAAAATCCACAAATTTCTCAGCACGCCACTTCAAGTGGACCTCCATCTCCTCCTTACCCAGGAGGAGGGTCCTTAAAGAGGGTCACTGTGTGATTATCTGCTGATGCAATTAGTGTTTAGAAGTATTTACACTTCGCCACACAAATCACCACAAGGTAGGCCTTTGTAGCAGATTTTACCTGTGTTAGATCGAGTTCATCCCCTATCTTCTGCCAGGGGTACTCTAGATTCTCCTCATGTATTTAATCCCTTTTAGATCCTCTATGTACCATGGGGCACTGAGAGGTCTAAGGGTGAAGTCGCATGGGTCCTATCCAGAGTCTCAGTCATCTTTCTATTCCAAACAGTGACTAAGTGCTTGGCTGGACTGTACAGTAGATCTGCACTTATAACCCCCAGCTCCTTCTGGATCTGGGTCCATTAGTCAATGGGGGCAGACCAGTGTAATAGGTCCTGCCTCCCGGGGGGGGGGGGGTGGTACAGCCCTTGAAAAACCAATTTGCCACCAGACTGTGATCTAACCATGACAAGGGAACCACCAATTCCAGGTCACATAGGCACTGCTCCAACAATAACACCAATTGGGTGTGTAACCACTATTACTAGTCAAATTCAAGGCAAGCTGGAGTTGTATGCTGGTGTAAAACCTCCCAGAAACTGCAAATACAGTAATATGCAATGTTTGTTCTAACAAACATTACATTTCCCCTGAAAGAGCTGGTGCAAAATTTTGGAATTTTCCTGGATTCATGGCTCCTGCTGGAACAGTAGATAGAAGCCATTGCCAGGAAAGTCTTTGACTAAGTTTTGCAACTCTGCCATTTGTTCCTGTTTCTGGACCCAAAGGCACCAGTCATCTAACAGCCTATTATAATTCACTTTATATGGGGCTGCCCTTGAAGATGACCTGGAAGTTGTTTCTGACCCAGAAAAACTGAATGTGCCAGAATGTAACAGATTGGTGCTTGCCAGATCAAGCAAAATAACAGTGACAGCATTGCAGTGACTGCATTGCTTCTGGCCCCAATCCAAGATGTTGCTTATTATTTATTTACTAAATAGATTTATATGGCTGCCCAATTCATACACAGTGACTACTTTATTATTACCTATAAAGCCTTATATTGTATTACTTGGACTCTTTTATCTTCAGAATAGTTTTCTCCTGGAATAAACTCTTCAACCTACAGTATTCCTGAATAAAGTAGGAGAAGCAAGAGCCAAACAAACAGGTAGTGTCTCTCATTTCTATGGAGTATGTTCGTTTCTCCTACTTTATTCAGTCAGCCAGGTTGGGATCTGCCCCGTAGTTAAGGGAGGTGATTAATGTCTCTGTAAGTGTGGGGAGCATCCCTGCCTGCTTAAAGCAGGTGGTTTCAGGATCTTTACTAAATAAGTTATCTTTGCTGAAGGAACTCAGTAAATATTCATTGATCTTAAATACAGTATTCCATTCTTGAATACTGTAAGATGATTGAAAAGTTTTGTCCTTGTAGTTCTACATACATTTGGCTGAAGCCATCACTGGGACCTGACAGATTACATCCCAGAGTTCTAAAGGAGCTGGTGGATATCATTTCAGAATAACCAGTGTACCACATATTTCAAAAAGCCTGGAGCACTGGGAAACTAACAGAGGACTGGAAAAAACCTGATGTGGTTCCCATCTTCAAAAAAGGAGGAAAAAAACCAGATCCAGGAAACTACAGACCAATCAGCCTAACATCAATACCCAGGAAGATACTGGAAAAGATAATTTTTAAAAAAAACAGATATGCCAACATCTAGACAGGAGTAAATAACTAGCAGTCAGCATGAGTTTTTAAAAAACAGATTATGCCAAATCAATATTATTTCATTCTTCACCATAGTGACTAAATTAGTAGACCAGAGAAATATTGTGGACATAATATACTTAGATTTCAGCAAGGCATTCAACAAAGTAGATCTACTTCTTGGTAAGCTAGAAAAAAGTGGGATAGATAGCACCACCACCACATGGATTCATAACTGGCAGACAAACAGTACTCAATGAGTAGTCCTTAATGGGTCTACGTCTACATGGAGGGAAGTAAACAGTGGGGTATCACAAGGCTCCGTCTTAGGTCCAGTACTCTTCAATATCTTCATAAACAATGTAGATGAGGGAATAGAAGGGGAACTTAACAAATTTACAGATGATACTAAGCTGGCAGGAATAGCTAACACCCTAGAAGATAGGCCCAAGATCCAGATGGATCTTGACAAACTTGAACACTGGGCCCTATCTAACAAAATGAAGTTCAAGGTAGAGGAAAGTAAAGGCTTACACTTAGGCAAGAAAAACCAAAAGTACACATATAGACTGGATGAAACCAGGCTTAATATCAGTAATTGTGAGAGGGATCTTGGAGTCTTAGTGGACAACCAGTTAAATATGAGCCAGCAGTTTGTGGTGGCAGCCAAAAAAGCCAACGCAGTCCTAAATTGCATTAACGGGAATACAATCAAGATCAGATGAGGTACTAATGCCACTCTATAAACCCTTAGTAACACAACACCTAGAATATTGCATCCAGTTTTGGTCCCCACACTATTAAAAGTATGTTGAGACTCTAGAAAAAGTGCAGAGGAGAGCAACCAGGGTGATTAGGGGACTGGGGACTAAAACATATGAAGAATGGTCACAGGAATTGGCCATGGCTAGTCTAGTGAAGAAAAGGACCAAGGGAGACATGATAGGAGTGTTCCAATATATGAGGGGTTACCACAGAGAATAAGAGGTCAAGCAATTTTCCAAGGCACTCAAAGGCCAGACAGGAATAATGGATGGAAACTGATCAAGGAGAGATTCTACCTAGAAATGAGAAATTTTCTGACAGAACAATCAACCAATGGAACAACTTGCCTTTGGAAGTTGTGGGAGATTCATCACTGGAGGCTTTCAATAAGAGATTGGAGTGCCATTTGTCAGAAATGGTGTAGTAGGATCTCCTGCTTGGATTGGACTAGAATCACGAGATGACCTTCAAGGTCCCTTCCAACTCTGTTAATCTCTAATCTGTAATCCATTTCTGAAATACAGTATTGTCTGAAATATAGTATTAAGAATTGGATTTCCTTCCTTCCTTTTTCTTTGTGCTCTTTTCTTTTACCATCCTCTTATTCTTTGCAGTATTTCCAGTCTGTTCTATTGGGACACATCCATATGGCTATTATCTAGGTTGTTGACTCTGATATTGTTTGATATTGCTCCAAGTCATTCAGAGTTCTGCAATGAGATGCCATTAGCACAATTGATAGCATCTACTGCTTCCTACCTCATAACTCCAAGGAAATAATTAATAACCTTGAGCATTACCTAATCTTATAACGACTGGATGAGAGAAAATAAGTGAGAATTAAATTGTGACAAAGAGAGAAAGAAAAAACTACTCAGGCATTGAAGTGAACTTTGTTCTGAAGAGGATTACACTCCTAGGAAAGAGTAGTTTGAGAGTGCTTCATGACCCCCAGCTATTGCTGAATTTGATAGTTGTATATTAAAGAACGTGTTTATACCATTAGGAATAGTAAACACCAACTTTTGCTGAGGTAACTGGATTTAGCAACAGTTATCCATATCATGATTGTGACCTGTATTGACTTCTGTAATGAATGCTGTGTGGAGCTATTCTTGAAAAATGTCTGGAAATTGTAATTGGTACCAATGTGGGCTCTAGTTGCTAACCAGTGCAAGATACAGGAAACATATGATGCTACACTGAAAGATCTGTGTTGGCTGCTAATTGTTTACCAAGTAGAATTTAAAGTTTTGCTATTGATCTTTAAATCTCTAAAGCAGGGCTGTCAAATTCCTGGCCCTTGGGCCAGATGTGTCACATGCTGGTCACACCCATGCCCGGTTTAGTGAAGGGGGGAAAAGTCTCAACATGTCATGTGATGCTGCCATGACAACGTAAGTTTGACACCCCTGCTCTAAAGAGTTTAAGGAAGGCCTGATTAGATATCTGAGGGGACCAGTTTTGTCAAATTATTAATAGCTAAACTATGTTTAATTATCTTGTTTTTACTTTTATGTTTCGTATTTTGTATTTTATTGATGCAGGCCACACTGAAAAGTTACATAACCAAATCTGGGGGACATAAATAAAACTAAATAAATAAGCCATGTGGGGGGAGAAGTAACAGTAACTAACTCAGATCCATATTAAATTAATAACAAATCAGGTTAATTTAGTTACCTTTAAGTGATTGAATGTTGAAACAAATTAAAAGAAAAAAAGAAAAAGCACTAATGTTTTTTAATGTCTCACAGCCTAAGTAGCATGATTGCAGAAAAGGCACTTAAACCTCAATTTGCAAATCACTAAAATAGTAGAAATTGAATCCTTCAACAGAAAACTCAGCATTGACATCCATATTATCTTATGTATTTAATAGCTGATAAATCTCAGCATGAACCAAATTCTTATTATAATATGTTCTAAACAACTATTTAATAGAGGTATTCTCAGATATAACATACAATATGCAAATGCTTACACCATCATGAAAACATTTTTGAAGAAACATTATTTGTATATTAAATTGCAGTTGCAATATTGCAACTTTCACTTATGGTACTATTGATGCTCTTTCTCATTGGAAGTATATATAGTAAAGAGGGAAAGAAAAAGAAGAGGAAGATCAAGAAGAAAGTGGATAGACTTGATTACAACATTGATGGATAATACATCATTGGAAGACCTGAAGGGATAATCATGCTGGAAAGGTTCTATTTGGTTGCTAAGAGACAGCACCAACTTCATGGCATCTAATCAAATGTGAAAAAGAGAAAGGAAGAAAGAAACTTGCATTTTTAAAGCAAAGAACAATTTTGAAGTAATTTAATTCTTGAGGTAAATGAGAGCAGGAAACTAACCTCCCTTTCTCCTCAGCGCTGCTCAGAGCATCCAGTAGTGGGAGGTGCTTCAGTCTCTGCATTCATAGGCTGAACTTGAATTGAGGAACGCTCCTCCTCCACGTGACTCCTCCACAGCGTTCCCCAGTTCTTGCTCAGCCTCGTACGAGACAGGCAGTGCATAGAATAGCTCCTTGGCCGATTCAAGAGTTCGTTGTCTTCAATCGCTATTTCTTCTGAATTTCAGGTTGGATTTACTTCTCTTTCAATTAGCCCTGCGCAAGTGGTCAGTTCGTTTGATATCCACCCAGGGGAAGTGCTCCTTTTGTGTCCCCAGGGGTGGCAAAGGGGAAATCTAGTAGTGCCTTCGCACTACCCCCCCTCCCCTCCCTGCCTTCCTAGTTTTCTCGCCACTTCGCTCCTTTCGCAGTCTGCAGCTTTACTTCAGTTCGGATTGATTTGTTTAGATTTAATCTCCCCCTGCAGAACACCGTTTATAGCTAGGAAGGGCTAATCCCCCCTTCCCTGCCTCTCTCTCTCCCTTTAAGAGCCCAGGCTCATTTTTTGGCAGAGAAATTTGCCGCTGAGTTGCCTGCGACCCTTCACATCATTGCGGCCGCCATTTTGGAAGCCGCCTCGTGGCCGCCGCCATTTTGTTTGTAATTCTCCTTGCTGTGTGGAATCTCCGATCGTCGTTACAGGACCCGTAGGCCTGTTTCAGAGCGATTTAACCTCACCCCTAGCCATTTGAAAATTGAGGTTTGTCTTTAATTCTGTAATAATATTTGGCTTTTCCCACAGCTTATTGTTAATTGCGCAGTAGCAGCAGCAACCCACACCCAGTGTTGCCTGGGAAGGAAGGTTGCTCAAGGCCCTAGTTTTTTCCTTTACCTCACTGGGCCTCAGGTGTTCTCATTTCGGCTGATTCAATTTTTATTTCCTTTTCGGTCTTGGTTAATTAATAATAATAATAATAATAATAACAACAACAACAACAACAACAATAATATAATAATAATAAAAAATTAATAATAATATAAATAAACAAAATACGAACGGGGGAAAGTGAGATAATTATCAGGGCTCCCGGTCTTGCTACAGATTGGCCTCTGGGCACGCCAGCCGCCTTCAATCCGCCTCATATTCTGCAGTACTCATATTTCTCATAGAAATGGCAGAGTGTAACACCTCTAGAGGACCTTCTCTGAAGGCTAAATCTAAGACCCATCACTTGTGCAGACAGGCTAAGGAGACCTCCAAAGCCTCCCAGAGGGATGCCCTGAAGCGCCATAGGGCCCTGGAGAAGGAGATTATCAGACACTCCAAAGAGGCCCCTGCTCCAGTACTCCCATCCTCCACTCCCTCTACATCCGCTCCCCCCTCCTCCAGATTTTCCCTCACTATCCAGTCGCAGCTCGCCCTCTCAAGGTCATCAGGCGCTGACTCCTGGAACTCCAGCTAGAAGGGCTCCTGAAGCCACTTTCACGCCCACTGCTGCTGGCCTACGCCAGGAGGAATCACTCATAGTTGGCTATCCGCCAAGGCATCGCGGCTGGACTCCAGCATACAGCCAGGCCTGGGCACTACATGGCAGCCTTGGAGCACGAGTCTCAATCCATAAGATCCATGCCCAGATCGGAGCCGCTCCATGGACAGGTACCCCTGTAGGGGGAGGTTCCCCCTGCAGTAAGGGAGGAGGAGGAGGAGGAAGGGGACCTAGATATAATTGGGGAAGAGGAGGACTTTGACTTGGGGTCTATACAATACAGCGAACCCCTTTCAGAGGTGGATCCATTGGAAGGGGAGATGTCCGAGGATGAGGGTCTCGCCCCCAATCAACCCGCCTTCGTGGGGCTATTCAGACCACAATTATTCAAGTCCCTTTTATTCAAGGCCAAGAATGTTTCGGGCCTAAATACGCAGTCATCCTCTGATCCCTCTCCTCTGGCTCCGGAGGACCCAGAGGACTCTATCTTTAAAAACCCGTGGTGGAGGCCAAAGTTATCCCAACTCCTCCCATTTTTTCTGATCTGGTGGTTAAACAGTTGGCCTCTGCAGCGGGGGCCCCTGTCCCGTTGGGCCACGATAAAAAATTCTTCAATTTGGACCCAGAATTTTCTCAATTGTTAGGTACCCCGGAGGTTGATGAGCCCATAGTGGGCCTCGCCTCTTCCTCCACCCTGAGTGACGCTCTGGAGGCCCTGAAGCCGGAGGAGAAACGGACCGAACTGGCCTTGCGCCGGGCACACCAGTCGGATGCCTGGGCAATCAGATTGGCCACAGCCGCCTCTTTCTTCACTCGTTCATCCATTCGCTGGCTCCGCCAGCTCAAACAACATGTTCCACCTTCCAATGTCAGAACACATCAGGACATCGCCAAGATCACGGCCGCTGCTGAGTTCTCAGCCGACGCCACCTATCACACTGTTAAATTCTCCACCAGAGCAATCATATCACATGTCACGGCCCGCTGTCTGCTCTGGCTGAAACATTGGCAGGCAGATCTTAAAAATAAGGTCAAATTGGCTTCCACTCCCATTGTGGGAAACAAACTATTTGGACCATCCTTGGACCCCCTATTGGTAGAGGGTTGCAATAAGAAGAAATTTTTCCCCTCCCTCACCCAGAGGTCAGAGTCCAGATCCTTGCAGCCCTTTCGGAGAGGCCCCTTTTGGCCCTTTTACCAGGCTCCCTTCCCCCCTAGATATCAAAGGCCCCCTCCCTTTGGGTCGGGCCAACCCCAAGATCGTGCCGACTCAGCTGACAGAAGCAGAAGGGGCAGTAGCTACAAAAGGCCCTTTCGGGGTTCAGGTAGCCGGCCCTTCCGGCGCTCCAGATAAGTCATACGACTCCATTCCCATTGGCGGGCGTCTTAAAGCCTTTGCCAACCAATGGGATTCCTCTACTTCCGACGCCTGGGTCAGGGACACCATCAGGTTCGGCCTTGGCCTTGAGTTCCATTCCGCCCCCCCCCCCGACTTCTTTATGCCGTGTCCTCTTTCCAGGGACTGGACTAAGCGTAACCTCATGGATTCCGCTGTCCAACATCTACTTGACATAAAGGCCATCCAACCAGTCCCTCAGGCACAACGGGGGTGGGGTTTTTATTCCCATTTGTTCATAGTCCCCAAACATTCGGGGGGATGGAGAACGATACTGGACTTAAAGTAACTCAACCGCTATCTGATATATCGCAAGTTCAAGATGCACACATTGCAATCTATCCTATTGGGAACTAGACAAGGGGACTGGCTGACATTCATAGACCTGACAGAGGCATACCTACACATCGCCATTCAGCCTTCCCATCACAAATTCCTTCGTTTTTGCTATAATAATCGTCACTTCCAATACGTGGCACTTCCATTTGGTCTAGCCTCCACCCCCAGAACCTTTACCAAGGTCCTAGCGACGCTAGCGGCTCACCTCAGAACCCTCCCTGTGCACCTTCAGTGTTACCTAGATGACATCCTCATTCTATCCCACTCTGAATATCAAGCACTGAGGGACACCCAGGTTACCCTAGCCGCCCTCCAGGAGCATGGTTTTCTTATCAATTGGAAAAAGAGTCAATTGTTCCCTTCCACTAGAATAACCCATCTGGGGACGGTGATTGACACCCTGAAAGGGAAGGTGTTTCTATCTTCAGATAGACTCCTCAGTATCCGGAAATCTGTTAGAACCATCAGGCGTCTGATGAGGGTTTCCTTACTGGTATTATCTCAATTACTGGGAAAAATGATTTCGTGTATTTCCATTATCCCCTGGGCCCGTCTACACACCAGATCCCTCCGGTGGTTCCTGCTTCCATACCAGAGATCCAGCAGAAGCAACTCAAAACTCAAGGTCAGGGTTCCGCCAAGGGTCCTCATGTCCCTCCTGTGGTGGAGCAAATCATCCATCAACAAGGGCTGCCTCCTCAAGGAGCCCCAAGGACTTACTGTTACCACAGACGCCAGTCTATTCGGATGGGGCGCTCATGTTCAGTCCCTCACATCACAGGGCAGATGGTCAGCGACAGAGCGATCATGCAACATAAATTGGCTGGAACTTCACACCGTGCACCTGGCCCTTCGCAGCTTCTTCCCTCAGGTACGCGGCCACCACATCCTCATCCTCACAATGTGATGGCCAAAGCCCACATCAACAAGCAGGGGGGCACACAATCATTACAATTGATGAAGGAGGCCGAGCGCCTCTGCCGCTGGGTGGAATCCAACCTCCTATCCATAAGGGCAGAACACATCTCAGGATTATCAAACATCCAAGCAGACTGGTTGAGCAGGGCTACCATAGACCAGTCGGAGTGGCGCCTCCATCCATCCCTATTCAAGGAGGCAGCATCCATTTTCAGGCAACCGGTAGTGGACCTGTTTGCCTCCCCCCTCAATGCCCAGCTCCCGAGGTTCTTTTCAAGGTTCCCATCCCAAGGGGCAGAGAATCACAATGCGTTACATTGCCCTTGGCCTACGGGGCTACTGTACGCATTCCCCCCCCAACGCTAGTGCCCAGGGTCATCCAGAAGTTGCTTCATGAGAAAGCGGAACTTCTTCTCGTAGCACCTTACTGGCCCAGACATCCTTGGTTTGTGGACCTCCGCAGCCTCTCAGTGGCTCCGCCCTGGAGGATCCCATCAGACAGGATCTCTCTGTCTCAGGGACCCCTCCTACACCTGGACCCCCAATGGCTCCAATTAACCGTCTGTAGGTTGAGCGGGACCGCCTGAAGAGGGAAAACCTATCTAGCAGGGTCATTGACACTATACTAGCAGCCAGACGGCTCTCGACTGTACAAATCTACAATGCCACTTGGTCCATCTTTTGTAAATGGTGTGACAGACTCCAAATTAACCCTGTTTACCCTTCAGTTGCCAAAATTTTAGTCTTCCTGCAGGAGGGACTCAGTAAGGGGCTGTCTCCTAATACATTAAAATGACAGGTAGCAGCCTTATCAACAGTTATCTCCTGTGAGGGAGTCGATTCCCTCTCTCATCACCCCCGTATTCGGGCGTTTCTTAGAGGAGCCACCAATTTACACCCTCCAACTCTACACCGGTACCCAACCTGGGACCTTAACAGAGTCTTTATCTCACTCAAAAAAAACCCTTTCGAGCCCTTAAGGGAGTCTTCTCTCCAGTTTCTAACTTATAAGGTAGTCTTCCTTGTAGCCATTACATCAGCCCGCAGAATTTCGGAGATCGCAGCCCTACCCATTAGAAAAGACCTCTGCGTATTTCACACTGATCGGGTGGTTCTCCGGCCTGATCCTACCTTTTTGCCCAAAGTCAATTCGGTTTTCCACAGAGCACAGGAACTTATCCTTCCAAATTTTTGTCCCAAGCCATCACAGGAAAGAGAAAAACAATGGCACACACTGGATGTGAGACACGCTATGCAAATTTACATCAAATGCACAGAGTCTTTCCGAAAATCAGAGGCCTTGTTTCTTTCATTTCAACCCAAGACGCAGGGGCACAAGGTATCTCCGTCCACCATAGGCCGTTGGATACGGGCGGCGATTGCTAGATCATACCAGTTGCAGGCCTTGCAGTTACCCAGAGGTATCACTGCTCATTCCACCAGAAGTGCGGCAACTTCGGCAGCTTGGGCCACTCAGGCACCAATAACCGAAATCTGCCGGGCAACGACGTTGACATCCTCGTCACCCTTTATCAGGCACTATAAGATTGATGTGTTTGCCTCAGCTGAGGCTTCCTTTGGTAGAAGGGTTCTACAGAAAGTTTTTAGAGACCCCGAGGTGGTTCCAGACCAGACAGAGCCCCTCCTGTAGGACAGGCCCAGCTTTGGTATGTCCCACTACTGGATGCTCTGAGCAGCTCTGAGGAGAAGGGGCGTTGGTACTTACCTGATAAGCCTGTTCTCTTTGAGCTGCGAAGAGCATCCAGCCCCACCCAAATTTCACCGTCTGGTGGGGTCTTGTTTCGGCCAATGAACCGTTAGTTAGGATGAGAGCACGATTTTTTTCCTTTCGTTTTCGCAAAACTGGGGAACGCTGTGGAGGAGTCACGTGGAGGAGGAGGAACGTTCCTCAATTCAAGCTCAGCCTATGAATGCAGAGACTGAAGCACCTCCCACTACTGGATGCTCTTCGCAGCTCGAAGAGAATGGCCATGATACTGGGCAGTATTCACAGTCTGGGCAATAAAGCAGTTTGGAATATAAGAACAAATGTAACATTTATCTAAAATATGTGGTATAATCATATGATTTGTATGAAGTATTATAAAGGAATTTTGCAAATTCAAGATAGCTTACATAGACAAATATATAACTTTAAGTAGTGAAGATAAGAATTTTCTATCTTCAAAAATGGATGTCTTTTCTTTGAGCATGCTGTAAACATATGATACATATATAATGGTACAGAAATAACTCAATATAAATTGATGGATTAAAATGGGGAAAGGAAGGATTAAATAGTTCTGTTTTGGACACATAATAAAAGCAGCATCTCAACAGAAACTAAGTAATTAGATACGATGGTCTACATAAACATATCTAGCACTCAAAATTAAAGTAGTCACTCCTGTTTTTGTTTTCTTTCCATTGCTTACTATCTGTTGTTTTTTTTTTTCTGGGAAGATATCTTCACTTTGGCCATTGGAACACCTTGACATTTCAACACAACATAGTTGTGACCAAGAAACTCTACCTAGCAAAAAAAACCCACATGTTTCAGGTTCTCTTCTATGCTCACTTGTTCTTTCTTGTCACTTTTTGGCTTTTCAGATTGCTAGAACTGGACTTCCTGTGATGTTGTGTGTCCTGATTCCTGGGTGTAAGACTGATGTGCATTTCTCATTTTTACACGATGCTGCCTGTTGTTGCTTGTACTTCTGTTCCATGATTTCTAGTCTTGTGCAAGGATTCATAGCTAGAGTTTGATGACTTACTGCTCTAAGGCCAATGGTGTAAGGCAGGGGTGTCAGATTCATGGCCTGTGGGCTGGATGCATCATGTGTTGGCCCTGCCCCCACTCGATTTAGCGAATGGGGGAAAAGTCCCAATATGTTACCTGATGCTGCTGTGAGACGTGAGTTTGACACTTCTGGTGTAAGGTATATATGAATTTATTCTCAATGCTATCTCTATATGTCTTTGCCTAAAAAGCAATGAGCAGGCTTCAACAACATGATGCTTTTTGCTAAGTACTCAGCATTCTGTTTGATGTGTCTGAGTTATTCCTGAGCTTGCAGTTTCAACACACACACAAACTCCCAACGTTGCCTCTTTCTTGTCTTCAGGAATTCTCACCCATTTCTTTATTGCTTCTCTAACAAGACAGTGCCTTCTATTGGTTAGGAGCATGATTAATATGTGCCTTATTATTTGGAATATATTTGTGTCTTATCCCAAGTCTGAAAGAATACAACATTATAATAGAAGAAAATATAAAATCGAGGCTTGGGGCTTATTGGAAGTGCTAGATGTCCAAGTTCCACCTTTGTTACATGCCTATTTTAAGCATTCTTCCTTGTTTTGCTGTTTGTCTACCCTTTTAATCAACTTTTAGTACAGAACAATTATTTTCAGATTGTGTTCTTCATCCATTATAACTTCCTTCTATGGTTTTGAATAATCACAGGGATGCTATGGTTACATTTTTTTTGACCAGGGCCTATATTCAAAATGCATCTTAGTTTATTAAAAAAAAAAGCCAACCAGTGTATCGCTTAATTTCTCTTATACGTTTCTTACCCAAAGATCCTGTATCAATATGTATAAACTTTATCCAAAAAAAGAGGTAATCAAATTGGACAAAAAAGTCATAGGACCCTTATCCCTGTTAAACAAACTGTTGTTTGTTTAACAAGAACTGGTAACTTTATAAGACAAATCTTAAATTCTTCTGGAATTTGAAATAATTGTGCATTATCATTGCTAAGAACAAAAATTAAATCTGAAGCTAATTTTAATAGCAGTTCAGCTCAAAATTTAAGGCAACTAAATTTAGAAATCAATCGGACTCAGAGACTGGCATATTTATTTTGAAGGTTTTTGCTGTGGGTCGGATAGCAATGTCTTCAAGCAAATTTTAATTAGAAAAATGATACAGAGAAAAAAGATAATTACTAAGTCATACTATTATGTTCCTGCCAATTCTGTGGGCATGGCTAAGTGGGCTGGCCAGGTGGTCATGTGACTGGGTGGGTGTGGCTTTGTGATCATGTGACTGGGGGGGGTCAAAAGTCCTTTTTTCTTTCGCAATACCTTCCCTGTGCCCCATATTTGGCCTGGTGGGCCTCAGAAGCTTCCTGGGAGTAAATAAGGGGCACAGGGGGCATGCAGCACCCCTTGTGCCCCATTTTTTGGCTACTGGGCCTCAGGGAAGCCTCCTGGGTGCTGAAAAAAGAAGTATTTTGAAGCCTTCCAAGGTAAGTACAACAGCAAGGGAGGGATCAGCTGTGCCGTGTGATTTAGATTAGCTAGAAAGCAAGAACTCTGACTATTTCCTGCTTTCTAGCTAATCTAAATTGCGCAGCACAGCTGATTGTCACCTAGCTGATCATCGGAAATACCAGTTCAGCTGAACCGGTAGCCTTTTTTACTACCGGTTTAGCTGAACCAGGCTAAACCAGCAGCATTTCACCTCTGTTCCTGCCCAGAATCTGCCTGGCATGCTGCTATTAAAGCAACAAACATTACATTTCAGGCACTCTGGGATTTTGACATGACAAATAAAATTATCAGAATGCTTATCTTGTGGTGAAATAAGAGAAGGGCCGCTGATATCTATTATTCCCAAGTATCTCTTGGTATGGGGAGCCGTGAAGTTGTACAATCAGAGTGCAAATGCCGAACATTATCAATAAAGGAAAATAAGTTCCTGAAAATATTCTTATTTTCAGAGTCTCAGCAATAGGGAACATTGTATCAGAAATTAACCTCTCTGAAATTGGATTGGGTAGCTGAAATACTGATAAACAAGGCCATTAAAAATATTTATACTGTGTCTCCTATTTCCACTTGCTTTTTGCCTGAGCTAGAATAATGCTTCAGTTGAGTTTGTTTTCTTATTTATTTATTCAATTTGTATAGTTCCCTTCCCCCTTCACATATATGATTCTGGACGATTCACACACACACAAAAACCCAAGCACCCAAAATATATAATCAGACAATAACAACATAAAACCAGGAAAACCATAGTCTACAAGAGATTGCATCCATTTTACGGTGTAGTTATTTTACAGGCTCTACAGTATGCTGCCACCAGATCTCCAGGCACAATAACAAAGCCATATCTTCAGGGCCCTACAAAAGGCCAAGAGGATTGGGGCAAATATAACCTCGGGGGATTATGATCCAAAGAGTGAGTGCAGTGGGGAAAAAAAGTGTTTGTCAGATGACAGTCATTAGTAGACAGGATGTGTAACATGTCCCTTCTGCCAGACATGAAGGGACAGGTAGATATAACTAAAAGATGCCATCACTCAAATAAGCAGGCCCCATGTTATGTACAAAATAGTGTTCCATGCACTTGCCGTATAGTCATGCTGGCCACATGACAAAGGAAATATCTTTGGTCAGTGCTGGCTCCCTTGACTAAGAAACGGAGATGAGCACTGTCCCCTGGAATTGTGCACGACTGCACAGGGGAAACCTTTACCTTTATAAGTCATTACCAGAACTTTGGGATCTAGTGCTGGCAACCAGTGCAGCTTACAGAGCGATCACTGATCTAGGAGAGCATATAACTGCCCTTATCACATCACCAGTTATAGATTTTGGATACTCTTCATGGGCAGCCTCATGTAAAGTGCATTACTGTGCATTAGTCAAGAGTTTAAGCCATACTATATGTCAGTACCCAGAATGAAAACTCTTCTTATGAAGAAAATCATCAAAAATTCCAATTGGATTCTTGAAGCATTTGTGGAACTAAGGAGCCAACATTACATACCGCTGAGAGTGGTATTTTAATTTAGGCCAAAAATTTCAACACATAAATGGGATAGAAACTGAGGAAAATACAATACTCGAATACACCTCTTAAGTAATGTTTTGAACAAAAGTTTGAAATGCATGGTATTTACTGTGGCTGACATTCAATAGCCAAGCAGCTATTAGGTATCTTACAGATGCTTAATTAAAGACTATTTCATAGGTCAGGAAATACTTGAATAGAAAGCTTTGTAATGGAACATTTTACTGATAAAATTAACAATTCCTTCAGTGTGGTGCAGAAAGAGAACTGAAATCCTGAAGATTAATCCATGCACTCTGGGAGGGAGTGCCCTTCCTTTCACAGAGGGGAGCTAAAATCTTTGGGCAGGCAGCTCTTTCAGCCAACCCGAACAGAGAGAATCTAAATCCAAGCAGAGAACAGAGAGTCAGCACGGTAAGGTAAGTAGTGTGGGTGGCCTCAGGCAGGTTGGGGTGACCCTGGAAAGCCTGCTGCAGGCTGAACACAAGGTTTGAAAATCCTCCTTGGATTTCAGCAGGGAGGATTTTCAGTTCTTGAGCAGAACCTCCCAGGATCTCCTCAACTCTCCTGAGGTATCATGCATTTCTTACCTGGGACTCTGTCTACTTAATGATCTGCAAGATTGCTTAATGACCACAATAGGAGTGCCAATTTTTGTTTCTCTTAATAACCCCCTTGGTCAATGACCAAGAGGGTAGTTGGGACACTAAAATTTAGAAAACTCGTTTTCTAAAAGAATTACTATTCTCATGCTGATTCTGAAGTCTTTTCATGTTTTTTGCCTTTCAGTGTTAGAGCAGATTATGCCTTACAGAAGCACTATTCAGTTTCTTAAAAATTGTCTTGCTCAAAATCTTCAAGCAGTAAGCAATTGGGAAAGATCTTAAAATAATAAATTATAAGGTCACAGATGAACTAACCAAACCCTTCACTAAAGCTTGATAATTTTGACTTAACTTTCCTAATATATTTAAGATATATTGTATTTGTGGCTTACCTTTCCACCCAGAAGTCTTGATCTAAACCAGGTGTCAAACCTGCAGCATCATGGCAGCATCACATGACATATCACGTCTTTTTTCCCCTTCGCTAAACTGGGCATGGGCTTGGCCAGCATATGACGCATCCAGCCTACAGGCTGCAATTTTGACAGCCCTGATCTAAACATGCTAAGATTGTAAGGTAGTATATATGTTACTGTTAATGTGTGAAATCAGGCATTTTATGGAATGCCTATGACATCTATAGAATACCAAAAATGGGTTGTCAACATATGAAACACATTATTTCACACATTTATTCTGTGCCATGCCAAAAGATAAAGTGTCAAAGTATAAAATCCTGCCACTAAAATGCCTTTTTAGCTTTTCTTGTTGCAAGAGGTAAATCAATACTGGTCTTTTTCTTTTGTTTTTTTTTTTCAGTAGAAAATCCTGTACTTTAAAACTCATCATTACTATCACTTTGCAAACACAGTGGAGAATAGTGATGGAATTTTATTCCCAGATTCAAGAGTGAAAGGAGATCACTTTTTAAAGGTTGTATTGTATTTATTGCTTAAGTGATTCCAATACTAGTTTTCTATTTCATGAAATCTTAAGAACCTTCTGTATACAATATATTTGTGATGAACTTCCAGGAAAGTAATGGGAGACTCATGACTGGTAGAACAAAGAATTGGCAAACAGATCGGTGTCTCAAAATTCCACAAGTACTGGATTTTAATTATAAAATCCTTCTTGTGGATTGCTTAAAACCATTTATTATTCTTTTTTTCTTAATTCCTTTTTTGAAGTGTATGAAATGTTTTTAAGGCTGTTAAAAGCAGCTGTCCATCAACTTATGAATTATTGATAACTTCATTCCATTAGCTTTTCTATTTTCCCTCAGCAGAGCTTCTATTTTAGCCAGTTAGTGTGACTCTCTTCTCAATCAAAGCAGCACTTTGAATATTGATGTAGCCTTTTCATCACAACATAGCCACAACTGGAAGAAAAACACAACTGGGGAAAGGAATGCACTAAATGCAATGTCTGCTTTCATATCTGTGTAAAAGTTGGAGGCTTTTAAATTGTTAAGAAACAAATTCAATAATTTGTGCAGTATTGTTGTTGAAAATCAAAGTATCTAATCTACCTTACAGTGTCATTGCTGCTTTTGGATATTTTCATATGTAAATATTCCTTATTGTGATGTCAATGATATGGTCATGGTATGGTACACCATGGTACACAGCCTCTTTCAGAACCTCTCTGGTTTACAGAAATATCAGGCTGGTATCATGGTTTGGTACAGCACTTGCTGAATCGCTTCAGTTTATTTTTGACAGCCACAGTGATAGCACATTCATCTTTGAAATTTTTGCAGCATTAAAATTATTTATTTTAATTACTCTATTTTTACTGTTGTTCATCCTTGCTTCTGCCTACTGTGGTTCTGCAAAGCATTTATCTTCAATTTCTGATAATTCCATGGTGTTTTGCTCTTCTAGGAAAGCTCACCAGAGTTTTGAAAGCCTCATCAACAGATTTATCTTTTTTGGAAGAGCCTGAAATATAATGAAGTGAATCATTTTATATACTGGTCTCTAACTGCATATTTGTGTTGGATTCTATCTCTTAATCATATTTTGGATATTCTCAGGACAAGCAGCAGTTGGAAGCATTGGGTTTGTTGCTGGTGTTGTTCCAGGTTACTCTGAGCATTCCTTTGTGAAAGATATTCCACTTGGGCTTGGCATGGCATGGCCCCCCACTCAAGAGACATTGTTTTCTCTCTGCTTGCCCCTGCTGCGTCTGCTCATCCTATGTTTGTCTTTTAAAAGTTAGCAATGAAAAGTACTCTTCCAGGAGGAAACAGTCCTGGCTTCTTTTTCAAGTTCTTTACCCTGCCTTAGAAGGATATTGGACTTTTATCACATTAACTACTTTTTGAGATGCTCTTGCTTTATGATGGTATCAGTTGCTTCCAACCTACTTCTATTACAGAATGGAATATAGCTTGCATTTCTAAAGTGCATGGTGATTATTTTCTTATTTACATAAAGATCCTACTATCATGATTGTGTGTTAGAACTGTTACTCAAGATAGAAACCCAATTTCCAGCTTAAATTCTGGAAGATAGGAAATGAGAAGAATATGATATAAGAGATGTGGATAAAAGGACATGCCTCAGAGAAGATCAGGGAATTCTCCAACTCTCAAAGTAACAGATTTAAGAATAAATACTTATTGCCATTTATTAGCATTAACAGATTCTTTGTGTAATAAAAGGTACTTTGTCATCTTTTGTGAAAGCTAGGAAAATATTCTGAAAAAGTTTAACCAAGGTTACAGACCTAAGGATTTATTTTTTTGTTTCTTCATTAAATAATCAAATTGTTATATAAAAATGTTTATTTTTATATAATAATTTGATCATTTAATGAAGAAACAAAAAATTCCTCATCAATATATTTTTTTTGGTGATTAACAGATCTCTTATTTTTTACCTCACATTATTGTGAGTATGCTTTAACTCAAGGAATAAAATATCAAAAGGAAGGACAATCATAACAGGCTGATTTTTTTTTCCTTTATTTTTTTAATCAAATCTCTCTGCTACCAATTTCACATTTAACCATTTTGATAAAGAAACAGATCCTCCAACCAGGCAAGACAGAGTTGTGGGATAAATCCTGGCTGCCAATACCAAGACAGGAAGAAAAGTGATGAAATCCCTGATGGTTTTTGCCCAGATTTCATTAAGACAAAAGGGGGACAAAGAGAAACATGTAAAATGGAGATCTCATCTCCAGAAAAAGGGACATTGACTATTGGATTGTAGTTGGAATTGCCCCAACAGGATTTGATGAAAGATAAGATGTAGTTTCCAGTCATGCTCCACTGTTCTTGGTGCAGTACAGTTAGTGAGTAAAGATGTCAGTTCCAGACATATAGCTTGCTAAGTGTCTATACTCCTCTTTCTATACACTTATGCTTATGTACACAAATACTGTTTCCAGTTTATTTTAAAAAGGGAGAGCAGTTTCATTTTATTATATGGAACAAATAAATGTGTCACCTTATTGGCTGTTAGAAGCAAATGTTGGTTATTAAGATCTTGTTTTTAAGACTTAAGATCTGAAACTCTCCTGAAAAAGGAGAGAAAGTGAAGCATTAAGTGGATTAATTGGCAATCCTTGATGTATAGCTTTTGCTATAAGAGGTGAAGATATTTTTAAAAAGTCTTCTATTAACTGCACCAGAAATTTGATTGCCCTGAATTAGAGAATCTGGGAATTGCAGACTATTTTTAAAAATGAGGTTATCCAATTAAATACTTACACTACAAATGTCTTCAAAAAAATTTTCTCATAACCTTCCTTATGGAGCGAACATAAGGGTTGATTTGAAAAACACATTCTGTATGATAGAAAGACAAGTCACAGTTACACCGAGGTCCCTGTTGTATGGCTGAGGAAGAAAGTAAGAGCATAAAGATTATGTGCTTGGTGTACATTTGTGCAGATTGTACTGTGTGTGGGTGTTGAGTAGGAGGAGTATATGCTGGGTATGTGAAAGCGTAGTCATTAGACAGTCTGTGCAAAGAGAGAAGCCATTTAGCTCTGAGTTGCTGAAGGAATACATGTACAATTTAAATGACACAGAATTACAGACATATTAATATTTTCTCTGGTCTTAGAACAAAAATAAATAATGTTGCATTTTCTTTTTTCTTTTTTTAATAAAGTTTTATTTGGGTTTTCACATACAAAATACAAGTAAAACATCTTTTTTGAAAATAGCATGGTCCTGGGTTGAATTTCTTTATACGGACACAAAACTCAATTTCATGCTCTTTTTTATATTCTATTCCATATCGTATACTATTTTACATTTTCTATATAGTTTTTCTCCTCTTTTAATTTTCTCAATTTTATTTTGATTATCTCATCTCAATTCAAATCATTATATTTATACTTTTGTCTGTTCTGTTTCAATTTCATATTATCTTTTCTCATTAAACAAATTTTCTCCTGTAGTTACTAATTGGAGTATGACACCTTTATATCTTTTAATTACATCCATTCAACTCTTATTTAAACTTCAATATATATCTTAAGTTTATGACCTTAAATATAATACATAATACATAACTTCCAATCGAATTCTGCTTGGTACATTCTTATAATACACACTATATTCTTTAAAAAAAAAAAAGAAAGATTGTAAATATATGTAATTATAAACCCTCATTCCATTCCAGTTCAGTTCTATCATTAATAATAATTAAAATCTTAACATCTTTAACACTTCTTTTCAATTAAATATCATACTTCCTTAAAAACACATATAATCTCCATAATTAATTTTTCCCTTATTTCTTTTCACATATGTTTTATAAATCATTAGATATACCTTTTGTTACATTTATTTATTGACAAGCATTCCACTGAATTACAACAGCTATTTTATCAGACATTTTAATCATTGTTTCACATTTTCTAAAATTATTTCTGCTTCTAATATAACCATACTATCTTATGTACCTTTGCAGAATCCCTTTTTCCATTTTCACCCATTATCTCTGTTTCTCTATATTTTGCTTCTGTCCTTTATAACTTCTTTTCCTTTCTTTCTTCCCTCTCATCTTCTCCCTCCCCTTTTTACCCCCTTGTCTCTCTAGTTCTAATTCTCTCTTCTGCATTTCCCTCTTCTGTTGCTTTCTTATTTTATACTTAGTTTTCACTCTATTCTTTTTTTTGGAGTTGTTTTTCCCAATCTTAAACTTTCCATTCTCTTTGCCCCCTTTCCTTTTTTTCCCCCATCTAAGATTACTTGTTCATTAAAGGTGGCTTCTTTGTTGCAATCTTCTTGTTCTGCAAGCATTTCTTGTTGTTTCTCATAATTCCAAATCTCCATTTCTAAAAACTGAAATACAAAGCCAAAAGAACCTCTCCCTTCTTGTGCATCTTCTTTGTACTTTTTAAGTTCCATTTTCAGTTCTTCTAAAAGTGGAGCCATTTTAAACAGCCACCCGATTGATTTTAGTCATTCAAAACAATAACCAAGAATCCAGAAATCATCAGGTAATCCAGATAGTCCCAAGTTATATCTTCTTATTTCTTCTTCGACTTTCCCTTCCTGGGGTTTTTGTTGCAATATTTCAGTTAGAATGTATCTTTTGGAAGTCTTGTTGAGATTTTGCTGTAAGTTATTTTTTAATTCCAGGCAGTCTCCTCCCTTCCAGATCCTACCCTTTTATTCTTTTTCTCTCCTTTCCTGTTTTCAAAAGCTTTTAATTATACAGAAATCTTTATTATTCCTTTGACTTTTTATTTTCAGCATTAAATGCCTATTGGTGTCAAAGTGGATTTTTTTCCAATTTCTTGCTTAAGTCTCTTAGCTGTCAGTATAGGAAAAGGAGAAAACCAAATCTTTTCCCTTTTCTCTCTCCTTCGCAGCTTAAAAATCTTCTTAGGGAACAATGTTATTGTTTTTTAACAGTTTCAGTTCCAGGGTACCTTATTTGTTGCTTTTGCTGTTTGACCCGGTCAACCAAAACTTTCTCTTCTTATCTTCCTCCTGCACATTCTTTTCCGATCAAATTCTTCTTTGTGGTGGCCATTTCTGACCACCACTTCAACCACCTTCGGGAAAGGGAGTAAGGGCCAGCTGGGGAGGAGAGATGCGGCTCTCCTCAGCCCTGCTGGCAGCCTCCCCCCTCTTCACCACTTCTACGGGGTGGTTTAGCCCCAAAACCAGCTGGCTCGGGGCGTTCCAGCGGCGCGCACGGATCGAAGCCTCACAGAGACGAGGTTTTGGTCTGTCGCTGAAGAAGCTCAAACCGGAGGTCCCAATAATGTTGCATTTTCTATCATCAGGTTTTCTGTTTGTCTTGCAAGTCCTAGCTTGCAGGTCAGAATTGATTAGGAAGTACATGGCAGATTGCAAAAAGCTGACTATAATAAGGACAGAAATATATTTTGCTGTTATGTGTTCTGATTTTGATTATATAACTAGAAATAGTCAATATTTAATCCAAATTTTAATTTACATTTAAATTCAGTCATTAAAGTGGGAAAGTTTATATATTTTATATTAGTTAAATGGTTTAAGTGTAACTCCCTAAGCATAGTACCCTCCCACGTATTAATATAACTGATCACTGGCATCTGATTCAGGATATCTATTTGGTTTTCAATGATCAAAAATATTGGAATTTAATGAAATAATATTTTGGATACAGGTAATCCTTGACTTACAACAGTTTCTTTAGTGACTGCTCAAAGTTACAACAGCACTGAAAAAAGTGACATGACCATTTTTCACACTTATGACCATTGCAGTATCCCCATGGTCACATGATCAAAATTCAGACACTTGGTAACTGGTTCATATTGATGATGCTGTGTCCCAGGGTCATGGGATCGCCTTTTGCAATCTTCTGAACCGCAAAGTTAATGGAGAAGTCAGATTCAGTTAACAACTTTGTCACTAATTTAACAACTATAGTGATTCACTTAACAACTGTGGCAAGAAAGGTTGTAAAATGGGACAAAATTCACTTAACAACTGTCTCAGCAACAAATTTTGGACTCAATTGTGGTCATAAGTCGAGGACTACCTATATTTTGGTATTATGTTTAAAGAGTTCTACTATATTCAAACCTTAAGCTTGTAAAATTCACTAGAATCACTTGTTGAAATGTGATTGAATATTAGTTGAAATGTATTCGATTATTACTAGCTTGGGTTGGTAGTTGGGCTGTTGGTTTGAGTTCCGAGCCTAGCAATTTGGTTGCAAGCATTTCATTACCATTCGAGGAGAAATTGTCAGTGCTCTTTGAATTGTGCTCATCTTCAGAACACTGGCCTTTAAATAGTTTTTTAGGTGATGCAAATTAGCATTAGTGTTGTTGTTTGGATACTTCTGAGTCATGGTCTGGTTTCGGACTGTTTGATTGACTGTTGTTACTTAGACATGGTCGATTTCTAGTGAGTTGATTGGTTATAGGATGCCTGTTTTAAATGCTATCTTTGGGATTGTGGTTGATGGGCCTTGTATAATTCAATAATTGTATAATTCACTTGTATAATTCAAACAGCTTAAGTTTTACTGCTTCTGCCTTTTCTTGTAAAATACTGGAGACCAAGATACTTAAAGGGGTGTGTTTTTCTATTCCTCCAGTGGCAATCCTATCCAACCGGACAGGGTGATTTTTGTTTCCTACCAGCTATCCTAAATTCAGTAGATTACCCTAGAGGAAAAGTAGAATCAGAATGTGGAACATTATTCTTCTTTACTGATCTTCCTTAGAATGTTGAAGATAGTTTTGTTTCCACAAATAAGATAATGGAACTGATATGTGATGGGCTGGATCCTCTTGGCAAGATGACTGCTGTATTTTCAGAGAGACCTTTTGAACAATGGATGCTGAAGAAACACCTGTACCAGAGATTTATACTTCTAGTGAATGAGATGTAATTGTTGGGAAAGTCCCTAATTAATGGCATTGTTATTAAGAGTATTCTAAGGAATGGTTTTATTATTAAGTGTCAGATGAGGATATTTAATCCTGAATAGATCAGAGATAATGATGGAGTGATTTGTGGTAGACTTTCTATGAGTTAATTATAACAGATTGTTAAAAGAGAACTCTGAAGAGAGAGCTTTGTTGTTGATTAGTGTGTGTGTGTGTGTGTGTGTGTGCGCGCACGCACACACACACACACACACACACACAATCTTACATCTATTTGCAAGGGGAGAAAACTATTGTTGTAAAATATCTGCCTTTTTCCAAGGTCTGGATAAATCCAAAGGCCTAGAAAAATAATTTGGAAATTCAGTAGCATGGAAATCATCGGTAAACTGTAAAAAGTCAGAGAGCATTTTTTCAGCACCAAGGATAGTTCTACGTGAACACAGGTATTGCCATAGAAAATGTCAAATGTTAACATTAAAGGAATATGAGTGGCTTTAGCAGTAAGATGGAAGTCATTTGAAACAGAATTCAGCTTGTACTCAGTTTGGCTTCAGTTCCCTAGAAACAAATTTGTAGGGCAATAATAGCCGTAAATTACTTTTTATGTAGAAATTAGTTAATGCTGTAAGAGAGATGCAAAATGTGCAGCCAACGTGAACTGTTTTCATAGTCTGAGTTTACTATCTTATCTCCAATATGTGATATGAAGGCAGAATGTTTCCAATATATTTCATGATTGGGAAGCTTAAACTAAAGATTGCTGTGATAGTTTAAATCTTCAGGATGGATATGTTTTGGAAGCAATAACAAGCTAAAAGAACAGAAGACTGAAATTAGGAGACAAACTAAGGTGATCAATTAGCAGAGTGGTAAATGAAAAGTAATATTCTACAGAGAGAAACTTTCTGGTTTGTAGAATGGTGGAACTTCTTAATATAGGCAATATTATGTACTTATTTGGAAGGTAACATAAGGAAAAGTATAGATTCAGATTTTACTTTAACTCATCATTTAGGGAATAGATGCTCAACCGAAAAGCATGTGGTTCACATGCAGAAGATCCAAGAATCTAATGTTTTCTGTTAAAGGCTGTGGTAGTAGGTAATAAGATGGACTTATACCCTAGCAAGCTTTTACCAAAGGAGAAGTGTTATGATATTGTCTGACCTGATATAAGATAACTTTGTACACCTTCTGTAAAGAGTTCTCACAAAAGAATGAGCTGCTGTATTCCAGCCTCAAGTACATGCTATATATAATAGTTGTGGAACTGAGCAGGAAAAGTTAATTGAAGTTGCTGTTTATGTTTATGTGAAGTTTATGTTAAATCGGATGTTAGAATACAGTATTGCAGGCAAACCCTGTTGATTCCCGATTGCCGGCTGTTTGAATCTCACCAGGCTCAAGATTGACTCAGCCTCCCTCCTTTCCAAGGTCAGTAAAATGAGGATCCAGATTGTTGGGGGCAATAGGCTGACTCTGTAAACCACTTAAAGTGGGCTGTAAAGCACTATGAAGAGATATATAAGTCTAAATGCTATTGCTATTGCTATCAGAGTCACTTTAATTCATGTACTGACTATTATTTAACAACAGGTTGAATGGGATTGGTTATTTCTGAACATTTTCACATCCCTACTTTTAACACTTATGCAGCCCTTTTATTCTCATTTTTAAAATTCTTTTCACCCCTAAAAGATTCCAGTTTCTTTTTCAACTGAATTGTACAGCTTATATGTTATGTTAAAGGAAATGTTTGTCTTAGTCTGGTGTGTGTGTGTGTGTGTGTGTGTGTGTGTGTGTGTATCAGAAACCTTTAATAGGTTTTTTATATCCCACTTTATAATGGCTCAACCACCTGATCTTATCAATTAACTACATTTTCCTACATATCAATAGGTAGCTGCGCAAATGAACTTCATGTAGCAAGTGTAACAATTTCCATCTCAGTGCCTAATCTCCAAATAAATTGGGGTTTGTGAGTCATTATTTTGACAAAAGAGATGGCCTAGTAGGCAGACTCTTTCTGACATATTTATGCTCTAAGTTGAAGAATTATGCTATCATTGCGGAATCCTAGCTTTGAGGATCTATGCTGCAAGTTGCAACAAACCATGAAATTTGCTGCCTCTGCATGTGAGAGAGTGAAAATGGTGTTACTGTCTGCTCTTTTGAAAAGTAGCTGAAGTTGTACAGACAAGCTTCCCCCATTCCCACTTCCCTTAGGCATTCATCCATTCCCTCAGAATTATACTGATAGGCATTCAAGCCAATAACCCAGCTGCCCTGCTATTTGAGCCACACGCTAGTGTTTTTAAGGATGTACTGGTGTCCAGACGTAGCCTTATCTGCCCAGTCATTTAAGCTTAAAAAAGCAAATTGTAAGACAGAATGGGAAGAGGGATATGTGTAGCAGGAAAGCAAGTGGACATGATGTCTGAAAATTGGCAGCTATTACAAGCAGGCAAGACTACTTTATTCAGCTGCCAATTTAAGCTATGGTGAGCAGATGTTTAAATTAATCCAGATTTGCTTCTTTTTAAAGTATTTTTAAAATTAAATTTATAAATATTTATATTTATAAATAACACAAAGTGATAAACATATCTAATACTTCTTCCAGCTCCTATTTCCTTCAAAACTAAGAAGTGAAGAAAATACTTCTTTTTTTATATAATTTTTTTTTATTTTTTAATAACAAGATAAACATAAGCATACATAACAAGATAAACATAAACATACCACAAAAAAACATAAAAATATCCTTCTTCATGAATTTACATACAGTGCATCGATTGGTTTACCACTTTTTTTTGTGCATCCATTTCCTAGTCACTAGTATAATTATATTACATAATAGCTCATATTATCAATCAATAATTGTATAACCTAATATCATCACTAAAAAAAAAACATTTATAATTTTGTTAATTTATATTTTAACGAGATAACTATAGTTTACTTAATTTATTTTGCAATAAATCATAAGATCATACCAAATCTACCTTAATAAGAAAATACTTCTTAATGAAGAATTCCGCTCCCCACCCTTTCCCTGGCACTTCTCTGTTTGGCCATAATAAAACAGTCACAGGCCATGTAACATGATTCCTTGAGAGAGCAGTACACTGAATTGATTAGTTAATACTCAAGAATTTTCATACTTCTGACTAATGTGCTGTATTACACTAAGGAAAACTTAGTGTAAAAACAGGAAACATAAGACTTGCAGTTTTGTTAGCCCCACTAGATAGGTAGAAAGATAGGTAAAAATCAACTCCACAGGAAAATTAAAGTTAATTAAAGTTACTTTAATTGAAATTAGCTGCTTTCTAATGTTATCTAGAGCAGGCCACAACCCATTATTGGTGGGCCATCATGTGCCCATGTACACAGTTCAACTCACACAAGCTGCGGGCTGGCATCGGCCTACCCCCCCCCCCAAACGGGCTGCCAAGCCATAAAGGTTGGGGATATCTGATCTAGAGGTTCTAAACTTTTCAAAAATTCAGCCTCTTGTATAACAGCTTTTGCAAAGTCATCTTCCTTATTCTCTATATTCTTGTTATTCAGTTCTATATGGAATTATTCTGTCTAGGAGATCTCCCTCCCTTCCTCCCCCCCCCCCTCTTAAAAGGGGCAGGTGAACATAAATCCGTTTCATGTCATCCTTCTTTACATTTGGGAAATTAAGAAAAGCTATTAAGAGGAAAAGAAAATTCTAATTGATATTAGAATAACCTAATTTAATGGGACCTGCCAGAAAACATTGGCTGTAAGTAAAAGTATACTGCTGGATAATAAAGCTATATTAAGTATTATATAAAACCTTTGAAACCATATTTTAGGAACACTGAAGAGTTCTAGTGTTTTGCTCAGCCGATAATGTATTTTTGCTTGATTTTCTGTTTTATTATTAACAATTTTGGTGAGTGTTTACTTATTTAATTTTGGCTAAACATTCATCATAAGCCAGACAGAAACCTAAAAAGTTAGGTTCTATGATTGTAGAAAGCCACAGTTCTACAATCCTAATCTTCCTTCGTTTGTGATGATTAGATAGGGTATGCCTTCTGTTTTGCAACTGATAGTGGGAAAATATTAAAAATGAATGAAGAAACTAGTTCCATAGATAAATATGTTTGCATAATCTTATGCATTAGAAATATGAACTGTCTTTTGCTTGTAGCTAGTTTTCCAAGAAACAAACACTTGGAGACTTGGAAAAAAAACCTGGTGGGAAGAGAACATGTATGCTTTCTACATGCAGTATTTTGCACATGTTTATTATGCTGCATCCCTTAAATCAGTGAAATCTTTTCTCCTGAAGGAATTTTTCAAGGCCATTAATTTTGGAAAGATATTATAATAGTAGGATGGTGAGAGCTGTGCAAAATTAAAACAAACCTCTGTCTTGGATTTTAGTTTTCATATGTGCATTATATTCAGTTTGTTCAGAGTTTTTTCAAACAGATAGGAATTTGTTTTCTGAAACCCCTGATCCGCAGAATGATTGCTACAGCATTTTTTCACAGGAGAACATGCTTCACTCTTTCAGCTGCACTTTAGAAAGCTGCTCTGGATAACCTGGCTGAATTCAAGTAATTTTTTCCCCTTAGCTTCTCATGGAATCCTATCAAGTTACTGTGGAACCATAGAGTTTTGTAAAATGCAATTTGAAAAACTCTGCCTTACCTAATTTGTAGAAGCAGGACTCTATAGAAATAAAAAGCCAAAGGCTCTACATATTTTTTTATTTTCCTTCCTTCCTTCCTACCTACCTATCTACCTACAACTGTTATATTGTTGAATATATATATAGCTTTTTCTGTAGCAAAGAAGCTCTGTACTCCATTGATTGGAGAATGGAATGTTGAAATGTCCCTTCTGTTTAAAATTTAGAAATATGCATAAAATAATAAAAATCTTTTGAACCTTGGCTAATTGGACTTTAAAAAGCCATGTGCAATGTAAAAAACATAAAGTCAATCATGATGCTCAAAACATCATGCTACAGTAGAAATAGTATTGATATAAAACCATTGAATTTTGTTCTGAACAGAGAACAAAATTTTCAAAACACAAAATGCTTTGTTTTGAACTGTGTATTTTTAAAATGCTTTTTTGAGCATATAGTGTTTTAACTTGAAACAGTTTGCATATCTCTGTTTGAAACAAACAATAAGAGAAAATTCCTCAAATCAGAAATTATTGTCCAAAGTAGAAAGCTGTCCTTCAGTTTTAATTTCCCTTGCATTTATTGGAATTGCCTCTGAACAACTACAGTAAGAGGGAAGATTTTAGCAGATGAGAAGGCTATTGAGAGTTTGTTACTTCAGCTCAGGATTTACTCAGGCTGTCAAACTCATGGCCCACGGGCCATGGCCATGCCCAGCTTAGCGAAGGGGGGGAAAGTCTCAATACATCACATGATGCTGCCTTGATGACATGTGTTTGACGCCCCTGGTTTTGCATGTAATAAATGTAAATGCTGTATGTATGTAAATGCTAACTGCAGTAGCTAACTTTGCTTCTGGTGCTGCTGGCACTTTGTCACTTTGGTTAAGGCTCAGGATGTTACAGTCTTTAGCATATGAGGGAAGTGGGTTTTAATTACTCATTTTCTGCTATCTTTTTATAAAGTTTAGAAAACATCCACTTAGAGAAGCTTCAGCAGAAATATATAAGTCAATCTGCATGTTTCCTGGTGGTAGTTTGTAATGCAGTTTCAGGTACTTTAGCTTAATCCCTTCTGAAGATACAACGCTGGTTGTGGCAGGCAGATTTGAGGGAATGATTTGAAATATCACATTAGCATCCCTTAACTATATGCCGTTACAAATTACATCCAAGTTCAGAAAGAGAATGGGTTTTTTTAGTAAGGCTGAGCTAAAATGCCCCTCCCCAATAACCAAAAAACATTTGTGAAAGATGAAATCATATCCTTGAAAGCAGAACAATCTTCAGATTGTGAAAATGTGAAATTGTGAGGCAGAAAGAATTCTATTCATGAGCTTTAAAATAGCAGCCTGAAGACTGATGTTTTATACATATCCTAATTGCAGATTTCCGTTTGAATTGCTTATGGTAAGAGTATGCCATCTGGTGTTCTTCTGAATATAGAGATTAGTGATATGAGTAGCTGTAATAAATATAATATAGATTGGGATATTCAGTATTTCTTGTTTTCATGTCTTTCAAGTAAGACAGTAAGCCGGGCATAGAGTTCTTTTGGCAGAAATTAGGTCGAATGGTTTCCTGATGCTAAGAAATAAATATGTTTTATAATATATTTGGAATGTGTACCACAAAATACCCATACTGGAAAAATTCCTGAGAATAACAGCTTCACATAGCTATGAAATTGTTTCTTAAATTACTTCTTTTAATGAAGTATATACAGGTTTAAACTACTTTACTCAATCCTAGGTGTGGGGTGGTATCCATTAAAAAGTTTTTGTGTTAAATTAGACCAAAGCTCTTTGTCACACAACATTGTATCTCTTGCTGCTTAAACAATGCAGGAAACAATAAGGAAAGCTCACATAATATGATTGCCATAGTATTTTCTGCTTCCATCCTGCAACAGCTGTCACTCAAAGGGTACACTACTATTGACCGTAGAATATGTTCCATCTGAGACTAGATTTTTCTGGATACAAGTAACAATAGCAAATATTCCTTGCCAAACTAAATATAGTCATTACTATAGTCCAGTGGTCAGGGAACAGGGGTAAATTACCCCAAATGGGGTAAAAGTGAAAATCTGGGGGTAATGAGGAGGTTGCGCTGGCCAATGGCGGAACTATCGGCATAGCAGCAGTTATTAAAACACCCTTGAGGCAAATTTATCCCCTCCACCCCACCCTTGTTTCCTGGGTCGGAAATGACTCCAGGCTAGATTCTGCAAGAGCCGCGCCGCCCGTTTTTAGGGAAGGCGAGCTTCTGGCATAGGGCAGAGCATTTTGGGAAAAGGACGCTTTCCCACGCTGCGATGACCGCACGCTTCGCGCGCAGTTTGTGTCACCGTGGCTCCCAAATATCATCCTCCCTTCCCGCTTCCTCGCCCCCAGGCCCTGCCTGCCTGCCAACTAGCCAGCCAGCCCGGCTCCCTCCCCAAGCCTCTCATATCACTGCCAGGCACACAGGAAGCGAAGAGGCACCTGCAACTGCCGCCTTGGCCCCGAGAAAATTCCCAGAAGCCCTCGGAAGCCTGGTGACATTTCATTCCCTGGAGCGAGCTATCCCGCCTTCTTCCCAGCCGCGGGGGGGGCACCTCCTCCGCCTCGACCTCCAAATTATGTGTCAGCAGCCTGAGGTGGCCGGGAGGGGAGAGGCCGGGAGGGTAACGTCTGCGTTTATAAATTTTTTGGGGGGTAAGAGGTAAAAAAGTTCCCTGACCCCTGCTATAGTCTGTTTCTTTTTATGTCTTAGACTCATTCATATAAAGGATGGACAGGCAGACAGACACTTACTCATTCACTCACTCTCTTCATTCTGGAAAAAAGTATATATTAGTAGTTTAGTCCTGGAAAAAAAAATCAATCTTTCTTTATCATCTTTTTAGGAATATATTTATGGCTGTATAGTATCTGAGTAATAATTCATTCAATCATTCTCTGTCCATCCTTTTCTCTCTAATACCCCATTTTTTGTTTCCACAATTGCCATATTCTTCCATTTCCAATCTTCTTTTTTGGGATTGTTTATAATTAATTTTTGTATCTATAATATGTATATTCCATTTTTCCTCTTGGAGCAAAAAGTAACACATCTAATGGAGAATGTCCACTCATTTTATGGCCACAGCAATAACTAATTAGCTAACTTCTGCTGAAAGGTAATGACTGATGCCATGTCACCATTGGATGGAATGTGAACTTGATCTCCTATCTCATTTTAAACACTACTACATAATATCATAAATATAAAGTTGTATAAGTTTATGCAGTAAGTTGTACCATTAACTTAAAAATCAGTTAACAACATAGCAAAATAACCACGTGAGAAAGAGCTGCTCATGCATATCTAGCCCTTTTTCCATTGAGCTGTCTCGAGCGTCCAGGTTGGGAGGAGCTCCAGTCTCGGCTCTTACAGGCTGAGCTTGAAATTGAGGAACGCCCCTCACCGTCACGTGATCCTCGGGCGCTCCCCAGTTTTTTGCTCAGCCTCGTGGCAAACAGGCTGTTTTTCCCTTGCTCGGTCGTTCAGCATTCTAGGCCTCTCCTTCTCATCGCTTTCTACTGGATCACCGCAGGCAGCGCAGGACTTCAGGTTTGAACTCCCAGGAGTGTTTTTAACATCCGAACTGTTTCCTTAAGGGAGAAAAGAGCGCTTCGAGCGCTGCCCCCCACCGCTTCGTTTGCCGCCTAATCGCTCCGCAGGCCGCCGCTTGGTTTCTGCCTGCCTCTCTCGCTTTAGCCGCCGTTCCCCCGAACGCCATCTAGCCCAGGAACGCTTCCCTGGTTCTCCCAGGGTCAATTTCTCTATTTTTCCCTGGGAGTTTACCGCCGCTGGGGCTGCCTCCGTTACTTGCGGCCTCCATCTTGGGCCCCTGTGGCGTCCGCCATCTTGGGTGTGCCCTGGAACAGCCGCCATCTTGTGAGTGGCCGCATGGCCGTCCGCCATTACTAGAGGCCCTTTTACAGGCCGCAGCCTTAACTGATCATTAGGCAGCCTGGGACTCCCACGCTCAGCCTGTCTTTCATTCTACCGACAGGCCTCCTGCAGAAATAGGGCCCGTTGGCCCTGCAGCCTTTTCCCCAGCAGGCGAAGTAGCAGCTCTGCCCCCCACCCCTTCCCGGTCCGTCCGGCAGGGGTAGCTGCCTGGCGTTCACCTTCTGGCTGATTGGTCTCTGGGCTGGGCCCTGGTTCGTACCAAACCTCTATTTTAAACAGAAAAAATTTTTTGACTAAAAGGGTGTGTGGAACGTGCGCTGGGATTCCCGGCCTCCATGTAGGCCGCATCCAGACCTGGTTTCAGCTTACATTATTCCTTCTACCTGCGGCCCCAGGGTCATTGGTTTTTATCTGAGGCCTACCAGTAGGCCGCATTGTTTCCCTGACTCCTGGGCAGATCCTGGGACTGCTCAAATACTTGCAATCCTGCCTAGGTCCCTTCCCGGTTCGCCCGGCAGGGACAGCTTGGCGTTTATTCTGGCTGATTGGCCCCGGCTAGGCCCTACTTCCCAACACGTTGCAGAACAATTCTGTTGCCTTGACAAAAAGGGGTGCAATACGAGCACTGGGAGTTCCAGCCTCTGCTTAGGCTGTACCCAGACCCGTTAACCGCCTCGCATTAACCAGAAAATTTATTTCCTTTTTCTCTCCTCTCCAGATGGCAGACGACAATACCTCTCGTGGCACTTCTCTGAAGGCCAAGGCTAAATCCCACCACCTGCGCAAACAGGCACAGGAACCATCCAAAGCTTCCCAAAGGGATGCCCTCAGGCGACATAGGGCCCTCGAAAGGAAATTGACAGACGCTCTCAGGAGTCAAGCTCTGTGCCCCGGGACCCTTCCGCTCCATCAACCTCCACCCATCCTCCTCTCCCCTCCTCTCCTGCTTCTGCTTCTTCCCCACAGCCTGGACAGGCCCCTGAGGTCACCTTGCCCACCACTGCTGTAGAACTGCGCCCGGAGGAGTCTCACCCACCCCCATGGCGGAAATACCCGAAAACCTAATGCAGGCTATGGAACTGGCCATCCGGCAAAGGGTAGCGCAACAGATGCAGCAGCTGGCCGGTCTGGCTCCTCGGCCTGCGGCCCCGAGGCCCTAGGATCAGCGGCCTCGCTTGGTCAGGCAACTCCCCAAGGGGACTTAACCTTACCTTTGGAGATGGAGGGGATGGAGGCCCAAGAACCCGGGACCCTTCCCTCTTTGGGGACGAACAGGACCTTGACATGGGGTCCCTCATAGGCAGCGAACTCTTTTCGGGAACAGGCCCCTAGAGGGGGACATGTCGGAGGACGAGGGCCTCTCTCCAGGCCAGCCCGCGTTTTTAGGGCTCTTTAAACCGCACCTATTTAGGTCCCTCCTGTTCAAAGCCAGGACTACCTCGGGCCTGAACCCCCTCCCCACCAGCGGCGGCACGGGTTCCTCCCGACTCTCTCTCTCTCAGCCCGTGGTGGAAACTGAGGTGATCCCTGTCCCGCCCATATTCTCAGACATGGTCTCTAGGCAGCTGGCCTCCTCGGGCCCCCTCCCCCCCCCAACGCCCAGGACAAGCGGTTTTTTAACCTGGAACCGCAGTTCTCCACCCTGCTCGATCCCCTCCCCGTGGACGAGCCCGTGGTAGGCCTGGCTTCCCGCTCTACTCCCAGCGACTCACTCGATGCTCTCCAGCCCGAGGACAAGCGAGCTGAACTGGCCCTGTGCCGCGCTCACCTCTCTGACGCCTGGGCAGTCAGGGCCTCCACTGCCGCGTCTTTTTCACCAGGTCTTCCATCAAGTGGCTCCAGCAGCTCAAGCAGCATGTTCCCGCAGCCAATCTCAGGGCGCACCAGGACATTGCCAAGATCCTGGCCGCGCCGAAGCTGCAGACGCCACCTTCCAGGCGGCAAAGTTCTCCACCAGGGCCATTTCGTCCCAGGTTACCGCCCGCCGTCTACTCTGGCTCCGCCACTGGCAAGCGGACGTTAAAAACAAGACTAAGCTAGCATCAGCCCCATCTCTGGGGGAAGTTATTTGGACCGGTTCTCGACCCATTCCTGGCCGAGACCCGAACAAGCGCAAGTACCTCCCTTCCCTCTCTAGGAGGTCTGACTTCAGAGGTTCCTCTCCCTCTCCTCGCCAGGGTTCTTCCCATTCCTCCTCCTTTTCCAGATACTACCGATCCTCTCCCTACAGATCTCCCTACCGAGCGGAGCCGGATGGGTCCGGAGGTAACTCTTCCAGGAAGCCCTCCCGGGATCCGGAGAGGTTCGCTCCGCTGTTCCGATAATGCAGTCGTCCCCAGGCGCTTGCTTTAAAAAAAAAAAAAAAAGGAGAGAGGAAGGAGTGCGAGAAGGCCAATCTCTACTCCGACCTCTAACCCCTGCCTGCAACAGGCTCCTACCCCAGGAGCTCTCTTGTCCCCCTCACCCTGCCCTGGGCGACTGGTCGGCAACACATCTACCCCATCCAATGCTAGCTGGGGCCCCTCCTTGCGCTCCCGGTCCTCACACAGATCTCTAGCCTTCACTACTACTTTTATCCCCAGACAAGGCAGCCCTCGGCCAGCTGGGTCCTTGAGTAAAGTCGTCCGCCTCGCCATTGGGCGGAACCGAACCTGGCTCCCCGGGGCAGGCTGCTGTTCGGGGAACTCGCTACGTCCAGGCAATTGGTTCCCGGGCCTTCCTGATCCTAGCAGAGGGGCCCCTCCTCCCCTCCTTCTCTCTGTCCCAGAGTTCTCCCAGGGAATTCCCAACACGGGTCGACCTTCCCAGTCTCTTGAATCACGGTTCCAGTGCACATCTGTTGGCCTCCTTGGCGGGACTGCCTTCTGGACAGCTCCGCCTCCTCTTTAGGCCCCTTGTTGAGACATTCCAACCTCCAGGGGTTCCTCCTGTTGGGCATGCCTTCCAGCGGGTCTTCAGGGTCCCAGGAGAGATTCTATACCAGACGGGGCCCCACCCGCAGGACTAGCCAAGCTTTGGTATGTCCCAACCTGGACGCCGAGACAGCTCAATGGAAAGGGGCGTTGGTTCTTACCTGATACGCTTCTTTTCATGGAGCTGTCGAGAGCGTCCAGCCCCACCCGTAGGCCGTCTGGTGGGAAACCTGGCTGTTCGACTGAGCAATCTAATATATTTCTTCTTCCTGAGTGTGATGAGAACAGGACCTTCCTTCTCGTCTGCGCAAAAACCTGGGGAGCGCCCGAGGACCACGTGACGGTGAGGGGCGTTCCTCAATTTCAAGCTCAGCCTGTAAGAGCCGAGACTGGAGCTCCTCCCAACCTGGACGCTCTCGACAGCTCCATGAAAAGAAGCGTATCAGGTAAGAACCAACGCCCCTTCTAGTTACTTTGTTTACCATCTCCGGCTGTTGTGCAATATTGCAGAAAAGTGATTGCCCATCCTGATTAACTAGATCTGTGGCCTATTGTATAACTTACCAGTTCAGATATCTGGTAAGAGCCATGCTTCTACAAACTGGTCTGGTTGTATCTACAAGCTCCTTCCATGAGTGAATGTGGTTCCATCCATACTTGGTTTAGGATGTCATATGGGCCAGCCAGAGAAGTGTGCTTAACATGACCCAGTGGGCATTATTATAGCAGTAGGCATGTAATACCACTTTTTGTGTGAGGGTGGAGGTTCATTTTCTGAGCTTGTGGGTTGATTTCTAAAATTTTGTTACCAGGCTAGGTAACATTTTCAGCAGAGTTTAGGTGATGTCAGTGTCAGTGTTCCTCTTTTGTAAGGGCGGTGTGGTTAGTAGATTTTGTGATGGGGAGTCACATCAGATGAGGGTTTTGTCTAAACCTCAAATGGACTCAGTTTTCAGCTATAATACTTAAAATAATGTGATATTCTGAATGAAAATAGCACCTTCTACAGTATAGCATATCATTGGAACAACAAATATCAGTAACATGCTGGCATTTCCTAATCCTTCTGTGGCAATTAACACCACAAATAAAGGATTTGTTAAAGTATTTGATTTAGTTATATGCAGTCTCTTTTATGGTGAAATGGGCCTAGAAGCAAACAGTATATAAATAAATACTTGCATGCAATCAGTTTTCTGGCAAAGAGTTTTGCCTCTTGATCAGGGTTCTGGGCATTTTTAAAGGTTCCATACCTGAAAATGTTTGAAAACATCTACTTTAGATAAAATTATCGTTAATCAACTCTAATACAGATTGCATTGTTCTTTGTCTCTGCTCATTATCTGGAATAAATTTATTATAGAGGCAGGGTACACATATTGGGTTAAGCCAGAGTATTATTTTATTATTTGAACATACAAGTTGAGTAATAACTTTATTGATCCTGAAATTTTCTTCAGAGAGAAATAGAAATTATATGAAATATACTCATATGCTATGTGTTTCTATCATCATAGTAAGTGAATAATTTTAATAATTCTTCATCCATTGTAAACCACCCATTGCCATGTATGTGAAATGGGAAGATATAAATGGATTGAATAAATCAAATTCCATCAAAATTAATTGAATAATGAATAAATCAAATTTATATAGCTATCCATCTCATGAGAATTGAGTTAGTAGAACCGTTGTCTTTTGTTTGTTTGTATATTTGTTTGTTATGATTTGGCTTCGGTGGTTAAAAATAAGTTAAGCAACCCAGAAAAGCAGGAATACTGCTTTTTGTTATATTTCTGATACTTATTTACTACAGAATTTATTTAGATTGCATTTTCCCCATAGTTTGATCACCTGTTAAAATAAAGCATATACTATTTGTGTTTTAAAAGCAATTAAGTATAAAAAATTCCTCCCAGAAGGCATACATTTTTCCTCATCTCTCTTATTTCTAAAAATGTGGGTATACTTACACATATACAGTTCTACAGTTTTTTAAAATGCATTATACTCTTGCTCATTATGAAATTATATGAACCTCTATGCAAGTTTCTAATGTTTTAATAGAATATTGAAGAAGAATTTTGTAGATTTTTCAGGAGGACTTGGTCCTCTCCAGTAGTGAAAACTTGAATAAACAAGGATAAATACTAAGCATTCAGGCAGAAATCAGTATTCCAATCAAGGTATCATCAAAGAGGAAATTGCATCTCCATCAAAACTGGCAAGTCAATCTACTATACAAAACAGGCAGCAAACCCTGTACTCACTTGTACCAAGCTCCAAGAGCCTCAATAACTTTGTAATTCAGTCCTGAGCTATATATATATTCCCTTATATTGGAATTCTTATTTTACCCAAACCATTGGTTCATTTTGTTAATTCCTACTGCCGATGGGATCCAGAAGAAGAGCCTCTCTTCTGTAGCGTTTATTCTCTGGAACATCCTGCCACCAGGGGTGAGATTTGCTCCCACCTTACCCCTGGTGGGCTGGATGTTCCAGAGGCTTGATGCTACAGCAGAGAAGGCTCTTCTTTTAGTTCCCATCAGCCAAGAGTTCCTTAAATGACTGGATCCATAGCCAGCCTCCTCTACCAGCATGAGTAGGGTGGGCTTGTCTTAACCAGATGAGATGACTCATCGAGTAACCTGGACATGAACCCTGCCATGGAAAACTTTAAAGGTCATAACCAACACCTTGAACTGCACCCATAAGCAAACCATCAGTCAGTGCAGCTCATGAGACAGTGCTGTAGCATGGGTCATTCTATGGGCCCCAAAGACTAATGCATTTCAAGGGTAGCTCCATGTATTGCTCATTGCAATAATCCAAATGAGAGATGACTAGGGCTTGAGTGACTGAATGCATAGAGTTGTCCACAGTTGTCCAAAGGCTCTCCTAGCCATGACCATCACTTTCTAGATTTCCTGTGGAAGAGGCAAAATTGCTTCAGTGCTGTTCTTTCTCTTTTAGTATTTTTCTCAATATGATAACACTATATCATCTTATTCTCTTTCCTTTATCCCATAGTCTTTTGGCTAAATAAGGGTATAGAAAGAAGTGGATAAATTATGCCTCCCTCCCCCACATTTCACATGCTTGGAAAAATTTTTGCATTGTTAAACAGAGGGATGGTATCGATGATGGTAATAACAGTGTATTAACAAATATTCACTGAGCTGCTTTTTTCTTCTCCCTGGGATTTTCAGTGGCTACAGGGTGACTATGCTGGTTCCTCCTTCATTCACAAAGTCTACATCCATGGATACAGACTTTCCCAATAAAGCTTCTTGTGACAGAAGAATGTGCTTCTACTGGATTACATGCTCTGCATGCTATGTAAGCATATCTTGATCTCAGTTATTTTTCTTTCTTTTGTCTAAAGCTGCATGGTTTTCTGTTCCACAACTTAAGATAGAATTTTCATAATCTTGTTCATGGAGACTAACGGTGAAAGATTAGTTATCTAACTTAACCCTTTTTACTGTGTTCATAATTGTAGGTCTTCTCATATACAAAATCTGAATGATTTATTCCTTTTAATTGTGTGTTCCTTTCATTTAACATTTACCTTGCTTTTACAAGTAATTCTCACTTACCAATTACCTCATATAATGCCCATTTGAAGTTACAATGTTGCTGTTCTCAGTCATGTTATCTCCATTACACTCATCAATATGCATTGTCCTGTGTCTGACTTGTTTCTCCCTCGAGCTGCTCGGATCATCCAGAGAGTGGGAGGTGCTCCAGTCTGTGTCTGTGTAGGCTGAGCTTAATTACTGAGGAACGCTCCGCCCTCTATCACGTGGTCCCTTGCAGCGTTCCCCAGTTTATGCTCAGCCTTCGCAGAGTTAGGCTGTGTGTTTTGATTGTGCTTCTCACTCTTTGGCTGATTCAAGCAGGATAATAATAATTTCAGGTTTGTTCTTAACTTTCCTTAGCCTCTGCGCATTTGAGGGTGCCTTGGGATCCAGGGGTGCGCGTTTTTCGCCCCCAGGGGGCTGAGCGGGCGGCTTAGCAGCGCTTTAGCGCTAACCCCCCCCCCACACACACACACCCTGCCGTTTCTCTTCTCCCGTTCCTGCCTTGTCGTCCTTGTGCCGCCCACAGCGGTCCGGATCTATTGCACTGCTGGTTTTCCCCCCATTCAACGCCGATAGAGGCGATTTTAGCGTCCTCGCCCTCGTGGCTTGCAGGACTCATCCGCCCTGAACAGCCCGTTTCTCTTTTTTACATCGTCTCCCAGGCGGCCGCCATTTTGGGCGTCGCCTCGTGGCCGGGCGCCATTTTGAGGCCTCCATATTGCTGCGACGATCTTGCTAGCCCTTGCCTCAGGCTCCCAAGCCTAGTAGGGCCTCTCTCTCTCTCTCTCTCTCTAAAAAGGAAAAAAAACAAAAAAACATCAAATTATATTCATTGGTGGTGAAAGTGTTGGCTCCCGCAGCAGAGCTCAGGGCGTGGAAGCAAGTGCAGCCACTCCCTCCCGGGGGGGGGGGGCAAGCTGCCCGAGGCCTTTATTCCTGGCGTTAATTTGACTAATTGGCTTTTTCTACCACAACTCCTAGGTTGTCTCTGAGTCACTCTTTAATACAGGATATCTTCATATTTTTTTACATTGGTGATCCAAGTTTATTCAATTGGTGTTCAATCATTTTCAGATTTGCTTAGAGCTTCTCATTCTGCACAGCAGTGTGTTTTTTTCCTGGATCCATATCCTGACAGTATATATTCTGTATAATAGAAATCTATAACTGTTGCAATACAGGATTTTTGATTATATTTTTCAGATTATTCCTTACAAATTCTAAAAGGGGGCGCAGGCCAGCTTCTGGATACCCAGCCTTACCCACAGGTCGTATCCTAGGCGTGCCAACCGCCTTTATATTGCTCCACCTATTTGTTTCACAATGGCAGACGACAACTAAACCAACCGCCATTCTTTGAAGGCAAAATCTAAGTCACATCATGTGCACAGACAGGCTAAGGAAACCTCCCAGGAGGCTTCCAAGGCCTCTCAAAGGCGCCATAAGGCACTAGAGAGAGAGTTCGACAGGCGTTCTAGGGTGACTCAACCAACACCCCCAGCCGCCCCTTCTACTTCCAGGCACCCCCCCTCTCCAGTTTGTTCTCTTCTCTCCAGGCACAGCTCATCCCAGTAGTCTCAGGCCCCTGGACCAGCAACCAGGCGGATACCCGAAGCCACCTTCATCCCCACGGCCGCTGGCCTAAGACAGGAGGACCTGCCCACAATTGAGATGCCTGAGTACATGAGAGTTTGGATGGAGCAGGCTATTCGCCAAGGAATAGCTCAAGGCATGCAGCAGATGGCCGGGCCAGGCCTTCCTCAGACGGCTCCTGCACAAGAGTCTGTGCCAGCCAGGTCCACGCCCACCCTGGACCCCGCTCCTGGTCAGGTACCCTCCCGGAGGGCCAGCCCTCTTCCAGAAAGGGAACTGGACGAGGGCATGGAGGTCATAGACCATTACAGGGAGGAGGAGGAGGAGGACCTTGAATGGGGATCTACCTTCCATGGGGAACCCTTTTCGGAATTAGACCCAATGGAAGCAGAGCTGTCGGAGGACGAGGGCCTTACCCCCGACCAGCCTTCCTTTGTGGGGCTGTTCAAACCCCACATGTTCAAATCCATCCTGTTTAAGGCCAAGAACACCTCTGGCCTGGCCGCTCAACTCCCCTCTGCCCCCCCCCCTCCTCTGGGGAAGACCCAGAGGACGCTATGTTTAGGCAGCCCGTGGTAGCTGAGGACGTGATCCCAGCCCCACCTATTTTCCATGATCTGGTCTCTAACCAGCTGGGCTTTACGGGGGGCCCCCCTGCCCCATCCACCCAGAATAAGAGGTTATTTAACCTCGAGCTGAGTTTTTGCTCCCTCCTCAATACCCCGGAGGTGGACGAGCCCATTGTTGGTCTCGCTTCATCCTCCTCCCCAAGTGACCCTCTGGAGGCCCTCAAGCCTGAGGACAGGAGGTCCGAGTTGGCTTTGCGTCGGGCTCATCTAGCCAACGCCTGGGCCATTAGATTGGCCACGGCCGCCTCTTTCTTCACCAGGTCCTCTATCCGGTGGCTCCGCCAACTAAAGTCGCATATTCCTCCTTCCAACACAAGGGCGCTACAGGACATTGCGAAAATCAGGGCAGCGGCGGAATTCTCGGCCGACGCCACGTACCATGCTGTCAAATTCTCCTCCCGGGCGCTAGCTTCCCAGGTCACTGCTCGTCGTCTGCTTTGGCTCAAACCATGGCAGGCGGACGTTAAAAATAAAGTTAAGCTGGCCTCCGCCCCCTTTAAGGGGGAGAAGCTCTTTGGTCCGGCCCTGGACCCCCTGTTCGCCGAAACTAGGGGCAAGAAAAAATTCCTCCCCTCTCTTTTTCGGAGGCCAGACTCTAGAACCCCTCAGCCCTTTCGAAGAGGGTCTTCCCGGGCCTTCTACCAGTCTCCCTTCCCTCCCAGATACCCGAGGCCTCCCTCTTACAGAACACCATATCCCCAGGATCGCTCCGACCCGGGCGATCGGAATAGGAGGGGCGGAGGGTTCAAGCATCCCTTCAGAGGTTCCAGGGGGAGACCCTTCCGGCGCTCCAAATAAATCTCGTATTTCTCCTCCCATTGGTGGTCAGCTTAGACATTTCGCCGGCCAATGGGACTTCACCACTTCCGATAACTGGGTCAGGAACTCCATTAGGTTTGGGCTCGCTCTGGAGTTCAATTCTCAACCTCCCGAGTTTTTCATGGCATCTCCTCCCTCTAGGGACCCCTCCAAACGCAGCTTGATGGACTCTGCCATCCATCATTTACTCTCCATCCAGGCCATCCAGCCAGTCCCCCCCTCTCAACGAGGTCAGGGTTTCTACTCCCATCTCTCTCAAGTCCTCGGGGGGGGGTGGAGAGCAATCCAGGATCTCAAACGGCTCAATCGCTACCTAACCATCCATAAATTCAAAATGCACACCCTTCAATCCATCTTGCTGAGCACCAGGCAAGGGGATTGGCTCTCTTCTTTAGACCTCTCTGAGGCATACCTCCACATCCCAATTCGGCCCTCCCACTCTAAATTCCTCAGGTTCTGTTACAATCATCGTCATTTCCAGTATGTGGCCCTTCCCTTTGGGTTAGCTTCCGCTCCTAGAGTTTTTACTAAGATCCTCGCGGCCTTAGCGGCTCACTTAAGGGACCACCCGGTCTGGCTCCATTGTTACCTGGATGACATCCTCATCCTGTCCCATTCAAAATCCCAGGCAGAGAAGGACACCGAGTTCGCCCTCTCTGCACTCCAGGCCCATGGTTTTCTAGTCAACCAAAAAAAGAGCCAACTGGTCCCTTCTACCCGAATTGCTCACTTGGGGGCCATTATTGACACAGTTCAGGGAAAAGTGTTCCTTTCTTCGGAAAGGCTCCTGAGTATCCAAAACTCTATTCATGTTATTCGACGATCAAAGAGGGCTTCTCTATTAGAATTGTCTAAATTACTGGGGAAAATGGTTTCATGCATCTCTATTATTCCTTGGGCCCGTTTACACACCAGGTCCCTGCAGTGCCTCCTGCTCCCATTTCAAAGGTCCGGCAGAAGCAACTCAAAATCCACCATCAAGGTACCTCCAAAGGTCCTCTCGTCTCTCTTCTGGTGGACCAACCCTGCCATCAACAAGGGTCATCACTTCAAAGAACCTCATCGTCTCATCGTCACCACAGATGCCAGCCTGAACGGCTGGGGCGCTCACATCCAGTCCCTTACAACGCAGGGCAAATGGTCCCAAGCAGAGCGGGTATGCAGCATAAACTGGCTGGAGCTCCACGCCATCCACCTGGCCCTGCGCCACTTCCTGCCTCAGGTACGCGGGCGGCACGTCCTTATTCTCACGGACAACATCACCGCCAAGGCCCATGTCAACAGGCAAGGCGGGACCCAGTCTATCCGGTTGATGAGAGAGGCTGAAAGACTCTGCTGTTGGGCAGAGCGTCACCTCCTCTCGATCAAAGCAGAACACATTTCGGGGGCCTCAAACACCCGAGCGGACTGGTTGAGCAGGGCCACCGTGGACCAGTCCGAGTGGCGCATCCATCCGTCTCTGTTCAGGGAGGCGACCATGATCTTTGGTCTTCCATCAGTAGATCTCTTTGCATTGCCCCTCAACTCCCAACTCCCTCGGTTCTTCTCCAGATTCCCTTCCCCCAGGGCCGAGAATCACGACGCCCTTTGCTGTCCGTGGCCCCGGGACTCCTGTACGCCTTCCTCCCATTAGTTCTGCTGCCCAGAGTCATTCAGAAACTGATCCAGGAGGAGGCAGAACTAATCCTAGTGGCCCCCTATTGGCCCAGACGGCCGTGGTTTGCGGACCTCCGCAACCTGTCAGTGTCTCCCCCGTGGAAAATCCCTCCGGACAGGATCTCCCTCTCCCAGGGGCCCATCCAGCATCCGGAGCCCCAATGGCTCCAGTTAACCGTTTGGAGGTTGAGCGGGAAAAGTTGAGGAAGGAGAACTTATCTGACCAGGTTATTAATACCATCCTGGCCTCCAGACGGCCTTCAACCAACCGAATTTACAACGCTACCTGGGTCAGCTTCTGCAGGTGGTGCCATTCCTCCCTGGTCAACCCGCTCTCGCCTTCAGTTGCCCAAGTTTTGAACTTCCTCCAGGACAGGCTCAAAAAAGGTCTTTCACCTAACATTTTGAGACGCCAGGTAGCCGCCCTCTCGACTGTCATTTCTAGCGACAACCTGGGTCCCTTTCTCACCATCCCCGTATCAGGGCCTTCCTCAGGGGAGCCACTAACCTCCGCCCCCCTGTCGTGCACCGATACCCCACTTGGGATCTTAACAAGGTCCTGGTGGCCCTAACTAAGCCTCCCTTCGAGCCTATCAGAGAATCCTCCCTCCAAACTTTGACTTTTAAGGTAGTGTTCCTGGTGGCAATTACCTCGGCTCGCCAAATATCGGAAATTGCTGCCCTTTCGGTGAGAAAGGACCTTTGTATCTTCCACTTTGATTGGGTGGTCCTACGCCCCGACCCGACCTTCTTGCCCACGGTCAATTCAGCCTTTCACAGGGCACAGGAGCTCACACTCCCCAACTTTTGTCCCAATCCCTCACGGGAGAGGGAGAAACAATGGCACACTCTGGATGTGAGGCGGGCCCTCCGCATCTACATTCAACTCACACAACCCTTTAGAAGGTCCGAGTCCTTATTTCTTTCTTTCCAACCCAAGTCATTAGGCCACAAGGTGTCCCCTTCCACCATGGGACGATGGATCAGAGCCACCATTGCCAAGGCTTATTCGTCTCAGGCCTTACCAGTTCCAAGCGGGGTCACCTCACATTCCACCAGAAGTGCGGCCACCTCGGCTGCCTGGGCTACCCAAGCTCCAATTGCGGACATTTTTCGGGCAGCCACCTGGGCTTCCCCCTCCCCTTTCATTAGGCACTATAAGATTGACATCTTTGCTTCAGCGGAGGCTTCGTTTGGCAGATGAGTCCTCCAGCGGGTCATCAAGGACCCAAGGGAGCTTCCACCCCAGACGGATTCCCTCCCGTAGGACAGCCAAGCTTTGGTATGTCCCACTCTCTGGATGATCAGAGCAGCTCGAGGGAGAATGGGCGTTGGTCTTACCTGACACGCCATTTCTAGTCGAGCTGCGAGGATCATCCAGCCCCACCCTTTTTCCTTCCTTTCCGTCTGGGGGAGCCTTGTTTCAGCCAATGATACCTTAAGTCTAGTTAGATGAGAGTTAGACGACTTTCCTCCTCTCTCGACTTCGCATAAACTGGGGAACGCTGCAAGGGACCACGTGATAGAGGGCGGAGCGTTCCTCAGTAATTAAGCTCAGCCTACACAGACGCAGACTGGAGCACCTCCCACTCTCTGGATGATCCTCGCAGCTCGACTAGAAATGGCGTGTCAGGTAAGACCAACGCCCATTTTCTCTTTTCCCTCCTTGCAGAGCAGAGGGATTGGAAAGGAAGGGATTACAAGAGAGTAAGCAGGCATACAGTGGAGAATACACATAAAAGCAATGTGTACCATGCCAGCAGTCCAATCTCTCCTTTCTGCAAGAATGTGAGAGGGGAACAAGCAATTTCTGCAGGCGGTCCCTTCTGTGTCTGATTTGTTTCTTTTCCCCCTCCCCCTTCACAATGAATGTAAATACAAACAGTAAATCCCTTGTTAATTATACCAGCACTGGTGTGTGCATTCCAAAATGTATTGGATTGGTTAGGAAGCAAACAAAAGGTATGAAACCGATTAATCTTACCAATTTTGAGCTGAAAAGCACAGTTGCAGTCATGTGATTTCACACTTAGCAACTGCTTTGCTTAATAAGTGTTGCTGGTCCCAACTGTGGTCATTAAACAAGGAGTACCTGTATAAGAAAATCAGATACTTCTTCATAATCATTTCCATATGGACTTATTCTTGACTAGTGGAAGTACTAGCTTGGGCATAAATAGATCCAAAAGTTAGTCACATAGAGAACACAATTTCTGTAAGGAGGAAAGAATATCCTATATCAGTTTAGCTGTTAAAATGAATTATTCTTGGCTCTTTTAATCACCATGTGTTGTCACTGCTACAAATGGTGTGTGATGTCAAAATGCAAGACAAGTGAAATATTACAACTACTTATTTCTAGTAATTATCAGTAAAAATGAATGCCTTGTATGCTTGTAAAGCAAGGAGCACTAAAAATCAACATCTTGATTTTTAGCATAATAGAAAGGGGGAAAAAGTTAATATATGCTATCTTCCTTGGTGGGAATTGAAGCAATAAAGTTTAAAGACAGAAAAGAAAGAACTTCTGGGAGATTTGCCGGTTGAGAGACTCTTTTGGAATTGGGGATATGGTGAAACTGTACTGGCTTCTTGCTCTTATTTGAGATATGTAAGAATGGTGGGGCTGAATGTTTGATATCTTCAGAGCTGCTGTTCCTTAATGTCAAGTCAGCCTCCAACAAAGCATACCTCATCCATAATCTGATCATGGACAAGGGGGGCAGCTTGGTGCATATGGGATTTGATTTGATGCAGAGGGGGAGATCTTTCTCAAAAATGTATCCTTTTGCGTTTTAAGTGTTGTATCAGCTGCAATTCCAGGGCAGAGGTGGATGTGGCTGCTGTTATCTGAAAATGTTTGGTGGCCAGACACAGCCAAATGGGAGAGCCTTTTTGTGGAATTGGACTATAGGGATCATTTGCTTGCCTTCCTCCAAACCTAGCAGCGGCTCTGTTTGAGCTCCTTGACTCTGTGGCTAAGTTGCCTTTGGACCTAACCAGACTTAATGGTGCTTGAGGATTTCAATCTTATTCTTTGGCCCCATGAATTGGAAGTTCATGGCCACCATGGCAACCATTGACTTTATCCATTGAACTTATTGATGGCCTACATCATAATCACACATTGGGCTTGGCTTTTGTCTCAGGGCAGTGGAAAAGTAAGCTAAGACTAGTAGATGTAACATTAGTTCCTTGCCATTGACAATTTACTCTCTTTTGTCTCTGGAGTTTATAGCCAAATCTTACTACAGGGTTGCCTACTCAGTCAGCCTGCCCCAGGTAATTGATGGACCTTATAGAGATGTTCAGAGAGCATTTTGGATTTTTCCTGAAGATCCACAATTCAACTGAAATGTTAGTCATAGTTTAGAAATGAACACATGATGAGAGATTTGGATCCATTAGCACCCATGCAGATTTTCTGTGATCATGGATCCCACAGAGTCCTTGTAGCAATGCAAGTGATGCCTAGAGTAATGCCAGAGAAAGACAAAGAATAAAATCAACTAGACACAGATAAGAACTTATTAGAAGTTGTAACTTGTAAGAGCAGCAAAGCATTCTCACTTCTGTGCTCTTATTAGATGCAATAAGAGCATCCATAGATAGCCAGCCAATGGTTCTTTGTCAAGTGACTTGGGCTCTCCTAGGTAAAGTGAGACTGGATGAGCTATTGCAAGATTGCTATGAGAATTATTCTAGGGATCATTTGAACAACTTGGTTTGAAGTTAAATCTGGTTGGTTGGGTCCTGTGGAAATTGCTGGGGCGCATTTAGTTATTTGAAAAGAGAAAATATGAACCCCTTATGGACTTTTGTGTAAAAAAAGAAAATAACTTCATGACTTATGGTTGTGATGATTAAAAAGAATAGGTTATAGAAAGAAAGGAAGTATGATATAATCTTAGAGAAGTTTGATTAGAATTTCATCTCTTAACTGCTAAATCATAAACCATTTCTTAATATTTCTTTTCATATTTTGTCCTTTTCTTTTTTCTTTTTTTCTATTTTTTATTGTTTATTTTCTTTTTTCCTTTCCTTTCTCTTTTCCCCTTTTCACATTTGCTATATATTTTTTCTTTGAATGTAGTTATATATGAAAAATCTTTTAATAAAAACCATTTTTAAAAAAGGAAGGAAGGAATATGAGTGAATATAAATGGTTTGAGACATTCCATGCATAGCTAAAATTTAACTATATATCATTTATTGTTACTATAAAAAGGGAAACAATGATTTACTGAGGTTATTTTAAGTTCTCAGACATGATTTGTATATTCAGTGAATGGAAGTCTTTGTGAAATCAAAAGGAATTATGCATTAGTTAAAAATTGTACCTTCTCTAGCAATAGTTTGCATTTTTATAGGTAAGCACAACTCATAGCTGAAAAATGGGACATTTTATCTACTGTAGGGGAAGGAGTGACAGAATCCGGGGGTGGAGTCAGAAGACGACTCTGCCTAAAATCTCTACATAGCCACAAATGGACTGTAACCCCTCTTGAATTCCGTTGACTCTTATCTTAGGTCAAGATAGCATTAATGGTTAATGGAGTAAATTGATGTGCATAAGCACATTTAGTAATAAATCAGTTTAATTGGGACTTCACGTGTGGTCCTGGTCTTTCATTCTTAACATTCACTGACAAATTGTATCCTGTATAACAATAAGATGATATATGATATTGTTGGATTTGTGGATTAGATTCAGACTCCATCAGAATCCAAAATGCTGTTAATTAAGTTTGGGACTTGTTACTAGTTAAATAGATACAGGTAGTGGTCTATAAGTTAGTGCTTTGGACAGTGTGTAGTTGCAATTACAATGGTGATGAAAAAGTAACTTTGTGACTAATGCTCACATTTGCTATCTTGGCCATGTCTCACTCTCAATTACAAGTTCACCATTACTCTCAGTTAGTACATGTTGTCCTATGCCTGACCTGTTTTTGTCTTTTTTTCCCTCTCTTCCTTTTCTTGAGATACTTTTTTTCCTACAGAACAGTACATCCCTAAAAAGTGCTAACCACAAGGTAACAAGCTATGCTCTGTGACCTTAATTAGTTGATTAGAACCCTGCACCAGCTACAACTGCTACCTTTAACTGACAAGACCCTAATCAGTTTCAGACTAAAGACTTTTTTTGCTTCCTAAGCAGTGGGCATGCTGGAGGTTCGCAGGGGTTCAGTCTAGCTAAGATTCTGTGCAGTTTGGAGAACCTCCAAATCTTACTCCTGGCTGGCCCCACCCATCCCACCCCACCCTCCTAGGAGCCCCCACACGTCCTGTTTGGATGCAGGTAAGTGCAGGGCACGCACAGAGGCTCGGGCAGGGTGAAAAACGGGCCTCCCAGAAGTTCAGGAAGGCCAGAAATGCGCCCATTCCTGGCTTCCAGAAAGCTTCCGGAGCCCGGGGAGGTCATTTTTGCCCTCCCAGAGGCTTAAAGAAAGCCTCCAGAGCCCAGGGAGGGAAAAAATGCTCCCCACCGCCATGGTGCAGGAGGTCGACTAGGCCACGCCCATGAGGGCCACGCCCATCCAACAACCAACAGAGAACCCATTGCTAAAAATTTTAAAGCCCATCCCTGTTCCTAAGTAGCTTGCGACTACAGCCTCTTGTGTGTTAGGCAAAGAGCTGATGCTAACACATCCCTTTCTATGTATTTTTACCTTTGTATGCCTGCTTATTCTCTTGTAGTCCCTTCCTCTCCAATGAATATAAATACAAAGTCAATTCTTGTCTTTCTAATTAGTCTTTGGGTGATCATTCCAAAGTGCAGGAAAATGGAAGAAAAGGACTATACAATTTTTATCCAGACTTCCTTGTGAATTAAGTCCCAGAAATCTTCCCCACTATTTGCACTCCCTCAGCTGTTTAGGTCCATATCTTTTTGACATTGCAAAGCAAAGCAAAGCTGAAGTATAATCATTAGTGCAGTCATGTCATGTGGTTTTTTTTTGCTTAGCAACTGTTTCTCTTAACTACCAAGTTGCCAGTCCCAATTGTAGTTGATAAAGGACTACATGTATTATGTTGGTTGAATGTGTCACATCACTTTTTGAAATGAGTAACTAAAATGGGGTGATTTTACTAATTCAGGGGTTTTGGATAAATATTTATTTCCTTTATTTTCTTGTAGATAACCTTTGCAAAGAAAAGGTGTTTGGCATAGTGCTTAAGCCATCAGGCTAGAAATCTGGAGGCTGAATTCTAGTCCCGTTTTAGGCATAAAATAGGGAGCTGGGAGACCTTGATCAACACTAACTAAAGGAACAAAAAAGACCCCATTCTTTATATAAGAGATCAAATCTTTTTGGTACAGTTTTGAAATGATCAAGATGCTATATTAGATATAGTTAAAACTATCTCCCTGATCTGCGTTACCAAAGCAAACTTAAGAAGGTTAGATAAATAGATTTCTTATAGAGAATCAAGTAATACATTCAAGATCTTATCCAGGAATCACGTGCTTACTGTATATTAGTCACACAGTTTGAAACCTAGGTTTCTTTCTTCATTTTTGAGTCAATGTCCATATGGGTTCCTGTGTTGAAAGTTTTTGCTGTCCATCCTCTTTACTTACAAAATCTCTTTTTCTGGAATATGAACCAAAAGTACAGACTTGACCAACTTCAACCCTATAGGAACAAATGACAGTAAAGATATGAAATTGGAAAGTAATGAATCTATTTTTATGAAGAAAGTTCAGATTAAAACAAAGAGAGAAACGGTAATGGCACTTTGGGATTCTGATGCAGCTTCATACTTAGAGCTCATGGTGGAAGATTACAGATCCAGTGATGGTACTTAAAATGGAATTTGCATTTAATATAAAACAATAACTTTTGATAATGTTAGAAGTATATATTGTGAATGATCAAAACAGTGTTCTGTAAAAGAAGTCCTAGTTATAATGCATAATAGAAACTAGATGATTTAGGTTTTGTCCTTGCTTGAGAAAACAATGCTTGTTTAATACTTGAAAAAACAATGGAGGCAAATAGGGATTAGAACTAAGATGCATTGAAGCAGTACTGAGAGTGCTACTGGTAGCTTCACGCTTAAACTGCTAGAAATTTAAAATATAGGAAAAGGCAATTGATATCTTAAAATTTGCAATAACTTTGTTCTTGTTGAGGCTTACTATAGATTATTAACTGTTATCAGATTTTCAGCCAGTTGCACAACTTTCTTTGCATTTGTGTAGGTAGTTTATATTCCTCTAGCTGTTGTACAAATAGCAAGGAATGACTAAAAATCACAGTTGCCATTTGTTTAAAGATATTAAAAATAGATCCACTAAATACTGAAACCGAATAGATATCTTTGCTAGTTTTGTGTAGACTGCATAGAAAACAGTGTATTATATCAGTCCAAGAAAATGGTCAAAAAGTGAAAGAAACAAGAATGAGAATGACTATAGGATGAAAAACTTTCAGAATGAATGAAGGTTGAAGAAAGAGGATGTGGTAGGGATAGAATAACATAGCAGAGCAGAGCATAGCACAGCATAGAATATTCTTCATTGGCCAATTGTGATTGGACACACAAGAAATTTGTCTCTGGTGCATAAAGTCTCAGTGTACATACAAGGAACAAAATTGTTTTTATAATGTTAGATTTGTTCGAAAGTACATAGAAGTGTATAAGGGAAGATTTTTATGTCATCCACCAAGGCAAAAAAAATTGAAGATGTATCCTACTTTATATCTCAGATAAATCTGACCTTTTAGTGGCTATAAGAAATTATGTTTATTCCTGCTCCCAAACCCATTCTAAATCCAGGGAATGTATACATGGCATACACTGGAGGTGTGCCAATGACCTCCAATTTGTCTGAACCATACATTGGAATTTCAATAATTGGCCTCTTGTGAAAATCTGGAAAATTGGTGGCTAGAGAGTGTATCTTTTGGCTTGCTCTGAATGTAGTATCTGATCCCTAGGGGGATCATGACCTTTCAGAGGAATAGTAACACGAGCAAACCTCAAAGTAGCAATAGCTGCATGTAGATAATTAGCTTTTTCACATTTATTGACATTACAAGATACACAATTTGCATCTGCAGATGTGCTGCACAATCTGCAGAGTGCTCTAGGCTGAAGATGTTAACGCCAGTAGCTACTTTCTGTAGGCTCTCTTTTTCTGGTGATCAAGTTGAAATGAACCATGAAATATTTTTGTCTGAACAGATAACACAACAGTGTCCAGTGAAATAGCATATGTGTAATCCTTTTCATTTATGTTTCATTATATTGATTTATTTATTGGTTATAAGAAATAAAATATAGTCTATATAGCCTAAGTTAATTCCTATGACTTAAGGCAGGGATGTCAAACTCTATTTCATTGAGGGCCGCATCAGGATTGTGTTTGATCTTGAAGGGCCAGGGGCAGGCATAGCTAGGGTGGGCATGGCCAGCTCAACATCACTCGTGTCAGGAGCCCCTGTGATGGCCCGAGTGCTTGAGCAAAAATGGGCTCCCAAGCTCCATTTTTGGCTGTGACGGCCTCCTACAACTCTCTGCCAGTGAAAATGGAGCTCTAGAGGACTGCCCGCAGCCCTCACGAGCTCTGTTTCAACAGTGATGGCCTCCTGCAACTCTGCCAGCGAAAATGGAGCTCTGGAGAGTTGCATGCAGTCCTCGTGGGCTCCATTTTCGGCTGCAACAGCCTCCTGCAATCGTCTGCCCCCAAAAACAGAGCTAGGGAGGGCTGCACAAGTCCCTCCTGAGGTCCATTTTCATTGGCAGAGGCACCGCGGGCGAATCCTTTGCTGTTTCCAGGGTGATCCTGCAGGCCAAATCTGGCCCTCGGGTCTTGAGTTTGACACCCCTGACTTAAGGGAATTTCCTCTAGAATCGGGAATACAGTTCTGTTAGGCTCTGCCTTCTTATTTGAACAGGAGTTTTTTTTGTTTGTTTTCAGCTTTATCATCTAGTAATCAGAAAAATGCGTAATGGAAAGATCAGATACCTATCCCCCAGAGTTTTAAGGAATAATAGAAATGATATTATAAAGCTGCAAACAATTTTTATGCAATTATACATTGTACAAAGTAGAGGTTGTGGCAATTTTTGTACATCTCCCCTTGTATTGATAACTGCGTGAGTTTGTAGATTACTGTAGATATTAATTCACTTTGTTACAACCCTAGATCTAATGTAATTTTCATATTTTATTAAATCAAGCCAATCAAATGAAAGTGTGATTGTATGTGTATGTGTGTGTGTTTCTGTCTTTCCTTGTGTCTATAAATGGTGATAACAATGTGAGTTGTTGTTTTTTAAAAAGAAAGAAACCAAAACAAAGTAAATTATTAATAGTCCCATTCCTTTCTTTTTTACAGAAACCAAAGCCCCAAAACAAAACCTAATTCAAACACTGAATTTCAAAATAGGTGAATATAACCAACAAATTTTTTTTGTTGATTTATATTTTGCGGATCTCCAAAAGCAAGGAGATGCACCCAACATCTACTAAATGTTCTCTGAAAGATCATATATATTAAAACCCACATTTTTTGTAATGTTAGCATATTTTAAAATGAAAAGAAACCAGGTTTACGCTTGTGATGTAAGGTTCCATTTTCATGATCCACTCATTATTCTAACATAAATAGTATTAATTTAACTTAAATATTCTAACTTCTGATAAAAATGAGCTGCAACTGATTCTTCGAAGACTTAACAAACATAGAATTTTAAAAGCAGTGAGTCTAGACATTATATTTTGTAGTAAATTTGTAGCAACAATATTGATTTTGTCATATATCAAAATAATTTATGTTTCTGTTCTTTCTATTTCTATTACAGAAAGTTAATATTGTGCCTGGTGACCCTTTTCAGGCCCACTAGCCATGCCTGGCATTGTGGTGTTCCGTCGTCGCTGGTCTGTGGGAAGTGATGATCTTGTTTTGCCCGCCATTTTTCTCTTTGTTCTTCATACAACTTGGTAAGTGAAAATATACATGAGAAGAAGACTTCTGTTGTTAGGTCATAAGCCATTGATATTTGTTTTGTAATTTTCATGTCCAGGTACTAATATTACGGTGCTATTTAAAATATTCTGCTAAAGTTCATATATACAAAGTATGGAAGTGAATCTATGCATGTAGCTAAGTTCAGGCTCAAATAATTATTTTTAAATGTTTGAGAGAGACAGAGAAAGAGAAAAAGAGAGAGAGAGAGAGATCTGGTCTAATCGCGCTCTCTCCCTCTCTCTCTCTCACATACGCACACACAAACACACAGAAGCAGGGGTAGAATTCAAATTTCTTAACAACTAGTTTTGTGGGCATGGCCTAATTTGTGGGTGTGTCTTAATGGTCATGTCACTGGCTGGGCATGGCTTCTATATAAATATTGTAAATATTTATGTAAATATTGAATTTTTTATTTTTTTAAAAACAGGCCAGGCAGGCAGGTAGGCAGGTTGAGTTGCTCACAGAATCACAGATTCACTTAGAGATCTATCTTTCTGCCATTGGCTACCTGAGTCTGTCACATAAAATTTGCTTGCAAGCAAACTCATAAAATTTGCTAGCAAGCAAACTCACAAAATTAACTCACAACACACCATGTATGTAAATATTGGATTTTTTATTTTTTTTAAAAAAGCAACTTTTACCCAAAACCAGGCAAAGCAGGCAGGCAGATTGAGTTGCTCACAGAATCACAGATTCATTCAGAGATCTATCTTTCTGCCATCGGCTACCTGAGTCTGCACTGAATAATAGAACCTTCAGTTCTAAGGAAGGTTCGGTTCTAGCTAATCTAAATCTCCCGGCACAGTAGAACAGCTGATGGTCGTGGGGAAAAAAAGAAAAATAGCAATTTAGCAGGCAAGTTTGCCAGGTAAGGAATGGGCGGGGAGGGTTCCCACGGGCCATGTGGGTGGCACAGCCTTGTGTTCCCGCGCAGCCTGGATTAATTTCTTTAGTGGGTGCTCTGGGGGTGACGTTTCTCTGAGGACCACCAAAATTTTGTCACAGACCACCAGTTGGTGACCACTGATTTAAATGGTTTCTACATAAATACTGCCACTGAGAAAGCTGAACCATGTCAGCATCCATTAAGAAACTTTTAAAAGCAGAGCTTTTTGGATCAAGCTACATTTGGAAAGCTCAAAACCAGATTGGAGGCAAATGCAGTTCTTCCATATCAGTCCATTAATATTTTTGTAATTAAAGTGAGTCATACTTATTCCCAAGGAGAAGAAATCCAATAACTACACTGGTGTTCTATTTATTAGAAATAAATATATACAAAACCATAAACACATTTTTGAGATACCCAGATCTTTTTATTATACAAAATGTTACAAGAAGTTGATGGAAGTGAGAAAGGATATGACAAAAAATGCTGCGTTGGTTGAGGTTAAAAACCATAAAATTGGGTGGATGGACCGTTGGACACAGAGACACTCTCAATCAGATATTTAACAAAGTGGGGACAGGGTTTTTGTGTGTGAAAGAATAATGATCTCTCCTTAGTTCTGATACCTAATATTAATATCTGACCTCGGAATTATTTTGCTGTGAGACTGGTTTCCTGTTGTGAGATTTCAAGGTTCTAATAAAAAACAAATCAGTACTTGTTAACCTAATGTCATGGACAGAACAATAATTGTTGGTGGTAATGGCATTTATGTGTCATCTTGGGTAGGTTCCTCATGAGCAAACAAATTTATTACATTTAGGAGCCTGTGATAGTTAAGATGTACTGTATGTGTGTGTAAAAGAGAGGGGGGGGGAGGGAGAGGGAGGGAGGGAGAGGGAGAGAATGTGTACACATGTATTGGCAAGCATGGTAGATTACATGCCAGGATAAAAACATTATAATTGGTGTATGGAATCAAAAAGCCCTCTGCTGACTGTTGAAGTATGTGCAGGTTTTTACTGTTCTCATTTCTAGGCCCCTTTACATGATGGAGAGACAAGTAAATCTCAAGGAGATTGATGCAGCCTTGTTTCCCTTTGTATTGCAGAGGAACACAGAGTGTGTTCTGGGACACAATCCAGAAATCAGTATGTGGGTGGGAGGGGTGGTGGGGGTAACTTTGTTAGCTAACCATCAGCACTTTACTATTGCAGCAGCACAACGATGAATAACACCCATAAGTATATGATATTCACGAAATACAAACTTGCTGTTGGCTGAACTGATGCATTCTATTATCTGAGAATCCCATAACCCCCGTATCTAAAATCAAATAAAATCAATGTGATAATCTATATAGGAACTGAAATTTTGACATGTTTACTTTATGAATAATATAAAAATAATTTTTCTGTGAATATAATATTACACATACTACAATATCTTAGAGATACAATAGTAATTTATTGTGGGATAAGCCTTTTTTGGCAGCAGTTAATTTCATAAATTGCAAACAGTTTTGGTTATTTATATAGTAATAACTATTCCCAGGAATTAAAAAGGAGATACTTCCTTTCTCAGCTTATATAAAAGCAAAACAAATCACAACAGGTTTTTTTTAAAAAAAAATCTAATAAACATTAGGCTTCTTGTTCCTTATATGGCTAAAAGTCTTTGGTCATGTATATATTGTCCCAAGCTTTGTCAAAAGAATGTGGCTTGTGTACGGCAGGTTCATCATCCTTTCTGTGGTGCTCTTTGGACTGGCATACAATCCCAATGAGACCTGCTCTCTCAATCTGGTGGACCATGGCAGAGGTTATCTGGGTATTTTGCTCAGCTGCATGATCGCTGAAGTTGCAATCATCTGGCTCAGCATGCGTGGCAGCATTTTGTACACAGAACCCCGGGATTCCATGCAATATGTGCTATACGTCAGACTAGGTAAGAGGCAGCAGCCAAGGTTTTTTTTTTATTAATGTTTAGTCTTGATGCAGCTGGCTGTCGTGCTCTCAAAGGGTTCTCCATTCATAATATTGACAAACATTGAGTGATCCAGGGGCATTTGTGGCACCGAAAGACGTCTGCATCTGGTTATATGCCTATAGAAGTTAAATATTATTTGCAAGTTTAGTGACTGTTTCACTACTTTTGCAGATGTGGGAAAACAAACTCCTATTTTCCCCTAATAGGAAAATATGCCTATTTATGACTCCATAAAATCTGTATCAATTTTTCTTGGGTGAATGCACATTTATGATTTTTTACTGTTAAAAAAATCACAACCTCATTAATGAAATACATATACTTTGTCTAATGCCTTGATAACGTTGCATGTGTGCTGTTTTTTGTATTCAGAAAAGACAAACAAGTTACCATGATACTTTTAAGGATAAGTAAATATAGTTTACTATTCTGTGAAGAGAAACACATACTATAATTATCTTTCTCAAACTCAACATTATTTCCTTTGTTTGCTTACCATGAGCTTTCATTTGTAAAAAATCTGATGCCTATCTACCCCACCCCAAAGTGTGTATGGAATATATTATGCGATTCACTTCAACCCTCCCCAAAATGGCTACATACAGATACATGTGCTATAGAGAGGTAGGAGATAAGACATTTTGGATTCTTTCCCTGTTCATTTTCATAGTTAAGGTTCCCCATTATCATTCTTTAATATTTTTCCCTAGACAACTACATTGCATGTATGCCTCGGTAAAGTGAAAATAATGACATTTATTTTTATTTAGTGTATGGCATCTACAAAGGTTATACAATCACTGATATACAACACTTAACAAAACACATTATACTGTACATAGAAACACAAATATAAGTTTAAAAATATAAGTTTAAATAAAATATATCAGCAAATATATATGTGGGCAATACAATATTCAAGATAAAACCATAAAATCACTATAAAATGGCACTATAGAATAAGATAGATGTTATAATTTGTTATAATTTGATATCTAAGCAAGCTAATCACCTAACCTCTTCTGGTATGGCTACTGCAATGAGATCATCCTATTTAGAATGTCACATCAGAATGGATATTTTTCTCATTGCCTAAGAATTGCTGCTAAGAAATATGGTGAAATCAGCTATTGCTGTTTTTGTTGTTATATCATTGTGCATTCTGTTCTTATTGTTCCAGCAATCTTGGTGATTGAATTTGTCTACGCTATTGTGGGTATTGTTTGGTTAACCCAGTACTACAGTTCCTGCAATGATGTTACTGCCAAGAGTGTTACTTTGGGTATGTCTTTAAAAGTATAAGTATTTAAAATCACATATTCCAGGGCTGTCAGGCTCCTGGCCGCGGGCAGGATGTGTCATGCGCTGGCCATGCCCATGCCCAGTTTAGCAATGGCGGGGAAGTCCCAATGTTATGTGACACCACCATGACACTGCAAGTTTGACACCCCTGACGTATACTCACCACAGTGTGTTGAGATTTAACCTGTTCATAAAGCTAAGCAAGCATAATTTTTAAGGTTTTGTTGTTTTACTGTTGTAATTTGGTTTTGCTAAAACCATTCATATACATTTATTCATAGGATAACAATAGTATTACAACTAGAAAGGAAGTAACTATTGAAATCTAACTAGGCTGTGCTAAAAAAAAGTGTTCTTTATACATTTATGCCATGATCCTCTGAAGGACTGAAGATGTAAATTGAACAAAGTGGTAATGCAACTATTTGGGGTCACTATTGTTATCCAACAATACTCATTGAGCCTTGCTTGATAACCCTTATTAAATATACACTGCTCAAAAAAAAATAAAGGGAACACTTAAACAACACAATGTAACTCCAAGTCAATCACACTTCTGTGAAATCAAACTGTCCACTTAGGTAGCAACACTGATTGACAATCAACTTCACATGCTGTTGTGCAAATGGAATAGGCAACAGGTGGAAAGCATAGGCAGTTAGCAAGACATCCCCAATAAAGGAATGGTTCTGCAGGTGCTGACCACAGACCACTTCTCAGTTCCTGTGCTTTCTGACTGATGGTTTGGTCACTTTTGAATGCTGGTGGTGCTTTCACTCTAGTGGTTGCATGAGACGAAGTCTACAACCCAAACAAGTGGCTCAGGTAATGCAGCTCATCCAGGATGGCACATCAATGCAAGCTGTGGCAAGAAGGTTTGCTGTGTCTGTCAGCATTGTGTCCAGACCATGGATGGCTACCAGGAGACAGGCCAGTACATTAGGAGACGTGGAGGAGGCCGTAGGAGGGCAACAACCCAGCATCAGGACTGCTACCTCCGCCATTGTGCAAGGAGGGACAGGAAGAGCAGTGCCGGAGCCCTACAAAATGATCTCCAGCGGGCCACAAATGTGCATGTGGCTGCTCAAACGGTCAGGAACAGACTCCATGAGGGTGGTATGAGGGCCCGACGTCCACAGGTGGGGGTTGTGCTTACAGCCCAACACTATGCAGGACGTTTGGCATTTGCCAGAGAACACCAAGATTGGCAAATTCACCACTGGCACCCTGTGCTCTTCACAGATGAAAGCAGGTTCACACTGAGCACATGTGACAGACGTGACAGGGTCTGGAGACGCCGTGGAGAACATTCTGCTACCTGCAACATCCTCCAGCATGACCGGTTTGGCAGTGGGTCAGTAATGGTGTGGGGTGGCATTTCTTTAGGGGGCTGCACAGCCCTCCATGTGCTCGCCAGAGGTAGCCTCACTGCCATTAGGTACCAAGATGAGATCCTCAGACCCATTGTGAGACCATATGCTGGTGTGGTTGGCCCTGGGTTCCTCCTAATGCAAGACAATGCTAAACCTCATGTGGCTGGAGTGTGTCAGCAGTTCCTGCAAGACGAAGGCATTGATGCTATGGACTGGCCCGCCCGTTCCCCAGATCTGAATCCAATTGAGCACATCTGGGACATCATGTCTCGCTCCATCCACCAACACCACGTTGCACCACAGACTGTCCAGGAGTTGGGGGATGCTTTAGTCCAGGTGTGGGAGGAGATCCCTCAGGAGACCATCAGCCACCTCATCAGGAGCATGCCCAGGTGTAGTAGGGAGGTCATACAGGCACATGGAGGCCACACACACTACTGAGCCTCATTTTGACTTGTTTTAAGGACATTACATCAAAGTTGGATCAGCTGTAGTGTTTTTTTCCACTTTAATTTTGAGTGTAACTCCAAATCCAGACCTCCATGGGTTGCTAAATTTGATTTCCATTGATATTTTTTGTGTGATTTTGTTGTCAGCACATTCAACTATGTAATGAACAAAGTATTTAATAAGAATATTTCATTCATTCAGATCTAGGATGTCTTATTTTTGTGTTCCCTTTATTTTTTTGAGCAATGTATTTTATGATATATTATGATGCTACAGAATCTCCAAGAGTATCAGAAGTTTTATACAAGAATTATCTTTATCTTGTAAAAAAAAACAACAGGGAATATTACTCCATGAAAAAGAACACATGAACTTCAAGCAAAGTGTGCAAATGAGATCTGCCACTTACCAGCTGGGCTTTATCCTCTGCCTCTTCTGTTTCACTAGGAATGGTGGTCTGTAACTGGGTGGTCATTTTGAGCGTCTGCATCACTGTCCTTTGCGTCTTTGACCCAACAGGACGGACTTTTGTTAAATTGCGAGCCACAAAGAGGAGACAGCGTAATCTAAGAACATATAACCTGAGGTAAGAAAAGTGTAATTGTAGAGGTTGACTCAGAATTTGTATAAAATAGATTTTCAATTTAGATAAATACAAATCTTTCGTCTTCAATGTAGATGAGCACAAATGAGTGTGGCAGCAAATAGTGCAGTTTATGTGCTAGGGATACTTTTTAAAAATTATAAATAATAAAGGTCTTGTAACATACATTAGTCAATGTTGGTTTCTTTTTTTTTCTTCTCAATGATACTATCATGTACATTAAGAGTAAAAGGTAATGGTTTAGCCAAGATCATCCAAGTATAAATGGAATACATTATGTGATGACCCAGAGGGTAACACAAACATAACAAAATCCAAAATGTAAATAAATGTCCTTTAATGCTTCCAATTTGGCCCCACTGTTCAATAATTCTCAGTTGGAGATAAAACTTACTCAAAAATAGTCTTCAAAAGAAAACAATACAGTCCGAACTTAATGAGCAGACAGAAGTGAAATAAAAAACCAAATAAACTACAATGAAGAAATTTCCACAATGGACCAGGATAATAAGTAATTAACCAAATTCAAGGAGATAACAAGGCACAGTCTATTGGAAGGACACCAACCAAGATAACTTCAGTCCAAAATAAAACACATTTTGCTTCTGGCAACGCTGTGTTGTAACCGTCTCTCTTATATACTGTTCTCCTGAGCTGCAACTAATGAGGGGGATCATGGCCACTTCCCCTCTCATAAGCCAAGTTGTTTCCTTCTCCGTTCCAGGGCCTGGATCTTCCTCTGACTGCTCAGCCAGCCTCTGCCCTTCCCCAGCCTCCTCCACAACCTCCGGAGTCACACCTCCACTCCCTGTCGGCTGTTCCTCCTCTCCTTCAGAGTCCGACTCTACCAAGGGCATGACACATTAGAGGTCATTCACCCAAAGCTACAAAATAATTATATTTGGTTTGTCATAACTGAATAAGCCAGGAGTATTTGACAACAAAATGGGATTTTCAACTCTGCAATTTTCTATTTTTTAAAATAAAAAAGTTAAAATAGATATGTAAAACTTTTATAATTAATTTAATTTAGTCAGTATGATCCCCCACCCACAAAGGTGTAGGATTTTTGATCAAACATATAATATTAACATTTTCCATCATTTTGTTTTCCTTCACAATCCATGGAGTTTATACTTCTGTAATATTGCCTAGGTTGTATTGGAGATTTGAATTGAGCAGAAGTCCTTATTGGAGAATATGGTTCAGAACCTAAACAGAGTGCTAAAAATACTGAGTAATTAAGTAGCAGAACCTCCCAATTTAAAAATGCTTATAATGTATTAACTGAGATGCAGAGTAAGGGGTCAGTCCATTTGTTTTTAAATGCTAACTGACACTGATTGTATTTGAAGTAAGAGCTGCATATTTTGAAAAATCCACAAAGACAGAAACCTTGACGAATTTGAAGAGAGGAAGGTACAAAAGGAAAAAGTTTCCATTATCTCTTAAGCATAAGGACTTATTTAATCACCTTGTTAGTGTTTGGGGACAAACCCCCAAGCAGAGTGCACAGCAGCAGTCAAGCCAGGCAGCCAAATGAGAGAGAGGCTGGGCCCAAGAGTATACACACACTGGAGACAAAAACACTGTTTGTAATTTTAAATAGTTATTTTATTCATTTAGAGTTTAAGCATTGTCAATCAGTCCATATGTCATTATCCAATATATCCATCCAGTAACTTAGTTCATTAAACTAGACAGTACAATGTCTTTATCTTCACCTTCCGATACCTTTCTCTCGAAGACAACGCTGAGTATGCACAGGATATCAGCTCACCAAGTAAACAGTCCTTTTGTTCAGTAGAAACGGTATCCAGCACAGTAGCCAAACAAGCAGACGTCTCAAACAGGAGTAAACAGCAGGCAGCAGACAGCAGAGAGACCAGGAACCAGAGACCAGTAACCAGGGCAGTGACCAGGAAGTGTTACGTTTCTCTTACTTCCTTATATTGCTGCTTGCAACCGCACCCTTAATTATCTTATTACATTGCAGTTTTGTGCTTAAAGCTACAAACACTTAAACCTAGGTTTATATATTTAGTCACCCAAACTTAGTTGGTGTATCCATATACCCAACATGTATTAACTGAGATGCAGAGTAAGGGGTCAGTCCATTTGTTTTTAAATGCTAACTGACACTGATTGTATTTGAAGTAAGAGCTGCATATTTTGAAAAATCCACAAAGACAGAAACCTTGACAAATTTGAAGAGAGGAAGGTACAAAAGGAAAAGGTTTCCATTATCTCTTAAGCATAAGGACTTATTTAATCAACAATGTATCAAGTGAGGAGGCTTTGTAAACACCTTTTTCTGATCTGAGTAATTCCTGACGTTCTTTTTCTACGGCGACTTATGTATCTCTGTAATGCAACTGTATTCCAGCAGGTGGCAGCATCTAGCCTACTTTGGCTGAATTATGCAAAGTTGGCTCAGCTACTATTTGGATGGGAGACCACTGGGAAATCCCAGAGCTGTAAACTGGAGTAGGAAGTAAAAAAGAAAGAAAGCTTTGGAAGAAGACAGTGGGAAACCATTTCTCTTCTGTTGCAAAAGAACATCATGTTAATTACTAGGAGCTAAGCTGTATTTGAGGAAGACTTTACTTTTACCTTATAAAGTAACTATAGAGTTCTAAATCTGCCACTATTCAGAAAATTATGTGGAAGCTTTAAGACAGATGACATTCAGAACTTTCACAATTTCTTTCCATGTTATTCCAGTGTTTATATATTCTTGATGTTAAGCTCTTGATGTCCTTTTGATCTGACTGACATTTGACTGTAACTTTTTTTTTTTTAAGGCATCGCTTGGAAGAAGGCCAGGCTAGCAGCTGGACCCGCCGTCTGAAAGTTTTCCTCTGCTGTACACGAACAAAAGATTCACAATCAGTAAGCAACTACTGTCTTCATTAAAAAACAAATATAATTCGTGATTTTGATAGTATTATAGTAAAACTGTAGCTGATGATGAGAGGAAATATGGTACTAGTATCCTATTGGGATATTCCACACATATATGTTGACCCAATGAGTGATTCTCTTTTGTAACAATAGAAAAGCTTTTCATAATTGGCTTGTTTTTGACATATGATATATGAATTCAAGCATTATTTCTTGACTACCACAGTAAAGAAAAATTGAAGAAATGCTATGAATGTTATTTTAACTGTCTTAGAAGAAAAGTTTAATGCAAATAAAAATCAATACATTCAGCCAAGTGCAGAAACTGGTAATCCAGAAATGGCTGTATTTATACATAATACCAAGGTAGGATTACTGTTTACTCAATGATTGCCTAATTCACACATAAACTAAGTTATAAAAGATTATTTACATACTGTATTTTTTAAAAAAAGCAAACTCCATTGTGGTTTAATATGATGCCTTTAGCAATCCAACAAGCTAACAACTATTTCAAGCTCTTGACTCTTGCTCGTTGCAGATTAATTTTTCATCTTTTCTTCTTTGGATTTTTCAGGATGCTTACTCTGAAATTGCATATCTCTTTGCTGAATTTTTCCGAGATCTTGACATAGTCCCATCTGATATTATAGCAGGCCTCGTTCTACTACGTCAACGACAAAGAGCAAAACGCAGTGCAGTATTGGATGAAGTGAGTGTGAGGAATTCTCATTTTAACAATGAAAAGTGGACGAAATAGGCTTAATGTTACTTAAAATCACCTTCTGTGATACATTTCAGTTTTGAAAACTACCTAACACTTCATCATAATTCACTTCCCAGCTACTTACAGTTTCACTGTTTCTTATTGACAAGATTGAATTAATATTCGTGTACTGAAATAGAGGAAATTACGGTTTTAAATGCCTTTCAATATCATGTTCGTTATTAGAGAAAATATACCATAAAGCACCAATTCTTTCTGTCTGATTTTTTTAAATTAACCAATTAACACTTTAATTTGGTCTGAGTACTAATTCTAGGAATATATATAGAGAACATCTAGGATCAATTGAGTAGTGGCAAATACTGTGATTTGAATAATGAAGAAATTGCTTATTATGAGAGATAGTTGCAAATATCCTATTAAACATTCTTTTCCTCTTTCCATCCAGAAGACAGAAAATACCTTAATGTTGGCCAAGCATCTCAGCTGAGCAATATAGGTCACAACTAAAACTGTGTGAAAGTAATGGGAATATGACAAGAGAGACAAAACAGCTATTGTCATAAGAAGGTTCAATGACAATGAGTGATCATCAGTTATACAACAATTTAGTTTCAGCCAAGCAATTTTTTTTAACAATTTCAAGGCTGATAATTATTTTAATTAAACCTAATTTTTTGTGGATTAGAATCCACTTAATCAGATTATCGTACTTGTATTCTAGTCCACAAAAGCCAAGCCATAAATGTATTGCTCTATTTGAAGAAGATGGGCGGTTCAAACATGTGAAAAATAAATAAGATTGCCTATAAGATGTTACAAAACTGACGGTTTTATACATTCCTAGGCTTCAGATTCAGTTTAAAAAAAAGAAAAAAGAATTCAGCCTACAACATTCAGAGAAGACAGAAAAACAAAGGAAAGAAACTGATAACACACATTGAGAATAACATATTTTCCAATTGCATTAATTCAAACGAAGAAGTGTTTACTTCTTAAGTACATGCTGAATATTTTAATTACATTTTTTTCCAACCTATATGATTTACAGGCAAACAATGATATACTAGCTTTCTTGTCGGGAATGCCAGTTACCAGGAACACAAAATATTTGGACCTGAAAAACTCAGTAAGTTATCAGATTGTTTATTACAGAAAATATACAAACTCAGTGGATCAAAGGAATTAGTTGTTCTGTCTTTCCTTGGATAAACTCTTGTTCTAATCTTAGACATTAAGAGATCGATTAGATAAGGTAGAGATATATTAGTTCATAACAACCCCCATGAATGTGACTTGCCAAAGGAAACAACAGATGTTATTTCACAAGTAAAGTACTGTCAAAGTGTAAGTAAATCTAATTAATAAAATCAAACAAAAATAAATATAATTAATAATTAAAATAATTAATAAATTAAAAAGAAAATGCAAACAAACAAAACAAAGAACAGACTTGATGGACCACTGAGTATTTTTTGTCATCAGTTTTCTGTGATTCTCTTTTCAGTTTCTTTGATGTATCAGAGAGTTATTGCTATACCCTAATTGTGTTTTGAAATTTCCTTCTAATGTTGGTCAGTTCTTTAAAAGAGGTACCATGTAACTCTTGAAAGATTGAAATCTTCTAACCTGAAATAAATACTCCGTAGAATGCTCCTACATACAATACAAAGCTCCTGGAGTTCCATAGAACTGCCAGAGTGCTACAAAAGAGTTGATAAGGTTCCAATTTTCAAAAAGGGAGGAAATATATCCAGGAAATTACAGACCAATCAGGTGGACATCAGTACCTGGGAAAATAATTAAAAAGATAAGCAGTGGATTTGCAAGCATCTTGAAATGAGCAAGGTGATTATTGGAAGCCAACATGGGTTTGTTTAACAAAGATCATGATAGACAAGCCTTACTGACTTCTTTGACAAAGTGACTAAATGAATGGATTGGAGAGATATCAGAATATAGTTTATTTACACTTCAGGAAGGCATTTGACAAAGTAGATCACAGCCTACTTGTTAATAAGGTATAAAAATGTGGGATAGATAGCATCATCGCTAAATGGATTCGCAACTGGCTGATCAATCATATTCAATGTGTAGTCCTCAATGACACTACATCTACACGGAGGAAAGCATTTATTTATTTGATTTGTCAATCGCTTACAAGATACATCCATAAGAATAAACATAGTTTGGAATACTCCCTATTTATAAGAAAAATAAAAAGAAACAATAGGATAGGGATGGTAGGCACTATTGGTGCGCTTATGCACGCCCCCTACAGGCCTTTTAGGAAGGGGGTGAGATCAATAGTAGACAGTCTAAGGTTAAAGTTTTTGGGGTTTGGGGAAGAAACCACAGAGTCAGGTAGAGTATTCCACTCTGTTGCTGAAGTCGTATTTTCTGCAGTCAAGTTCGGTGCAGTTAACCTTGAGTTTGTATCTATTGTGTGCTCTTGTATTGTTATGATTGAAGCTGAAATATTCATTTGCAGGTAGGACATTGCAATGTATGATTTTATATACTATATTTAGATCGGATTGAAGGCGGTGTAGTTCTAGGTTTTCTAGGTCTAGAGTTTCAAGTCTGGTGATATAAGGTATTCTGCAATGAGTAGAGGAGCAGAGAACTCTTCTTGTGAAATATTTCTGGACTTTTTCAATTGTGTTAATATCAGATACATGATATGGGTTCCAGACTGATGAGCCGTATTCAAGTATAGGTCTAGCAAATGTTTTGAATGCTCTAGTTAGTAGTGTGATATTACCAGAGAAGAAGCTATGTAGGATTAGATTAACAACTCTTAATACCTTTTTGGCAATGTAGTTACAATGGGCTCTAGCATTTAAATCATTAGAGATGAGTACTCCAAGGTCCTTGACAGAGTTTGGATCCTCAACAAGGTCTTGACTGTTCAGTTTGTATTTTATTTTCTGATGTATATTTTTTTGCCAGTATGTAAAACAGAGCATGTATTTGTTGAGATTTGAAGTTGCCATTTGATTGATAATTCTGATACATAGTCAAGGTCTTTTTGGAGGGTAGTAGTATTGTCTGTGGTGTTGAATAGCTTTACATCAACAGCAAAGAGAAAGCAGTTGCTCTTAATATGATCACAGAGGTCATTTATGTAGAGTATGAAGAGAGTTGGTCCTAAAACACTGCCTTGGAGAACACCATTGTTGACAGCTACAGAATTTGATAGGACACTCCCAATTTTGACCATTTGTTGTCTGTTTGACAGGAATGCTTCTTTCCAGTTATGCAGTTGTCCAGAGATACCATAAGATTTTAGTTTTAGTAGTAGTTTGTCGTGTACCACTGAATCAAAGGCTTTACAGAAGTCTATGTAGATTGTGTCTATTGCTTTGCCCTGACAGAGTTGTGTAGTCCATATGTTTTGCAGTGTAAGAGTTGCAGATTACAGGGATTCAGATTTCTGAAACCAAATTGTTTTTTAGAGAGTAGGTTGTTTGTCTCTTAAGTGGAGGATAATGGATTGGTTAATAATTGATTCCATGACTTTACAGGTGACGAAGCATAAGGAGATTGGTCTGTAATTTTCAACTAGGCTGGGGTCTCCCTTTTTGAAGATGGGGATGACTGTGGCTTGTGACCATAGCTTTGGCAAGGAGCTGGTCCTGAAAGATTTTCCAAAGATTATGCTTAAGAGGTTCGGCTATGTCAGTGGATAGCTTTTTTAAGAAGTAGGCACATATTCCGTCTGGTCCAACAGATAGGGATGGTTTTATATTGCGCAGTGCTTTTTCAACAATGTCTTCTGTAAAATCGATATGCATTAGATCATTGTAGTTGTCTGTGGTTCGACTAGGAAGTACTGGGCTTGATTCATTGCTGTTTACAAATACTGAGCCAAATAATGTGTTAAAGAGGTTTGCTTTGATGGTGTCGTTGTTGCAGTCTTTACCATTAGGTACTTTCAGGGGTGGGATGGACCTTGAGTCTTTTAGTTTGTTGTTTACAAAATTGTAGAAAGCACGGGTGAAATTTGTGCGTAGAAGGTTTTCCTCTTGTTTAATGTGATAATTAGTGCATTCAGTTTTTATCTGGTAACATAGATGTTTTCATCAGTTTTTGAAGTTGGCAACGTGACCAGATTTGTTTTTTCACCAAAGTGATCTCTTTTTGGATTGAAGCTTCCTTATTGTTATGGGTAATCTGTTTTTCCTGGTTTTGGGAGTTGTTATTGGTACATATAGTTTGATGGCTCTTTTGATTTCTAGTAAGAATATGTTGTAATGGTCTTCAACAGTATTGCATCCAGTGAATAGAAATTGCCATTCAAGGGAAGAGAGATTGTTGATTATAAGATCATAGTTGCCTTTTTTGAAGTTATAATTGGGGATTTTGTCATTGTGATGATTTTTGTGTGGACGTATGTTGAGACAAAAGTCAATCATGTTGTGGTCACTGTTGGAAAAGGGTTCTTTAATTTGTATTTCGTAAATTGAATTCAAACTATTGCAGAAGATGAGATTGAGGCAGTTGTTAAGCCTAGTATTGTTGGTTAGTAGTTGTTCCAGTCCCAGATTTGTTGCAGCATAGTAGAAGGTTGCATGTATGGGTTCAGTTGTACATTCGTTTAGGGTCCAGTTAATATGAGATAGATTGAAGTCACCAAGAAAGATAAAAGTGTGTGGGCAGCATGCTGCCCATGTTAGTAGTGTATTTAGCTTGTTTACATGTTCAATGTCATAATCAGGGGCTCCGTAACATACTAAGAACCAAAATGTGATATTTAAAGTCTGTTCACAGATAATGGTCTCAGGAAGAGCAAGCTCTTGGGTAACTTGGATGTTTTTTAGATGTAAGGACTTTTTATAGAAGATAGAAACACCACCTCCTCTATGGATTTCACGATCAGATTGGTAAACATAATAGTCTCTTACTGAGGTAATGGAGTCAGGGAGAGATGCATTGAGCCATGTTTCACAGACAAATATGAAGTCGAATTTAGCCGTATTTAGTAAGAGGAGAAATTCAGGTATTTTATTTATAAGGCTTCTTGCATTGAATAGCTTGCATTTAAGGCCAGTTGTAGTTTGAATAGTTGGGGGTGTGCGTGCCTAGTCTTGGGTGATGGGTTAGGGTTATGTAGTAGGCATGTAGTAGGATACCCCTTCAACATCTTCATAAATGATTTAGGTGAGAGGACAGAAGGGGACCTTATCAGATTTACATACTATACCATGCTGGGGGCAATTGCCAAAACTTTAGAAGACAGACTGAAGAGTCAGAAGGATCTTGACAGACTTGAGCATGGGCCCTATCTAACAAGATGCAGTTCAGTGGTGAGAAAAGTAAGGCCTTGCACCTAGGCAGAAAAAATAAAATGCACAAGTTAAGAATAGGTGGTATCTGGCTCAGCAGTAGTAACTGTGTGAGAGATCCATGTATCCTAGTGGACCACCACTAAAGTATGAGTCAGCACTGTGCTGCAGATGCAAAAAAAAAAAAAGCACTGCAGACCTAGGATGCATCAGCAGAGGGATAGCATCAAGAATATGGAAGTGATAGCACTGCTCTATTCCGCACTAGTGAGGCCAGACTTGGAATACTACATCCAGTTCTGGTTATCACGATACAAAAAAGATCCTGATGCCCTAGAAAGACTGCAAAGAAGAGCAACAAAGGTGATAAAGGGTCTGGAGGGTAAAACCGTATGATGAATGGTTAAGGTAACTAGGTCTGTCTAATTATTGAAGAGAAGGAATAGGGGTGACATGATAGTTACCTTCCAGTACTTGATGGGCTATCACAGAGAAGCGGGGGTTATTCTCCATATACCTATTCTCCACAGTACCTGAAAATATAGACAAGAAGTAAAAAGGCCCCAAAGAGTTTTGATCTATGGGTTATTTTTAATTATATTTACTGTACTACAATTTAAAATTGAGAAATTTTAAATTATTTCTTTGTTTTTCGGGGGGCCTGAAAGGGTCTCAGGGCACGAAAATGGGCCACATTTTGAGAATAGGTAAACCATTTTTTGTAAACAGTTATTTGTACAAATGAGTTATATATACGAATGAATTGACCACTAAAGTCTGTTTTCTTATAGCACTGTTTATACCTGGGTAATAAAAACATTTGAAATTTTCTGGGACTTTCGTGAGTCTTACACTATTAAATAAGTAATACTTTTGAATTAAAGCTATAAACCTCAAATGTAGACATTTTTATTGCTGTAGCATACAAAAAAAGATACATAAGTGAAGAAAATTAAGAAAAAAGACACAGAATGCATATTTTGAAAACAGCTGTTTTTAAACATTTCATGAAGCTTTACCACTCAAAATAATGGTATCTCTTTCCATTACATCAACACAGAACTAATTTATGATCAGTGAGCAAATCCACATCGTCAATCCAGGATTCTGTGTAGCACTGTCTTTTTATCATATAAGAATGTTATGTTCTGGTAAATTCCACACTTCATAAATCAGGAGTTCTTCATTTGGTAATAAATAAATAAAAATTGTACGTAATTTCAACTTGCACGTGTAAACTATACAGCACTCTTCTCAAAATCATCAACAAACAAACCCAAATTGTATAAGTGTGGCATGAATACATAAGTGTCTCTTCCATTATTTTACACTTACAGCATAATGAAGTTGATAGCCAATTCTTTTGAAAAGCTTTATGCAGTATCTAATAAATATAGAAAAAATCTGTCATTGAATTAGTCTCATTTTAAGATCATGATATCTTAATATTCTTTTAACCGTTCATTTGTTAAAACAGGGTATTCCAACTTTTGATTCCAATTCTTACAAATTCTCTGTCTCTAAAAATATTTGGAGTTACACATGAGTTCATTCAATAATATTTTAGCAGTAGGGGAAATACCTTTGCCCAATCTAGTTTTGACTGCACTGCATCTTATTATTACTATTTAGGTTTTGCTTCCACTTTTAACTAATCAGAGGGCTTCATTTTGTAAAAATGCATGAACTTCGTTTAGTTGTTCAAACAAGCCAGAATCAAGTTAAGGGTTAGGAACTTGGCTTATTAGTAGATCGCATGTTACAAATCAGTTTTCTTAGCTAGGGTACGCAATAATAAGGTTCTCCAGCTGGAAGTCATAATTTCTCATCCACTCAGCAGCTATCCCAGAGTGCTAATCTCAGGCTTCTTCCATCAAACAGTGCCTGGAAGTGGCTATTTGGAGCTTAATTGAAAGATCAAATAGACTATGAAAACCTAATCAGAAATTATAGTTTCTTGATAACTAAGTGAGAGGAAGTTATTTCTAAGCATGGCATCATGCCATATTTCTTTTATTCCCTTCAGCAAGAGATGCTGCGATATAAAGAAGTATGCTATTATATGCTCTTTGCTTTGGCTGCTTATGGTTGGCCCATGTATTTGATGAGGAAGCCTACCTGTGGACTCTGTCGCTTGGCCAGATCCTGCTCGTAAGTATTGATCCAGATTGTTTTAAATGTCTTTTACTTTATTATCTCCTTTATTTTTTTTTCTTCCTCTGTCTCCTCATGCACTCCTCCTTTATTGAGGTCTGTGTGTGTGTTTTGTTTTGCTTCTTGGATCTGCCATTCCTAAGTTGCATTAATAGAGGGATACAGTCAAGATCAAGTGAGGTACTAATACCATTCTATAAAGCCTTAGTAAGACCACACCTAGAGTACTGCATCCAGTTTTGGTCCCCACATTATAAAAAAGATGTTGAGACTCTAGAAAAAGTACAAAGAAGACCAACCAGAATGATTAGGGGACTGGAGACTAAAACATATGAAGAACGGTTACAGGAATTGGGCTTGGCTAGTCTAGTGAAGAGAAGGACCAGGGGAGACATGATAACAGTCTTCCAATATTTGAGGGGCTGCCACAGAGAGGAAGGGGTCAAGCTGTTTTCTAAAGCACCTGTACACCAGACAAGAAAATAATGGATGGAAACTGAACAAGGAGAGATTTAACCTGGAAATAAGGAGGAACTTTCTGACAATGAGAACAATCAATCAATGGAACACTTTGCCCTTGGAAGTTGTGGGAGCGTCATCACTTGAGACTTTCAAGAAGAAATTGGACTGCCATTTGTCAGAAATGGTGTAGGGTCTCCTGCTTAGGCAGAGGCTTGGACTAGATGACCTACAAGGTCCCTTCCAACTCTGATTATCTGTTATCTGTTATTTTTATCTGTTCATTCATTCATTCATTTTAAAAAAAAAATATATTTGCTCCCAGCTTTAGAATGGAAGCATGTTTGGACAATAAATACCCTTGGCATACAGAAAATTTGTGAAGACTTGATTTATTTTTTAGAACTGAAGAACAGAGTTCTGAATTGAGCCAGCATTTAGTTTTTCTCTCTGACCACAAATATTCCTAATGAGCTCACAAACAACGAACATGAATACATCTTTCTCGCACCACTGATCTATTTGGCAGGATATTGCTCCTATTGTAACCCTAACATTAGGTTTTCACATGCCCTTGATAGCCCGTCCTACATGAATATATCTGATAAAGTCATTCAAATTAGTAACCATCATCACATGAATCAGTGCTCAATTATGTATTAACTACTGGCAATTGTTTAGAAATTAATATAAACTGTATTTCATTTCTAATTTTACTAATTTTACTTTGGATCTTAGGTACATATCAGAGCATAAAGAAGGGCTATAAATTAAGTTAATAAATATTCATAACATAATATAAACTCCCTACATAAAATCCCTAAAAGGCCATTGCAAGCTATTCATTTAAAGTTTTGTTTTGCTATCTGCAGTAGAAATCCTTTGTCTCTTTTTTTTTTAATACACACAAGGGGAACCTTAGCATACTAATAGCTGAGATGAGCATTTATTTATTCATGTGTTCAAACTAAAAACGTTGTTAGGATTAGAAGCATTTTGCCATTAAAGCTGACTTCCAGGGTACTGAGAAAAAGATGACAATTTTGGACAGTTGAAGTCTAATAGTTTTAGAGCTTTCTTATGAAACACTAAAGTGGAATTTTGTGTAAAAAGAAGTAGTGTGAATTGTTTTCTTTTTTCTTTCCATGATTGATGCTTTCTTTTAAAGTTGCTGTTGCCTCTGCACTACTCGGCCCCGTTATGCACCTGGTGTCACCATTGAGGAAGATAATTGCTGTGGCTGCAATACTATTGCCATTCGACGCCATTTCCTTGATGAAAACATGACTTCTGTGGACATTGTGTACACTTCATGTCATGATGCGGTAAGGGCTATATGAGAAATAACTTGTGCTGGAGAATACTGCTAAAGTGTTTCAGAGAAATGTGCTAAGGTAAGAATAGGAAAGCAGCTTTCAAACCCTTTATGTAAGAGGTCATTTCACAGATTTGGTAAGCATTGTTGATTGCTTTTCTATGTTTAATGTCTTGGAGAGAAAAAGCAGATGCCAAAAAGTGAAAAAGGGAGGCCTCAAACAATCTTAAGTAGTCCTATGGCTTTGATTCTGGCCCTACCATTGTTTCTTTCAGTCCTACTTTCCTTCCCATTTCATCCCCAACAAATATTATCAGTATAAGAATATGTGTTTGACTTTTCCACCTGGGGTAAAATAATGGAGCTGACAAATCTGAATTCTCTTTATCAGGTGTAAAATTATAAATTCCTGACAGAATTAGCTCAAAAATGTTGCTTCTCTACCAGAAATTAATTAGGAAAGAAAATGCATGGCATTTAGGTAAGACTAAATAGAAAGAACAAGTTTGGTATAGTCATTAAGGCACTGGGCTAGAAACTGGGAGACCATGAGTTCTAGTTCCACCTTAGGAACAAAGAAAGCTAGATAACATTGGGCGAGGAAGAAGACAATGGCAAATCACTTCCAAAACCTTACCAAGAAAGCTGCAGGAAGTTGTCCAAGGAGTCAGCACTAACTTGAAGACACCACTATAAACATTAAATATTGTAATATACTTTATTACTTTTAGGTTTATGAAACCCCCTTCTACGTGGCTGTAGATCACGAAAAGAAGAAAGTAGTCATCAGCATTCGAGGAACTTTATCACCAAAGGTAATTTTTTTCCTGTTTTTTTCACTCACTTTCATGCTCTGATCCTAGAAATCTGCTAATGTGCAAGTGTATTAATAAGATTTGTAACAATGTCTAAGCCTCATAATGTGCAAGTCTTTTTCTCCTCACCCCAAAGGATGCTTTGACTGATTTGACTGGAGATGCTGAGCGCCTCCCTGTGGAGGGTCATCACGGAACATGGCTTGGACACAAGGTATTTATAGAATGCTTTTGATTTTAATTGGTTAATATATGCACTATAATTTCAAATCATTCCTTTAAAATTTCTCTTGGAATATATAATTTAAGATTATTTTTACCCCTTGTATGAAAGCCACAGCATGCAATCTGTTAGTACTGAAAAAGGTATAAAAAGCTGTTGAAAGTTACTTTCATTCAAATTGGTGTCCTCCCCAAAAACAACTGGCAGTTAAAGACTGATGGAACATGAAATATAATTCTGTAACAGAAGACAATTTTAACGTTCCAAGGAGTGCAGAATATTTTATTATATATTGATATGCTTAATAATTAGAAATACCTTTATTACATTGGATTATGGAAAATGAATGTGTGGATATACTGCCGATCAATGTTTCATTTATTTTGTTTGAATATACTGTGTTTTGAAATATGCAATAAAAGTTGAATGTAATGAGTCTGTATATCTAACAAATATGGCAAGAACAGAATTTAGAGCCATGTTGGTGCAATGGTTAGAATGCAGTACTGCAGGCTACTTCTGCTGACTGCCAGCTGACTGCAATTTGGCAGTTCAAATCTCACCAGGCTCAAGGTTGACTCAGCTTTCCATCCTTCCAAGGTGGGTAAAATGAGAACCCAGATTGTTTGGGACAATATGCTATAAACTGCCTAGAGAAGGCTATAAAGCATTGTAAAGCGGTATATAAGTGCTATTGCTATAAAAGCATTTATGACACCAGGATGCCAAAGATGTCACTGTACATCATCTGAAGATGCATCTGCATGCAAACCTACCTATCCATTACTCTGTTTGCTTTTGGAGAAAGCTTTGTTGCATTAAAAAAGTAGGAAAAACTAAGCCAAAAATTATAAAAGCCTGAGGTAAGAAAAGCAAGCATATGTACAATAGTTTACAAATGATAAAACATTTGACAGTATTACAGTGCAAGTGTAAGTCAGGAACTGCTTTCTTTCTCTGGATGATTTGTGGTGGCTCAGCCAGAACTTTTTACTACCAAAGAAGTTTTCCCTCATCTTGAATGACAGTGCTGGAAGCAAGGGGAGGGATTCTAAAAATAGATTATGAGTGGAAGAGCTTTGAGTTTCATTAAGTTAAAATATGTTAACATCATGCAGATTTTTTAAAAAAAGCTAGGAATCTTCAGGTGCCAATAGGTTACCAGTACCGATAACCAGGTTCTTTTAAAAAATAATAAAGATTTTGCAGATCTGCTGACCTCTGCTCTATAGTCAGTAAATCTGAAAAGATTATGTATAAGCAATTACAAATCACCATTTCAAGTGACATCTGCTGAATGCACTCACACAAATCTTAAATTACATTTTCCATCTTTGGAATTTGACATTCTTATGCCAGCCAGTGCATTCTTGTGTCTTGATAATTGATTCCATCTGGTAAGCATATTCTATTATAGCTTTTTCCAATCCTTATCCTGTGGAAGGCCTTGTTATCACTTCATAAATCCTTTTGAAAGATATAGAATAGATTTATATTTTTTTAAAATGAGTTGCCATTTTATAGATGCAAAAAGTAACATTTATGATCTGAATTATAATAGTCGATTCATATATCAGAGTATACCCATTCTTTCTGATTCTTCCCATTATTAGCAGATAGTTTCCCAGTTAAGTACCTAACTTCCCAGTTTTAAATACCATTCCTAATATTCCTAAAACACACTGAAAATAAATGATTCAATGCATTTTGTTTTTTTATTTACTAAATGTGTTTGCTGCCCATCTCTCTGCAAGGCAGATCTGGGCAGCAATACATCGAAACCATAAATATATATACCAGTGTATAAAATCACAATGAAATACAGACACTATACAACTAAAACTAAAAGATGGGAAGTTGATCAACCACCTGCAGTGTGATACTCCCCCATTAGCGCCCCCCCCCCAGCCAACTACAGAACCAAGTCTTCAGGGACTTATGGAAGGTCAAGAGGGCAGGAGCCAATCTCAGCGGGCAAGGTGTTCCAAAGGACTGGGGCCACAACAGAGAAGGCTCTTCTCCTGGACCCTGCTACTAAGAATTTCTTGACTGATGAGATCAGAGATCTGCAGCGTGTCTCATCTATCGGCATAGAGCTGAGACAATTTTGATTAGCACTCAAAAACTTCAAACGGTCTTGAATGCAGCGGTCCAGGTATAGGTCTTGACATGCTGTACATATCTTCAAGATCTGTTTTAGTTGTTAACAGATTTCTGGGTATTATCAGTAGCGCTGATTTAAATTGAAAAAGCCTTCTATGGCTTAACATTATGGAGGACTGCCTTACCAGCCATAATCTATTGAACTAATATATTCATGCCATATAAGAGATATATTGTCTCCCACTTTCATGAAGTGAAAGCACTGAGGCTTTTTATCTAGCAAATGTAGATACCCGTATTATGCACAATATTCCTAACCAGTTTACAGTAATATTCCGTATAAACAAAATAAATGTACCCACAAACCTTACAACAAAATCATATCCCATCACAGTTCCGCATCTCACTGATTGTCCAATTTACATTTGCTGGGTTCACTTTCATCCTAGGCCAATGCTTGTGTTGCTTTTTCTTTTACCACCACCCTAGACCTATGGAACTGCTTCTCATTAATTGAACTGGCCCCAGATAATGGTGGAACTCAGTTATAAATAGAACAATTATTAGGATTAGGATTTTTTTTCTGATCATTCAGATCGTTTACTGAAAATGGTTATATTTTAATTTAGCTTGTAAAATTACCAGAATTGTGTTTGAGTATCTTAAATTACTGCAGTTCTTACTGTGAATATTTTGTTGATACACAACTATAGATTTTTAATTGTTCTAGATTGTTGAAAATTGTCTGGAGTCCCTGACAGACTCAGTAGCATACTATACAAGCATACTGTAATAAACTGTAATGTTGCAGTGCAACATTGTGCCATATAGAAAGGTGTCAGAGAGGGTTAGGATGAGGCAGAGTGCTTCTCTATCTGGGTATAGGAGTTTGTCTCTAAGTTGCTCTGCTTACCGACAAAAAACGCTTTAGCTATAGTTCTGCCAGGGATATCTTATCATTTATTTAAGCACATATATATTACTTGTCATACTATGCTTCACCTGGCAGTGTATAGTACTGAACAAATTTTATACCATAAATGTAGAATAATTAAAAAAGAATGTAAATTAAAATGTAGAAAACATGAACACAGTGGCGATGAGTGACAAAATTATAACAGGCTAGGGTTTGGATTGGAACTGAAACTATTTCATCAAAGTCTCTCTGTTTCCTTTAGAGATCTCCCAAGTTCTTTTCCCATTGATTCAATCTCTAGGGAAGTCCAAGAAATCTTGATTTCCCTTACTCAAACTAATATGAGCTACTAAGCTTTAGAAGTGGTGCTCAGTGTAATCTGTCCCTTTGATCCTTTATCAACATTGGATTTCCCATTTTACTGAAGAAGGAAAGAGTCACATTGCCTCAGTCACTTGAATTAATGTCTAATTTTTAAAATGCTGGTACAGCGTTTTAACTTTGTTAAAACTCACATTTTCTGTTTTCTTTGTTGTTTCTTTTTAGGGGATGGTGCTATCTGCTGAATATATAAAAAAGAAACTGGAGCAAGAGATGGTGTTGTCTCAGGCTTTTGGCCGTGATTTAGTAAGTTTTTGTTTTATTGCAATATGTTCATAAACTAGAGTTTTACTTCCATGTTTTGCTACTAACTATTGAACACTATGTCCAAAGTATTTGAAATACTTCTACAATTTAAAAATGTCCAGCATTTTCCACTACTCTAAGAACAATTACTTGAAACAATTTTTTAAAAATTTAAAAACAATTTATAATTTTAAAATATTACTGACATTCATTAACTATACACACCTTTTCAAATGAATTAATTGAAACCATTAAAATGTGATGAAAAGGTCCCTTATTACAAATGCTAAAAATAAAGTAAAATGTATTCATCACTTATTAAAATGTTACTGATTAAGAAGCCTTCACAAGTATCCATCTCATAAATAATGTGATTTCTCATTCATGCTAACTATGCTGTTTAGAATATGAGAAAATAGTCAATTGCCTGCAGGTGGCTTTTGTGCAACCCCGAACACTTCTTTTTCATTTGCTATTAGAAAACATTTGCCACTAAAATTCAAAAACATCATCTGAAAACAAGAGTTTTTTCCTTTATAAAGCTGAGTGATAGTTATTGAAAAGATCATTTTAATTCAGAGTAATGGTGTACATTTATTTAAGTTAATTTAAATTTAATTAAATTAAAGTTAAAACATTTGGAATTGATTTATGTATTTAAAAAAAATTCATGAGCAAATTGTAGCAATTTTTTTAGAAGATTACAGATTATGTTTGCTAAAATTAAAAAGGTCTTATTTGTGAATGTTTTGGAAGTTTCTCATTGGTTATTGCAAGAAATTATGTATTGTTTTATTTGGTATTCTATTTATTTTTAAAAAATATCAGCCTGAGTGCCACTTTTTTTCTTTTGTTCCCCACTTTTTCATTCTTTAAATGTTACATTGCAATTTGTTACTATCAAAATGGCATGTTTAAATAGTGTTTTAAGAAAAATGCTTGTTTCAATACTAATTAAAACATACATTTTACACTGTGGTTTGAGACAATTAGTTTAAAAAGATATGGTAGATAACTGCATAAATAGATGGAAATACCTTAATCCTTCAAATATCTAAAAGGCTTTTGTTTTGTAGGGCAGAGGAACAAAACATTATGGCCTAATTGTAGTGGGCCATTCCTTAGGAGCAGGCACAGCAGCCATTTTGTCCTTTCTACTACGTCCACAGTATCCAACTCTAAAGTGCTTTGCTTATTCTCCACCAGGTGGGCTTTTAAGGTAGGTATCTACAGTATATTTAGAAAATAAGAGAATAAGGAACTCTAAGTTATGAGTCAGCAATGAGCTGCAACTGCCGAAAAAGGCAGTGCATTCCTAGGATACATCAAGATCACAAGAAGTGATAATACCTCTGAGATCTCACCAAACTTTGGCAAATAGTTTCAGGGTTTTATTTACCATTTTAAGAATAGTTACCAACTTTTTAAACTCCCCTGTTAGTAGGAGGATTTTTACATTCCATGTCAATTACTTCATTAGGTATTATCATACCCTCAATTATCCTGATCCAGCAACCTGTTTCTGCTGATAATTCCCTGCTCTTGCAAAGTCATTGTAGCAGAATTCTCTTTGATTCTGTTCATTCACCTTATCCATTACCTTCCATTTCTCTTTGCCACAGCCTTGCCAAGCACAGTTGATTTTTCTCATCCATCATGAAGTTGTGTCATACGCTAGCTAATGTGTCATACCTACTTCTGGTTAAATCCTAAAATGAAAAGAACGATAACATGGCTCAGAACAAATGGACAAGGCACAGCCACCAGATGAAATTGAGATTGGACCATCAGTCCTCCTGGAAATAGAATTAACGGGACTAGAAGACCTCCAAGCTCATTCCCAACTCTGTTATTCTGCCCTTTCCCTTCATTCCTAAGAAATTCCAGCCCCCAAGAATAAAGGATGTGTGTGTGTGTATAACACACACATAGTTCGCAAATTGTGAGACTGTATCATAGCAGATGCCTTCTGGAATACCATATTGCATAACATTGCATAACAATCCTGACCCTATTGACCTTTTTGAAAGCTTTAAAAGACCTGATTCTTTTTTTAGTTAGAGGAGCCCAGATGGGTTTGTTGCTGGTTTCCTTGGCTGCCAATTTGTCCTTGTCTTTGCTGATTGTTTGGTTCTATAGTTTAACAAGTTATTAACCACCCAGAATTGAATTTGAGAGATGCACAGGCATATAAATAAACAAACATTCTTAAGCAGTTAGCAAAACTGCATTCAAAGGAGATGGCCCATCCTATGTAATTTAAATCTATGCCTGGCCATCTGTTCAGTGATTCCAGCAACTGTAGATTAGGCTTCAGTTACTTGTGATCAGTCTTTGCTGTGATGTGCTAATTTTCCAACCTTGCTTACATTTCATATATTCTCTTTTGACTCTGCATGTGTAGCAGTAATTTATGACTTGAATATAGGCCAGAGTATGATTATCACCTTAACAGAACAGTCAGTCATTCTTTTTTCATGACCATTGATGGATTCTTTTTGCTGTCCAGAGTATCCATACTAATGATCTCCAGAGCCATCATTCAAATATGTTGTTACTCTTTCAATGTGTTAAGTGTTCTATTTAGATTGGGGGAGGGGCGGGGAGAAGATAACCAAAATAGAATTACTCTTGATTTTGTTTTAAGTGTATCCATCCATATCTTCTTCCCTAGGAGTAATCTCTTCTTTATTTTCCTTACAATCCAACTTTATTTTTCAGCCCAAGAAAATTAAAATTCTATATGTGTTCTTAATATTTGACATTATCCCTTATTTTTCTTTTTTCATTTTCCATTTTTACTTTATAATTACGTCTTTCAGCCTTTCACTTTCATCCCAACTTATTAGTGTTTCATCCTCCAATTTTGAATTCGTCATCTCTTCCAGACCTGCCATTTGTATATTTGTTGTACAAATTAAATGGTATGGGAACACAATAAAACCTTATTTTCCTTTATTCTGAAACACTGTTTCTCCACACTGTATGGTTGCAATAATTTTTTATTCTTTAGAAATATTCCTCAGAAGAATAATCAGGTGTTCTGGCATACATGATATTCTTAGTGCAACTCACAATTTGGCATAATGTGATCAATGAAGCAAAATAAACATCTTTCATTTATTTCCTTTCTCTGTCCCTTATTTTTTTTTATGTTAGCTGTTGAGCTTATATCCCTATCTTTTTTTAAATCTTCCTCTTCATTTGGTATTTTCCTTTTTATACTTGGCACTATTCTTTTCTTTAAGTTCTTAAGCAAAACTTTGCTTGTGTGAAGAATTAGTTTCGAGGGTTTGGTAATATGTGGATCTTCTTCCATTTCCCTTTTTCTTTTCTTTTCTTTTTCTTTTTGGTGTACATTGATCTTCTCCAATCTCTATTTGTTTCACATTTATTATCATAGAAATGTTAGCACTTGAATTGCCTCCTCTGCAATATTAAACAGTTCAGCTGGTGTTTCAACTAGGTCTTGGTACTTTCCTATTATCAGGCAGTCTAATGTCTTTGATAGTTAAATTTTTTAATGGATTTGGTTCCTGAATATATATTCTCCCTCTACAAATCTTCTGTCAAACTAAAATCTTATGTGTAAAGTATTTCAACATTGACTTTCCATTTTCCTGTAACCTCGTATGTTTCTATTAGTTCTCTTTTGTGATTTCTACTAAGTATCTATCTTAGTATACATTTCTGTGTACTGGCAAATGGGTGATCTACTGGGATTCCCAGGAGTAAATTTTATCTATAATCTATAATCTATATAATCTATAATTCTCTGCAAATTGCTTTTCTCCTGATATCGAAGTACATTATGCAGACCTGAATCATCATCATCATTATTGACTTAATCTTCAATTTGATTCACAGTCTGGGATTGGTAAAAACTAAACAGTTCAAATTCTAACCAAGGACCTAAATGCTGTTAGAATAACATCTGAGCAGATGGACAGTTTTGAGTAAGGTGGTGTTTTTGCAAAGTCAGAATATTCAGGTCTAATAAATTCAAAATTTCCATGTATCTAGGTAGCCCTTTGGGTATTACTCCAAGGACTCCTATTACTATTAGTACAACCATTGATTTCTTCCTCCACAATTGTTCAATTCACAAATCACAATATTTTGGTGTTTTTTTTTCCCTAGCTGTTTCTCTTCAAGTCATGCATCACCTGGTAATGCAATATTAATTCCCCCCTCCCATAATAGTGACATCACACATGTTGTGTGCCAAATATCTGATTGTTTGGATCCAAAAATTCCATAGGATCTTAACCTGTTCGTTTTCAAGAACTTTGTCAACTTGGTGTTCCCAGTAATTTTTTCTGCATTTGAATCTAAACTTCTGGCAAAGCTTCCAAAGTGTTGTTGTTGTTGTTGTTGTTATGTGGCGTAGTAACAGTAGCCAGGAGACCACAATGCTATTGCAGAGTAGTAGTTTGGCTGCCAGTTTACCAGCTCTGTTGTAGGCTACACTCATGTGCTTCCCAAGGTGCACCTCAGGAGGGCGAGTTGGTTTAGCATCAGTAAGAAAGGGAGCTACTTTTCCTGCAGCAGTATCCTAGGCTCCCTCCTCTCCCTAGAATCACCTCATAAATGTTAGGCGTACAGAAGTTGAGGCAAGTGACAAAAGCTTACCCCGCTACACAGTGCTAGGACTGAAACCATTGGAGCAGAGACCATCTCCAGCTTCATTAAGCCACTGAGCCACCATGCCTCTTGATCTGGAGCATTGATTTCTTACTTGTTATACTTACTTTTTTTTACATTGTTAAATATTAGCATCATTTTCTTGTATCCTTTTCTTACAGCGAAGATGCTATGGAGTACTCCAAAGAATTTGTGACTGCAGTTGTGCTAGGCAAAGACCTTGTTCCCAGGCAAGTCAGTTCATTTGGAATTCTTTATTTCATTTTTCTTGTATTTATACTAAGCTATAATGCCTTGTCTCAATTCCACTCAAAATCAGTTTCATTTTACCACTTAACAACCATTCTTATACTTCTTCCTTGACTTTTTTTTCCAGCTATCTACCCATTAACTGTATCTTTTCCATAAACTCATATTGTACTTTACCATATACTGGATATTGACATAACCCTTCTTAATCTCTCAACTGTCTCTATTACTGAAAAAGGTGAAATATGCACAAATATGTAGCACCGCCTTAGTTATTTATGCTGTCATTTATACATTTGTACTTTCTCCCAGGTCACTTCTCCTGAGCCATCTTACATCTGTGAATTATCTCCTGGCTATATCTTCCGTGCCATCTCCCATCTATGCACTTTATCTTGATCTCTGAGTGTTGTCATCTTCCTTCTGTCTAGCATCTTTGTATTATGTGAGCTGTGTCATCTTATAGTTGTGTACAATTTATTGTTTTATGTATATTATCATTCCTTGCTTACCTGAATGGTATTTCATTTCAGATGTGTGCATTGTTACTTTCTGTTTTTTCAGTTTCCTTGTCATTGTAGCTAGAATGCAGTTATGAATCTTTGCACAGTACTTTTTTTAAGTCACAGAAGCAATCATTCTCACATAGTTATTTTAGGAATGTTGACAGCTAAAGACAATGAGCAAGCACTATAATGGAAGTTGTAGTGAAGACAAGATAGTCTCCATGCAAAGGGAAAATTGTATAGCAAATCTTCCCAGCAAAAAATTGGCAAACACCACATTGCTATTTTTGACTCTTACAAAAAATGCAGGATATAGGAAGGAAGGAATGGCTACAGAAAAAAAGATTCAACTGACTATCAGTAATAATCACATTTAACATACTTCATTTTCCCAATAGAGGCAAAAATATTAATACCTATATTTGATTTGTGTAACATCTGAAATCTGTGAATTAAAAATACTGATGCATATCTTCATAATCTCGTAAAGGAAAATCTGTCTATATCTTCTAGTATCAATAGTGATCTGTTTCAGATCACTATTGCTTAGTTCACCTATAATGTGAGCTCTAAAATGTCACTCATGTCCTAGAGAGCATAGTAACTCTTCCTGCATATGTTTGGTCAACTGTATGTTTTGAACAGTAAGCAAGTGTTATTTGCTAAGTGCTTGAACTCTTGTTTGGTTATTAGTAGCATACAGTATCTAAATATATTGTATGTATTATTTAAATCTTATGATAATGGATGAAATCCAGGGTGTTTATATACTTTGTCCTTATCATGGGTAAGTTATATCTGATTAAATCTCTCTTTGCTTTTCTATTTATGATTCTCATAATAGTTAAACCTGCATCATTGCATCTGATACTCTTTATCATTCAGGATTGGCCTCTCACAATTGGAAGGATTTCGCCGGCAACTTCTTGATGTTTTGCAGAGAAGTAATAAACCAAAGGTAAACAAATTTCAAATCTATCTGAAATGAAAGTAATTGTTATAAAACTGTTCTTTAAATTTTTTTTGTTTCGGATTTATGTAGGTTGTAGTTGTCTTGTAACTGTCAGGTGCAAGCAACCAGAGCTGCTCATAAATGGCTGAAGCAAGGAACTTTATTGTTTTCTACCTAAATTACAAGAATCTCCCCAGAGTCACTTGCCTTTCCCTGGAAACAACCTGATAAAGTTTCATGGATCTTGGGGGCAGACACATTTTTGCCTTTTGTGACTATGCAAAAGCTAAGCCTTAGCTTGATCTCCCCCCTTCCAACCTAGCTGGCAGTTTCCTGTTAAGAGAACCTCACACTTTGGATATGGTACATATCCAGCTGTAGAATTCTAATCCATAAATTGTTTTCATGTTAAATTATTGGACTATTTTTAAAAAATACAGAGTTGATACTGCTTTCATTTTTGTTTATTCATTTATTAAATGTATAGGCTGCCCAAGACCTTCACAGTGTAAGATGTAAGGCCTTTTTGAAGCTGTACAATGCATACTCCAATAGCTTGGTCTGTGTTTCCTCTAAAGAGATTTATGTGTAATTCCAAGTGAGAAATATAAAGTGTCCTAGTAGCCGTAACCATGTGTACAGCCAACTTTATATACTTTACAGGAATATGAGGCTTAGTAATACCTAATTACTTTAGGTATTCTGTGAACAGACGTACTTAACTTACTTAACAGGAAGCAGCTGGAAAAGAAAAGAAAAAATGATATTTAAAATCTTTTCATTCTATGAATTATTGTATTTCTTGCAAGTATGAATTATTTATTTTGACAATCAACAAACATTGTATCAATTTTCTCTAAACATGTACAGTACATTTTGCATTTATTTTCCATTGAATTCCTATTGTTGCTTTTCTAGTTTTAAAAGTATTGGAATTCCTAACTGGACCTATTCTCAAACTGACACATTATTTAAAGATGTGTTTCTTGCATAATACTTCAGTTGTATTAATACATCATTGAAGAGAGATAGTTTACCATTAAACCTACTTAAGGGTCATTTCCTGCAAGGCGATCAAACCGGTCAGTCCTAGAGGAGATCAACCCTGACTGCTCTTTAGAAGTCCAGATCCTGAAGATGAAACTCAAATAGTTTGGCCACCTAATGAGAAGGAAGGACTCACTGGAGAAGAGCCTAATGCTGGGAAAGATTGAGGGGAATAGAAGAAGGGCACAACAGAGAATGAGTTGGCTGGATGGAGTCACTGAAGCAGTAGGCGTGAGCTTAAATGGACTCCAGAAGATCGTAGAGGACAGGAATGCCTGGAGGAACATTGGCCATGGGGTCGCAATGGGTCAGACACGACTTTACAACTAACAACAACAACAAGGGTCAGGATATTTTTTAAAGTTTAAGGAAATAAAGAATATGTATGCACATCTTAGCACAGTATTGTGCTATGTACATATGTATTTATTAGATGTATATCCTGTTTTTTTCTCCAGGAGTTCACAAGACTATATAGCACCCTCTCTTCCAGTATTTTTCACAACTCCTCTGAGGTTACATTGGACAGAGAGAAAGTGACTGGCCCAAAATTATCTAATGAATTCTGTGATTAATGGTAGACTTGAACCTGGGTCTCTATAATCCTTATTCATTATTTTAACTACCATAGCACAGTTTCTCTGGAATAAATCAGTAAATATAGATGAAAGAGTAACAGAACATATGAATTACACAAAAGGTGGTTTCAGCTGTAGTATACTGTGTTGATGAATTTCTGCTATTGTATTGATTAACATATTATAGTTGAATGAAGGCACAGTGTTAAGTCTAAATGGACAAAAATGTTCAGTCTGTCAAGCTGAGATACTGTGGCTTCTGATACACACAAACACACCCACACCCACTAACTTTAAAGATTAAAACCATGAGAAAAAATGATTGCTGTTTTCTTTCATCTGCTAGCTTTTAATAATGGACAATTCATATTCCTTTATTACTTTTTTTCCCCCTTGGATAGTGGAGAATCATAGTTGGTGCAACCAAATGCATACCCAAGTCTGAGCTCCCTGAAGAGCCTGAAGGGAACTCAATAACCAGTAACCGCCTCTGGACTCATCCTAGTGACTTAACTATTGCCCTGTCAGCCAGCACACCTCTCTATCCTCCTGGGCACATTATCCATGTGGTTCATAATCATCCTGTTGAACAGTGCTGGTAAGTGGAGGAATAATGACTAACAAAGTTATCGGAGGTTTTTAGAATGAAAAAATATAGGTCTGTTTTTTCAAAATATCTCTTTGAACTTTTAATATTGGTGATGCTTATTGATGATGCTGTATATATTTTCATTATTACTTCCCAGGGAATTGTGGTTTTGTTTTACATGTTCTACACCAGGGCTATCAAACTCGCAGCCTGTGGGCTGGATGCGTCACATACTGGCCATGCCCACGCCCAGTTTAGGGAAGGGGAAAAAAGTCCTGATATGTCACGTGACGCTGCTGTGACAATGTGGGTTTGACACCCCTGTTCTACACATACCACAAAATTAAATAATTATCTCTCCTCTTCTCCTACCCCAAATGTAACCAAAAAATGTAAAGCTGAATAAAGATAACACCCACCCAAATTGTTTGCAGGTAATGGTACTAGTCATTTCAATTAACCGGAACTTAAAGGTCCTGAAACAAAGGCAATTCACTATCTATTCACAATACAAAGCCAGCTGAGTATCTGCTTTATTAGTTGAAAGATAAGCTACAAAGTTGAATTTCTGAATTAGAAGTAATTATAGTTCAGCTAAGAAGTACAATATGGACATGTTCCTGATGTTTTTTCATTAGTTTTTTTAGGTTTGCAGTACAGTTATGCTTAATGTCTACTGACAATCATGTGTCTAAGGAAATACATTGTATAATATTGATATATACTTATACAATAAAATGCAGTGTTATGCAATGAAATGGTTTATTCATTATCCTGATTCTTGAATTAAAAAGTTATGTAAGGAAAATGCTGCAGTGGCAAGGCAGAAGATTTGAATAAATTCTTTGTGTTTACTCTGCTTAAATCACACAGTAGCCTCATAAAAAGATAAATTAGAAGTGATGGTTAATGACTGCCTCATCTGATTTCTTTTACAGCTGCTGTGATCAGGAAGAACCTACGTACTTTGCCATTTGGGGAGACAACAAGGCATTTAATGAAGTGATAATTTCTCCAGCAATGCTACATGAACATCTGCCATACGTAGTAATGGAGGGTCTTAACAAGGTAATAATCATTCAATGGTTTTGGGATTGAATGATGAGTGAACAATTAGACACCATGCTGAGTGTCTTGATGAGGAGAACTAATGTAGATTCTATGATTCACAGATATGGAATGAGTAGAACATAATGTAACAAAGTTTTCATGAATGCTTCTACATTTATGTACTGCAAAACAGACACATGTACACAATGCACTGATGATGTTACCTAGTTTGGGTAATAAAATGTCTGCAAGAAAACAAGCTCAGAGAGCATCAAGGACCCATCATATACACAATCATTCCGTTTAACTCATGTTCTGAGTAATGCAAATGCATTACTTTTGTAAAACCAGACTAAGATAAAGTGGTCTGTGCTTACGTTTACTTACTTACATCTGCTATAATATCTTGCTGAAAATTACCTTGGAATGTCATTGTTTACTGTAATTGGCAAGGAGATTTTTGGAAGGGAGAGCAATTGTCATTTGAGCAACAAGTTGGATGTCTGTTGATTATATTGAGCTGGTACTTTCCCTGAGTATAATAGTTTCTTATCCATCTTACCATTGGTAAGATCTTAATTATACTACAAATCACATGATCTGTTATAGGCTACTTTAACATGATCTACATTTGTCTTAGCATTTATTTAACAGTACTCAACAGAAATGAAAATACAGGAAAGTTATTATTCACTAATTTATTTTACATAGGTCCTGGAAAATTACAACAAGGGCAAAACAGCTTTGCTTTCTGCAGCCAAAGTGATGGTGAGTCCTACAGAAGTGGACCTCAACCCGGAATTAATCTTCTTGAATCAACCCCTGCCTAGTAGACCTTCTGTACAGATTGGAATTGGAGACATAACAGTGGACAGAAGGAACAGCAGTACTAAGTAAGGATATGGCTCTGATTTTCTAGAAGGGCTTACGAGGGCTGCTGGTGATCTTATTCCTTCCTGCTATCCTGTTGGTGAATATCATAATTTCATAAAGAATCATGCCTTCTGTATGCACTTCTGTAGCTTGTTCCAGGAAATTATAGTACTAGTCTTACCTTAGTCTCATATAATTTGTACTCTCTTTTTGCAGGACTAAGGCTCACACTGAAATCAGTTTGGAAGGGTTTTATGAAACCAAGCTTCTGTCACCAGTGCAGAAGGATCCTGTGGAGGTCCTGCTACTAGATACCAAGGAACGCCTGTCTGTAGAACTGCAGGACCGGCGTGCTCCTCTTGCTACAATGGAGAGCCTATCTGATAATGAATCCATCTATAGCTTTGATTCAAGGCGTTCCTCTGGTTTCCGTAGCATCCGTGGCTCACCCAGTCTCCATGCAGTCATGGAAAAAGATGAAACTCATTGTTTTTATATTGATCCAGCAATTCCTGAGGAGAACCCCTCTCTGAGCTCACGGACAGAACTGCTTGCTGCTGACAGCCTCTCCAAACACTCCCAGGAAACTCAACCTCCTGAGGGCCTGCAGAACAGTGGAGAGACCACTCCTCAGCGGCGATGCAGCGATGAAGGCGCGGGTAGTGATACAGATCATATTTCCTTTACTCCAGAAGAATTGACCCTCCAAAATGGGAGGCTAAGTGATGCCCCCAGCCCACAAGTGTTGGAGTTTGCAGAGTTTATAGATAGTCTCTTTAACCTGGACAGCAAAAGCAGTTCCTTTCAGGACATTTACTGCATGATGGTATCGGACAGCACCAGTGATTTTGCTGAGATTCCCAAGTCAGTCAGTGACCAGGAGATCTTGCTAAGAGCACAGTATGAACCCAATTTAGTCCCAAAGCCCCCCAGGTTATTTGCAGGCTCAACAGATCCTTCCTCAGGCATATCTGTTTCCCCTTCTTTCCCTCTGAGTTCTTCTGGAGAGCTTATGGACCTCACTCCTACAGGCATGAGTAGCCAAGAATGCCTCACCACTAACAAAATCCGGACTTCCACTCCCACTGGAAATATGACCAGTCCTGCCAAACAAGAAGACCTTGTGATCTCAGCCCTCTAATATAGGAGAGAAGGTGCAGAATACCTAATCCTATAATAGTGAATCTTGGGACAGCACTTGGAGGAGCTGGTCTCTTGGCAAGTGAGAATGGGTGAAAATGCATGGGGAAGTATAGTTTCCCTTTCTGGGTGCTACACTAATGGCACTGCAAAGGATTTCAGCATGAAAGATGCCACATCATGGGTCATGTTCTTTAGTTAGGGAGAAAATCACTGCCTAATGCAGCTTGCTGCTTTTCAGGGTCTTGTTCACTGAAGTTAGATGATTGGTTTCCCTACCTCAGCATATTTCTTTAACAAGAAGGCAGACTCATTGCCTTTCCTGCTGAAATTATGAACGTACTGTCCATGGGCTACATAATTAGAGTAACTGAGGTCTGATAATGCCCAATTGTCATGTCAAAATCAAGGAAATTCTGACATTGGGCTTTATTGCACTAGTGTGTCATGTTTGATCCAAGTACCTGTTTATTGTTGTCACCATGATTTTTTTTAATGACATGCTCTCCCGTTTTATAGCCATTGACTGCGTTCCAGAGGAATGCAGCCTCCTGCTTTAAACCCTAACTGGGTGCAGTGAGAATTGGGATGGGGCAACCTGTGCTCCTCCGATTAGCTCTGTGTTCAGTGATATCTGCTCTTCTTCTAAGAAGAAAGAAAATACGTGTGCTGGAGAGTTGAAGGCCATTTCCATCTTTCATCACCCACTGGAGGGGTGAACAGTCTCTTGGGTCTCACATTGTTACACAGCTCCCCAAACCACTATGAAATAGAGACAATCTTGCTCTCTAGTATAATTGTCATCTTTATTTGCATGGATTAATTGGTCTAAACTAGCTTTTGTTCTTCAAGAAGCTTGCCTATGCCCTGCATTATTCCCCAAGTCCTTCAGTATGGAACTATTTTGTTCCCATTTATAATTGCAGTATAATATTGTCTGTCTCTGAATTCAGGAAAAAAGGGGCTTTTACTGCATATTGAAATCTCATGTATGTTTACAGATCTACTAAACATTTGGGAGGTAATCAGGAAATGTCTACTTTTGTGGGAAAAATGTGCTCTCTGCCCTTCCCATTTCTCTATTGACAAGGGGCCCTAACTCAGCCAGGGAAAAAGTAAGAATAATTGCTATTACATATCCTTACTAGAAAGAAAGACTGGAATGTTGGCATTAACCCTCTGTGTAGTGCATCCTAACACCCAACTGAATATTACGGGCTTATGAATATGAGGTAACTGCACAACAGCAGCTCCTGAAATCGCATCTCAGCTATTAATCTGCAGTTTGGTGCTCACAATTATGTTTATGACAACAGGGTGACACTGTGTAAAATTGCAGGGATTTTCCAATGGAGAAATTGGGGATGAAATAACATTTATGTAGAAGTTAAACACTTGATCTACATGCATACAATAATCTTGTATTGTGCTAAAATATAACTGAATATGACTTTAATGCCACAGCAAATTTTTACCTTCAGACTAGTTCAATATACTGTGTCTGGGTTCTACAAAGTACACTAAACTCATCTTACAGGTCATGAAGTATGTCCTTAGTAAATCCCTTAAGTTTGCAGCTGTAAGCCTCCAAGTAGGCTGTTAAAATAAAGTGGTTTTGAGGAATTTTTTAAGCTCCCATGAATGATTAGTATGCTATGTTATGCTTAGAAGTTGTACATTGTGAAGAAGATTGAGAAGAACTATACTTTGTGGTAACAGATAATGTAACCCTGCATATCTACTTGTAAACAGTCTCAGTAGGCTCAGTGAGACTTTTTCACAGGTAAGTGTGCTTGGAATTGCAGTCTTAGTTCTAGGAGACTGTCTATATTCAAATTACTGCCTTCTATACTTTTAACACTGCATTTATTTGAAATAAGTGCAATTTACTTGAAATAGGTCTGCAGTAAACTCATGTGACTCCCATTTGAGAAAATGCATTGAATTGGGCTGCAAAATTTGGTTATAAAATAGTATACTTACATTGCATTAGTGTAACTTATTTTACAACATGAAGGATGCTGTTGAAACTGCGGCCTTTGGTATTTATATGCTCTTAAGTGAGACAGGTTAACTCTATTTTAAAGTGATTATGCTTTGGAATTATAAATTTCTACACTTAACATAGTATTAATTTAATAATTTAGGGTTATTCCAGTTCGTTGTATAGCTTTGTTTTCAAATGTTCCTCTTTTTCCAAGAGTTCTTGTATCAGTCAAGAACAATTCTGCCCATCTTCAAGAAAAAAAATCTGTCTTTTGTACATAGTACAACACAATAGTAGTTGTTGTCACTCATTTAGATTACCATAAATATGTGCTACCCTAGGCTAACAAAATGTTGTTCTTCACTTAAGAAATAATAAGAATAATAAATAAATAATAAAATAAAATAAATTACAAATAGAAATAACATTGAGCTATTTAAGGTAAATTCACATTTTCAAACATTGGGATATTTTTTGTGATGAAAGCACATAACAAATACTTTAATGAAATTTGGAAAAGAAGAGATATTGGTAAGTTTAAGGTGCAGGTCCTTATGATGAGTTAGACACTCCAGATTGAGTGGCTTAAGGATCTGAGGTAAACAATCTAAATTGGATGGTTTCAATCAATCACATAAAAGCAATGTTTTGTGAATTGAACTACCGTATTTTTTGCACTATAAGATCCACCTGACCATAAGATGCACCTAGCTTTAGAGGAGGAAAACAAGAAAAAAAAATCAGGTGAAGCCTGAGAGGATCACAATAGGTGTCCTCTCATGTGCCAGCTCTGCCTATTGACTCCTGCATTGCGGAAGAGACAGAAGAGACGAGGTTCAGCACTATAAAAGGACCCTGCTGTGGCGGCCCAACTGCTATTCACCAAAGGACTGACACCAATGCATAGACATTTCCACCCACTTTGCGGCGGGTGGGTGGGTGGGGGAGAGTGTGTCTTATAGAGCGAAAAATACGGTATATTCAGTTATTATGTTAGGGCTATAATGTCTGGTTTGCAAAATCCAGAGTTGATGTTTCTGTTTTTGCTAATATCGAATGGTTATCTAATGATAGCCCTAGCTAATAATTAGCACCTAGAGAATTCTTTAAACATCAAAGCACTTTACAAATTAAATAATCTTTCCAAGCTAGGTCATGAGAACATCAGATGGGAAAAAGGGTTTAT